>NC_044033.1:336933564-337643436 GCF_901765095.1 Microcaecilia unicolor
AAAAAGCTCGCAGGTACATAGCTCCCTTACCTTGTGTGCTGAGTCCCCCAAAACCCACTACCCACAACTTTACACCACTACCATAGCTCTTATAGGTGAAGGGGGGGGGCACCTAGATGTGGGTACAGTGGGTTTGAGGTGGGTTTTGAAAGGCTCACATTTACCACCACAAGTGTAACAGGTAGGGGGGGATGGGCCTGGGTCCACCTGCCTGAAGTGCACTGCACCCACTAAAACTGCTCCACGGACCTGCATACTGCTGTGATGTACCTAACTATGACATTTGAGGCTGGCATAGAGGCTGTCACAAAATATTTTTAAAGTTCTTTTTTGAGGGTGGGAGGGGGTTAGTGACTACTGGGGGAGTAAGGGGAGGTCATCCCCAATTCTCTCCGGTGGTCATCTGGTCAGTTTGGGCACCTTTTTGTGCCTTGGTCATAAGAAAAACTGGACCAGGTAAAGTCGTCCAAATGCTCATCAGGGTCTCTCTTTTTTTTTCCATTATGAGTCGAGGACGCCCATGTGTTAGGCACGCCCAAGTCCCGCCTTCGCTATGCCTCCAACACGCCCCTGGGAACTTTGGTCATCCCCGCGACGGAAAGCAGTTGGGGACGCCCAAAATCGGCTTTCGATTATACTGATTTGGGCGACCCTGTGAGAAGGATGCCCATCTTCCGATTTGTGTCGAAAGATGGGTGTCCTTCTCTTTCGAAAATAAGCCTGATTATGTCTCTGTTACTAGAATTTCAGTGCTGTTAAACCAGATTCCAAAACATAAAGAGCTTTTATTCAACACCAAGAATTGGATTCCATAAGCAGAGCTCATTCTCCAAAACATAGCACAAGTCCCTCTGACATGTGCATCAGGACTCAAAAGAAAGAAAAAAACCCCCCAAAAGGGTTCCTTCAGCACATTTAATTATTCAGCACGTCACAAACTATTTTACCTCTACATTGTCCATAAGAATTCATGTAAAAACAGCACAGGAAGGGTTTCACTTTTCTTCTCTAACCAAGCTTTCAATTTGAGTCCATAAGTTTCTCCTAAGTTTGAACCAACGAGCATTTCCAGGTCTCTCTAACCAGGTGATTTCCCAACCTGATCACAGCCATAGGCTAGGACTACCTCAAGGACAGTCTCTGCTCCCTCCACATGGCTATAGCTGAGGATATGGGTTGTACAGGGGAAATTCCCATATTCTCCTCACTAGCAACTGTTTCCCCTTCTAGAACAAAGCCCATTCATTCAGGCAGTTACCCTAACCCCCCTCTCTCTCTCTCTTCAGGCAGGTCATTCCCTGTCATACAACAACATTTCCCCAGTGAGGGCCAGGCACCAGTTCTTTCCCCTTCACTCACTGACCAGACACTGCTTTAACTTTAGGGTCCTCATCCCCTGGGTTGTGTAGCCTGTTTACCCCTCGCAACTGGTTTTCTGCGAGGAAGGTCTCTCCTGCTCTAGGCTTTTTACCTTGGAATCTTCCCCAGAGAAACTGGGACCTGCCCGTTTCCAAGCCTCACATTGGCTCCCAGGGTATACTGCTGCTGAGTCAGGGGAATAGGCTGGATCTAAGTCCTGGCATTGCCATTAAGGACCGACTCCTTTCCTTTCAGGACAGCATTACAGGTGTTGAGTAACTCCCTTCCTGAGGCCATGCCAGGTTTTTCCCTTCCAGGGGTTCTGTGTCTGTCCTGAGAAAGACATCACTAAGCACTACTGGGAGAGGTTTTGAACCTGAGGAATCTGCCCTCTTGGTAAAGCAAAGATACTTACCTGTAGCAGGTATTCTCCAAGGACAGCAGGCTTCAAATTTTCACAAGTGGGTAGATGATCCGTGTTGCCCAGGAATCGTCAAGTTAGCCAGCAAAGAAAAAATTCCAGAGCCTGCTGGGGCACACGCCATGCCCCACTGCACATGCGCAGAGCGCATTCCTGCCTGCAGCGTCTCTTCAGTTTAATACAATAGCATTAAAATGAAACAAATTATGAAGAAACAACTGCAAGGGGAGGTGGGTGGGATTATGAGAATGTGAAGCGTGCTGCCCTCGGAGAATACCTGCTACAGGTAAGTATCTTCGCTTTCTCTGAGGACAAGCAGGCTTAAATTCTCACAAGTGGGGAATCCCTAGAATCCAGGCTCACCCAAAGCAACATTGGTTAAATGAGCTTCACATCCAGGCTATGAGCGCCAGAGACTGGAGGTTGGGATGTAGAAGCGACCCCTCGTTCTGAGTGATGAGGGTCGGAAAACACTCCAATCTCCAGGATTCAGAGGATAATTCCAGAAGAAGAGGGAACCAAATCTGTTGTGGCCAGTAGGATGTGATCAGATTCATGGTTCCGTGGTCTTGCTTGAATTTCAACAAAGTTTTTCCCATTAGAGGTATCAGAGGATATGCATACAGAAGGCCTGTCCTCCAGTGAAGGAGAAAGGCATCTGACGCTAGTCTATCATGGGCCTGTAGTCTGGAACAGAACTGAGGGACCGTGTGATTGGATTGAGTGGCAAAACGATCCACTGAGGAGGAACGCTCAGAAGATCTTGCAGGCTATGCCTATGTTGAGAGACCACTCGTCAGGTTGCATTACCCTGCTCAGTCTTTCAGCCAGGCTGTTGTTTAGGTCCACCAGATAAGTGGCTTGGAGAAACATGCCATGACAGCACGCCCAATGCCATCTCTGGATGGCTTCCCGACACAGAAGGTGAGATCCGGTGCCCCCCTGCTTGTTGGTGTAATACATCGCAACCTGATTGTCCATTTCAATTAGGATAATTTGATGGGACAACCAATCTCTGAAAGCTTTTAGAGCATTCTAGATCGCTCGGAGCTCCAGGAGGTTGATCTGAAGATTTGTTTCCTGGAGGGACCAAGCTCCTTAACTGTGGTGCCCATCTACATGAGCCCCCCACCCCAGAAGAGATGCATCTGTCGTCAGCACTTTTTGTGGCTGAGAAATTTGGAATGGTAGTCCCAAAGTCAGATTGGATCGAATTGTCCACCACTGAAGGGAGTGTACAAGCTCCGTGGACTCTAGGATGACATCATCTAGACTCCCCATGGCTTGATACCATTGAGAAGCTAGGGACAATTGAGCAGATCTCATGTGAAGTTGAGCCATGGGTGTAACATAAACTGTGGAGGCCATATGGCCCAACAATCTCAACATCTGCTGGGCCGTGACCTGCTGAGATGCCTGAACCTTGGACACAAGAGAAAGAAGGTTGCCTGCCTGCTCCTCCAGCAGGTAGGCTCGGACATGTCTCGTATCGAGCAGGGCTCCAATGAACTCTAATTGTTGAACAGATTGGAGATGGAGTAGTTTATTATGAACCCTAGTAGCTCCAGCACCTTAATAGTCATCCAAATGGACTCTTGAGCACCGGCCTCCGAGGTGCTCTTTTCCAGCCAATTGTTGAGATAAGGGAACACATGAACTCCCAGTCTGTATAGCGATGCAGTGACTACTGCTAGGCATTTTGTGAATATCCTCAGAGCTGACGTGAGGCCAAAAAGCAATTCGCGGTAGTGAAAGTGACGTGTTCCCAACCGAAACCGAAGATACTTCCTGTGAGCTGTGAGTATTGGAATGTGAGTGTATGCATCCTTCAGGTCCAGAGAGCATAGCCAATTGTTTTTCTGAATCATGGGAAGAAGGGTGCCCGAGGAAACCACCCTGAACTTTTCTTGGACTAGGAATTTGTTCAGGGCCCTTAGGTCTGGGATGGGACACCCTCCCCCCCTGTCTTTTTCTGCACAAGGAAGTACCTGGAATAGAATCCCTGCCCTTCTTCCCAAGGTGGAACGGGTTAGACCGCATTGATCTTTAGAAAGGCGGAGAGTTCCTCTGTAAGTACCAGCCTGTGCTGAGAGCTGAAAGAATGAGCTGTTGGTGGGCAATTTGGAGGCTTGGAAAGCAAATTGAGGGTGTACCCGAGACGGACTATTTGAAGAACCCTACTGTCGGAGGCTATGAAAGGCCACCTCTGGTGAAAAAATTTCAACCTCCCTCTAAGTGGTAAGATTTCAACCTCTCTCTAACTGGTAAGATTTGTGCCCCCAAATCTTAACTTTGGAAAAGAGAATATCTGAGACTGAATTGAAGATTGAAAAGAATATGGAGGATTTAAAGACTTTGTCTAGTCAAGTTTTGAAGTTGGAAAAAGATATTGATGAGACTCTGAAGGCCCAAGTGCCTTTGATTAACGACCTTAGAAATTTGAGGAAAAAATCGGAGTCCTTAGAGAACTATATCATCAGAATTAATAATTTATGTTTCTTGAATTTTCCTTGGGTAGATACAGAGGGGAATAATCGAACGGCGCCGGCGAAATATATGGCTGGCGATGTATTTTTGCAGTGCCGCAAAGAGCTGGCCAGAACCATATTTTCGAAAAAGATGGCTGGCCATCTTTTGTTTCGATAATACGGTTCCGGGCAGCCAAATGTATTGGATTTGGCCGGGGTTTGAGATGGCCGGTTTCGTTTTTTTTGCGATAATGGAAAGTTTTGTCGGCCATCTCAAACCCGGACAAATTCAAGGCATTTGGCCATGGGAGGAGCCAGCATTTTTAGTGCACTGGCCCCCCTGACATGCCAGGACACCAACCGGCCACCCTAGGGGTAACTGCAGTGGACTTCAGAAAAGCTCCCACGTGCATAGCTCCCTTACTTTGGGAGTTGAGCCCCCCAACCCCCCACCAAAACCCACTACCCACAAATGTACTGCAACCACTAAAACTGCTCCAGGGACCTGCATATAGCCTCTAGGACTTATTGCTGCTGTATAACTTTGGCACACCGCTTCACACCTGAAGACTAAGCTCTCTGAAAAAATCCTTTCTTGGCATAACCACCTTTACTCACAGTTAACTGCAGATCAGAGGTTGTGCCCCACTGGCAAAGAGTCCTCTGGTACTAAGATTAGCAGTAAGTCAGAGCTGGCACAATGGTGTACAATGCCCTCTTTCAGCACCACTCAAGGTAAGAACTACGTTCTCTAACGTGGGTAACACAGGAAAGGGATCTAAAACTATCTTACAAAAATGGCCACTACCGCATGGACTACAACAGGAAACAAAACAGCACACTCTGACCCAGTAAGCAGGGGGAAAAGAACCACGGGAGTAGAGCCTACCAACTACCAATACCTACACCCACCACAATGCATTGCTGATGTGACTCTGCAGTGCAAATAACAGAAAAGGTGCCACACTCACCCCAGAGCCACATCACAAGCAGGCAAAGGCTGTCGGAGGACAGAACACATTCTGCTGTCATGGAGGTGGGTACGGAATTTGAGGCTGGTGATAGAGGCTGGCAAAATATGTTTCTAATTGATTGTTTTAAGTGGGAAGGGGTTGGTGACCACTGGGGGAGTATGGGGAGGTCATCTCCGATTCCTTCCGGTGGTCATGTGGTCAGTTGGGGTACCTTTTTGAAGCTTGGACCTGAAAAAAAAAAGGAACCAAGTAAAAGTGGCGAAATGCTCTTCATCGCCGCTTTATTTTTCCCCATTATGGGCTAAAGCCAGCCATTTCTTAACCCCGCCCATGTCCCGCCTTCGCTTCGCTGCCAACACGCCCCCTTGAACTTTCGCCGGCTCTATGACGGGAAAGTGGCAATGGTGTCAAAATAGCGGCTTTCGATTATAACAATTTCGCCGCTTTTGCGAGATCGCTGGCCATCTCCCAATTTATGGCCGGCGATCACTGTCGAAAAAGCGAATGATACATACCTGTAGCAGGTGTTCTCCGAGGACAGCAGGCTGATTGTTCTCACGACTGGGTTGACGTCCACGGCAGCCCCCACCAACCGGAACAAAACTTCGCGGGTGGTCCCGCACGCAGGGCATGCCCACCACGCATGCGCGGCCGTCTTCCTGCCCGTGCGGGACCGTTCCCGCTCAGTTGAATGACAAGCAAAGGAATGAGTAAAACGCAACTCCAAAGGGGAGGAGGGAGGGTAGGTGAGAACAATCAGCCTGCTGTCCTCGGAGAACACCTGCTACAGGTATGTATCATTCGCTTTCTCCGAGGACAAGCAGGCTGCTTGTTCTCACGACTGGGGTATCCCTAGCTCTCAGGCTCACTCAAAAAAAGAACCCAGGTCAATTGAACCTCGCAACGGCGAGGGCATAACAGAAATTGACCTACGAAGAACAACTAACTGAGAGTGCAGCCTGAACAGAATAAATCGGGTCCTGGAGGGTGGAGTTGGATTCAAACCCCAAACAGATTCTGCAGCACCGACTGCCCGAACCGACTGTCACGTCGGGTATCCTGCTGGAGGCAGTAATGTGATGTGAATGTGTGGACCGAAGACCACGTCGCAGCCTTGCAAATCTCTTCAATAGTGGCTGACTTCAAGTGGGCCACTGACGCTGCCATGGCTCTAACACTATGAGCCATGACATGACCCTCAAGAGCCAGCTCAGCCTGGGCGTAAGTGAAGGAAATGCAATCTGCTAGCCAATTGGAGATGGTGCGTTTCCCGACAGCGACCCCCTTCCTATTGGGGTCGAAAGAAATAAACAATTGGGCGGACTGTCTGTGGGGCTGTGTCCGCTCCAGATAGAAGGCCAACGCTCGCTTGCAGTCCAATGTGTGCAACTGACGTTCAGCAGGGCGGGTATGCGGTCTGGGAAAGAATGTTGGCAAGACAATTGACTGGTTAAGATGGAACGCCGACACCACCTTTGGCAGGAACTTAGGGTGAGTGCGGAGTACTACTCTGTTATGATGATATTTGGTATAAGGAGCATGAGCTACCAGGGCTTGAAGCTCACTGACTCTACGAGCTGAAGTAACTGCCACCAAGAAAATGACCTTCCAGGTCAAGTACTTCAGATGGCAAGAATTCAGTGGCTCAAAAGGAGGTTTCATCAGCTGGGTGAGGACGACGTTGAGATCCCATGACACTGCAGGAGGCTTGACAGGAGGCCTTGACAAAAGCAAGCGTCTCATAAATCGAACGAATAAAGGCTCTCCAGAGATGGCTTTACCCTCTACACGATGATGGTAAGCACTAATCGCACTGAGGTGATTCCTTACTGAGTTGGTCTTGAGACCAGACTCTGATAAGTGCAGAAGGTATTCAAGCAGGTTCTGTGCAGGACAAGAACAAGGTTCTAGGGCCTTGCTCTCACACCAAACGACAAACCTCCTCCACTTGAAAAAGTAACTCTTTTTAGTGGAATCCTTGCTAGAGGCAAGCAAGACGCGGGAGACACCCTCAGACAAACCCAACGAAGCAAAATCTACGCCTTCAACATCCAGGCCGTGAGAGCCAGAGACTGAAGGTTGGGGTGCAGAAGTGCTCCGTTGTTCTGCGAAATGAGAGTCGGAAAACACTCCAATCTCCACGGTTCTTCGGAGGACAACTCCAGAAGTAGAGGGAACCAGATCTGATGGGGCCAAAAAGGCGCTATCAGAATCATGGTGCCGTGGTCTTGCTTGAGCTTCAGCAAGGTCTTCCCCACCAAAGGTATGGGAGGATAAGCATACAGGAGGCCGTTCCCCCAATGAAGGAGAAAGGCATCCGACGCTAGTCTGCCGTGCGCCTGTAGTCTGGAACAGAACAGAGGCAGCTTGTGGTTGGTCTGAGAGGCGAAAAGGTCCACCGAGGGGGTGCCCCACTCTCGGAAGATCTTGCATACCACTCTGGAATGGAGCGACCACTCGTGCAGTTGCATGACTCTGCTCAGCCTGTCGGCCAGACTGTTGTTTACGCCTGCCAGGTATGTGGCTTGGAGAAGCATGCCGAACTGGCAAGCCCAACGCCACATCCTGACGACTTCCTGACAGAGGGGGCGAGATCCGGTGCCCCCCTGCTTGTTGATATAATACATTGCAACCTGATTGTCTGTCCAAATTTGGATGATTTGGTAGGACAGCCGATCTCTGAAGGCCTTCAGTGCGTTCCAGACCACTCGGAGCTCCAGGAGGTTGATCTGAAGATCTTGTTCCTGGAGGGACCACAGTCCCTGGGTGTGGAGCCCATCGACATGAGCTCCCCACCCCAGGCGAGATGCATCCGTCGTCAGCACCTTCATGGGCTGCGGAATTTGGAATGGGCGTCCCAGGGTCAAATTGGTCCGAATCGTCCACCAGTGCAGCGAATTGCGGCAACTGACAGGCGGATGGCATCTTCTAGATTCCCGGTAGCTTGGCACCACTGGGAAGCTAGGGTCCATTGAGCAGATCTCATGTGAAGGCGGACCATGGGAGTCACATGAACCGTGGAGGCCATATGACCCAGGAGTCTCAACATCTGCCGAGCTGTGACCTGCTGAGACGCTCTGGTCTGGGAAGCGAGGGACAGGAGATTCTGCGCCCTTGCTTCGGGAAGAAAGGCCTGAGCCGTCTGAGAATTCAGCAGAGCTCCTATGAATTCCAGAGATTGCACTGGCTGGAGATGGGACTTCGGGTAATTTATCACAAACCCTAGCAGCTCCAGAAGGTGAATAGTGCACTGCATGGACCGAAGAGCTCCTGCCTCTGAGATGCTCTTGACCAGCCAATCGTCGAGCTACGGGAACACGTGCACCCCCAGCTTGCGAAGATACGCCGCTACCACCATGAGACACTTCGTGAACACCCGTGGTGCAGAGGCGAGCCCAAAGGGCAGCACACAATACTGAAAGTGCCGTGTCCCCAGACGGAATCGGAGATACTGTCTGTGAGCTGGCAGTATCGGGATGTGAGTGTAAGCGTCCTTTAAATCCAGGGAACATAGCCAATCGTCTTTCTGAATCATGGGTAGAAGGGTGCCCAAGGAAAGCATCCTGAACTTCTCTCGGACCAGATATTTGTTCAGGTCTCTCAGGTCTAGGATGGGGCGCATCCCCCCCTGTTTTCTTTTCCACAAGGAAGTACCTGGAATAGAATCCCTGCCCCTCCTGCCCGGGTAGCACGGGCTCGACCGCATTGGCGCTGAGAAGGGCGGAGAGTTCCTCTGCAAGTACCTGCTTGTGATGGGAGCTGAAGGATTGGGCTCCCGGTGGGCAATTTGGCGGGGTGGAGATCAAATTCAGGGTGTATGCGCACCGCACTATTTGGAGAACCCACTGGTCGGAGGTTACGAGAGGCCACCTTTGGTGAAAAACTTTCAACCTCCCCCGACCGGCAGGTCGTCCGGTACAGGTACTTTGATGGCGGCTATGTTCCCATGGATCCAGTCAAAAGCCCGTCCCCTGCTTTTGCTGTGGAGGCGCAGGGGGCTGCTTAGGCGCACGCTGTTGACGGGAACGAGCGCGCTAGGACTGTCCCTGTGCCTAAGGAGGCCTTCAGGCCGGCTGGGTGTACCTCCGCTTGCTGTAGGCGTAGGGCGCAGCCTGCCGGGCCCGGGAAAAACGTCCATCTGCAGCGGTGGATGCTGAAGGCGCCCGGTGGGAGAGCTTGTCGAGAGCGGTTTCCCGCTGGTGTAGTTGGTCCACCAACTGCTCGACCTTATCGCCGAAAATGTTATCCCCCCGGCAAGGGACATCTGCCAGTCGTTGCTGGGTGTGGTTGTCCAGGTCAGAGGCACGCAGCCATGAGAGTCTGCATATCACTATACCTTGGGCCGCAGCTCGAGATGCCACATCACAGGTGTCATAGATACCCTTGGACAGGAACTTTTGCACGCCTTCAGCTGCCTGACCACCTCCTGAAATGGCCTGGACTGCTCCAGGGGGAGCTTGTCGACCAGGTCCGCCAGTTGCCTCACATTGTTCCGCATGTGAATGCTTGTGTAGAGCTGGTATGATTGGATGCGGGTCACGAGCATGGAAGATTGGTAGGCCTTCCTCCCAAACAAGTCCAGAGTGTGAGACTCCCGCCCATGGGGCGCCGAGGCGGTATCCCTCGAACTCTGTGCTCTCTTGAGAGCAGAGTCCACGACCGCCGAGTCATGAGGCAATTGAGGCCGCATCAACTCTGGGTCTGAGTGGATCCTGTATTGGGACTCCGCTTTCTTGGGGATGGTGGGATTAGATAGTGGCTTCAGCCAGTTCCGAAGCAGTGTCTCCTTAAGGACATTGTGCAACTGCACCGTGGAAGACTCTCTAGGTGGTGATGGGTAGTCGAGGACTTCGAGCATCTCCGCCCTCGGCTCATCCACAGTAACCACGGGAAAGGGAATGCAAATAGACATATCCCTGACAAAGGAGGCAAAGGAGAGGCTCTCAGGGGGCGAGAGCTTCCTCTCCGGTGAAGGAGTGGGGTCAGAGGGAAGTCCCACAGACTCCTCTGAGGAGAAATATCTGGGGTCCTCCTCTTTCCCCCACGAGGCCTCCTCCTCTTCGGTGTCGGACATGAGCTCTCTCAGCTCAGACCTCAACCGGGCCCGTCTCAACTGCGAGGAACCGCGTCCTCGATGATGGCGTCCAGTGGTGGACTCCCGCATCGGCGGGGACGAAGCTCCCTCCATCGACGTCGACGGGGACTCCACCTGCATGGCGGTCGACACCGGTGCCGCAAGCGGCGTTGGCGTCGGAGGCCTCGGCATCGGGCCGGAGCACACCGGCGCCTCCATCAACGGCGCCGGCAGAGCCTGGCACATCAGCCCTTCCAGAATTCCAGGAAGGATGGCTCGGAGGCACTCGTCAAGGCCCGCTGTCGGGAAAGGCAGGGGGGCCGGTGTGGGTGTCGGTGCCGGAAGCTGTTCGGGTCCAGGAGACGGTACTGAAGTACCCACAGACTGACGCAGCGACACCTCTTCAACCGAGGGGGAACACTCCTCCCGGCACTGCCGCTTCTTGGGCATCACATCGTCCCTCGAAGTACCAGAGCTAGCAGTCCCGTGCGCCGTGGGCAACCGATGACGGTGCTTCTTTGCTTTCTTTCGATGCCCGTCATCGGCGCTCGGCGGAAGAGACGAGGAGTAGGTGGAACCCCCCCGGCCTCGAGGAATCGGATCCGACAGGGTTCGGTCCCGATGGCCCTGGGTAGAGGGAGTAGCCGGGGCAGACTGCCCGCGCGGCCGCTCACCCCTGCCGTCACCGGCAGGCCAAAGGTACTTGTACTCCTGGAGTCGGTGCCAGAGTCGGTGCCGATTTCGTCGACATCGGTACCGGTACCGAAGACCCGGCCGTCGACACCGATGCCGTCGAGGTCGATGTCGAAGGGCCGGCGCAAGTTCCAAAAAGACGGTCCCGAAGAACTTGCCTCGCCACCTGTGTCCGCTTCCTTAAGCCGAGACACAAGGTGCACGTCTTGGAATTATGCTCCGGGCCGAGGCACTGGAGGCACCAAGCGTGGGTATCGGTCTGCGAGATCTGCCGGCTGCACCGACCACACTTTTTGAATCCGCTCGGGACCTTCGAGGAAATCGACGGAAAAATCGCGTCAGCGAGGTCAAAGTCGTCGATGGTGGCGGTGAAAAGCATACCCGAAAAAGAAACGAAGCGCCCTCGCGGCTAAGAACGACGAGGACAACTCCTTTTCTTTTTAGAAGAAAAAACACGCGAACTAAGAAAAAACCGCGGCTAGGCCGCAATCCGGTTTCCGGGGCTGACAAAGAGAGAGACAGGTAACACGTTTCTCTCCAGCGCGGAATAGAAAAAAACAGCGGGAACGGTCGCGCACGGGCGAGAAGACGGCCGCGCATGCGCGGTGGGCGTGCCCTGCGTGCAGGACCGCCCGCGAAGTTTTCTTCCGATTGGTGGGGGCTGCCGTGGACGTCAACCAGTTGTGAGAACAAGCAGCCTGCTTGTCCTCGGAGAATGAGCTGGACAGTCACCTAGAGATATACTTAGGAGATATCTCAAAGAGGTTTTGGGGGTTCCTGAAGAATCTTTACCACCTTTTTCTCAGATATATTACCTGCCCTCTGCTACTTTGGAGAGACGTGACAATGTTGAATGAAATGAGGATCCTCTTGATGTGTCCACTATATTGGATTTATCAGATGAAGAGTTGGCAATGGCTGCTACTTTGGTG
Source organism: Microcaecilia unicolor (assembly GCF_901765095.1). NCBI lineage: Eukaryota > Metazoa > Chordata > Amphibia > Gymnophiona > Siphonopidae > Microcaecilia > Microcaecilia unicolor. The sequence continues at coordinate 336,945,486 of NC_044033.1, forward strand.
GCTACTCTTCCGTTATCGCCTGATAAGAATTGGTTATCCTATATAATAATTCTCACCTCCAACATTCTATTCTTGCTGCCTGGGACCGTGGCTCCTTCAGAGTTAGTCTGCCAGGCTCCGTAGCTCAGGCTATTCTGAGCATGCATCGCGTCACGTCAGCTGATCATAACCGCAACACCTACTGCTACACTAAACGTAAGCAGCGCTGTACAGCGACCCTCCACTCTCCCCTTTCCCCCTCCAGCCACCCATGTCCAGCGACTCTCCTCTCTCCCTTGCCCCCCTCCAGCCACCATGTCCAGCGACTCTCCTCTCTCCCTTGCCCCCCTCCAGCCACCCATGTCCAGCGACCCTCCTCTCTCCCCTGCACCCTCCAGCCACCCATGTCCAGTGACCCTCCTCTCTCCCCTGCCCCCTCTCCAGCCACCCATGTCCAGTGACCCTACTCTCCCCTGCCCCCCTCCAGCCACCCATGTCCAGCGACCCTCCTCTCTCCCCTGCCCCCCTCCAGCCACCCATGTCCAGCGACCCTCCTCTCTCCCCTGCCCCTCTCCAGCCACCCATGTCCAGCGACCCTCCTCTCCCCCTGCCCCCCTCCAGCCACCTATGTTGTCCAACGAAGTCTTCAGTGTGGGCATGACAGATCCTCAGTTTTGCCTGCCCACTGCCGGCGCTGACCCTCCCCCGCTGCCGAATCGCTCATCAATATGGCCGCCGAGACTTCCAGGGGCGGCCTCGCGAGACTTCAGATAATATGATGCATTTTTATTTATATATGTCATGTATATGTTTTGTTTTATGCTTCAACACCCATGGTTCCTCTTATTTTAGGTTATATATATACATATGTGTCGATATACATGTTTTGAGATACATTATGTATTTGTATTGTTATTATTAAATAATTATTTTTATGTTCTATGTAGACCCCTGACACAGGTGCTGCGCGCCAAAACATGGACAGTGTTGTGTCCACTCTAGGATTGTTTCATCTAAACATTTGATTAAAGCTCTTATTCCTATATATACACACACACATATACATATATATATATATATATATAGAGAGAGAGAGAGAGAGAGAGAGAGAGAGAGAGAGAGAGAGAGAGAATGAGAGAGAACCCTTGAGTACTTCAGGTATAGTTTTTTCTTTTCAATATTGCTTCTTTCCCCCCCTTTTAGATTTGTAATCTTGGATCCAAAATTGAGGATCTGAGTGATATTTTTTATTTTTGAGGCAATTGACACAGTAGTGATTGTTTTTCCTGGTGTTTTTTTTATTATTATTACTGTATCACTTTTCTGTGCAAGTAGCTTTGCTTGTATGTAATTTAAACATTTCTATAAATAAAAAATAAAAGGTAAAATTATGTATAATCATACCTGATAATTTTCTTTCCATTAATCATAGCTGATCAATCCATAGACTGGTGGGTTGTGTCCATCTACCAGCAGGTGGAGATAGAGAGCAAACTTTTGCCTCCCTATATGTGGTCATGTGCTGCCGGAAACTCCTCAGTATGTCGATATCAAAGCTCCATCCGCAGGACTCAGCACTTAGAGAATTACACCCACGAAGGGACACTCTGCCCAGCTCACCACCGCCAAAACGGGGGAGGGGAATTAACCCAGCTCATCCCCACACAAGTGGGGGAGGGGAATCCGTCCAGCTCATCCCCGCGGAGCGGGGGAGGGACACCACACCCGCCGATGCGGGGGGATCTGGCTTATCCTGCAACCGCAACCGCGGGAGGAGCTGACTGACCCTAACACCGCCGAAGCGGGAGGGGTAAAAAGCTGCCCTACAGCCGCACGAAGCGGGAGGGAGTGCCGGCAGAATTTTAAGTCTCAATCCAGCCCCGTAAAACGGAGGGGAGAGGAATGCAGCAGCTCACTGTAACACAAACTCGTCTTAACTCTTGAAGAATCCAAGTGAAAAAACTTGAACACAAAGTCTTTCTGAAGTAACTGAAGACTAAACTTGAACCTGAAATGCAACCAGAATAAAAACCGTACAGATATCTGGGAGGGGCTATGGATTGATCAGCTATGATTAATGGAAAGAAAATTATCAGATATGATTATACATAATTTTACCTTCCATATCATCAAGCTGATCAATCCATAGACTGGTGGGATGTACCGAAGCAGTACTCACCCAGGGCGGGACATTGAAATCCCTGACCTCAACACTGAAGCTCCAAACCGGGCCTCCGCCCGTGCAGCCACAGTCAAACGGTAATGCTTGGAGAATGTATGAGCCGAAGCCCAAGTTGCCGCCTTGCATATCTCTTCCAAGGAGACGGATCCGGCCTCTGCCATCGAGGCCGCCTGAGCTCTCGTGGAGTGAGCCTTCAGCTGGATAGGCGGCACCTTCCCCGCGGCCACATAAGCCGCTGCAATGGCTTCCTTGACCCATCTTGCCACTGTAGGCTTAGCAGCCTGCAGACCCTTACGAGGACCTGCAAACAGGACAAACAGATGATCCGATTTCCGGAAATCATTGGTCACTTCCAAGTATCTGATGATGACTCGTCTCACATCCAGATATTTAAGAGCAGAGTACTCCTCTGGGTAGTCCTCCCTACGAAAGGAAGGGAGACAGAGCTGCTGATTCACATGGAAGCGAGAAACAATCTTGGGCAGGAAGGAAGGCACTGTGCGAATAGTCACTCCTGCCTCAGTGAACTGCAGAAAAGGCTCTCAACATGAGAGCGCCTGGAGCTCGGAAACTCTTCTGGCTGAAGTGATAGCCACCAAAAAGACTGCTTTCAACGTCAGGTCTTTCAGAGATGCCCTCGACAAGGGTTCAAAAGGCGGCTTCTGCAATGCTCTTAGTACCAGGTTGAGATTCCACGCAGGCACCACTGAGTGCAGAGGAGGGCGCAGGTGATTAACTCCCTTGAGAAAGCGCACCACATCTGGCTGCGAAGCCAGGGAAGCACCCTTCAGGCGGCCCCTGAAGCAAGCCAGAGCCGCTACCTGGACTTTAAGGGAACTGAGCGACAGGCCTCTCTCCAGACCTTCTTGCAGGAACGCCAACACTGAAGAAATTGGAGCAGTGAAGGGAGAAAGTGAGCCTGCTTCACACCACGCTGCAAAGATACGCCAAACCCTGGCGTAAGCAGTAGAAGTAGAGCGCTTCCTCGCTCTCAGCATAGTGGCGATGACCTTGTCTGAGAAGCCCTTCTTCCTCAGACGCTGCCGCTCAATAGCCAGGCCGTAAGACCAAAGGGGGAGGGATCCTCCATCACCACGGGACCCTGATGTAACAGGCCCTGCTCCACTGGCAGCCGCAGAGGATCGTCGACTGAGAGCCTGATCAAGTCCGCATACCAGGGACGCCTGGGCCAATCCGGACCCACCAGGATTACCCTGCCGGGATGCTTTGCCACCCGGTCTAGCACCCTGCCCAACATGGGCCAGGGCGGGAACACATAGAGAAGCTCTTGTGTCGGCCACTGTTGGAGAAGAGCATCTACTCCCAGGGATCGAGGGTCCCGTCCTCTGCTGAAAAAGCGCGGCACTTGGCAATTGGCCGATGACGCCATCAGATCTAGGCTCGGCTGGCCCCAGCGCTTCGTGATGTCCAAGAACGCCTGAGCAGATAGCTGCCACTCTCCGGGCTCCAAGGTATGGCGACTGAGAAAGTCCGCCTTGACATTCATGACTCCGGCAATGTGGGCCGCTGAAAGCTGCTCCAGGTTCGCTTCCGCCCACTGGCAAAGATTCATAGCCTCCTTGGCTAGAGGGGCGCTCTTGGTACCTCCCTGGCGATTGACATAGGCCACAGCCGTGGCATTGTCCGACAGGACCCGTACAGGCTTCAACACCAGTACCGGGATGAACTCCAAAAGCGCCAACCGAATGGCTCTGAGTTCCAGGAGGTTGATAGACCACTTTGCCTCTGCAGGAGACCAGAGCCCCTGCGCTGTCCTTCCCAAGCAGTGGGCTCCCCAGCCCGACAACGAGGCGTCCGTCGTGACGACAATCCACTCTGGGGTCACCAGAGGCATTCCCGCAGACAACTTGTCTGTCTGCATCCACCAGCTCAGCGCCTTGCGCACTGCTGGGTCCAAGGGAAGGCGCACAGCATAATCCTCCGACCTCGGAGTCCAGCGCTGCAGCAAAGAGTGTTGAAGTGGTCTCATATGAGCCCTGGCCCAGGGCACAACTTCCATCGTGGCCGTCATAGAGCCCAACAGCTGCACATAGTCCCAAGCCCGAAGGGGAGAGGCTACTAGGAACTGGTCCACCTGAGCCTGAAGTTTGACAATCCGATTGTCTGGCAGGAACACTCTGCCCACTTGGGTGTCGAATCGAACTCCCAGGTACTCCAGGGACTGAGTCGGGCGCAGCTGGCTCTTCTCCCAGTTGATGATCCATCCCAGGGAGCTCAAAAGAGCAACTACCCGGTCCACAGCTTTGCCGCACTCTGCATAAGAGGGGGCTCGGATCAACCAGTCGTCCAGATAAGGATGGACTTGTACCCCTTCCTTTCGTAGGAAGGCCGCGATGACCACCATTACTTTGGAAAAGGTCCGCGGAGCAGTAGCCAACCCGAAAGGGAGGGCTCTGAACTGGAAGTGTCGTCCCAGGACTGCAAAACGCAGAAAGCGTTGATGAGGAGGCCAGATGGGAATATGCAGGTACGCTTCCTTGATGTCCAAGGATGCCAGGAACTCTCCTGCCTTCACTGCCGCTATAACAGAGCGGAGAGTCTCCATGCGAAAGTGCCGCACTTTCAAGGCCCGATTGACCCCTTTGAGGTCGAGGATAGGCCGGACAGAACCTCCTTTCTTTGGCATCACAAAGTAAATGGAGTAACGTCCCTTGCCAAGCTGACTTTCTGGCACCGGAACGACCGCGCCCAGGCGGATCAGATTGTCCAAGGTCTGCTGCACTGCCACAGCTTTGACCGGAGACTTGCAGGGAGAGAGTACAAACCCGTCTTTTAAGGGTCGGCAGAACTCTAGTTTGTAGCCGTCTCTGATGACTTCCAGCACCCACGCGTCTGAAGTTATTGTGGTCCACTTGCCCAGAAACGAGGACAGCCGTCCTCCAATTTGCACTGGGGCGTGGACCAAGACCCCGTCATTGGGTACGAGACCCTGGGGGAGGACCGGAGGGAGCACCTCCGGGACGGCGGTCTCTGCGAAAGGAATGCTGCTTGGGGGAGAAATTCCTCTTGAAGGAAGAGGGGGCAGAGGAACCCGACTTGCCCGGGCGGTACCGACGGGCTTCCTGCAACCGTCCTCTGGAGGTACCGGGACGAGTACTAGCCCGAGCCCTGACCTCTGGTAATTTCTTGCCCTTAGACGTGCCGAGATCGGTCACGATTTTGTCCAGCTCGACCCCAAAGAGCAGCTTGCCTTTAAAAGGCAACCTAGCCAGGCGGGATTTAGAGGCGTGGTCAGCAGACCAATGTTTCAGCCAAAGCCACCGCCGCGCAGAGATTGTCTGAGCCATGCCTTTCGCTGAGGCCCTCAAGACATCATACAGCAAGTCTGCCAAATAGGCTAAGCCCTATTCCAGGGCCGGCCAATCAGCCCTCAAGGAATGATCCGAGGGGGAAGCCCGCCGCACCATAGTCAGGCACGCCCTGGCCACATAGGAGCCGCAAACTGAGGCCTGCAAACTTAAAGCAGCCGCCTCAAAGGACGACCTTAAGGCCGCCTCCAATCTTCTGTCTTGGGCGTCCTTTAGGGCCATGCCACCTTCCACCGGCAACGCCGTTTTCTTAGTCACCGCAGTGATTAAAGAATCCACGGTAGGCCACAGATAGGCCTCACGTTCACTCACAGCCAAAGGATAGAGGTGGGACATAGCCCTAGCCACTTTAAGGCTCGCTTCTGGGACATCCCATTGAGCCGAAATTAAGGTGTGCATGGCATCATGCACGTGGAAGGTTCTAGGCGGGCGCTTCGTCCCCAGCATAATGGCAGAGCCAACAGGGGCTGAGGGAGAGACGTCCTCCGGAGAGGAAATCTTCAAAGTGTCCATGGCCTGTAACAACAGGTTGGGCAAATCCTCTGGGCTAAAAAGTCGCGCTGCAGAGGGGTCATCCGCTCCATCCGAGCGGGGATCCGTCTCCTCCAAGGAATCCGCAAAGGACCGTTGGGAGACCTCAGACACGCTGCCCTCATCTACATCGGAGGAGACAAATTCCTCCAAGGCCTGGGAATCAACCCGAGGGCGTTTACCTCTGGGAACCTCAACCTCTTTACCAGACGAGGGAGCAGGGGCAGCGTTGTGCATGAGGAAGGCCTGATGCAGCAGCAAAACAAACTCGGGGGAGAAACCCCCCAGACTGTGCACTTCCGCAGCCTGGGCAACAGCCCTAGACGCACCCTCAACCGGCGCTCGCAATAGTGGGGGAGAGACATGCTGCGCATCCAAAATGGCGTCCGGCGCGAAACTCCGCGAAGGAGCCGCGCGGGAAGAACGGCTCTTAACTTTAGCCGCTTCTGTGCCGTCGCCCAAATTAAGGGCGTTCATGGCATTAATGTCTCCAACCTCAAGGGCGGCCCAAGAAGAAGCCGTCCGAGCCGCGTGGCCGGCCAAGATGGCGGAGGCGAGGAGCGGGGGATGGGCGTTTATGGCGGGAAAAACCGCCACGCCGGAGGAAGGACCGGGACATTCATCGGTCACGAAACTGTCACCCAACAAGGGCGAATCAGGCTTTGAGACCCCCGCATCCCCTCTAGAAGCGCTCAAGCGACCCGGGGAGCGACCCTTTGCGCCCTCGCCCTCCGACGCCATATGCCACAAGGAGAAGAATCGGGGAACCCCCTGCCCGCTATAAAAAGGTAAAAATTACCTGCTGTCCGCTCCGAGTTGTAACGACCTGGTGTCCCAGTGAGTAGCTGCAATAGACGCTTAAATAAACGTCGAAATAAACGCCTTTAAGGACGTTCAAATTTTTTTTTTTTTTTTTTTACGGAGCCAGCGGGAGGGGGGAGAAAAGGAGGGACCTGGCACCACCAGGTTTGCACTTGCTCAAAAGAGCCCTCAACCCCAGGCACTCAACAAAACCTAAAAATTAGGCTTGGAGGCCTAGCCAGAGCTGCTGCTGTGTGTGACCACCACCTGCTGAGATAGAGAACATACTGAGGAGTTTCCGGCAGCACATGACCACATATAGGGAGGCAAAAGTTTGCTCTCTATCTCCACCTGCTGGTAGATGGACACAACCCACCAGTCTATGGATTGATCAGCTTGATGATATGGAAAAAGAAGATTTAATAATTGAAGTGAGGTGACCTGAGCTGGAAGCCACTGCACAGCGAGAAATGACACACTGATATTTTAGGCCCCCTTTCACAAAGCTGTGCTAGCGGGGTCCTAAATGGGGTTAGTTTGGAAAAAATTAGTTCTAGTTTTTCTTCATGTGCAAAACATGCAATTTTTATTATTTTATTCTAGTTCTGTCAACAATGTTAATTTTGTTTAGTTCTCATGAATAATAATATCAGTTCTTGCTTTTTTTTTTATTGTGAGCAAAACAGACAATTACAAACATATCAAGAACAACCCTCATAACAGTACTTTTTTTCAGTGTAAAACCACTATAACTGTTTAAGTTTAGCATTTACTTTCAGAAAATGCTTTCATTTCCAAGCAACAGACAAAAACTTGTAAATAAGAAAAGAATTATCAATACATGCGCAACTAACACAGATGCTTTGTTGCCAGAAAATGTGATTATGGCTGAGTTTAAAAAATGTTTGGCAGGTTTCTAGAGAACAGGTACTTCCAAACAGTCTAAATCGGCAACCATCAACGACCGTGTAGCTGTTTCTGGGTCCACTTGGGCTAGGGATTTTAGGCCGTGCCAGCAAGACCTCTCCTGATGGCACTGAAAATACTGCTCTTCAACAGGGTAGATTGTAGTGGATGGTGTAGCCATGTGTGGGCCAGGGATCTCAAGCTGCACCATGGATGGAGGGGAGAGAGGAGAAATGCTGGACATGGATGGAGGGGAGGGAAAACAGAGGACGGAGATGCACATGGATGGAGGGGAGAGAGAAGAAATGCTGGACATGGATGGAGGGGAAGGAAGAGAGGAAGTGACATGCACATGGATGGAGGGGAGAGAGGAGAAATGCTGGACATGGATGGAGGGGAGGGAAGAGAGGAAATGAGATGAACATGGATGGCGGGGCGGAGAGAGAGGAAAAATGGTGGACATGGATGGAGGAGAGGGAAGAGAGAGAGAGGAAGGTGATGCATATGGATGGAGGGGAGTGAAGAAAGAGGAAGGAGATGCATACTGACAGAGATGAGGGAAAGGGAAAAGAGGAGAAAAACTACACATGGATGGAGAAAATAGATGCTGGATGGAAAGGGGGAAAAGAGGGGGCAGATATTGGAAGGAAAGGGGAGAGCAAGGGGGGGTAGATGCTGGATGAAAAGGGGGCAGAGTTAAGATTGAGGAAAGAAGAAACAAGAGACTGGGACCAACACAATTAGAAACAGTAAACAGCTAGACCACAAAGGTAAGAAAAAATGAATTTTATTTTTAGTTTAGGATAAAGTAGTGTGGTAGCTGTGTTAATAAATACAGAAAATGGAAGTAAGGTGATATCGTTATTGGAATAATTTTAATACATTTTTGACTAATGTTTGGAGACCAAACCCTCCTTTCTCGTGTCAGAACAGAATACCATAACAGCAGTATACTGTCCTGACCTGAGGAAAGAGGTTTTGGCCTTTGAAAGTTAATTGAAAAATGTATTTAGTCCAATAAAAATGATATTATCATATTTTCCATTTTTTGTTTTACTTGTATTTGTTAACCTATAGTATAGTGATTGAAATATGTCAGTTTTTGAAATTTGCATCTCTTTATATTTGCACAGTACAGGGGGACTGATGGGTGGGACTGTTCAGGGAAGAAGTCCTGGTGCAGGTTGCAGGCAGCCTATGAGTGGCGCTGCCACTGCCTAGGTGAAGACTGCAGCAGATAGGATTTTAAGGTGTGTGTGTGTGGAGGGGGGGGGGGGGGGGGGGGGGGGGGAAATGCACTGCCTGCAAAAAAAAAAAAATTCAGCACCCCCAATCATTTTGAAAAGTTGGCTCCTATGGACTGCAGAGCCGACGCAGGGCAGGCAGCTGAATGTGGAAAGCCGCTACTGTTAGTAATCAGAAAGGGAAAAGCATTTCAAAATATACATGGGATGCATGGGGAAATGTTTAGCGATGCTAGCAAGGGAGGGGTGTGGTGTAGGAGAAAGACATGGGGGAGGAAGGAAAGTTTCACCTGACCTGGGCACAGGGGGTGGGAGCATAGGAGAGAGACATGCTGGACTCTGGAGTGGAGGTTAGAAAAAGCGGGAGACGGCCAACGGGGTGAGCCTATCACACTGGTTCATGCAAAACAATAGCAAAATGATAATTAGAAATAAGGGATTGCCTATGCCTGGTCCATCTATAAAAAGCTTAAAGCTGTTCTAAAGCTGTTCCAGTTGGATAGGCAGTGCCTCGAAAGGTGGAGGAGAAAAGATTTTTTTTTAAACTTATTGGACAGCTTTTAAATTTATTTGCAAGCTTTCCATGTGTAGATATAAAGAAACAGCAGTTATAAACTCTGCATTTTGTGCTCATTTTTCTACACTGTCTTATACAATACAGATGGCAAACTTTCAGTGAGATTAACCTGTTTCTTGATGGGTTCATCTTAACTGTTGTTGTAATATGCCTTGGGAAGCCTGGTATTATAAATATTGGAAGTAAAATTAAACTCTCCATTCATTGGGGCACATGGAATCACATCTTCACCTTGACATGGATTGAGAGGAAAGCAGGGGAGAGAGGAGAATTTCTGGACCTAGATGGATGAATGGAAGGGAGGGCAGGGGAGAGAGGAGAATTGCTGGACATGGATGGAGGGGAGGGCAAGGGAGAGAAGAGAATTGCTGGACATGGGGAGAGAGGAAAATTGATGGAGGGAAGGGAGAGAGGAGAATTGCTGGATATTGTTGGAGTGGAGGGCAGGGGAGAGAAGAAAATCACTGGACATGGATTAAGAAGAGGAAAGGGAGAGAGGAAAATTGCTGGACATGGATGGAGAGCAGAGTAGGGGAGAGAGAAGAATTGCTGGACATGGATGGAAGAAAGGGCAGGGGAGAGAGGAAAATTGCTGGACATGGATGGAGTGGAGGGCAGGGGAGAGGAAAATTGCTGGAACTAGGAATTGTACCTAATATAAGTGGAAGATGGTCTATATTTGCCCTAGAATTAAAGATGGAAATAAGAACCTGGCAGAGGTCTTCAATTATCAACCAACTGCCAACCTACCTTTTGTGTCTAAGGTAGCAGAGAGTATAGTGGCAGAACAGTTAACACATTTCTTGGATCAAACCAACACCCAAAAGACAAGAATGATGGCAATAACCCAACAATATGGCAGATAGAAGTTTATTTGCTGAACACAAATGTGTCACGGCCACTTTTGGCAGTTGCCTGCATCAGGGGTATTGTTTCTAAAAATGAATTAAAACATAGATCATATAACAATGGTAACCAAAGAAACTCATAAAGCCATACTAGTAAGATAATGTAGGAGCATAAAGGTCAATCTAAACCACACAATAAAATAAACATTATTCAAAGATCAGTAAACATCAAGAATGGTTGTATATAAAATTTACAAATGTTGTTAAAAAATAAAATTAAATCAATTGATATATACAGTAAAATATTCAAAAGAAAATGAAATTTGATATTTAAAATGAAAATGCAAATAAAACCTACTGCATATTTGGCTGGAAAATGTCCATGGCCACCAGCATTGAATTTCAGGGGGGGGGGGGGGGGGGTTGGCGCTGCAAACATAGCCAATTAAGCCAATATTCATTGGCTGACCGGCTAGGTTCTAACAGCTAAAGATAGACCCGCATAAATAGCAGCTCTATCTGGCCACTAAAATTAATTGAGCGGAAATTAGCTGTAACTGGCTATTGTCATGTGCAGTGGCTTACCAAGGGGGGGGGGCGGTGGGGGCGATCCGTCCCGGGTGCACGCCGCTGGGGGGGGGGGGGGGGTGCCATGCACCTGTTGGCTCCGCTCGTTCCCTGCTCCCTCTGCCCCGGAACAGGAAGTAACCTGGTGGCCATGGACATTTTCCAGCCAAATATGCAGTAGGTTTTATTTGCATTTTCATTTTAAATATCAAATTTCATTTTCTTTTGAATATTTTACTGTATATATCAATTGATTTAATTTTATTTTTTAACAACATTTGTAACTTTTATATACAACCATTCTTGATGTTTACTGATCTTTGAATAATGTTTATTTTATTGCATATTTGGCTGGAAAATGTCCATGGCCACCAGCATTGAATTTCAGGGGGGGGGGGGGGGGGGGGTTGGCGCTGCAAACATAGCCAATTAAGCCAATATTCATTGGCTGACCGGCTAGGTTCTAACAGCTAAAGATAGACCCGCATAAATAGCAGCTCTATCTGGCCACTAAAATTAATTGAGCGGAAATTAGCTGTAACTGGCTATTGTCATGTGCAGTGGCTTACCAAGGGGGGGGGGGGGCGATCCGCCCCGGGTGCACGCCGCTGGGGGGGGGGGGGTGCCATGCACCTGTTGGCTCCGCTCGTTCTCTGCTCCCTCTGCCCTGGAACAGGTTACTTCCTGTTCCGGGGCAGAGGGAGCAGGGAACGAGCGGAGCCAACAGGCACGCGGCACCCCCCTGCAGGTAAAAATGCACTCAGGGGGGGTGTCCTTTCGCTGGGGGGGAGGTGTCCGTCCTTTCTCCGGGGGGTGGAGGGCGCTGCACCCGGGGGGGGGGGGGTCGCATCAGCGATTTACCCCGGGTGTCAGCCACCCTAGGAATGCCACTGGTTATGCGACATAGCCATTGACTGGGATGCTCAGTGAGAGATAGCCGGTTATTTCCCACTGAATATTGGTGGATAGTCGGCTTGGGCGTATTTAACCAGCAAGGTGTCATTCCTGGACGGTTAAATACTTTTGAATATCAAGCGGCATGTGTATAAACTGATATAAAAATAGGACTGAAAAAAATCAATTTCTAGTTGTTACCACTAGATGTCAGGGCAATGGTTTGAATCAGTTCACATCAATAAAAGCAGCTAAATATACTAATTGACCTGGAGAATAAAACTTGCCACAATATCAGATAACAGAATCACATGTATCAGAAAATTAAAAACAACAATTAAGACATAATGTTAGCATAAACATGTTGATCCTGAATATTAAGCCTGCATAAAGGAACAAAACACTTGCATTATCCCCTGTATTCTATATGTGGCTCCCAAAATTAGCTGATATTTTGGCACCAATAAATATGCAACCAACTAAATGGCTAATGAGCCAATTAGTGCCAATAATTGGGTACTATTTGGCACTGGCGCCAATTTGAATTTGCATGCACATCTTGCTAGGTGCTTTTCTATAACAATGTGCACCCAAATAATAACAGAAGGGACAAGAATATATGAGACACAAGAATTAGTGGGGGTTACTTTCTAATGTTGGAAATTGGACCTACATAGGGTATGGTGATAGTGTTGATAGGCATGGAGGAGTGGCCTAGTGGTTATAGCACTGGGCCTGATATCCAGAGGTAGCCAGGTCAAATCCCACTGCTGCTCCTTGTGATCTTGGGCAAGTCACTTAACTCTCCATTGCCTCAGGTACCAACTTAGATTGTGAGCCCTCCAGGGACAAAGTAGTACCTGAAAAGGTGTGAGCAAAGTGCTAATAATTATCATAAGATTCTAAGGGCTGCTTTTACCAAGCTGCAGCAAAAGGGGGCTGGCGTCAGCACCGAGGCCCTTTTTACTACAGCAAGTAAAAGGGAAGTCTCTCTTTCCTGCAAGAAACGGCTGTGCAGCAAGTAAAGCACTTGCCGCGTGGTCATTTTAGGGGGGAGCCCTTACCACCACTCATTGGTGGTACTTCCTGTTTAGCGAGCAATAAGCCCGCGTTGGGCTTACCGCCATTTAGTAAAAGGGACCCTAAGTGGGGAATAGGAATACATACACAAAAAACATATGTAGTAAAATTCAGTGCTTCAGTCTTCACCGAGGAAGATTTGGGAGAGATACTGGTGACAGACATGGTATTCAAAGCTGACGAGTCAGAGAAACTGAATGAAATCTCTATAAACCTGTAGAATGTAATGGCGCAATTTGACAAATTAAAGAGTAGCAAATCTCCTGGACAGGATGGTGTTCATCCCAGAGTACTGATAGAATTGAAAAATGAACTTGCAGAACTATTGTTAGCAATAGTAATTTATCTTTAAAATCAAGCATGGTACAGGAAGATTGGAGGGTGGCCAATGTAACGCCAATTAAAAAAAAAAGATTCCAGATCACGTGATGCACGGCTAGAGAGCGGTTGTCGTTGTGCTGAGCTCCCGCCTCTCCCACACCTTTTTCGCCTGAATATATTACCTTTACCGCTTTGGTGAGTGGAAAGCAACTCGTGGGAGACCTGGCAGATTGGCAAATCACTGGGCAAAGTTGCGGAACCGGAGTCGCGAGCGATGGCAGCTAAATCGGCAAAGAAAGACGGGACCCGAGGTCGCGCTACTGAAGCCAAAATGGCGGATGGAGAGGGAGAGAGCCCAAAATCAGTGAGCTCTGCGTGGGTGGCGGAGATGGTGGTGGAGGTCTCCCGCTATGTTGGAGGCTTCGGTAGACACCAAGCTGCAAAAGATTGCGGATCAATTAGTGGGCATTGATGAAAAGCTGGAAAATATCCATTCGGAGTTTTCCCTTTATAAGCAACTGCTTTCAGATGTGGAGGACCAGGTTCAGAAAGAAGAGAAAACGCAACAATCTTTGAAAAGCAAAGTGAAAAGGTTGGAGAGTAAGCTGGAGGACCTGGAGAACCGGGCCAGAAGTAACATTAGAATGGTAGGCCTGCCTGAAAAGATTAAAGACTCAGAGCTGAGGGACTTTTTGGAAAGTTGGCTACCTAAAATATTAAAGCTGCAATCGAAGGCGGGGCCTTTAAGAGTGGAGCGCGCTCATAGGTTGGGGCCTGGGAACCCGAAAGACCCACGCCCCAGAGTTGTAATTTTCAAAGTACTCAATTTTGCTCACAAGCAAGACATTTTTCGAGCCTTTCGGAAGGCTGGGAATGTACAATATGAAAATGCTACAGTGCGTTGTTTCCAGGACTTTTCGGCTGGAGTATCCATGCAGCGGCGGGCGTTTAGAGAAGTCTGTCAGCTGTTATTTACCAAGAAAATACAATTTGCCTTGTTGATCCGGCCCGCTTAAAGATCTGGCACAATGGGAAGCAGAGCATGTTTTCCTCTGCAATGTCTATGCCCCAAATGTGTTTGATAAAGAGTTCTTTCAGGGGTTGATTTCTAAATTGGCTGTGTTCAAAGGGGGGAATATTATTTTGGGAGGGGATTTTAATTTGGTGTTTGACCCTCTGCTTGATAGATCTGGCTCCGGTGCTGGGAGTTCGGGGGGGGGGGGGGGGGGTCGTCGGGCTCTGTCATTGCTTTGTAAAGCGTTGGACTTAGTAGATGTGTGGCGTATATTGCATTCGTTGGAAAGGGACTTTACCCATCTTTCAAGAGCCCATGCGTCCCAGTCTCATATTGACTACTTGTTTGTTTTGAGCCCTCTTTTTTCTCAGGTGGCTCAGGCAGAGATTGGCCCTTACGCAGTCTTGGACCATGCCCTGGTGTGGCTGATGTTGGTAGGTAAAATAAAGGGGGGTAGAACGCGTTTCTGGAGATATCCTCTTGACTTGGTGGGGGATCAGAAATTTCAGGCATTTTTGGAGGAGAGACTGGCAGATTATGAATTTCATAATGGTGTCCACAAACAGCAGCCGGTCCTTTTTTGGGAAGCAGAGAAAGCGGTATTACGAGGTGATATTATTTCCTATTGTGCTCGATCTCAGAAACTTCATAAGGAGATTTTACGTTTGAAGTCGTAGATTAGGAGATATAGGAGACAATATGGGCTCAGTGCTACTTCTGAGAACAGGGCAGTGTTATTGGTAGCACAAAAAGAACTAAATGAGTTGCTGCATCAGCGAGCAGCCAAAACCCAGTTTTATTATAAGTATAAACTATTCCGTTATGGTAATAAGGCTGGACAGTTGTTGGCGATTATGGTGAGGAAAAGAGGAGGATCTTCTAAAGTTTTACAGTTGAAGGCTTTGGATGGGAAGATGTTGAGATTGGATCAGGAAATAGCGAATCGTTTTGGTCAGTATTATGAGGTCTTATATGCCAGGCCAGAAGAGGAGGGGTTGAGTACCGACTTGTTTCTAGATTCTGTAGATTTGCCTAGGCTTTCTCCTCGACAACTGAAGATGCTAAATAGCCCAATTATAGAAGGGGATCTTATGTTGGCGCTACAGTAAAGTGCTTCTCATAAAATGCCAGGTCCGGACAGCTATCGTATAGAATTTTATAAACAGTTCTATGAGCATCTTAAGGGGCCGCTTCTGTCCTTGTTTAATTCTATGGTGCTGGAGCAGACTATTCCGGAGATGATGAAGGTAGCTCAGATTGTAGTAATCCCCAAGGCAGGAAAGAACATGGTGGACCCGGGGTCATATAGGCCCATCTCTCTTCTTAACGTGGATGCCAAGCTGTACACAAAACTTCTGGCAAATAGGTTGGCTAGGGTGATCCCAGACTTGGTAGAAGAGGCTCAAGTAGGGTTTGTGAGGGGGAGGACAGCGGTTCGGAATGTACATGCTATATTGGCATCCTTAGAGACTGTGAAAAATAAGCGTTTATCTTCTCTGTTAATCAGTTTTGATGCAGAGAAAGCTTTTGACCTGGTGCGATGGCCTTATTTGTTTGACACTCTGCAGCAATATGGGTTTCAAGCATAGGCGGTCGGTGGCCCAATTGTTTGGGGAGGCTAAAGGGGGCGGGGTTAGAGGTGGAGCCAGGGGCGGAGCTTATAGCCACAATTAACACAGAAAAAAAATAAGTAAAAATAAAATAGTCACAATTAATACCTTTTATTAAATTTAGATATTAGATATGTATCATATGTCAAAGAATAAAGTGGTTGCTCAAAGCATATACTAACCATAATCGCTCAACTGTAAAACACTATGCACAAATTTGTGCAAAAACACACTCAGAACCTTACTGTACCATAACACTAGGTAGACCCTAATACACCAATATACCACCCATACGGAAAATGCAGACCGTCAACAATTATGAAACAAGGGATCATAATATCACAATTCTCATGTAGAGCCACAAAACACCCTTTTAGGGTGGTTAGTGTTCACAATGAGCTCCTTTTATTAAAGACTATATGTAGATCCTTCAAGAGGTAGTGTGTCATGATTTAGGCTCTAAAACCCTTTCTGATGTTTTGGTGCCACCTCAGTAAGGCCAATACACAATCTCTCCACTGCAAAACACTATACACAAACTTGTGCAAAAAACACTCATAACCTTACCAAACCATAACAGCACTAATTCCAAGGACAGGACGAGCTACAACCTTATGCGTGGAAAGGCAGCATTGTAATTACACCGGGCTCTAAAACACCAGTACACAACCTAGTGAAACAAAAAACAAACAAAAAGGGCTGCAAATACTACACGCTAGCAGAATACTGCACCTTGATTACACATGAAAAACACATGACACAACAGATATGAAGCCAAAACTGGAAAGTTACCTCAAGAAGTCAGACTCAGCATGCAGTAATACTAGAAAAATTGAAACTTACATGCAAAATATCACAGATGCACATTTCCAAAATCTGACATATTCTAGTTAATAAATTCTGAATAAAATACTTTTTTCTACCTTTGTTGTCTGATCATTTAGTTTTTCTATTCGCTTTGGTCCCAGTGTCTTCTTTCCATTTGATATTTTTTCTCTCAACATGCCCACCATCCTCCTGTGTCCTTATGCGTTCTGTCTACCATCTGTAGCCCTGTCCCTATCCTTTCTCCAGTTTCAGCGTCTGCTCTCAAAGTGTTCCGATCCAGCTCTTACATTCAGCAATTTTCCCTCCATCCATATCCAGTATTTCTCCCCTTCCCTCCATCCATGTGCATGTACTTCCTCTGTCTTCCCTCCCCTCCATGTCCAGCATTTCTCCTCTCTCCCTTCCACTCCATCCGTGTGCATCTCCTTCCTTTGTCTTTCCTTCCCTCCATTCTTATCCAACATTTCTCCTGTCTTCCCTGCCCTCCACTCCATCCATCTCCAGATTTCTCCTCTCTTCCCTCCCCTCCATCCATCCATCCATGTCCAGCACCTTCCCTCTTTCTCTCCTACCCTTCCATCCAGTGTCATCCCTCTTTATCTCTCCATCCTTCTACCCATTACCATCTCCCAATCCTTCCGTCCATTGTCTCCCTCTATCTCCCCTTCCTTCTAAACAGTTCTCTCTCTCGACCCTTTTCCATTCAGCATGTCCTCTCTCTCCCCATCCTTCCAGCGTCTTTCCTCTTTCTGCCCCCTCCTTTCAGCATTTCCCTCTTTCTCCTTCCTTTCATTCTGCATTTCTCCGTCTGACAGCTAGTGTCTCCCCCCAGTTTCTCCCCAGCAGCTTCTCTCTCTCTCTCTTGTCCATGTCCCTTCTTTCTCTCCCCATCTTTCCACTCATCTCTCTCTCTCTACCCCTCTTCCATCCAGCATCTTCTCTCTGGCTCTCCCCTGCTCTTTTGCATGTCCCTGGCTCTCCCCTGCACTTTTCCACTTTCTCTCTCTCTCCTCCAGCGTTCTCACTTCCATTACCATTTCCAGCCATGTTCTCTCCCTCCGGGTCTCTTACAACACAAGAACAAAAAGAAGCGCGGGGCCGCAGTAGCCTTCAGGCATGCGCTGTCGACTCTGCCGGTCCTCTGCTCCTGTAACGGGAAATTGACGTCAGTGGGGGCAGAGGACGGCAGAGTCGACAGCACATGCCTGAAGGCTGCTGGGGCCCCGCGTTTCTCATACACATGCAATAGTGAGTTCAGCGTAGGGGAGTTCCCAGAAGACTTGTTGCTGAAATCTGGCACTGCAATTGCCGGATGTTGCTACTGGAGGATGCCCGCTGCTGCTTGGGTCTAGCTGGTATGTTTTAACCATCTCGCACCGCCAGTGCCTCCCCCAGAGCCGGTGCATCATGAGAGCAGAGTTTCAGTGCCTCTTCCTTGGAGCGGATTCGATGTAACTAAGTGGCTCTCTGTCTCCCGAGTAAATATCAAAGCTAAAGGAAACTGCCACCGACACCTCACTCCCTCCACTCGCAGTTTTTCTGTAAGGAAGAGGCTCCCACGCCTGTTGGTCAGCATTTTACAGGACCAGGACACTGTACCAGTGACTTCACAGTGAGAATCCTGAAAGGTAACTTTAAAACCATACAAGAACGTAAGACCTTTGAAGTCAGAATGATTGAATATTTTAACACCCAACAGAAAGGACTTAACAAGGATCTGGGGTTCCTAGCCCATTATAAACCATAAAACTGTATGTCTCTGTTGATCACCCCACCCCTCACCTATCCACACCCATCCTGTTAGAATATCAATGATATGCTTTGATGTCCCCATGCATACCTCCTACCCACCCCCATCCTCCCACCCTGTCAGACTGTCATAGTAATGCTTGAATGTTTTCACTTATATACACTGTCAGCTAGCACATTTGCTTATTTCCGATCTGACGAAGAAGGGCAACCTTCGAAAGCTAATCAAGAAATGTATTAAGTTATGTCCAATAAAAATGGTATCATCTTATTTTCTTTTCCATGTTTTATTTTGTTTGATTTCTATTGATAACCTTAAGAGTGGACTAACACGGCTACCACACTCCTCTCTGTAAGGAAGAGGAATTCCCATATCCGATGACCGACGTAATGTGTTAGCTGCCATATCCTGGTAAAGGCTCAATGTAAATGTATCCCACACAAATGGGGAAGGTCACAGCTGGGCTGGGGAGGCTTAGCCTCCCCAAGCCTCTTATACGGGGCGCCTATGGTTTCAAGGATTTTTTCTTGATGCACTTCAGGTGCTGTATTTGGAACCTTTGGCGTATGTTTGGGTAAATGGGGTATGCTCCCGTTCATTTAATATCTTTAGAGGCACAAGGCAGGGTTGCCCGCTTTCTCCTTTATTGTTTGTGTTGTCTCTGGACCCCCTGGTTCGAGTGATACAATCCCATCCAGAGATCAAGGGGGTGCCAATAGGTGTTTCACAGTTTTTGTTGTCGGGCTTTGTGGATGAGCTGTTGGTGCATCTGATGCAACCTTTCCAGTCGCTTCCTGCTTTGTTGGAGCTCTTTCAAGAATTTGGAGATTTCGCGGGGTTTAAGCTTAATTACACGCAATCTTTAGCATTGGCCTCTGGAGAGGAACAGAGAGGTGAATGGGGAGAGGCCTTTCCACTTAGATGGGCACAGGGTTCTTTTTGTTATTTGGGGATTTGGCTGTCCATGAATTTATCCGACATATATCATTTAAATGTTCGCAGACTATTGAGTGCTACGGAGGCAAGGCTGTGTAGTTGGGTGACTTTGCTCCTCACACTCTATGGGCGTATTCAGCTGTTTCAGATGGTGGAATTTCCCAAATGGCTTTATTGTTTGCGGTTATTACCTGTTCTCTTATGTCAACGAGATCTTAAATTGTTATATCATTTAATCAGACGTTATTGTTGGGGGGGGGGGGGAGAAGAAGGCTAAGTTTCCATTACCCTTGTTGATGGGCCATTGGAGAGAAGGAGGACTGGGATTGCCAGATTTGAAACGCTATAATAGGGCATGTCTGTTGCGGCATTTCGGGGACTGGTTCTTTGATCGAAAAGATTACACACCTAGGAGGTTAGAGGGTCAATTCTTTGCCCCTTGTCATTTTTATTTTTTGATACAGGCACCTAAAGTTAGCATCCCGGAACATCTGCGGAATTGTTTATTGTTAGCCTCTTTGCGGACTCTGTGGAGAGATTTGATGGGTATCTGGGGCTTGCAACTTGGTATGTCAGATTTGTTACCAATATGTGGGAACTTGTTGTTTAAGCCTGGGATGGATAGTGGGATATTTCGAATTTGGGCACAGATGGGTATTAGTCGGTTGGAATATCTTTTGAGTGAGCACGGGGTTCTGTTAAATCTGGGAGCTTTGGGTATTGGTTATATGAACAATATTTTTGCCTATAATCAGATAGCACACTATGTGAGGTCTTTAGATGTGGAGGCTTTGAGATCTAGGCATTGTCATCGGGTGAGACAATTTTTGGAGGGGGGAGGAGAGTATCGGCTGTCAGTATCAAGACTGTATAAAATGCTGGGGAAGTTGACCCTTATGAAAGATAGAGAATTGATAAAAAAGTGTTGGGCTCGTGATTTAGCCAGACTGGGCCTGTCTTTGGACTTTGATCTTTTGACATTTCGGATTCCGGAGATGACTGGGAATGCGGGTCTTTGGGAATGTCAATTCCGAATTCTACACAGAGCATACCTCACAAAGGCTCAGATCTTTCAGATGGGCGGGGTTGAGAGTCCTCTGTGCGAGAAATGTGGGAGGTTACCGGGGTCTTTGTTTCATTGTCTCTGGGAGTGTTATCAGGTGCAGCGCTTTTGGACCACTGTCTTGCACTAATTGTCCTTTTTGTTGGGCTCTAAAATTGTACGCTCCCCGGTTGGGATACTGTTGGATGAATATGAGAGCTTTGTCTTGCAGGGCAAATCAGATAAACATTTGGTTCGTAAGGCTTATCTGGTTGGTAAAAGGTTACTTTTCAGTCAGTGGGTGGGCGGCTCTCTGCCGGATTTCTGGCACTGGAGAAATAGATTTCACAAGCTAATGCTCTTTGAGCGAAGGGCGGTACAAGGATTCCCCCAAGAGGAGGAGGGCTTTTTTAGACACTTGGGGACCATATATTCAGTCACTACATACAAAGGGTATAGAAGTATGGTACTTAATTCCCTTTGATTTTGGGTAGGATAGGTGTAGATTACATGTAGGCAAGGACTCTGGAAGGCACCTCTGTCGGGGATGGGGGGGGGGGGGGGGGGGGGGAAGGGAGGGGGGTTAAGAGAAGCATAGGAGGGGAGGAGTAATGAGGTGGGATAGAGACTGTGCAATTTAGTAATATCAGATGTGGACAAAGCCATGGGACCGGACGGGATCCACTCCAGAATATTGAGGGAGCTCAGAGAGGTTCTGGCGGGTCCTCTTAAAGATTTGTTTAATAAATCCTTGGAAACGGGAGAGGTTCCGAGGGACTGGAGAACGGCGGAGGTGGTCCCTCTTCACAAAAGTGGTGATAGGGAAGAAGCTGGAAACTACAGGCCGGTAAGCCTCACTTCGGTTATTGGAAAAGTAATGGAAGCCATGCTGAAGGAAAGGATAGTGAATTTCCTAGAAGCCAATAAGTTGCAAGATCCGAGACAACATGGTTTTACCAGAGGGAAATCGTGCCAAACGAATCTCATTTTGATTGGGTAACTGGAGAACTGAATCATTGACGTGCTATAGACGTTATCTACTTAGATTTTAGCAAAGCTTTTGACACAGTTCCCCACAGGAGGCTCTTAAATAAACTAGATGGGCTGAAGATAGGTCCCGAAGTGGTGAACTGGATTAGGAACTGGTTGACGGACAAACGACAGAGGGTGGTGGTAAATGGAGTTCGCTTGGAGGAGGGAAAGGTGAGTAGTGGAGTGCCTCAGGGATCGGTGCTGGGGCCGACTCTGTTCAATATATTTGTGAGTGACATTGCCGAAGAGTTAGAAGGTAAAGTTTGCCTATTTGCGGATGATACTAAGATTTGCAACAGAGTGGACACCCGGGAGGGAGTGGAAAGCATGAAAAGGGATCTGAGGAAGCTAGAAGAATGGTCTAAGGTTTGGCAATTAAAATTCAATGCGAAGAAATGCAAAGTGATGCATTTAGGGAGTAGAAACCCACGAGAGACTTATGTGTTAGGCGGGGAGAGTCTGATAGGTACTGAGGGGGAGAGGGATCTTGGGGTGATAGTATCCGAGGATCTGAAGGCGACGAAACAGTGTGACAAGGCGGTGGCCGTAGCGAGAAGGTTGCTAGGCTGTATAGAGAGAGGTGTGATCAGCAGAAGAAAGGAAGTGTTGATGCCCCTGTTCAAGTCGTTGGTGAGGCCCCACCTGGAGTATTGTGTTCAGTTTTGGAGGCCGTACCTTGCGAAGGATGTTAAAAAAATGGAAGCGGTGCAAAGAAAAGCTACGAGAATGGTATGGGATTTGCGTTCCAAGACGTATGAGCAGAGACTTACTGACCTGAACATGTATACCCTGGAGGAAAGGAGGAACATGGGTGATATGATACAGACGTTCAAATACTTGAAAGGTATTAATCCGCAAAAAAATCTTTTCCGGATATGGGAAGGCGGTAGAACGAGAGGACATGAAATGAGATGAAGGGGGGCAGACTCAAAAAAGATGTCAGGAAGTATTTTTTCACGGAGAGGGTGGTGGATGCTTGGAATGCCCTCCCGCGGGAGGTGGTGGAGATGAAAACGGTAATGGAATTCAAACATGCGTGGGATGTGCATAAAGGAATCCTGTGCAGTAGGAATGGATCCTCAGAAGCTTAGCCAAAATTGGGTGGCGGAGCAGGTGGGGGAAGAGAGAATGGCGGTTGGGAGGCGAGGATAGTGGAGGGCAGACTTATACGGTCTGTGCCAGAGCCGAAGGTGGGAGGCGGAACTGGTGGTTGGGAGGCGGGAAATACTGCTGGGCAGACTTGTACGGTCTGTGCCCTGAAAAAGGAAGGTACAAATCAAGGTAAGGTATACACATATGAGTTTATCTTGTTGGGCAGACTGGATGGACCATGCAGGTCTTTTTCTGCCGTCATCTACTATGTTACTATGTATTGATCTGCCACCAATAAAATGCTGAACCATAAGTAAAGGGGGGGGGGGGGGAGGGATGTAAATTTGAGCAGCGTAATAGTAAGCAATGACTAGAGTTATCGTTTGAATTTAATATTTTATTTGGAAATTCATTTAACAGTACAGATATAAACATTTTCTTCATAGTAACAAAGGCTGGAGGGAAGGGAGGGGGAAAATCGGGGAAAAATCTGGATAACAGCAATTTCTGATCCATGCATATAAGTATGTTATGTTATTCAAACAATTATATATATCACAATGTATGTCCATGTGTAACATGCTGTACCATTAATAAATAAATTGTTGAAACATAAAAAAAGATTCCAGAAGTGATCCGGGAAATTATAGACCGGTGAGCCTGACGTCAGTGCCGGGCAAAATGGTAGAGACTATTATAAAGAACAAAATTATTGAGCATATTTAAAAGCATGGATTAATGAAACAAAGCCAATACGGATTTAGTGAAGGGAAATCTTGCCTCACCAATCTATTACATTTCTTTGAAGGGGTGAACAAACAAGTGGATAAAGGTGAGCCGGTCGATATTGTATATCTGAATTTTCAAAAGGCATTTGACAAATTACCACATGAAAGGAAATTGAAAAGTCATGGGATAGGACAGTGATGGCGAACCTATGGCACGCGTACCAGAGAGGGCACGCAGAGCCCTCTCTGTTGGCACGCGTGCCATTGGCTCAGCCACTTCAAGCCCCCCTCCGAATGAGTCATACCTGCATCAGGCTGGCCTCCCTCCCTTCCACCCAGCGCCAGGCCGCCCCGCCCCTCCCTCCCTCCTTCGAGCACCAGGGCCTTCCTTCGAGCACCAGGGCCCCCACCTCCGAAATTTAAGGGTCATACCTGCTCGGGGTTAAGGCGTCGGCAGTGAAAAGCGCTGGCTCGGCGCGCCTTCAGCCTTCCCTTCGTTGTCTCTCAAGCGCTGGTCCCACCCTGAGGGCGGGACCAGCGCTTGAGAGACAGAATGAAGGGAAGGCTGAAGGTGCGCCGAACCAGCACTTTTCACTGCCCCTGTCAACGCCTTAACCCCGAGAAGGTATGTGTGTTGATTTCCTTCCCCAAATCTAAACACATCCACAGCACTTCCTTTTCTTGTGGCTAAAAATGGACGTGCTCTGGGGGAACACCCAGAACAGCTGTTTGTCAGCGTTAAGAAACAGAAAGTTCCCAAATGAGGCCCGGGAAAGTAATTGGAGGGTTCACTGGTTAAAAATTGCAGTTGCTATGAAAGATCTTTCTCTGCTAAAAGATGTGTAGAGCAGCAAAGAGAAGAAACATGGGAGAAATAAATACCCTACAGAAAGAAAGGGTCAGGAAAGAAAAAAGTGAGAAAATAATTGCTTTTTTTGCCGCTTCTCCTAAAGCTGTTTTTATTTGGAACCTGGGAGATGGGCAGAGCTTGGGGTATAATTTATGGAAGCCATGCTCAGCCCTTTCTTAATTATGCCTGTGCTCCTTGGGTGTCCTGCCACCAAGAAGGAGCTGAGTAGAGAATAGCAGATGTGCCCATGAGCGTGGAAGGAATCCAGGGCAGCCTTCAGCAATCAGCTCACGCTGCTTGTCAGCAAGTGCCACTGAGAGAAAAAAAAAAACCAACAACAAAAAATACAGTAACAGCAGAACACTGATCTATCAGGGCACACCGTCATCAAAAGATTTGTGAAATTAAAATGAAAAAAAGAATTCTGACAGAAAAACAAAATCACCAGACAACAAAGGTAGAAAAAATAATTTTATTTTCATTTTAGTGTTTGGAATATGTCCAATTTGAGAATTTACATCTGCTGTCTTAGTTTGCACTGGGTATACTGGAGCTGTAACAGCTTACAGAAATGATTTATAATGGAAGAAAATCATGTTATTTTTTTCTCCTATACTAGTATAATATTTTCAATGATGTCTGATTATATACGCCATGGCTGGTGTAAGGGGTGTGGCTATCATAGGGGTGGAGTCATGTGGTGACCCCGCCCATAATGAGTACCGGCACTTTGCGATAAATAATTCGATTTTGGGTTGCTGTTTGGGCACTTGGTCTCTGAAAGGTTCGCCATCACTGGGATAGGAGATAGTGTCCTATTGTGGATTAAAAACTGGTTAAAAGATAGAAAACAGAGAGTAGTGTTAAATGGTCAGTATTCTCAATGGAGAAGAGTAGTTAGTGGGGTTCCCCAGGGGTCTGTGCTGGGACTGCTGCTTTTTAACATATTTATAAATTATCTAGAGATGGGAGTAACTAGTGAGGTAATTAAATTTGCTGACAACACAAAGTTATTCAAAGTTGTTAAATCACAAGAGGATTGTGAAAAATCAGGAGGACCTTAAGAGACTGGGAGACTAGGCATCTAAATGGCAGATGTAAGCAAGTGCAAAGTGATGCATGTGGGAAAGAGGAACCCGAATTATAGCTACATAATACAAGGTTCCACATTAGGAGTCACCAACCAGTGAAAGGGATCTTAGGCGTCATCGTTGATGATACATTGAAACCCTCTGCTCAGTGTGCGGCAGCCGCTACGAAAGCAAATAGAATGTTAGATATTATTAGGAAAGGAGTGGAAAACAAAAATGACAACATTATAATGCCTTTGTATCGCTCCATGGTATGACTGCACCTCGAATATTGTGTTCAATTCTGGTCACCGCATCTCAAAAAAGATACAGAGTGGCATTAGAAAAGGTACAGAGAAAGGCGACGAAAATGATAAAGGGGATGGGGCAACTTCCCTATGAGGAAAGGCTAAAGTGGCTAGGGCTCTTCAGCTTGGAGAACAGACGGCTGAGGGGAGAAATGATAGAGGTCTATAAAATAATGAGTGGAGTGGAGTGGTGGTACATCATTTTATTTTATTTCATAAGTTAGTAGGGTTTTACGTTTTTCATTGTCATCTTACTTTTGATCACATATTATCTTTTGATTATATTTTGTTTACAGTCATTCATTTTTACTTTTATTTTTTTCTAGTCACATCCTACGTTTTAATAATTACACTTTTTTCAAAATTGTCATTCATTTACTCCTTTTTGTTTTTTCTATATTTACATATGTTTTTGTCCAGATTTGTCTTAATTTGAGTGAACCTTTGGAAGAATATCTATATATGCCAATCCATAGGTATGTTATATTTTAATTAAGTTATATTTTACTTAAACTATACCTATGTAAGCCCATTGTGTTTGTCGTTATATATACATATTTTTTATCTTCCATTTTTATCATTTAAGCATGGTTGTATTTATATTTGTATATTAATATTCAAAATATTATCAATGCATGCCAGTTTGTCGGCGTAACAATGTAATGTGATTGCCTTGTTTATTTTTAAGTGTATCATTACCTTTATTATTCATGTTCTTTCAACCCTAGCTTTTACAAGGTAATTTACATTTTTTTGTGCATATATATGTTTTAAATTTTCACCATTATTATTGCATACTGTTTTTGTAGGTACGACACTTTTATTGGTAGTTTACTGCGGTTTAGGTTAACATTTTATCCTTCTTATTTTTATTTTTAAACATACATATTTGTGTATTTATGATGTATGTGTAAAAATTGCTTGCGACAAATCAAATGTCTTATAATTTTTATCTTGCTTTTGCATATTATCCTTTGTATCAAGCATGATATATGTTTTTATGATATATGTGTTGTATTTTTGTTTTGTTTTACACCCCTGAAGAAGGCCTCCTTGGCCGAAACACGGACCGTGTAGGGTCTTAATAAAGGAATTTGGCTTTTTTACATCTGTGATTTTAGTTTGGTCTTTCTGTACATCTTCCGTTCTTGTTGTTTTCTGGTGTTTTTTACGGCAGATTTGGACTCTCTTTGTTGCGAGTGGAACAGGTAGGCATGAATCCCTTGTTTACTCTTTCCAAAAATACTAGGACTAGAGGGCACGTGTTGAAGCTACAAAGTAGTAAATTTAAATCAAATTGGAGAAAATATTTCTTCACTCAACATGTAATTAAACTCTGGAATTCGTTGCCAGAGATTGTAGTAAAAGCAGTTAGCTTAGTGGGGTTTAAAAACCGTTTAGATGGCTTCCTAAAGGAAAAATCCATAGACCGTTATTAAAATGGACGGGGAAAATCCACTGCTTATTTCTAGAATAAGCAGCATAAAATTTATTGTACTGTTTTGAGATCTTGCCAAGTACTTTTGACATGAATTGGCCACTATTGGAAACAGGATGCTGGGCTTGAAGGACCTATAGTCTGTCCCAGTATGGCAATACTTATGTACTTATGACCGTGAGGAAAAGGAAGTCTTTTTAGAAATGCTTGCTTGCTTAAAATCCTTGGGAGCTTGCTATGGTTTGCAATATCCAGCCAAAACGACTGTCACCTTGCAGTGGCATAGGAAGGGGGGGGGGGGGGGGCGTCGACTCCACTGGTTCCCTGCTCTCTGTGTCCTGGAACAGGTTCCTGTTCCGGGGCAGAGAGATCAGGGAACCAGCGGAGCCGACGCAGCTCCCAGGGACGTGCACTCGGGGCGGAGCGGCCCTCCCCCTTTCCTATGCCAGTGGTAAGAATGCGCTCGGGGGGGGGGGGGCGCCGTGCTGCACCCGGGGGGGGGGGGGGCGCAGCGGCGAACCGCCCCGGGTTTCAGCTGCCTTCGCTACGGCACTGTCACCTTGAACAATACAACTCATTCTTTCAACTCCCTAGACCAGTTTTAGCTATATCTGGATCACGGCATGACCACCTGAATTTTCCTCGTTGTGCATGCTTCTCTGCTTCATGTGGTCTTCTGCTTATATTGTTAGACTAATTGTCTCTCTACCTTTGCTCATGCTTGCTAATCAGAGAGATGTTAATGCATTATTTTATCTGCTGTATTCAATTGTGTTTCTTATACATACATACTAAATATTAGTGACAGTAATTTTACTTTCTTGCTTTTTCCTCAGCATTTCTGCACCTCAGATGTTTGAATGGTTACATAAACTATAATAATTGTTCAAATATGATGTTTGGAGTTATATATACTAGTGTTTTTGTTTAGTAAGCAGGGACTTGGATTCATATTGTCGTCTGTTCATAGCTCCATTTTTTATATAGGGGTCCTTTTACTAAGATGTGCCGAAAAATGGGCTGTGCTAGCGTAGGCGCATGTTTTGGGTGTGAGCGGGATCCATTTTTTCAGCGCAACTGTAAAAAAGGCCTTTTTAAAATATTTTGGCTGAAAATGAACGTGCGGCAAAATCAAGATTGGCGCACGTCTATTTTGGGTCTGAGACCATACTGCCAGCCATTGACTTAGCGGTAGGTCTCATGCATTAACTGTGTGGTAATCATCTGTGTGCATAGAATGATTACTGCCTGGTTTCTGCTGCGCGCCAGAAAATAAAAATAATTTCCCGGTGCATGTAGCGGTCGCGTGTCAAAAATGAAATTACCGCAAAGGCCACACGGTAGCCAGGCGGTAACTCTAAATTGAGGTTCGTTGTAAGCGCCTACGCCGCTTAGTAAAAGGGCCCAATAGTTCCCTTTGTTTGAACTGTAATGATTCTTTATACTGATTTTCCACTATTGTTCACAGATTAACTGCATCACTTTTATTTTTATTACATGTCAAGAGCAAATGTTTTACACTATTGTATAGTGTTTTTCAGCATAATTTTGATATATGATAATGGCTAACCAGGACATTCCTTTATAGTTTCCTGGAACATCAATGGTTTAAAGCATCCAATAAAAAGAAAAAATAAACCCAATATTCAATGCTATTTAACTGGCCAGAATGACTGCTGACTGGTTAAATAGCGCTTAACCGGCTATCCGTTGATATTCAGCGAGGGATAACTGGCTGACCTCCGCTGAATATCCCTGTTTAGCAGCTAGCAGATAGCTAGTTATGAGGGGCATTTTCAATATGACGTCTAAGTCCAACTTTGGATGTTTTGCAAAAAATGTCCAAAATCCGAAGAGGAAAGAAGGTCATTTTCAAAAAAGAAAAATGTCTATCTTTTGTTTTCAAAAATACTGTTCCGAACAACATTTTGTGATTTGGACATTTTGTTTTTTGGTCTGTTTTCGAAAAAAAAACCAAAATGTCCAAGTGCAAAACGCACAAAATCAAGCCGTTGGGATGTAGGAGGAGCCAGTGTTTTTAGAAGACTGGTCCCCCTGACATCCCAGGACAGCAATAGGGCACCCTAGGGGCACTGAAGTGGACGTCATAAACTGCTCCCAGGTACACATCTCACCATTGCTCCCTTACCTTGTGTGCTGAAACCCCCAATACCCACCCAAAACCCACTACCCCCAACTGTACACCATTACCATAGCCCTTACAGGTGAAGGGGGCACCTATATGTGGGTTCAGTGGGTTTCTGGTGAGTTTTGGAGGGCTTACAGTTTCCTCCACAAGTGTAACAGGTAGGGGGAGGTAGGAGACTGGGTCCACCTGTCTGTAGTGCACTGCACCCAACACTAGACTACTCCAGGGTCCTGCACGCTGTTCTAATGGACCTGAGTGTAACATCTGAGGGTGGGGGAGGTGGGGGAGGTTAGTGACTACTGGGGGATTAAGGGGAGATCATTCCTGATTCCCTCCAGTGGTCATCTAGTTATTTAGAGCACCTTTTTGTGCCTTTCGTAATAAAAAAGAGGTCTAGCTCAAAATGTCTAAGTTTTAGTCCTGGACGTTTTTGTTTTGTTCCATTATGGCTGAAAAACATCTAAGTCTTAGGAATGCCCAAGTTCCACCCTGAACATGCCTCTGGCACTCCCCTTGAGATTTGGATGTACTTCTGGTGGACTTCAGAGAATAAGTAAAACTAGGTTTTGAAAATACTGATTTGGATGTTTTTCTCTTTTGAAAATGAGCCTGTATATCACCCGATATAACCGACTATCTGCCAATTTTTAAAGCCAGATTAGTGGCCATATTTGGGCAGTTGATATCTTTGGCCGGTTTAAAGTTAACCGGTTAAGACTGAATATCGACTTAACCAGTTATCTTTAAACCGGCCAAAAACAAACTAGATTTTCAACGCCGCTCACCGGAAACAGCTTGGCACTGAATATCCAGGTTTAGCACCAACCACAGTTAGCAAGTCTAACTCCCGCAGTCTGAATATCGGCCTTATTGTTTATTTGAAAAAATTAAAACCATTCATAATTTGTTTACAGGAAACTCACGTCCCTAGTACAAAGACCTTTATTAAAGGTAATAACTGGATTTCTCTCTCTATAGACTCTCCAGCAGATGGTAGAAAAATGGAGTTTCCATCCTTTATCATAAAGATCTTAATCCAGTAATACTAGATCAGGAGATTGATATGTGTGGTAGACGGGTAATTCTGACACTGTCCATATATAATGAAACTATGACTCTTGCCAATATATATGCTTCAAATTCGGACTCTCCAGAATTTTTTACTGCTTTATTTCAAAACTTACAAAGACTTGCATCCAGTCCAATTGTCCTTGTAGACCTATATGTGTGGACAGACACTCCAAAGTGCTCTTACCATCTAAATCCTCTGCTACTCTGCATTCTGTTATGACTCACTATTACCTACTAGACCCCTAGAGGCAGCAACATCCCTGGGCTAGAGAATATGCCTTCTTTTCTGCCTCCCACAACAGCTTCTCTACACTTGACTACTTTTTACTCTTGCACTCATTACTTGATTCCGTTCTCTGATCTCACTAACAATTAAGTGGAAAGTATCTGCTCCTCCTAGGTCTCTTGTACGGTGTTTACATAGTAACCTGCTAGCTGATGAAAAGGTCATGTTCCATATCAAGCAATTTATAACGTAATATGTTGAAGTTAATATCTTGCCAGAGTTAACATTCTCACAGTTTAGAAAGCATTTAAAGCAGCTCTTACAGGTGAATTGATTTCATTAATTGCTCACAAGATTAAAGAGGTTAATGCTATTATAAAAAATATAGAAAAACAAATAAAGGAAGCAGAAAATAAATATATAGCTTCTGATGATCCATTGATACTCAATAAGCTGCATATATTAAAACATACCTTAAATAAACATATTAGTGCTAAGGCAGGGCATGAAATTTTGAGTGTAATTCCAGGAACTATGCTGAGTCTAATAAAAGTAATAAGATGCTAACGTACTATCTAAAGCGAATGCATGTTAAAGTCCAATTCAAGGACATTCCATTCCTTTGATTCTCAGCTATATCGAACAGAATCTTTCAGTACCTCTGCCCAAGTAGATAATTTTTTAGCCTCCTTGCATGGTCCTAAATGGTCTGACCTTGATTCTAATTCTCTTCAGCAAGAGATATCCAACCAAGGAATAATACACGTAAGACCCCAGGGCCCAACGGTATTCCAAAAGAATTTTACAAACTATTTGAAACTGAACTGTCTACTATCATTTTATTTATTTATTTAGATTTTGCTCACATCTTTTTTTCAGTAGTAGCTCAAATTCATGTCTAAACTCTTTAATTATCTGTCACCAGAGACCTTTGGTAATAGTCATTTCTCTGAGGCAGTGATCATAGTAATCCCTAAACATAATAAAGATCTTCTATTGGTACACAATTATCATCCTATATCTCTACTTAATGTGGATTATAAAATATACACTAAGATCCTATCCAACAGGCTGAAGAAGGTTATAGGGAAAATTATACACTCTAATCAGGTGGGCTTTTGAAACATTTATCATTTCACATTCTGAACACTTAAATGCTTTCTCTCCTGTATGGGTCAACTTGTGAAGTTTTACGAGTGATTTCTTTGTGAAACATTTATCACATTCTGAACATTTAAATGGTTTCTCTCCTGTATGAATCTTCTCATGCTTTTTAAGGAATGTTCGTTTTGGCCCTTGAAACAGCCTGATAGTGGCGAAACAGGGTCTCCTGTTGGGCTTCATGAATACCGTATGCTGTGGACGACAGTACGGATTGACAGCAACAAGAACATTCAAGTTAAGTAACAATTGTTTCACCGGATGTAATTAGTTGGTATAAGCCTTTACCATTGAGTATTGTGGAAGGTGTATGTGCATGTATTGCATGAATAAGAAGAATGGAGTTTTTTTTTGTGAAGACTAGTGATTGAAGAAGAGGAGTACTCTAAAAATTGAAAGGTTGTTCCTGCATAATGAGTATTCTCCATGGTTTCTGAAGTCTTTTTTTCTCCCACTTTGTCCCACTAATACTAGTGATTATACACCTCCAATACCGGGTTGTATTTCAGTAGAATTTTGTTGTAAGTGTTGATTTCAATTACCCCAATATTGACTGGGTAAATGTAACATCGGGGCATGCTAGGGGGGTAAACTTCCTTGATGAAATCAAGGACAGCTTTATGGAGCAGCTGGTACAGGAGCCGGCGAGAGCACATGATCTGATGCAGGAGGTAATGGTGCTGGGGCCGCTTGATAACAGTGATCATAATACGATCAGATTTGATATTAGCTTTGAAGTAAGTATATATAGGAAATCAAATACGTTAGCGTTTAATTTTTAAAAAGGAGACTATGATAAAAAAAACTTAGAGAAGTGGCTGTGAGGGTCAAAATTTTACATCAGGCATGGATGCTGTTCAAAAACACCATCCTGGAAGCACAGGCCAAATATATTCCGTGTATTAAAATAGGAGGACGGAAGACCAAACGACAGCCGGCGTGGTTAAAAAGTGAGGTGAAGGAAGCTATTAGGCTAAGAGAAAATCCTTCAGAAAATGGAAGAAGGAACCAACTGAAAATAATAAGAAACAGCATAAGGAATGTCAAGTCAAATGCAAAGCACTGATAAGGAAGGCTAAGAGGGACTTCGAAAAAAAGATTGCGTTGGAGGCAAAAACACATAGTAAAATATTTTTTAGGTATATTAAAAGCAGGAAGCCGGCAAAAGAATTGGTTGCACCGCTAGAAGACCGAGGAGTAAAAGGGGTGATTAGGGAAGACAAAGCCGTAGCGGAGAGATTAAATTAATTCTTTGCTTCAGTCTTCACCGAGGAAGATTTGGGTGGGATACTGGTGCCGGAAATGGTATTTGAAGCTGACGAGTCGGAAAAACTTAATGAATTCTCTGTAAACCTGGAAGATGTAATGGGGCAGTTCTACAAACTGAAAAGTAGCAAATCTAGACTGGATGGTATTCATCCCAGAGTACTAATAGAACTGAAAAATGAGCTTGCTTAGCTATTGTTAGTAATATGTAATTTATCCTTAAAATCGAGCGTGATACCGGAAGATTGGAGGGTGGCCAATGTAACGCAGATGTTTTAAAAAGGTTCCAGAGGAGATCCGGGAAATTATAGATCGGTGAATCTGACATATTAAGAACAAAATTACAGAGCATATTCAGAAGCATGGATTAATGAGACAAAGTGAACATGGATTTAGTGAAGGGAAATCTTGCCTCACCAATCTACTACATTTCTTTGAAGGGGTGAACAAACATGTGGATAAAGGTGAACCGATTGATATTGTGTATCTGGATTTTCAGAAGGCGTTTGACAAAGTACCTCATGAAAGACTCCAGAGGAAATTGGAGAGTCATGGGATAGGAGGTAGTGTTCTATTGTGGATTAAAAACTGGTTAAAAGATAGAAAACAGAGAGTAGGGTTAAATGGTCAATATTTTCAAAGGAGAAGGGTAGTTAGTGGGGTTCCCCAGGGGTCTGTGCTGGGACCGCTGCTTTTTAACATATTTATAAATGACCTAAAGATGGGAGTATCTAGTGAGATAATTCAATTTGCTGATGACACAAAGTTGTTCAAAGTTGTTAAATTGAGGGAGGATTGTGAAAAATTACAAGAGGACCTTATGAGACTGGGAGACTGGGTGTCTAAATGGCAGTTGACGTTTAATGTGAGCAAGTGCAAAGTGATGCATATGGGAAAGAGGAACCTGAATTATAGCTACGTCATGCAAGGTTCCACATTAGGAGTCATGGACCACGAAAGGGATCTAGGTGTCGTCGTTGATGATACGGTGAAACCTGCTCAGTGTGCTGCTGCGGCTAAGAAAGCAAATAGAATGTTACGTATTATTAGGAGAGGAATGGAAAGCAAAAATGAGGATGTTATAATGCCTATGTATCGCTCCATGGTGTGACCGCACCTTGAATATTGTGTTCAATTCTGGTCACCGCATCTCAAAAAAGATATAGTGGAATTAGAAAAGGTGCAGAGAAGGGCAATGAAAATTATAAAGTGGATGGGATGACTTCCCTATGAGGAAAGGCTAAAGTGGCTAGGACTCTTCATTTAAATGGTTTCTCTCCTGTATGAATCCTTTCCTGCTGTTTGAGCTCAGATCTGCTTTTGAAACATTTATCATTTCACATTCTGAACACTTAAATGGTTTCTCTCCTGTATGGGTCAACTTGTGAAGTTTTACGAGTGATTTCTTTGTGAAACATTTATCACATTTTGAACATTTAAATGGTTTCTCAGCTATATGAATCTTCTCATGCTTTTTAAGATCAGACCTGATTTTGAAACATTTATCACATTCTGAACATTTAAATGGTCTCTCTCCTGTATGAATCCTTTTGTGAACTTTCAGGTGTGTCTTCCTTCTGAAACATTTATCACATTCTGAACATTGAAATGGTTTCTCTCCTGTATGAATCCTTTCATGTACTTTGAGGTCTGACCTCCTTTTGAAACATTTATCACATTCTGTACATTTAAATGGTTTCTCTCCTGCATGAACTCTCCTTTCATGATGGTTAAGCTCAGACATGCTTTTGAAACATATATCACATTCTGTACATTTAAATGGTTTCTCTCCCATATGAATTCTACTTTCATGCTGTTTCAGATTAGAGATGGATTTGAAACATTTATCACACTCTGTACATTTAAATGGTTTCTCTCCTATATGAATTCTCCTTTCATGCTGTTTCAGATTAGAGATGGTTTTGAAATATTTATCACATTCTGAACACTTAAATGGTTTCTCTCCTGTATGGGTCAACTTGTGAAGTTTTACGAATGATTTCTTTCTGAAACATTTATCACATTCTGAACATTGAAATGGTCTCTCGCCTGTATGAATTCTTATGTGAACTTGCAGGTGGGCCTTCTTGCTGAAACATTTATCACATTCTGTACATTTAAATGGTTTCTCTCCTGTATGACTCCTTCCATGCACTTTGAGCTCTGACCTCCTTTTGAAACATTTATCACATTCTATACATTTAAATGGTTTTTCTCCTGTATGAATCTTTTCATGGTTTTTCACATCAGACCTGCTTTTGAAATATTTATCACATTCTGTACATTTAAATGGTTTCTCTCCTATATGAACTCTCCTTTCATGCTGTTTGACATTAGCGATGTTTTTGAAACATTTATCACATTCTGAACACTTAAATGGTTTCTCTCCTGTATGGGTCAATTTGTGAAGTTTTACGATTGATTTCTTTGTGAAACATTTATCACATTCTGAACACTTAAATGGTTTCTCTCCTGTATGAATTCTTATGTGAACGTTCAGGTGGACCTTCTTTCTGAAACATTTATCACACTCTGTACATTTAAATGGTTTCTGTCCTGTATGGATCCTTTCATGCACTTTGAGGTCTGACCTCCTATTGAAACATTTATCACATTCTGTACATTTAAATGGTTTCTCTCCTGTATGGATCCTTTCGTGTCCTTTGAGGTCTGACCTCCTTTTGAAACATTTATCACATTCTGTACATTTAAATGGTTTCTCTCCTGTATGAATCTTTTCATGTTTTTTAACATCAGACCTGCTTTTGAAATATTTATCACATTCTGAACACTTAAATGGTTTCTCTCCTGTATTGGTCAACTTGTAAAGTTTTTTATCACATTTGGAACACTTAAATTGTTTGTGTACTATGTGAGCTAGTTGCAGGCTCCTTTTTTGACTGAGACTATCACATTTACAATATTTAAATGGCTTGTCTTCTGTGTGAGTTATTTCATGCAATTGCATATAGCGTTTGCTTTTGAAACATTTATCACAATGAAAACATTTAAATACTTTAAGTCCCACATAAACCATTTTATGCAACTGTACGTTCCTTTTCTCTGAATTTTCACATTCAGAACGGTTAAATGGTTTTTCACAGTATCCAGATAGGTTAGTTTTGTTAGTACCTTCACAGTCTTGAATTTCAGTCCTAAGCCTGCTTATGTGGCTTCTCTTTTCTCTGTCTAATTTTTCTCCTGTCTGGGCTTCTGCTTGCACACTGCTCGGTATTATGCTACTGATACCTCCCTGACAGGCAGCTGAAGGATCCATGCTGTCTCTGGAGGGGTCTCCATGTTTCCATTCCTTTTTCTGCTGTTTATTGCACTTTCTCACTCTTTCACTATTACTCCTAAATCCATCATCTGTTGAATAAAAAAAATAAAATACGAGTATGATCCTTAATTTTACAGCAATGGAAAACAACATACTTAAACAAAGGCGGCTGCGAGGAGCAGGAGCGAGGAGGCTGCATTCCTACTCTGGGACAGATGTAGACCCGGGGAAAGAGACGGAAAGGAGGGAGCTTTGTCAGGAGGGTGGGAGGGGGCTCAGGAGGTTAAAAAATAATTCTTTTTAAAGCGATGTGGGTGCCAGCCCAATACTCAGTTCATGTCTTGTGAGAGCCAGCTGGTAAATGCAAAACCCTGGGCTCCTCCAAAATGCCAACCCCTGTACTGACCTGCCCACTTTTTTTGTGAGTACAGGCAATATTCAGTGGTACTGCCTGCTTTAGTGCCAATTAATTTGAGGGGGTCAGGCAGTCCCAGGGGATTTAAATTGACAGGAGCCTCTGCAGCCCATTTCAATTGCTTTCAAGATTGTAATTGTGAACATCCAAAGCCCAAACTCACTGCAAACATAAATGTCTTGAATGACATATCCCCCACTATGTGTGTAAATGCCAATATTCTGACTGTGGCCGTGCCCCCTCCCAAACTTACCTTATGTCTGGGGGTCAGCTTCTGAGCTCGCTTCAGTTAGTTTTGCCTGAGTTAGCTCTGCCTCTCTCTCTGTATGCAGGCTGCTTCCAGCGTGGCTCTAATTACCTCACTATACTGCAGCTGTGTGGATTTAGCCTCTCTGTGTTGCAGTATGCTGGCTGCCTGTGGCTGGTAGGTGTGACATCATCAGGCAGGGCCTTGATAAGGAAGTGGTGTTCTTCTCTTCAGGGCCTTTGCTACTCTTGCTTTAGGTCCAGGTTAGTGTTAGTGCAGTGTGCACCTTTGACGTGTGTTTTGCTTTCCTGCTTTCCCCTCTCGGTGCTTTGGAAGCACTTATGTGGCTTCTGTGTGTAGTGCTTTGGAAGCACTTTTGGATTTTGTGTTTAGCTTCCCTGTGTTTTCTTTGTGGCTCCCCTGTTGTCCCTTTTAGTGCTAGGAGCATTTCTGGTTGTTTGGTGCGTAGGAGCACCTTAAGGACTATATAATACATGAAGTGTCTCACATCTCGTGTAGTTCACACCAATTCTTCTCTGATTTAACTTGCTTGGTCAATAGATCTTCAACGTGCTGTAAGTCCACGCACTAAATTCCAAAGTTATAATCCAATGTCTAATCAGTTCAAATCAGTCCTCATGAAGACGCTTATATCTTAAGCACCAACGGATGTGACATCTTCACCGCTCACATCCCCTTTCAACTGGAGACTTGCATGGACAAAAAGCAGTATTCTCACCACATACTTCAAACATTCATACGGTTTGAAGTATGTGGTGAGAAGACTGCTTTTTGTCCATGCAAGTCTCCAGTTGAAAGGGGATGTGAGCGGTGAAGATGTCACATCCGTTGGTGCTTAAGATATAAGCGTCTTCATGAGGACTGATTTGAACTGATTAGACATTGGATTATAACTTTGGAATTTAGTGCGTGGACTTACGGCACGCTGAAGATCAATTGACCAAGCAAGTTAAATCAGAGAAGAATTGGTGTGAACTACACGAGATGTGGGACACTTCATATATTATATAGTCCTTATGTTTGAATTTTTCAAGGGACTTGATGGTATATGTGAGATCAATTGTTTATATGTGAGAGTGTGGGTAACAATAAAGAGTAGACTTATTTTCTTAACTTTCATAGGGAGACATTTGGTCTTCCCTGATCATTTTTCTTCCATTAGTTCCTCCAGAACAGTTCAGATGAGGGTGTTTTGCACTCCTACCAGCAGCTGAAGAGCCTTTTCTGTAATCAAAACACTGGGTTAGTTCTGAACTGCTCTGAAGGAACTAAAGAAAAGAAAAGAAACCTAAAATCACATGTCTCCTTCCATCCAAACTATGCCGCCTTAAAAAAAACACAAGAATGCCCAGGACGCCTTACAAATTTCTAGATGTGCCACCAAACCACTCCCTGTTCAGGAAGGCGCTTGTCCCCTCGTATCATGCACGTTTAGCACTTCTGACACCAGGCAACCTCTAAGGCAGCTGTTCCCAAACAGTGGGTCATTTGCAAAATCCTCATTTGGGTTAAGAAGCAGTTAGAACAGCATTGGCATTCTCCTCTTTCCCGCTACCACCGCTGCCAGGCAGTTGCCTCTCAGGATTGGCAGCAGCAGCAGTGGTAAAAGTAGCAGCAACCCACAGAGGTCCCTCTCCCTGCACTCAAGGCTGAGAGTTCTGCTGGTCCTTCCCACAACTATCAGCTTCACATGTAAGATGAGAGACCCACGTAGCCTGGTGATATGTTACACTGCTCCTTTCGACTACAGAGGAAAACAGATTGAGTGTTGAGGGGGATTGAGAAAAAAAGGCATTAGTGAGAAGCAGAAACAAAGAGGAAGGGCTGCAGAACAGGGGGACAGAGAAAGAGAGTAAGAAGAGGCTGGATGGCAAAGGAGACAGAGAGAGTGAGACAGACACTCCTAAAGAAACCACTCCTAAAGAAACCCTCATTGGACCCTACCTGTCCCTCCAACTATCAACCCATCTCCCTCCTCCCTTTCCTATCCAAGATGCTTGAACGTGGTGTTCACCATCGTTGCCTCGACTTCCTATCATCTAAAGCAATTCTTGATCCACTTCAATCTGGCTTTCGCCCCCATCATTCAACCGAAACGGCGCTCACTAAAGTCTCCAACGATCAGCTCCAGGCGAGATCCAAAGGGCTTTATTCTATCCTCATCCTTCTTGATCTATCTGCTGCTTTTGACACAGTCGATCACAGCTTACTCCTCGATACGCTATCCTTGCTTGGTTTTCAAGGCTCTGTTCTTTCTTGGTTTTCTTCTTATCTCTCCGAACATACTTTTAGCGTATAATCTGGTGGATCCTCTTCCTCTTCTATCCCACTGTCAGTTGGTGTACCTCAGGGATCTGTCCTGGGACCTCTACTTTTCTCCATCTATACTTCTTCGCTTGGTGATCTGATCTCATCCCATGGTTTTCAGTATCATCTTTACGCCGACGACTCCCAGATCTACCTCTCTACACCAGAAATCTCAGCAGGCATCCAGGCCAAAGTTTCAGCATACCTGTCTGACATTGCTGCCTGGATGTTTCACCGCCATCTGAAGCTAAACATGACCAAGACTGAGCTTCTTATCTTTCCACCTAAACCGACCTCTCCTCTCCCCCCTTTCTCTATTTCTGTGGATAATACGCTCATCCTTCCCGTCTCATCAGCACGTAACCTTGGGGTCATCTTCGACTCCTCCCTCTCCTTCGCTTCACATATTCAACGGACTGCTAAAACCTGTTGTTTCTTCCTCTATAACATCACCAAAATTCGCCCTTTCCTCTCTGAGTATGCAACCAGAACCCTCATCCACACTCCTATCACCTCCCGCTTAGACTACTGCAACTTGCTTCTCACAGGTCTCCCACTGAGCCATCTCTCTCCTCTTCAATCTGTTCAAAATTCTGCTTCACGACTAATATTCCGCCAGTGTCGTTATGCTCATATTAGCCCTCTCCTCAAGTCACTTCATTGGCTCCCTATCCATTTCCGCATTCAGTTCAAACTCCTCTTACTGACTTACAAATAAATTCACTCTGTACCTCTCCACTCTCATCTCTCCCTACACTCCTCCCCGGGAACTCTGCTCACTGGGCAAATCTCTCTTATCTGCACCCTTCTCCTCCACCGCTAACTCCAGACTCCGTTCCTTCTATCTTGCTGCACCGTATGCCTGGAATAAACTTCCTGAGCTGGTACGCCAAGCCTCATCTCTAGCCATCTTCAAATCTAAGCTAAAAACCCACCTCTTCAATGCTGTTTTTATCTCCTAAACCTAACCCTTAACTGTCCCCTATCCTTGATATGTCCTGTCTGTCCTAACCCTTGTCCCTTACTTGTCCTGTCATAATTAGATTGTAAGCTCTATCGAGCAGGGACTGTCTCTCCATGTTCAAGTGTGAAGCGCTGTGTATGTCCGGTAGCGCTATAGAAATGGTAAGTAGTAGTAGTAGTAGAGAGAGGGTGAAGAGTAGAGATTTGCACGGGGACAGAAATCTTACCCATCCCAACCCGTCCCCACAAGAATTTAACCCATCCCCATAAGAATTTAATGGTACATAAAAGTAAATTCCAGTCAGCTCCCTCAGTCTCTCTCTGGATTTGAGCCACAGCACTGTAGGCAAGGAAAGGAAGCTGAAACTCAGAATACTCTGGTGTGCACATGTAAGATTTGCCTCTGATTTACTGGCACTGTGTGCTGAGAGGTCACCACATGCACACGCCAGTAGGTCAGGTGACATCCAATGCTCATGCCTGTGTCAGAGCTGAGGTCTGGGCATCAGCCTGGGAGCAAAGAGGATTAATTGTAACATAGTAAGTGACAGCAAATAAAGACCTGAACGGTCCATCCAGTCTGCCCAATAGTCACACTCATTATCAATTCATGATTAAATCAACGAGTGTGATATTATATACTTGATTATGGTCTTTCTTTCATGTTTCTGCAACATAGACCATAGAAGTCAACTGCTGAAGTTCTCATTGAAGCCCACTTCAGTCTATTCATCTTCCCATTTGTGGGAT
The DNA here is from genome assembly GCF_901765095.1 of Microcaecilia unicolor. NCBI lineage: Eukaryota > Metazoa > Chordata > Amphibia > Gymnophiona > Siphonopidae > Microcaecilia > Microcaecilia unicolor. Next base: position 336,986,300 of record NC_044033.1, read on the forward strand.
ACAGACCGTAAAAATCTGTCCAGCACTGTCCTTATGTTCCAGCCACTGAAGTTGCTGTCTAAGCCCTTCCTAGCCCATCCTAAACCAGACTACCATATATTAGACAGAGACCACACAAGTCTGCCCGGTATTGGCCCTAGTTAATCACAGCCAGAGTCACCATCTAAGTGTCACTTGACACATCCACACACACATGCAGCCATTTAAGGTTAGGTTTTTTATAACTTCCATTTTCTAATTAGAGATCCTCTATGTTCATCCCAAGCCTTTTTGAATTCCATCATCATTTGTGTCTCTACCACCTCAATGGAAGACTTTCCACATTTGTGCTGTTAAAGCAAGGAGGAGGAGGAGGACAAGACAGCACTCAAAGAACTTGTTACTCGGTAGATGAGAGGCTGGTGCAGTGCAGCTTCCACTTCCACGGGAACTCCACAGAACTGCTTCCATCCCTGTGGGATCCACGAATCCCGTTCCCGTACAGCTCTCTAGTGAAGAGCTTTTACTTCAGCGAACATAGAGAAAGAGAGAGATAAAGGCAGAGAGAGAGAGAGCGAGAGAGAGTGAAGAGGATCCATGGCAGTGGGGGAGGAGGAAGGGGAAATCCCGGTAGGGCTGTCCACAAATCTACATTTGCCTAGGGACCGATATAGTGTTAATCCGGCCCTGGTGGAATACCCAGGAGAGCAAACGATTAAAGGGTGGGAGACTGTAGGTTGTGGCTTGGAATGGGATGTCCCATAAGAGGCCTGACTACTGCGGATCCAAAATTTCTGAGTGTTATTATCTTGTCAGATTTAATTGCTCTTCCTTTGCCTGGGGTTAGGTATCCTAATAACTTCAGGATTACTTAATAGTGTGTGTTATCTTTAACTCACTCCCTTTACTGGTACTTAAGATATTTTACCATCATTCCGGGTGTTTTGCATAATACATCATCTCTGAATTCATTTTTCATTGCTGCCAATTAGAGAATGACACAGGGAAAATTTTGTCCCCATCCCTATGGGCTCTGTCTCTGTCACCACAGGCCCCATCTGCATTGCCGTCCCTGCAGGCCCTGTCCCTGTCCCGTGGGCTCTGTTCTCATCTGCAGAAGCCTCGAACACTTATGATTCTATATTTAAATGTTTTCATTAAAGTATAAAAAGGAACAATATCTTGTGCAACTGTGGTTTATAAATCACAAATAGAAAATAACAACAACGAGCAACTATAATAACCCCACCACCACCACCTTCTACCCTTCCAACCCCAACAAAAGCTGACTTCTGCTACCCCAAGGAATCCTAATTCACTCTGTTAAAATGTTCAGGGGTACAAAATACTGTGTACACATTCTGTGTGCCCTAGAGGGGAGAAATATGCCCTATGAAGCACTGTTATGATTTTTTAATCTGTGGATGAATAAGAAGTCATCAACAATTTCAAGCTCTCCTGTCTTCCACAGTCCTTCCTGCAATAGAAGATGTGCTGGTAGCAGGATGTACAGGATCCCGCAAGCAAATTTTGATAGCTGTGGCCAACATGTTTGCTTGTTCTTCCAAAAAATAAAAATATTGTCTGCATCAATCAAGCATAAATAACAGTCCAGTTCATTACAAGGCTTCAAAGCAGAAAGTGACACGGGGACAAAGTTTGTCTCAATCCTCATGGGCTCTGTCCCCATGGTTACTGCAGGTCCCTGTGTCATTCTCTACTGCCAATATCTCTCTATATAAAATGCACCTCCAACGTTCTAATGAAGCCTCAAGTTTCCCAACATTCTAAAAATGTAGTGGTGTAGATCGATGTTCCTCCATGAGTGTATGTATGCCTTGCCCTCGCGTCACAACATGATGACGTCGAGGGCGGAGCACTTACACTCAACGAATCGCATCGCCCACCCATTCCTAAGCAACAAAAAGTGACGTCAGACGCATCGTGAACCAATACAAACAACCTGAAAGAAAGAAGGGAGGCCCATGGAAAATTCTCATTACATCAGTGGCAAAAATAGAGAACAGAAAAAATTGCCGGTGTTTTGGTTTGAAAGAATACAGCTCTACAGCTTGCTCAGGCCTAGGAGGAAGTGAGAGAAGGAGGCAACTCTCCACTCCCGCCCCGCAGCAGCCCAGGCAGAGACCCAGACTCACACTCACAACCACCTGCTGCTCAGTGACGTCACTCACCTTTGCTTTCCACTCCCGCCCCGCAGCAGCCCAGGCACAGACCCAGACTCACACGCCGCTTGGTGACGTCACTCACTGACGCTAAACCCTTCCAGACCGCTGGGGGCGTGTCCTCGAGACTACGGGAGGAGGGGGCGGGGCAATTGGGGACCTGGTAACTGTCCCGACGAAGTTTCTCCTGTAAGATCTGGCACGGGCCTCGGCAGACTGACTGGGTTACAATTACCTCGCATTATGACTACCATCGCCCCGCCCTCGCGTCACAACGCGATGACATCAAGGGCGGCGCACTGACACTTGGGAGGAAGCAAGGGAGGAAAGCAGCCTGAACGTGGGAGGAAGGGAGGGAGGCAGGCAGGCAGCCTGGTCGGAGGGAGCACTAGGAGGGAAGGCCACGACCCTGAAGCTGGGAGGGGGAGGGGAGGAAAAAGGGGAGGGGGAGGGGAAGGAGGGCGTGAGACGGAGGGGGCACCCCTGCCGCACACTCTCATTCTCTCTCACACACACACTCTCACACAGACAGCCTCACTCTATGTCACACACACACATTCGCACATTCACTCTGTCTCTCTCTCTCACACACACTCTCTCAAACATACACACTATGATGAAAACCTTGCTAGCGCCCGTTTCATTGGTCTCAGAAACGGGCCTTTTTTACTAATTGTCTAATAAATAGCCTTTCTATTTTTATTAACATCTGAGCCTTGTGTCCCATCCTTATTGTTTATGTTTTAGGACTGCAAGTGGGAAGTCTTGATCTAATTCCCAGGGTACTAATTTACCATTATTTCTTTATTTTTGCTTCTCACTTGTTGCCGTTCCTTTCCTGAGGTTTGGCAAAACGTGATTTGTCCCCTAGCCAGTCAGATTTTCAGGAAATCCACAATGAATTTTCATCAGAGAGATTTGCATGCACTGCCTCCACTGCATGCAAATCTCTCTCATGAATATTCATTATGCATATCCTGAAAACCTGACTGGCCGGGGTACCCTCCAGGCCCAGGCTTGGGAACACTGGCACAGAGTGTTTATCTGGACTCCATAAGGCAGTTTTATAAACTACTACTACTTACTACTTAACATTTCTAGAGCACTACTAGGGTTACGCAGCGCTGTACAAATTAACGAAGATGAATAAGAAACAAAATAAAAAAATCTTGCCTGTTAAAGGAGAGTGAACCTGTTCAGATGTCTCTGATTCAGGATGATCCATGAAGGGGAGATCTTCCTCTTGTTTAATGTTCAGTGAGAACACAGATGTTACAATTGGGAAGCCTGTGATGAGAAAACAAGGGTATTCAGCGAGCCCTGAGAAAATCTGTTTTTTAATATAAGACTAAGTTTCCACATCTTTGATGTTGATGATCCATCTCCTGTGATCTGAAAATGCAAAGCCCTTTAACTCCAAAACATTCACTTACTTGTTCTGGGGTCCTTCATGTTTTCTTTTCCCTCTAGTTCAGTGTTGCACAAAATATTTCTAGGGGGTTCAAAAATGAACTGAGTCACCCCAGTTTTGAAATTTAAAGAAGTATTTATTGAATAATAAGAGAAGTATCCAAAAACAGAAATTCTGAGAAATACATCATAAACAAATATGACGGAATTTCACTGTAATATCATATACCAGTTACACAGAACATCATGAAAAATGAACAAAATGAAAATCTCTTACAAGTAGCCAAATACACTCCAAAAGATACTTCTGTATTTTATTTTTCGGTTTATTAAAAGTACTCCCCTACCCATTCCCCAAAAGAAAATGAAAAAAGGTAGGAAAGGAATGGAAAAGGAAAAGAAAAAATCCCCTCCCTCTCATCCCATCCAATCCCCAAATCTTAAAAGGAACAATAAATTATAAAAGGCTCCCAAATATCCTCCCACTTAGAGAAAGTGTGATGACTTATAGCCCACAATCTTTCCATTTCACAAATATACCACAGCTTATTCAACCATGATGTCAAGGAAGGAACTTTTGAAGACTTCCAATGAGCAGCTAGCGCAACTCTAGCAGTTGGCATAACATGGCGGATCAATATGCCCTGAGATGTGGTGAGACCTGGAGGAGTACCAGGAACAAGAAAAATTCAGGTGACCACTTAATAGATTTAGAAAGCCATTTCTGAAGTCTATATTGAATTGCTTTCCAAAATGCTCGTACCATAGTACAGGTCCACCAGAGATGACCCATGGTACCCCTCTGGCCACAACCTCTCCAGCATAATGGCGAAATAGTGTTAAACATATGAACAGGAGTCAAATACCACCTGTATAAAACTTTTACTGCATTCTCTTTGAAAGGAACAGAAACAGACGTCTTTAATAACGCATGTTCCATTTTTGTACACCTTACACTATTTGCTTTATTTAAATTAATGTTGCTGGTTTTTAAAATACTAAAAGGGATGGCCCCAGCAATGTTATGACTTTATATACTCCTTGAAGATATTTGCATTCTTTGGATGACGTTCAATTTCAACTTCCACCATGAAATGACATGTGTTCACATGATACAAGACAGAGAACGATTGCAAGACAGGGTCCAGTTAGACTGAACTTGTCACCAACTCAATTACGACATCAACCTTTTTATAAAATCTTTGGAAATGCACTGGTGACTCAACATGCTTCGATTGAACGCGGACCCATTTACAATGCAAACAGCTTGTGGACCTCACCTTATCATTCAGCCTGTTCAGGTCTTATTGAGTTAAATTGGCAATTAACAAACAATAAACCATCAGCTCTTCCCGTTCATGTGCAGAATATACTAAAGTATAGCACTAAGAAATACCTTCTAAAAGTAAACAAAAAAAATGGACAATCAAAGAAAAACTAAATGCACTGGATATGCTAAAGACGAGCCTTACTCAGACAAATGTGTCTTGTAAGCTTGGTGTTAGAAAAGCAACTCTTCATGGCTGGATCAAGAAAGAGTCCAAGCTAAGGGAATCCATCTTGGATTTCGGCGAGAGTGAGAGTTTGTAAAGGAAGAGAGATTCACACATGAAATTGGCAGAAGGAATGCCAATTTCTAAGGCCATTATACGTCATAAGTCTCTGAAACAAAACCTTGACAGTGAGCAAGGAATTTCAAGGTATTTTAAAGCAAGCAATATAGATGGTTATGTTGTCTTAAACATCATCACGGGATTTGGCAAGTTGCCATATCAGGTGAAGTTCATCCAGCTGACACAGCTCCTGCTAATGACTGTGCAGATAAACTACGTACCTTAATAAATGAAAATGGATATTCTCCAGAGCTAATCGATAATGCAGATGAAATGGGTTCTATTACCGAAAGTTCTCAGACAAAACACTTGCCTGCAAAACTGATGAACAAAAGGCAGAAGGCTTCAAGGAGATTAAGGATCATGTAACACTGCTTTTTTGTATGAACAAAATGGGTTCACGCAAACTGAAACTACTCTGCATTGGGAAGTCAAAATCCCTGCACTGCTTTCACCATAAAAATATAAACACGCAAGTATTCAAAAACAACAGCAGCAAAAATGCTTGGATGATGTCGGACATATTTCAAGAATGGTATCATAAGCATTTTGTGCCATCTGTTTGGGCTCATACGAGGCAGCTTAAACTTGAGCCAAATGCAGTCCTCCTTCTTGACAACTGTCCTGCGCGTTCTCCGGTGGAAACACTAACCAGCAAAGATGGAAAAATCAAGGTAAGCTGTCTTCCCAAGAACACCAACTCCAAAATACAACCGCTGGACCAGGGAATCATTTCTACTTTTCAGATGAATTAAGTAGAATATTTGCAAAGGTTACTAAAGGCAATCTGATTACTGGGTTAGCTTCGAAGGGTTTGCATGAAGCAGTTTCCTTAGAATCCAAACTATATAGAGGGGAAAGGTCCCAATTAACTTTCTTTCTGAGACATTCTGCGAGAAGAGGACATTTCTCTGGGTAAGTGACATGATTTTGCTCTGTGCTTGGTAACTTAAAGATTGGGTTTATAAGAGGAATTGTATGTTATTGATAAACACAGAATTAAAAAGAAAAAAAAAAGAAGCAAACTTTATTAACTAGTCTCCTTACCCTTTAACCCATAGTTTTAAAACTTGAATTTTCTGCCACAGCATTAACAGACAGACTCTAGAAGGCGCAGCAGGGCCTAGGTTCAGTCCTTATTCCCAACTCCTACCCAGCTCCCACCCACCCCTAGCTCAAAATTTATAGTCAATTATTCTAATTAGGACAAGAGGAGGGGAGGGAATAGGACTTGACATACCGCCTCTCTGTGGTTTTCGCAACTACATTCAAAGTGGTTTACATAGTATATACAGGTACTTATTTGTACCTGGGGCAATGGAGGGTTAAGTGTCTTGCCCAGAGTCACAAGGAGCTGCAGTGGGAATCGAACCCAGTTCCCCAGGATCTAAGTACGTTCCACTAGGAGTTTATATTAGAGTACTGATAGAATTGAAAAATGAACTTGCAGAACTACTAGTAATATGTAATTTATCTTTAAACTCAAGCATAGAACAGGAAGATTGGAAGGTGGCCAATGTAATGAAATTTTTAAAAATGTTCCAGAGGAGATTCGGAAAATTATAGACCAGTGAGCCTGACGTCACTGAAGGCCAAAACGATAGAGACTATTATAAAGAACATAATTACAGAGCATATTCAAAAGCATGGATTAATGAAACAAACCCAACATGGATTTACTGAAGAGAAATCTTGCCTCATCAATCTATTACATTTCTTTGAAGAGGTGAGCAAACATGTGGATAAAGGTGAGCTGGCCGATATTTTATATCTGGATTTTCAAAATGTATTTGACAAAGTACCTCATGAAAGACTCCAGAGGAAATTGGAAAGTCATGGAATAGGAGGTAGTGTTCTATTTTGGATTAAAAACTGGTTAAAAAATAGAAAACAGAAAGTAGGGTTAAATGGTCAGTATTCTCAGTGGAGAAGGGAAGAGTGGGGTTACCAAGGGGTCTGTGCTGGGACCGCTGCTTTTTAATATATTTATAAATGATCTAGAGATGGGAGTAACTAGTGAGGCAATTAAATTTGCTGATGACACAAAGAGGGGCATAATCGAAAGGGATGCCCAAGTTTTTCTGAGGATGCCCTCGCAGGACGTCCCCGTGAAGGGGCGCGAAACCCATATTATCAAAACAAGATGGGCGTCCATCTTTCGTTTCGATAATACGGTCGGGGATGCCCATATGTTGAAATTTAGGTCGTCCTTAGACTTGGTCGTTTCTGATTTTCAGTGTTAATGGAAACCGAGGACGCCCATCTCAGAAATGACCAAATCCAAGCCATTTGGTCATGGGAAGAGTCAGCATTCGTAGTGCACTGGTCCCCCTGACATGCCAGGACACCAACCGGGCACCCTAGGGGGCACTGCAGTGGACTTCAGATATTGCTCCCAGGTGCATAGCTCCCTTACCTTGTGTGCTGAACCCGCCAACCAGCCAACCCCCCCACCCCCCCAAATCCACTACCCACAACTGTACACCACTACCATAGCCCTTATGGGTGAAGGGGAGCACCTAAATGTGGGTACAGTGGGTTTGTGGTGGGTTTTGAAGGGCTCACATTTACCACCATAAGTGTAACAGGTGGGGGGGGGGGGGGGGGGGGGATGGGCCTGGGTTCGCCTGTCTGAAGTGCACTGCACCCACTAAAACTGCTCCAGGGACCTGCATACTGCTGTGATGGACCCGAGTATGACATTTGAGGCTGGCAAAAAATATTTTTAAAGATTTTTTTTGAGGGTGGGAGGGGGTTAGTGACCACTGGGGGAGTAAAGGGAGGTCATCCCCGATTCCCTTCGGTGGTCATCTGGTCAGTTCGGGCACTTTTCATGGCATGGTTGTATCAAAAAAAGGATCAAGTAAAGTCATCCAAGTGCTCGTCAGGGACTCCCTTCTTTTTTTCGATTATGGGTCAAGGACACCCATGTGTTAGGCATGGCCAAGTCCCGCCTTCGCTACGCCTCCGACACACCCCCGGGAACTTTGGTCGTCCCCATGACGGAAAGCAGTTGAGGACGCCCAAAATCGGCTTTCAATTATGTCGATTTGGGTGACCCTGGGAGAAGGACGCCCATCGTGCGATTTGTGTCGAAAGATGGGCGTCCTTCTCTTTCAAAAATAAACCTGAAAGTTATTCAAAGTCCTTAAATCACGGGAGGATTGTGAAAACTTACAAGAGGACCTTACAAGATTGGGAGACTGGGTGTCCAAATGGCAGATGACATTTAATGTGAGGAAGTGCAAAGTGATGCATGTGGGAAAAAGGAACCCGAACTTTAGTTTCGTAATGCAAGGTTCCACATTAGGGAGTCACCGACCAAGAAAGGGATCTAGGTGTCATTGTTGATACGTTGAAACCCTTTGTTCAGTGTGCGGCGGCAGCAGCTAAGAAAGAATGTTAAGCATTATTAGGAAAGGAATGGAAAACAAAAATGACCATGTTATAATGCTTTTGTATTGCTCCATAGTGCGACTGCACCTTGAATATTGTGTTCAATTCTGGTCACCACATCTCAAAAAAAATATAGTGGAATTAGAAAAGGTACAGAGAAAGGCGACGAAAATGACAAAGGGGATGGGACGACTTCCCTATGAAGAAAGGCTAAGGTGACTTAGGCTCTTCAGGTTGGAGAAAAGATGGCTGAGGGGAGATATGATAGAGGGTCTATAAAATAATGAGTGGAATGGAACAGGTAGACGTGAATCATTTGTTTATGCTTTCCAAAAATACTAGGACTAGGGGCATGCAATGAAGCTACAAAGTAGTAAATTTAAACAAAATCGGAGAAAATATTTCTTCACTCAAAGTGTAATTAAACTCTGGCATTCCTCCTTGTTCAGGAACCAGTTCAGGTCTGAAAACACAGCTGAAATCACTTCAGAACATCCTTCAAATTGGATTTTTTTCCATAAGGTCAGTTTGTATAGATTTTCTTTAGAAACGCCAATGCATCTGAACCTTGCAGATGTTTTTGTAACTAAAGTTCCAGCTTCTCCTGAAGCAATAGTATAACCAAAAAAAGATTAATATTAAGATATATCCCAAACTACTGATGAGATGGATTTGAATGTATGTGAAAAGAGAGAAACTTACTTATATTTAGGTAATGACTAAATATACCAAGGCATTTTCTTAAGGTATAAGCACACTTGAAACTTCAACTAGTTATTTCCAAAACTGAGTAAAGGAGTGTGGTAGCCGTGTTAGTCCACTCTTAAGAGTGGACTAACATGGCTACCACACTCCTCTACTTAAGATGGAAGATACCGCATACAGCCACATGAAAAAGCAAATGAACAAACTTTTGGAATCTTTTCTTTTTGATTTCTATTGATAAAACAAAACTGAGTAAGAAATCATCTCCCCCCTCTCTTTTTTTTTTACAAAAACGTGATAGCAGGGCTGTATCGGAATTACCACACACCGGCAGTCGCTAGCTCGGCTTTGTATAAGTGGGCCCATATATGCGATGATCTGAATTTTCCACTCAGAATGAGGAAAAGGATACATAATTCAAACATATTAACTCAAATGATATGGCCATTCCTTAAACACTTCTTCACAAAAGGGTAATAAATTCGTGGAATGTCCTCCTGGTGGAGATGAACAGTGTATTTGAATTCCAGAAAGCTTAGGACAAGTACATAGGATCTGTAAGGGATGGAAAGGGAGAGCAGATGGCATGGATGGGCAGGCAGACTGGGTTTGCAGGTGATCTTTTGATACCAAGGGCAGACAGAGTGCTCTGGCCCCCCTCCCACTCATGCCCACACACTGCCGCCACCCCCCCCCACACACACACAGATGCTACCACTGTACCCCCCCCCCCCCCCCACACATGATACTGCCACCCCCGCAGCCCTTACCTTGAAGGGGTGGTCTAGTAGCTTGTACGGGGCAAAGACACCAAGGGTGGCCCATCCCAATGCTGGAGATTGAAGGCTAAATGAGTGAGATTTTTCTCACGGGTCCCTGCCAAGTCTTAAACCAGCTCTAGCATATGTACATTCTTAAAACTGACATATTCTAATTAATAAATAGTAAATAATTGTTTTTTTATTCCAAAATTTATTATACAGTACTTAAAGACATTAACAAACATCACAAAATCTACATCAACGCGGAGAAGAGCAAACCAAACATTAATCTAAGGAACACAACAACATGAGAGGTTATGAATTTATACAAAACCCTGCAAAAGTCACTTGGGACCTGAATGACCAAATCTACCATTCCATAAAAGCACCAACAAGGACCTTCCTAGGAAAAGGCAGCATTGGAAATATCGCAGTGAGGCCAGAGCATCAATACACTTATCGGGAAAATTGAACAAGCAGGATTACTACTACTACAGATCTCCACAATCAACAAGGTCACACCTATAGGATAAGTGACCACAAACTAAGGGGCATTTCACTAAAGCTTAGCGAGCGCTAATGGAATTCGCAGTGCTAAATGCTGCATGTCCTATTTTATACCTACAGGGCACTTAATGCACACTAATTCCCAATAGCGCATTCTAAGTTTTAGTAAAAGGACCCCTAAGAGTAGAAATATGTTACCAACAATTAGCTTGAAAGCTCAACACGCCAGAATCTACATGCAGCACAACACCAGAGAAATAGAAAATGTTGCATTTCCTCATGTACAGTGCAAAATATTAAAGACAGAATTCCCAAAACTGACACATTGCAGTCAATAAATGGAAAATACCTTTATGGTCCCAGTCTCTGATCCTTCTTCTCTCTTAAATCACTGTCCAGGGCCTCTTGTCCATTTGCCATGTTTTTCTCTCCTCCTATCTTCTTAATTTCTTCCACTCATTGATTTTTCAGTAACGGATGCTATATATTTCTTTATTGTCAGGAGATCCTGCCGGACTGTAAGATGCTAATTAAGGGGGTAAGAAGAAACCCTCCCTCCTTCTTGTGCTCCCTTTTGTCTTGTAAGGGAAAAGAAACCCTATATAATATATCTCTGCCAGATAGGACGTTGGGTAGTGTACATCTCTTTTGGCTCCCAAGCCAGGGAGTTTGAAAGAATGTCCTGCTCCCACTTTCCATTGTAATTTCCATTTCTATATATGTTCTCATTTCTGTCATATTCTAGACTATTTCTATGACTATTTCTTATTATTTATCCTAAATCTCTGTTTCCTCTTTTTGTTTTTATTTGTTGTAGTGCAAATGGTCCATAATCCAGCTGTCAGGTTTCTAAAAAGATAACAGTTGAGAGGGTTTGTATGCGTAGTACTGCTGGCCTGATTGGACTCCGCTGGCGGCAGGAACAGGCGCAAACACAGTCGTCCTGACTCCTACCATCCCGTTTCAAACTGGCTCCATATTGCAGCGCTTCTGAGCTCTAAAAAGAAAAAAATAAAGCTACCTGCCTGCCAGTACAGAGCCGCGTGCTGCAATACTGACAGCAAGGCTCTGCTGGATCCTCCCCCCACTCAAGCAGGAAGTGTGTCACAAGGGCGGGGTTCCAGCAAGACTTGCTGCCAGTGTTGTAAGCATGGGGCTCTGTACCGGCACTGCAGCGTTCACAGCGACGGCCACTAGACCACCAGGGCGGCTGACGACTGTAGTGTACGGTGGCGGCAGTGGCGAGCAAGGGCAACCAGACAGAGCCTCTGGGCCCTCGGGCACTCCCCGAATGTTCAGTCCACCCCTGTCTGATACTGATTCAAGGTAAAGAAAAGGCCCAAATGGCTTTACAGGAGCTAATGGCAGAATACGGAAGCTTATTGGGATTCAGAGTTAACCTCACTAAGACAGAGATTTTGAACATATCCCTTTCCAAAAGGCAGGGGATGAATCTTAGGAAATGTTTTCCCTTTCGATGGGTTTCTGGCTCTATTAAATATTTGGCTATCAAACTAGGGGTAGACTGGGAGACACTCTTCAGTTGGAACCAAGATTTAGAGAGGTGGGATAAATTAATACTGTCCTGGATAGGAAAGATGGAGACAGCAAGAATGAGGGTTCTCCCTAAATTTTTATATTTATTCCAAGTTCTCCCTGTTGAACTACCTCCTATAATATTTCAATGTTGGCACAAAAAGATATTTTGTTTTATATGGGGAAGGAAGAGATCCAGAGTGGCATGGGAGGCTATGTTCCAATCTTAGGGGAATGGGGGGATTGGAACACCCAATCTGGAAAAATATTACCAAGAGTGACAGGTACCCCTGGAGGAGTGGCCTAGTGGTTAGGGTGGTGGACTTTGGTCCTGGGGAACTGAGGAACTGAGTTCGATTCCCGGCACAGGCAGCTCCTTGTGACTCTGGGCAAGTCACTTAACCCTCCATTGCCCCATGTAAGCCGCATTGAGCCTGCCATGAGTGGGAAAGCGCGGGGTACAAATGTAACAAAAAAAAAAATAATAATAAAATCCAAACAATGGGTCCTAGCAAAACAAGGGCAGTTAGAATTTCTCTACTGGGCAGCTAGCATACTCAAAGACATTAAAGAGGTCCAAAACCCATTTATGAGGATCACTACGGGCCTAAGGATCAAGACATGTCCCCATTTATTGGAGGATAAGACATGGGCTTATTTTCAACTTCTGGGACGTACAGATAACTTTGGAACTGGACGTGGCAATAGCTTGTTTCAAAGACGGGAAAGACATGGTCGTCTCTATTTTGGTCAACTTATAGAAAATGTCCAAATTCTACATTTTGGAATGTTACAAGATTGCTACCAACTGGCAGCTAGAGATGTATTACCTTACCTTCAAGATAAACATTTAATTCAGGTAGAACAACTAATAGCAGGGGGTGGAAAACTTAAGCTGGCTTCTGAAACTTTAGTGGGTCAACAATTTGGTAGGGGTTATATATCTTATGTTTATGGGCTCCCCAACACCTCAGATAAATGGAAGGCTACCTACAGGGGGGTATGAGAGGGATTTAAATAGAGAGTTTTCTGAGGACGAATGGAAAAATATCTCATTGCAATCTCATAAATTGTCATATGTGTCATGCACCCCCGAAATTCCGGATGAAATTAAAGTGCCTCAGGACAGATGTTGGTAGTCAGGCCAGTCTCTGAGTTACACTTCAGAACTCCGGGAGTGATGCAGGAAAAAACTAACCACGTCTTCCGCTCTCAAAGAGCGGAAGAGGAAAAATAAACTAATTTAGGATTTTCTTCCCAATTTGTTCTTGTTGAGGAATACAACGCTTCAAGATTTCTTTAAAAATGTTAACTTTTTTTTATTTAAAATGATTTTACTGAATTACCAATTAATGAATGCAAGAAAACCATTCACTTTTCAAATAACAAGAACCCAAGCTTTGTAACAATTAACTCAAACAAAAAAAGTAATTCAATGTTCTTTTTCTTTTTCAGAAACTTCTCCCACCACCAGAAGAACTATCAGATAAGTATTATTACAAATTTTAATTAGACTAACATGTAGTATCTGTTTTATTACTTTACTTATCAATCACAAGGAATTGATACTTTGTGTCAAATTTTCTCTTTCAGGTTTCTTCCACCCAGCACCTCTCCGGATCTCTAAGGTAAGTTTATAATTTCTTTCCCTTTCCCACTATCCTTGTTATCTTTTCTTTATTTAGGATTTCCCTTATGTCTCACACAGTCACTTAGCTTCTGAAGTTCTTCCTCTCTCCAAAATGTGATGCAGACTTTCTTGCGGTGGGGCCCTTGATGATTTTGACAAACCGCAGATCTTCTCTCCGAAACTCTTCCTCCTAAACCTATTCTTAATAAACTCAAATATAGGCAAAACCCTATCTTCCTGACTGACTGGAACAGTTTCTACACTGGGGAAGATTTTTAATAAAGACTGTGGCCCAAGTAAACTATTAAAATAAAAAAAAAAATCAAAATTCCCTTATCTATTAGTCCTACCACTAACTGAACTTTTATTTTCCCTAAAATTAAAGAGTGTTGGACTGTCTTTCTCCTTCAGCACTTCTCACACCACACTCCAGATATCACCCTGTCTCAACATTCCATCACTCTATTTTTTTTCTCCCTTCCCTAATCACCCTTGACTAAAATTCTAACACTAAATTGTATTTCTCACTGAAAATAAATTTTAACACACACACAGCCCCTTATTCAAACACCTGTTCACCTGTATACTCTCACCAATGAACACTCCCAAACACTTTCCCCTATACCCAAATTCCTAACCCCTATATAAATTAATGTAATTTTCCCCCCAACACTATTCTTACAATATTACTACACTCCTATATTAATACTCACTCTAACTCCCTTTTTAACTTTAATTTTTTTACATTCAAATCATCTCTTTTGCTCTGACCACACACAACACTTCCTTCCACCTTGACCGTCCAAACCACTCTGCCAACTGCCAGAGTCACCGTTACCTAGGAGACCAGCTCTGAGCTTGGGGTTCTAAACCCAACCAACCAATCCCAAGTCCTGCTCAACATTCCGAGCTCTCCTGCTGACAAGCGGAATGTTGAGCAGCACTGCTGGATCTCCATTTTAATTGAAAAATTCCCATAGGAATCAATGGGAAATTCTTCAATTAACCCTAAAAACCTTTAAACTTTAAATAAATTTCCCCAAATTTCCCAAGCTAATTAAACTTTCCGCTCTCTATTAAACCATATTTTTAAAATTTAAAAATCCCAATATAAATATCCCGCCTTACAACAACCTAACAAAAATCCCTGTAAAAATTCCCAAAAAATTTAAAATCCCTCTCAAAAATTCCAATAACTCCCCCCGGACACACTACGTTGGATTCAGCCTCCTAACTCTTAATTAACCCCTTCAAAACCACCTCCCACCAAAACACCCCCTCAAAATGTTAAAATTACAAAACTGACCCCCCAGAAAAATCCACAAAAAATTCCTGATCCCAAATATGAAAACCCCATCAAAATCCGATGAACCTCTGATTTTTTAAAAATAAAAAACCCTATTTCTACAATTTAAAAATAAATAAATTAAAATTTTGGGTCACAAGACCCCTTACCTCATTCCTGATTTTCCCCATACGTGTCGCCTTCTGTTGGTTCCGGTCCCCGACGTCCTGGAGCCAAAACGGAGGTAAAAAGAAAAATCCTCCGAAGCCGGCCCAAAATTTAGGCCCCGGCTTCGGCCTAAATGAAAAAAACGCGTCCCCGATATGTGCATGAGGCTCATGCACACGCCCCCTCGTTTCCATCATGCCGGCCATCTTCTTTCTTCCTCCCGGCAGGACGCACGCCTGTTCCTCTCCTGCCGGGAGTCTACCGGAAGCGCTGCCTTCACCCGAACGGGCCCGAAATGTATTTTCACTCCCAGGGACGTGCCCAATCGTCCCCGAGAGCAGGAAAAATACCTGGTGCCTGCCCCTTCTCGGCGCTCCTCCCCCGGGCCCCAAAACATGCCCGACGACGGCCTACAACCCCGGAGCTGTCCGGTTCCCTCCTTCTCACCCCGGGGACGTGCTCACCTGTCCCTGAGCCCCGGAAAACGCGACGCTGCACCGGGAGCACTGTTTCCCTTCCCCAGCGCTCCCGGTTCCCAAAACTCCGCCGCCAGACGCCCACCGGACCTAAACAGACCCCAGACACCGCCAGCCCCAGGTAAGTTTTTATTTTTTTAAATTAACCCTATGTTACATATGCACCTCAGATTATTGAGAACGGTCTTAAGGTACTGGTAAGATGACATTACAGGTCATTATGAGGAAAGAGAATGGTTTATGTTGAGTATAGTTCCCCTCCGGCCACACCCTCTCCATCGGGTGGGAATGTCCTAAGGCAGTGATTCCCAAACCTGGTCTGGGAAGCACACCAGCCAGTCAGGTTTTCAGTATATCCACAATGAATATTCATGAGATAGATTTGCATGCAGTGGAAGCAGTACATGCAAATCTCTCTCATGAATATTCATTATGGGTATCCTGAAAATCTGACTGGCTGGGGTGCCTACAGGACCAAGTTTGGGAACAACTGTCGTAAGGTCCAGAAATTATGGAAGGAGATATTTTCATATGAACAACAGTTCCTCGAGACTCATACTGTGTACTATGGAAAATGCCCTACTAAGTGGGAGATTGGAAGGGATAACAGTGAAGGATGCCTTCTTCTCCTGGTTCAACAGGAGCTATGGATAAATTAATGCTGTTGGCTTTTAAAGCAGCCTAACTGCTGATTTCTTCATACACAGGACATGCAAACTACAGAGACGGTTAAAAAGACATTGTGTATTATATGCAAATGATATAGACTGACTGCCTTAAAACATAAATGAAATTTTATCAAGAAATGTAGGGAAGACTTCTCCAGTTGGAAGGACATTCTGTGAGGTTTGGGGAAAGGAGTGGAAGGGAGGAGGGGGAGATAAGGGATGGAAAGGGTCTATTTTTACTTTTGAATTACTGGAGTGGCAGTTCATTATGTAACAAAATGCACATTTATTCTTAATTTGTTTTCTGTTAATAGATGCTGTCAGTTATTTTGCTTGAAAATTCATAAATTTAAAGTTACAAAAAAACCACAACAAAATGGCAGTCGAGACTAATGTGAGGCTGCGGCCGCATTTTGGAATTGGGAATGCCATGAGCAGGAGGCTGCCCCAGGAAGCTGTGACCGCCATTTTGGAACTGGGAATGGCATCATTACGATAAACTGCATTATGTACTGTGATTTGCATTAATCTACCAGCAATACAAAATGTCCATGACTAAGTCAAACTGCACCATGTCGGTCAATCATGTTCCTCCACAACAGTACAGCCCTCCACCTCCAGCAGCCCTGTCAACAGTACAGATTTCTCAACCCCAAGACACTCTAGGTTGAAGGGTTTTGCAGGCCTGATCCCATCTCTGGGATACCCACCCCTATCCGTGCCTCCTTCACCTTTACAGATAGTTTAATCTGTCTAAAGTAGGGAAATCGACAGTGGGAGAAGAGAAGACAGCCTTTTATCCCACCAGCGCTGAATTCCTGAATGGTCTCAGTTGATTTCAGTAAAGATGTGCAGGAGGATTTTTATACTTACTTCTTACAGAAGGATGACTCTGTTCAGACATCTCTGATTCAGGAAGATCAATGAAGGGGAGATCTTCCTCTTGTTTAACACTCGTCGAGAACACAGTCATTATAACTGGAAGACCTGCGATGAGAAAACACATTTTACAAGGATTCACCAAGTATCTGATAATACTAAAATAGGAAATTGATTTAAGTGT
This sequence comes from Microcaecilia unicolor, assembly GCF_901765095.1. Classification (NCBI taxonomy): domain Eukaryota; kingdom Metazoa; phylum Chordata; class Amphibia; order Gymnophiona; family Siphonopidae; genus Microcaecilia; species Microcaecilia unicolor. The sequence goes on from NC_044033.1 coordinate 337,003,680, forward strand.
CCAAATGTTTTTTTTTTTTTTTAATTTGTAGAAGTCTTTATTAAAATTTGAGAGATATAACAAAGGCAGATAAGTCACAACAACCAACAACAGCAAATACAACGCAAATGTAAAACAATACAAAGTCCAAAGTACACTAGAGACTAATAAACGGTGTAATAATCTCTCAAGGTTAAGGTACCGGCTTGCCTTATACTCCTTAGGTTTATGTTTTTTAACAAGAGTTTACAAAGTACCCCCCCCCCCCCCCCCCGAAAGAAAGAAAGAAAGAAGAGGAAAAAAAAATTTCCCCTGTATCCCACCCCCCTCTCTCCCCCCACCTTCCAACCACAGACTCTCAACACGAACAGTGTGACAAGGGTTCCCAAATAGCTTCCCACTTAGTGTTTTGCAGCGAATGGCCCAGAGCCTCTCCATTTCACAAATATACCACAACTTGTTTAACCATTTTACCAAAGAAGGAACATGAGGAGACTTCCAGTGAGCGGCCAGAGTAACCCTGGTCGCCGACATAGCATGGCGAACCAATGAGGACTGGGATGTAGTAAGGCCAGGAGGTTTTTAGGAAAAAGAAAAAATTCAGGTGACCACTTTATAGGCTTAGAGAGCCAGCTCTGGAGTCTATGTTGGACAGCTTTCCAGAAAGCCCGAACCTTAACACATGACCACCAGAGATGACCCATGGTACCTTTCTGCCCACATTCCCTCCAGCACAAAGGGGATACCTTCGGAAACATGTGATGAAGGCACGCTGGAGTCAGATACCACCTATATAAAACTTTTACAGCATTCTCTTTAAAAGGAACAGAAATAGAGATCCTCGACAAAGCATACGTCATAAAATTCCAATCATCATCACCCAATGTCAAGCCCAATTCCCGATGCCAACGCAATCGATGATCAACGGATGCCTGCAGCCACCTACTCTGGTAAGTATACAAGCAAGTGATAAGACCCCGCGTCCCTTTAGAGTCCTCACACAAATCTTCCAAAAAGGAATCCTCTCGCATAACCTTAGCCTTTATTTCAACAGCAGCAAGAAAATGTTTCACTTGGGTGTATGCAAAAATATCCTTAGAAGAAATTGCATATGTTGCAACCAGTGTGCTGAATGGAATGAAGGCCTCTTCATCAAAAAATTGACCTCAAGTTTCTAAACCAGCAGAAAACCAATTCGAAAAAGGCACTGGGTCCCAACCAGGTGGAAAAAGAGGGTTATTTGCTACTGGTGTAAGTTTAGAAAGGACCATCTCAGGCTTGGCAAATAGACTATCCCAGTAGCAAAACGTTGTTGAAACCGAAGGACAAACATCCTTACCCAATACATTATATTTCCGAAGAAGCCACATTAAAGAACGTAAAGACAAGATCCTGCAGAGTCCTACTCCAGTCCTATCCACCGCTTCTGGGGACTAGCATGAAACCATTCAATCGCAGCCTGGGCCTGAGCAGCTTTATAATACCAATACACATTCTGAACCCCCAGACCACCTTTTTTCTGATCCCGATAAAGCAACATTCTAGAGAGACGTGGACATTTATTGGACCAAATAAAGCGAAGAAGGTGGTCTTGGAGACCTGAGAAAAAGGAACGAGACAACGGAGAGGGAGAACCTGGAAGAGATACATCAAACACGGCAACACATTCATTTTCAGAGTAGCAATCCGTCCAAACCAAGAGAGCTCAATGGAACCCCAACCCTCCAGATCTTTGTATAGCTCCTGCAAGAGGGGAGGATAATTAGCTGAAAATAGATCAGAAAAATTCTTGGTAAGATAAATTCCCAAGTACTTGAACAAACAATACTTAATCAGGATGGATTAGATCAGGAAGGACTTTCGCAAGTCGATTCGCTAGGACCTTAGCTATAATTTTAACATCAGAATTAAGAATGGAAATAGGGCGATAGGCTTTGGAATCACTGCTATCCAAGCTTCCATCATAGAGGGAGGCAACGCCTTCCCATCCCGAACCCCATGCTCCCCCCTAAAAGTCCTATAAAAATTGTTTGGTAAGCCATCCAGACCCGGCGCCTTCCCGGTGGGCAGGTCCTTAATGACTTTGACAACCTCATCCACTTGGACGATGTAGAGGTATTTACCTGAGATCTCACCTTTGCTGGTCTTGGCCTACACAAGCCTGAACCATTCTTTTACAACAATATGGATTCTTTAGCCAATGACATGAATACATCTGTAATCATCACAAACCAGCTTTTCAGAAAGGAAAATTACTGCTGGGCATACCAACATGACTTCATCCAAGGACATATTCTTTGTTGCAAATTAGGCCAGTTATCTCCAACAGTAGGGCCTCAGACAGGGAGTTTGCATGCCATCTATAACAAAGGCTCGCTTCTTGAACATGAAACTGGCTGAACATTATGTCATCGTATGTGATTGGTCCCCAGGTATCATCTGACCTGGGGATACCAAATAGTTTGGACTGAAGAAAGTTGAATTGGAAGGAGAACACCCGAGGGGAAAAGAACACCAGAAGAAGAGTCGGAGAACACCGGAGGACTGACAGGTGGATAGAAATCTCTGAAGAGAGCCAAAGACTGATTTTACTAACACAAGTGAACTGCATACCTTGTAACAAACTCAAGGTTAGCCCAGCCACCACAAGGCCCTAATGAAGACTGTGTAATCTACATTCAGAGATATAAATCTTGGACCTATCTCTGGACTGAGACTCACTATGATTTCAGCTCGAGTCAGAAGAAAAATCCGCTTCTCTACCATTGGGAGTCTGTGAAGACGGCAAGGCGAGATAACCGGATATTACCTATGGTCAGGGTAAGTAGTCCTTAGTTTTGTCTGAGACAGGTAGGTTTACGATAGGATTTTTGGTCTGTGTATTCAGCTGCTAACTGTATTTTGCATAAGACGTGTGATAAGTTCTCATAATAATCATTAGGATATCAGTTGTGATTGGTATAATCACTCCTTTAGTTAGTCTGTTAGGATAATATATTGTATTATCTAATCTGGTGATAATCTATTTTTTTATAGCAAGTTATTTTTGTATTTTGCTTGGCATTTTGCTTCAGTACTGTTTATATATATCTTTTTTTACATAATAAATAATAATATATTCCATCTGTGGCATTATTCCTTTTTCCAGCACTGCTAGCATGTCAGTGGGCTTCAGAGGTACACCCCTAGACACGAGTCCAGGATAACTGTTTGGCAGTGTTCTGATTCATATAAGTACCTCTAGCAATGCCTACAATGAGACCATCCAACAGGCACCGCTGCTCATCTGTCAAGGAAGGAAGATCTTGGGATGATAAAAAAACCTCAATAGCGTCCGGGTGAATCGTAAAGTCAGCCGAGTATAAGGACTAGTAAAAAGATTGGAAACGTTGACGAATCGAAGAAGACCTAGTCAGCACTTTATTCTTACCATCTCCAATGCGAAGAATAGTACGAACAAATCTTTGCTGCCTCTACTTAAGAGCCAATAAACGCCCCGGCTTATTATGATGAAAATACTGAAATTGTTGTTGGTGCCCCCGGATAAATTGCAATTGGTCCGAGTAAATATTGTCTATTTTTTTTTTTTTAATCTTTATTTAAGCTTTTATCAAACATACATTTATGAGTGATATTACACGAATCAAATTAAATTCCATCCAATATTAGAAATAAGTTCTACAGGAAATAATAATAATAATTACTAACGACCACAATGTTTATGAAATCGGTCCAAGAAAGAAATAGAAAAGGAATTCCTGCTTAGACAAGCAGTTTCAGATTATATTAAATAAAAATAAGTAGATACTGTCCCGAGTGGGTTACTCAAAGTCTGCATACAGCGTTGCATAAGTGACTAGACTTGTACATTGACCTCTTCTCTGCTTTTTAGAAAATCTTCTAATTGTTTTGGGTCAAAGAATTGATATTGCTTAGACCGCAAGATTACTCTACACACACATGGATATCTCAAAAGAAAATTTACCCCAATTGCCAATGGGCGCAATAGGAAAAACATCTTGCGTCTCTTTTGGGTTTCCCTGGATAAATCCGGAAACACTCTCACCTTTGAACCCAAAAATAAAGAATCCAGATGCCTAAATGAAAGCCTAAGTACTGCGTCTCTGTCCATTTCCAGCGCAAAGGTTACAAGCAATGTAGTTCTTTGTGTTATCACCTCTAGAGACGACTCTAGGAATGCTGTTAAATTCACTGCTCCCTGTTCTGGAGAATTTTCTGATGTCTTAGCACTAGTCTGCAAATAATATGCCCTAGTTATTGGGGGCAGTGAATTTTCAGGCATGCCCAGAGTTTCCACAAGATATTTTTTAACCATTTGCGTCGGGACAATCAATGGTGACCTCGGAAAATTAATAAAACGCAAAGTTAGTCTCTTGGATTGATTTTCCAAGTATTCCAGGCGTCTTGGGGTAAAATTCTTGTCTTTTAGCAGGGTTTGCTCCACAAGTTCAATTTCCCCAACTTTTTCAGCAAGTCTTTTAATTTTAGACGCTTGGCTTTCACCAGATTTTAACTGAATCAGCGCAGTCTCTGACAGAACTTTTATTGTCTCCATATTTTTAAAATTACTGTTTGCAATGCAGAATGGGTCTTAGAAGTCAGGTCCCAAAGTGACTCTAAGGTCACTACAGCTGGTTTAACTACCTCTCCCATTATACAGTTCGGTAGGGGGCTTTTGAAACTTGCTCCAATATACTCACTGCCCTTAGAGACACAACAGGAGAAGTTGTTTTTTCTGGTTCCTCCAAGTTTTCAGCTCCAGATATCCTCTCCAGCAAGCTTCCTCCCTGCTCAACCAGGACTCTCTTCACATTGTCAGGGCTTGCTTGGAGATTCTCCCTTCCGGGCTGTGAGAGCACCGCATGCACGACAGGGCTGAGGGAAGCCCCGTCTATGCTGCTGTCCTGCTCCAAAGAGCAGGCTCCCGCAGTCGGAGTAGATGCCATCTCAGGACCAGGAAGCACTGCAAAATGGTCCAGCGTCGTCTGCTGGAGATGGGGCACTCCAGTTGGGGCAGAGGGAACAGCCCGAAGCTTGCCTCTTTGCTTGCCCATCTTCCGACGAGTAAGGAGCTCACAGTGGCTCACGCTTGGGCTGGATCAAAGTGCGTCCGTTGACGCTACTCAGTCCATTGCCATCTTGGAACCGTCTAATTTTAACCTGAGAGCTTGGATCTGCCTTAGAGTAGAGATCGAACGAGAGGACTTATGCAGATCCTCCAAGTGGGACAATTGTAAGATGCAGTCAGCAACTTCCTTTCACCTGGCCCGAGCCCAAGTGCTAGCCTGTTTTAAAAATAACCCCCTCGTTACAGCCTTTAAAGCATCCAAAACAATCTCCAGAGAGGGACCCAAATTCAAATCAGTATAAAGATATTGCCTCAAGAGTGTTCTATAGTTAGCTAAGATCTTATCCTCCCCTTCAGCAAAGAGGTGTTCAAAGTCCACCTACTGTCCTTATCTTTCTCATAAAAGGATGAAAGCTGAACCCAGGTCGGAGCATGGTCCAAAATGGTAATGGAGACAATACCTGAGAGAACCCCCCCCCCCCCCCCCCCGAATCAACAAGATTTCAAATAACAAATGGTCAATACGGGAGTATGAGTCATGAGCATGGGAATAGAAAGAATAATCCCTGTCCTTTGGATGATGTAAACGCCATGCATTGCATATGGCTAAAGATCGAGCCAGACCAACCAACGCTCTAGAATAGAATTTTTAACATCAATTCCCAACACTGCACCACACCTATCCAACACTGGGTCAAAAGATGCATTTAAGTCAGCTTCTAACACCAGTTTATCATAGGGATCAGATTGAACCATCCTGCCAAGCCTGACAAAAAATTCCCCCTAAGAATCGTTGGGCGCATAAACAGTGACCAAGTTCCGGTGGAGCCGGGCAGGAAGATGGCTGCCGAAAGATGAGCGCCACCATACCACGCATGAAGCCCTAGTTTTTTGCGGCACCAGACCCCTCCCGGAACAACACGCTGGTTCCAGACGATCCCAACAACGGGAGGTCATCACCGGAGGCTTCCCAGCAAGTTTTGGCGAAACGGGATGAACGGCGAGTGAGCTGTGCACGAGCAGCAATTTAAGATGGCGGCCTAAGAAGAAGAAACGAGAGCCCTGAAATGGAGCTGGGGAGGAGCGGAACTAAGGCGTGCTGGTGGCGATCGGAGGGGCCCAGAACCGAGGGAGCCAACGGGGGTAATAGCAGCAGCAGAGTAGGGAACTAAGGACCGTTTCCCCCCCCCCACCCCACGTCTCCTCCTCTAGTATCAGACGGATTCCTTGGCAGACGATGCATGAGGCCGCAATCTCTAACACTAAGAGTGGTGAAGGGAAATTTTACAAAGGGGTGGAGAGGAAATCCAATAACCTGGTAGCAGAAAAGAGCCATAGTGGGCTACAACTAACTGTATTGTAACTTGTCGCGCAAGTAACCTCTGAGAAGGAGGGGACGCGGAGCAGGGCAAGAGGGGGACGGAGGCGCCCGCTGCGATGGAGCACGAGCAGGGGAGATCATAAATTGACCCACGGTGCAGACATAGGGCAGTTTTAGCGCCGCTCTGCACCAACTGTTACCGGCGCCCGACCCACAGGCCCACGAGACACTCAGTGGAGGGTGTACTTGAAACAGACGACTGGGCACGCGGCGGCTCCGGTGGGGTGCGGAACACGCTGCATGGAGCAATTCTTAAGGCCCATGCCCGCTGGAACAACTCGAAGGGGCACAAAATTTGACAAGGAGAAGCACTCTCCCCCAAATACTGGCACTAAGATGGCAGAAGGAAAAAGCGAGAGGATGGGTGAAGTCTCTGAAAAACAACTGGCGCAGATCACAACGGCAGTGAGCGCAGCATTAAACCTGAGATTCGATCTGCTAGTGAGCCAATTGAACGATCTGGAATCTTCCATGGCTCAGTGAAAAGACTGGGAGAAGCGGAAAGCAGGATCTCAGCACTGGAAGACAAGAGGGCGCAAAGTGCTCAGGATATCACCCGATTAATGGATCAGCTCAAGTCTCAGCAGGACAAGCTTGAGGATATGGAAAATCGGGCACGGAGATGCAATTTAAGACTTGTTGGTATACCGGAAAAACTCCCAGAGAAATCGCTGGGGCATCTCTTGGAGCAATGGCTCAAAAAGAAACTGGCCCTGTCGGATAGCTATGGGGAGTTATGCATTGAAAGGGCCCACAGGCTTGGGCGATGGCAACAGGGACAGCAAAGGCCCAGAATTGTGATTATCAAAATCCACAATTATTTGCACAAAGAAGAAATCATGAGGGGCTTCCGAGTGAAAAGGGACTCCTTAAGCTATGAAGGCGCCCCAATAAAGATTTTCCAGGACAATTCTGCTGGAGTACAAGAACAAAGGTGCCAGTTTCATCCGATATGTTCCATGTTGGTACATAAGAAAACACGATTTATGCTGGTATATCCGGCCATTTTGAAGATTCAACACGAGAACCATTGGCGCTCCTTTCACGCTGTCCCAGAGGCACAACAGTTTATAGACTCCGAGCTGAAGGCGCCAGAGTCGGTGCTGCCGTGATGGGCAACTTTGAAGGTTCCAGAAAGGGACTTGGCAACCGGAATCCACGCAAATGCAGGAGAGTTGCATGGTGTAAATGAGCAAGCTCAACACGTATTGGCTTTTATTAATGCACCAGTTGAATGAGAGTTGACATGTTAAGAGTTGTTGTAAGAGTTGTGGTATGCTTAATGGTTATTGGGTCAATAAGTTACAATTGACTGTTTGAAAAGCAATGTAGCAGATAGTAGGAGGGGGTGACCATCCCAAGGGAGGGGTCGGGAGGAAGGTGGAGGGCTTCAGAGTGGTAGAAGTCAATGGGAAGCAGAGAGGTTCTGGGGAGGAAGGGGGGAGGGGGGAATGGGCAGGGGCTGGGGACAGGTGGAGGGAAGGGATTGGTGTAAATTCAACACATGCCAGCATCTGGAGCAAAAGGGATTGCAATATGTAACAGAAAGATTCTGCAGGAGGATCATGAATGGCGATCTGTCCTGTGATCGGAGTATGCAATTGAGTGATGGTGCGAAAGTGAATGGGCAGACGAAGGGGCCTTTGGGGAAGGGCTGGGACCCAAGGGCTGTGAAACGAGTGTGCAAATTTGATGGGTTAATATGCCACCTCTATAGCACATTGTAAAATAGTTACATGGAACGTGGGAGGTATCACCTCCCCGATCAAGAGGAAAAAGATAAAAGCACATTTAAAACACCTTAAGGCGGACATTGCATGCCTGCAAGAAACTAAATTGACCGATTTAGAACACGAAAAGCTGAAGCAGGGTTGGGTTGGGCAGGTGCTACATGTCTCTTCAGGTGGGCGGAAGGGGGGAGTAGAGATATGTTTCCATAAGCAGTTGGCTTTCAAGGTAGAAATGATTTTTCAAGATCCTAGTGGACGATACCTCCTGATTAAATTGTGGCTGCAGGGACGGGAAGTATACTTATTAAATGTCTATGCTCCCACACCACCAGATAATACCTTCTTTCCCAGACTGCTACAGCTACTGCTTCCTTATCAAGGTAAAAATTTGGTTATAGTAGGGGACATGAATGTGCTGATGGAACCTTGGCTAGATCATTCAGGTTTGGGACAAGGGGGATTAGAGGGCCGAAGGGGGCTCAAGACACTAAAAGAATTTGGAAGATCTCTCTCTGTGGTAGATGTGTGGAGAAATGTACACCCTGACGCTAGAGAATACACACACAGATCAAGTAGCGCTTTAGAAAAGTTAAGTAGTAAGGGCACATGGGACCTGGGGAAGGATAGATTGTGTGTTACTCTCAGCAAACATTTCCATTGTGTCAAAGATTCCAAAATTGAAGAAATAGTGATATCTGATCATAGCCCTGGTCTGGTTTGAATTGGAAGCTCCAGGAAGCTTTCAACCAGCCAGGCGGTGGAGATTCCCCAGTTAGTTAGCAAAAGATAAGTCTTTTCAAAAATTTCTAATTAAAAAGTGGGAACAATTTGAGTTTTACAATAGAGACCATAAGTCTAACCCTCAATTGTTCTGGTGTACTGGCAAAGCGGTACTTCGGGGAGAACTGATTGCATATGTGGCAAATAGGCGCAAAAGGGCCGCAGTTAGTCTTCTACATTTAAATAGACAATTGCAAAAAGATAGGCGCCGCTATACGGAGCGGCCAACAGAAGTTACAAGGGATACCTACCTCTCTGTTCAGGCTGCCATTAATTCACTGCTACATGAGAAAATGTTAAGAAATCGGACCTTTCAAAAATATAGGTTCCACAGATACGGAAATAGAGTAGGTGGTTTGCTAGCTCGGGTGGTGCAGAGAAAAGGAGGGAATAGAACAATACCAATGGTAAAAGACCAGGTGGGAGCTATCAATAAAAGAGGCCGGACAAGATTCTTCAGATACTCCAAGAACATTTTACGCAACTTTACTCAGCCGAACAAACAAGAGGGGAGGCAGACATAAATGAATGTTTACGTAAGGCCCAAATGCCGCAGTTAGGAGAGGCAGAGATATCGCAGTTGGATTCCCCACTACAATCTAAAGAACTGCAAGAAGCAATAAAGGGGCTAAAGTCTTTCTCGGCACCTGGAGTGGATGGATTTTTAGGCAAATTTTACAAAATTTTGCAGTATCATTTGATAGGCCCCTTATTTGAGTATCACCAGGCTGTCATCCAAGAGAGGAAATTCCCTCCATATGAAAATACTGCTAGTATCTCCCTACTATTGAAGCCAGGAAAGGCTGCAGAGGAGCCAGAATCATATAGACCCATTTCCTTAATTAATGTGGATGTTAAGCTATTAGCAAAGATCTTGGCAGTGAGGCTCAGAAACTGTTTGCCTAGTGTGATAGGGCCTGCACAAGTGGGATTTATCCCTAAGAGACACTCAGTATTACACATTAGGAGAACTCTACTAGCAATGGCCCAGTGTCGATATCAGGAAACTCCTGAAATCTTAGTGAGCCTTGATGCAACCAAGGCATTTGACAGGGTTGGGTGGGACTTTGTTTCATATAATTGAATGGATAGGAATACCTGATGGATTAAGGCAGGCAATCAAGGCCCTATACACTGGCATGGAGGCACATGTAGCAGCAAATGGAGGGATTTCACAGGGGTTCCAGATAGGACGAGGTACACGGCAAGGCTGCCCTCTCTCCCCTCTATTGTTTGATTTAACACTGGAACCGATGCTCCGCCTTTTAAACTCTGACCCTGGGATCAGTGGAGTACGGATAGGGGGCCAGAGGTTCGGGCACTGGCATATGCTGATGATGTTTTTCTGGTTTTGACAAATCCGCAACAGTCCTTTGAGACAGCCTTGAAAGTGATCGAGGAGTATGGCCGGCTATCAGGGTTTAGCCTCAACCTTACCAAGTCTTGTGCAATGCCCATAGATGTCACCACTAGAGCGAATTGGCGGGGGGAGTTTCCCATCAGATGGATAGATGTTAAAATGAAATATTTAGGGGTGTTTATCTCCAGCGATCGGTCCTCTATGTACAGGGATAACGTAGATCCATTGATAGACATGACCAAAAGTAAACTGTCCATGTGGAGAGAGTTACCACTTACTATATGGGGTCGAATAGCATTATTCAATATGATGATCGCCCCTAAATGGTTATATGTTTTTCAGCAACTACCTCTCTTTCTGAAACATAGGGATGAAATCACGTTGCAGAGATTAATACAAGATTATTTGTGGCAGGGGAGAAAACCCAGAATTCCAAACCACCAGACAGCGGCACCAAGGGAGGGAGGGGGCATGGGACTCTTAAATGTTAAGTTATTGACAGTCGCATGTTCCATAAGGCATATAAATGATTGGTACCGTGGGACCTCCGACTTTTCCCTTACTACGGTAGAGACCTCTGTGTTCTCGGGATTACACTTCAGCCATCTACTTCACTCTGGAGGTACTTTACCCACTGATGCCTTTAAAAGACACTCTCTGCTGAGGTCCCTCAGAGAAACTTGGAGGTGGATGTGTAGATGTCATCATTTCTCGCCCCGTGTGTCTCCCTGGTTGTCAATATGTGATAATCCAGCCTTTCCACCAGGACAGGGAAGAAGTGTATTTAGAAAATGGGCTAAACAGGGGATAGTGTACTTAGCTCACATAGTGACGGAAGAGGGACAAATACTCTCGTACCCAGAGCTCCAGACACGATATAAGATCCCCACAGGAAATCAGTTCGCCTACTACCAGTTGAGGCATTATGTGGCCTCCCTGGAGTGGACAGACTTAACGGAAGATTTTACTTTGGGAGCTCACCTCTCAACATAACACGAACAAATTCACCACCATTAACACACCAAAACTGAATCTCCCAATCTTGGACACCCTAAAAATTCTTGGAGTTACCACTGATCGACATCTAACACTTGAGAACCATGCAAAAAACACAACCAAGAAGATGTTCCACTCAATGTGGAAATTAAAAAAAAAGAGTAAGATCTTTCTTCCCAAGGACCGTCTTCCGTAACCTGGTACAGTCAATGGTACTCAGTCATCTAGATTACTGCAACGCACTCTACGCTGGCTGCAAAGAGCAAATAATCAAGAAACTTCAGACAGCCCAGAACACTGCAGCTAGACTCATATTTGGTAAAACAAAATATGAAAGTGCTAAACCCCTAGGAGAAAAACTACACTGGCTCCCACTTAAAGAATGCATCACGTTCAAAATATGCTCCCTAGTTCACAAAATCATTCACGGAGACGCCCCAGCCTACATGTCTGAGCTGATAGACTTACCACCCAGGAATGCTAAAAAATCATCCCGCACATTCCTTAATCTTCACTTCCCCAATTGTAAAGGTCTAAAATACAAACTAATGCATGCGTCAACCCTTTTCATACCTGAGCACACAATTCTGAAACGCGCTGCCGCGCAACTTAAAAACTTATGAACTAACTAGCAGTATTTTCATATGGAGGGAATTTCCTCTCTTGGATGACAGCCTGGTGATACTCAAATAAGGGGCCTATCAAATGATACTGCAAAATTTTGTAAAATTCACCTAAAAATCCGTCCACCCCAGGTGCCGAAGTTTCTTATACATTTCCACCATTCATGAGGTATTGTAAGCCACATTGAGCCTGCAAAGAGGTGGGAAAATGTGGGATACAAATGCAATAAATAAATAAATCTCTCGATAACATTGAGATTCCATCACCAACAGCTTAAGGACACAACCGCAGAGTTGGACTTTGGGCGTCTGGCTCAGGAATGTTCGAGGGATTTAGATTGTACATTTTTAGAGGAGGATTGTAGATCATTTATGAAATCCTTATATACACACAAAGACTCTCCATACCACAGAGAGACAGACTATACAGGTGGATATTGAGAACACACATATCTCCCCACAGAGTACGTAGGGCGGGATTCGCCACAAGCTGGGCTTGTCCAAAGTGTAACTACAGATCGGCTTCGTTGGGACATATGTTCTGGAGCTGCCATTATGTGGAGCTGTTTTGGAAAAGGGTGGTGAGAAGGGTGGATCAATTATGGAACTGCACCTTTCTTTGGGATCCCCTATTATTATTTAATACCTTTAAATACACTATGGATCCCCCAGAGGGATTCAAGGCATTTGCAAGGATGCAGTATATTTTGGCATAACTACTATTTTGCAGTTTTGGAGGTCGAAAGAACCCCATTGCAGGTCTGGAGATCGCAACTAGTAAAACAAATGTGAATAGACAGGTATGGAGTGACTGATATGGAAAGTCCCCCAGGCCTGAAGTTCAGAGCACAATGGGAGGCCCTGTGGGTCACTCTTCCATCCAGAGGAAGAAGTCTCCTGTTGAATTTTTGACCCCCCCTTTGTTAGCTAATCATTTAAGTTCTAGATGAGGAGGGTTGATAGTAAGAGCGGTGGCACATGGTCAATTCTGTCCTGACAGGCACCTGGCTCAGGCCCTATGGCCCTGATCTTGCATCTGTAGGATAGTGGGAAGTTATGCAAGACACCATCACTCATTCACTTGATCAACTATTGAGATCTAGGTTTTGTGTTGATATTGGAACATACGGTGGCAGATCGGGTGGGGGTGGGGGGGAAGGGAGGGGAGGGGGGGGGGAATTACTCCACAATCCTATAACTGCACCTTATTAACTAATGTTAAGAGTGATGACCTACTGTTGGATGGTACGGTGTGATTTATGATTGTATACTCAGATGTTATCCTCCCAAGAATGATATACTTGATCAATTGGTCAAGTAGAAGATAGGGGATTGGGGGTGGGGGGGATAAAAGTAAAAAAGTATAATGATGGTGTGTATTCCTTGATCAGTATTGGCGTTAGTGATCATTACTTGAATGACATGGATGTATAAAATTGTGTATATAATTTATGTGCCGTCATTAATAAAAAGTGTTGAACCATAAACAGTGACCAAGGTAAAAGCTAAATTATTCAATAATACATGCAGAAGCAAAAATCTACCAGCAGGGTCACGCTTAGTTTTCAACACCTGAACCTGCAAAGAAGAATGAAGCAAGATTGCAACCCCCCGCTTCCTCGACGCGTCAGCAGCAGAAGAGCAATAGACATATGGGTAATGATGATGAAACAAATATTTTTCATGTTCCTTCTTTAAATGAGTCTCCTGTAGAAATGCAACTTGAGGTTTATGGAACAGAAATTCCTTAAAGAATTTTTGATGCTTCTGAGGAGAGTTCAGACCATTGACCTTATATGTCAAAAACTTCAGATCCTCACTCATTTAGAGTTCAACACCGAAGCTTATTAACTGTGATACAACTCGAAAACCAAGTAGCCTCGAAAAGGTTGGAAGGAGAGGGAGAGAGAGACAAAAAAAACAAACAAAAAAAAACCCCCCTACGCCCCCCCCAATTCCGCACAACACCACACAAACAGTCTAGTAGCGCTATAGAAATGATAAGTAGTAGTAGTAGTACGGAATAATAGCTAAGCAAGATAGTATCAAACCATATCATCATGAAACAAAGGTAACAATAAGGCACTAGACCCTGATGAAGACTGCCTCACCCACCCCCCACCACCCTCCAGAGCAACCCCACACACATCACCCACTACTAAATAGGGACAAAATCCCCTAACTAGGAAAACAGGAGAAAGAACCCCACCACACCCGAAACACCACCCAAGCCACCCCTCCCCACACATCCCCACCTCCACACAAACACCCCAACCACCCGAATACTAACCAATTGTAACACACACACACAAAAAAAAACCACTCAGTCCCAAGACCCCCAATCATACCAAACCCCTTCATACAACCCTATCTCAATGACAAGGCAACTGATGTACACATCATGAACACATCGTATATAACCTTAATTATAACCATAAGAGCAACTCCCACAGAGTATCTTGAATATGACTGCAATCCAAGCAATCCATTCAGGTACCTTCTGGGGCAGTCTTGGATTTGCTGGGAACAAGTTTCCATTTTTGGAGTTTAGCCCGAGTTGTGGTGGCTAGGTCTAAGGGCGGAGTCTCAGTAGTCATCAAGCCCTCAGTGTACAGAATCTTCCAAACGTCAGAGAGGAATCGAATCTGGTGCAATCCCCCCCCCCCCATCATAAAGCAGAGGGCAAAAGGAAAAGCTCAGCGGTAGGGGATCTTATGTTTTATTAAAACATCCAGCGCAGGTTTCATCACACATCGTTGGGACAGCGTAAACTGAGATAAATCTTGGTATACCTTAATTTGAGCCTCATTATAGTCAATGTGTGGAACCTGGCGGGCCCGCTACAGCACTTGTTCTTTAGTGGAAAAGGCAGTAAAACAGACAATGTCCCGAGGTCGGTTATCAAGTCTCTTTCCTAGGGATCTGTGCGCACTTTTAATAGCTATGTCCTCCATCCCGAGCAACTCTCCACAGAGCATCTTTAACAATCGTAACATCTTCTTTGTCCCCCACCTCAGGAACCCCATGAAAACGGAGGTTATTCCTGCGGCCTCAGTTTTCTAAGTCGTCCACTTTGTATTGCAGTTCTTCATAATACTCAAAAAGCTTAAATAATCGTAATTCAGCCCTGCTCAGCTGCTCATCATGCTCCTCCGCACGCGCCTCCAAGTCCTCCATGCGCCCGCCCTACTCTCGTAGATCAATGCTCAGGACATCCATGCGCTCTAGAATTTCCTCTTTGGAGGATTTGATCTCCTCCCGAATCTCTGTTAAGCACTTGGTTATGTCTTTTGAAAGGCTCTGTTTAGAAGATGCTTTACCTGCCTCGATAAGGGACATAGCTGAGTCAGAGTCCGAGTGCGAGGCACGAGCCAACAACACGCGGCGCCATGGGGCCATGCCCACTTGCCTTACCGGTTGGCGCTCGCTCTCCTTCCAAGCTGTTGACATAGCTTCCATATGACCAGAAACGCCCTCACTCAATTCAAAAACGTTGCTCCGATGAAAAAAATGTTCAAATCGGAGGTGGATGGTTGCTGATATTGCTTAAAGAAGGCAGGGACGTGTCAGAGCTACAGACTCAGGCAGCCATTCAGGTCCTAAGTGTCCAAATGTTTGATGTTTTACACCATCTCCTGTGATCTAAAAATGCAAAGCTCATTAAATCCAAAACATTTACTTACTGTTGGAGTCATTTGGATTTTCTTTTCCCTCCCACTCAGATTGTTGAGTGAAATATTTCTCATCTTCATTTTTAATCTTGAATACAACATCAGGATTAACAATTGAATAACCTGCCAATAAAAAGTAGGAAAATTACTGGAGAGGCTCCGTCTCTGATGGAGCCGTGTGATGTTTGCATGGAGGTGTGTGTATTTGTATGTGTATATACAGATATCTTGGGGTGTGTGTATTTGTCTGCCAAAGCTTGGAGAGAAGAGGCAGCAGTGACCTGACACTTGGTTAGATTATATCATACAGTTTTCCTGGTACAGAGATTTCTCTTCATAGTCCTCCTAGGTGGAAGCATTGCAGGTGCCAATCTTCTGGTTATCATTTGGAGAGGTTATATGTTGTACACTATAGTTGGACTAGTGTGCAGCTGATATGTCATGACCTTATGCAGAAGTCTCAGAAGAAATCTTTGAGGTAAATCCTCTCTCTCTGGATTTCTATTCCAAAATATTTTGTATAGGAATGGGAGGGAGACTCCTGTTGGTGTTGTGTGAAGCCTCTAGTTTAAGGTCTACATTTTATCTTACAACAGAGAGCGGCATCTTTTGCAGATCCTGTAGCAGTGGAGTCTTTCACAGGCTCCTATCGAATATGGGATGGCATCAGCAGCCAGAATCTAAATTTCAGGTGCCCATCACGCTTATTTTCGAACAAGATCGCCGGCCATTTTCCGACACAAATCGGGAGATGGCCGGCGATCTCCTGAACCCGGCCAAATCTGTATAATCGAATGCTGATTTTGACCAGGGAAAAAGTATTTTCCGTCACGGAGCCGGTCAAACTTCAAGGGGGCGTGTTGGTAGAATAGCAAAGGCGGGACGGGCGTGGCTGCGAGATGGCCGGCTTTACCCACTAATTGAAAAAAGAAAGCCGGGCCCGACGTGCATTTAGCCGGCTTCCCTTGGTCCCTATTTTTTCATGACCAAGCTTCAAAAAGGTGCCGGAACTAGAGAGTTGCATGGGTACAGAAATCTTACCCAACCCCGCCCGTCCCTGCTGGAATCTTACCCGTCCCCACCCATCCCCTCTGGAATCTTACCCATCCCCGCAAAACTTTAACCCATCCCAACCCGTCCCCACAAGAATTTAACTCATCCCCACCCATCCCCGTAATAATTTAATGGTACATAAAAGAAAATTCCAGTGAGCTCCCTCAGTCTCTCTGTGGATTTGAGCCACAGCACTGTAGGCAAGGAAGGAATGGAAGTTGGAACTTGGAACACTCTGGTGCACACATGTAAGATTTGTCTCTGATTCACTGGCACTGTGTGCTGAGAGGTCGCCACATGCACGCGCCAGTAGGTCAGGTGACATCTGATTCTCGTGCCTGTGTCAGAGCTGAGGTCTCTGCACCAGCCTGGGAGCAAAGAGGATTAATAGTAACACAGTAAGTGATGGCAAATAGACCTGAACAGTCCATCCACTCTGCCCAATAGTCACACTCATGATCAATTCATCATTAAATCAACGAGTGTGATATTATATACTTGATTATGGTCTTTCTTTCGTGTTTCTGGAACAAAGACCACAGAAGGGGGTGTTGATGCCCCTGTATAAGTCGTTGGTGAGACCCCACCTGGAGTATTGTGTTCAGTTTTGGAGGCCGTATCTTGTTAAGGATGTAAAAAGAATTGAAGCGGTGCAAAGAAAAGCTACGAGAATGGTATGGGATTTGCGTTACAAGACGTATGAGGAGAGACTTGCTGAACTAAACATGTATACTCTGGAGGAAAGGAGAAACAGGGGTGATATGATACAGACGTTCAAATATTTGAAAGGTATTAATCCGCAAACGAATCTTTTCCGGAGATGGGAAGGTGGTAGAACGAGAGGACATGAAATGAGATTGAAGGGGGGCAGACTCAAGAAAAATGTCAGGAAGTATTTTTTCACGGAGAGAGTAGTGGATGCTTGGAATGCCCTCCCGCGGGAGGTGGTGGAAATGAAAACGGTAACGGAATTCAAACATGCGTGGGATAAGCATAAAGGAATCCTGTGCCGAAGGAATGGATCCTCAGGAGTTTAGTCAAGATCGGGAGGCGGGGCTGGAGGTTGGGAGGCGGGGATAGGGCTGGGCAGACTTGTACGGTCTGTGCCAGAGCCGGGGTTGGGAGGCAGGACAGACTTGTACGGTCTGTGCCAGAGCCGGGGTTGGGAGGCAGGGCTGGGGAGGTGAGGATAGTGCTGGGCAGACTTATACGGTCTGTGCCTGTGCCAGAGCCGGTGGGTGGGAGGTGGGGCTGGTGGTTGGGAGGCGGGGATAGTGCGGGGCAGACTTATACGGTCTGTGCCCTGAAGAGCATAGGTACAAATCAAAGTAGGGTATACACAAAAAGCAGCAAATATGAGTTACCATGTTGGGCAGACTGGATGGACCGTGCAGGTCTTTTTCTGCCGTCATCTACTATGAAGTCTATCTGGCCCTATCCTTATGTTCCAACTGCTGGAGTTGCCGTTGAAGCCCACTCCAGTCTATTCGTCTTCTCATTTGTGGGACACAGGCCGTAAAAGTCTGTCCAGCACTGTCCTCATGTTCCAGCCACTGAAGTTGCTGTCTAAGCCCTTTCCAGCCCATCTTAAACCAGATTGCCATGTATAAGACACACAGCATACAAGTCTGCCAGGTATCAGCCCTAGTTCATCACAGCCAGAGTCGCCATTTAAGTGTCACACATCCACACACATGCAGCCATTTAAGGTTTTATATAACTTCTATTTTCTAATTAGAGATCCTCTGTGTTCATCCCACGCCTTTTTGAATTCCATCATCATTTGTGACTCTACCACCTCCTTAATGAAAGGCTTTCCACATTTGTGCTGTTAAAGCAAGGAAGAAGAGGAGGAGGAGGAGACAGCACTCAAAGAAATTGGTATTCGGTAGATGAGAGGCTGGTGCAGATTACACTTCCACGGGAAGCCTGCAGAACTGCCTCCATCCCCGCGGGAACCCCGCAGGAACTGCCTCCGTCCCTGCGGGAATCATATCCAGCAGATCGCCAAGACCTGTCGTTTCTTTCTTTACAACATCCGTAAAATCCGCCCCTTTCTTTCCGAACACTCTATCAAAACCCTCATCCACACCCTTGTCACCTCTCGTTTGGACTACTGCAATCTGCTTCTTGCTGGCCTCCCACTTAGTCACCTCTCCCCTCTTCAGTCGGTTCAAAACTCTGCTGCCCCTGTCGTCTTCCGTCAGGGTCACTTTACTCATAATACACCTCTCTTCAAGTCGCTTCACTGGCTCCCTATCTGTTTTCGCATCCTGTTCAAACTTCTTCTACTAACCTATAAATGTACTCACTCTGCTGCTCCCCAGTATCTCTCCACACTCGTCCTTCCCTACACCCCCTCCTGTGCACTCCATTCCCTGGATAAATCCTTCTTATCTGTTCCCTTCTCCGCTACTACCAACTCCCGACTTCGCTTCTTCTGTCTTGCTGCACCCTACGCCTGGAATAGACTTCCTGAGCCCCTACTTCTTGCCCCATCCTTGACCATCTTTAAATCTAGGTTGAAAGCCCACCTCTTTAACATTGCTTTTGACTCGTAACCACTTGTATCCACTCGCCTCCACCAACCCTCCTCTCCTCTTTCCTCTTTCCTCTACACATTAATTGATTTGTTTGCTTTATTTTTTTGTCTACTAGATTGCAAGCTCTTTGAGCAGGGACTGTCTTTCTTTTATGTTTGTGCAGCACTGTGAACGCTTTGTAGCGCTACAGAAATGCTAAATAGTAGTAGTAGTAGTAGTAGTAGTAGTAGTAGTAGGGTTCCGCGGGATTCCCGCGAACCCCGTTCCTGTGCAGCTCTCTAGTCCGAACTGACCACATGACCACCAGAAGGAATCGGGGATCACCTCCCCGTATTCCCCCAGTGGTCACCAACCCCCTCCTGCCCTAAAAAACACAATTATAAACATGTTTTGCCAGCCTCAAATGCTGTACCCACCTCCATGAGAGCAGAATGTGTTCTATCCTCTGACAGGATTTCCCTGGTTGTGATGTGGCTCTCGGGAGAGTGACACCTTTTCTGTTATGTGCACTGCAGAGTCACATCAGCAAATGCTGACATTTGGCCGGCTCCAACCGTATTATCAACACAAAAGATAGCCGGCTATCTTTTTCGATAATACGGTTCTGCCACCACTTTTCGCCGCCGGCTATATAGATGGCTGGCCATCTAGTTAGCCGGCGTCATTTGATTATGCCCCTCCATGGTATCTAGTTCCTGTGAATTTTACACCACTGATTCCATAATATGTTCCTCTATCTTCTATCACATAAGCACATTTACTTCGTGAGATGAGGATGTCTTGAATCTCCCTGATGACCTTCTTATAAAGCTCCTTCTGCCATTCTTCCAGAATGTTCCACTCCACTTCCATGAAATAAGCAGCAACATCCTTGAATGTGATCAAAGCCTAGAACAGCAAACAGGACACCCTACATCAAAGTGTCATTATTTTACACCTATCAATATACTTCTACATGGTTTACAACAAACACATGTAATAGTTCACATAAAAAGAAACAATAAGAGAAATAGAAAATCATTCAAAATGAAATGGGTAAGTAAAAGAAAACAGTCAAGCCTTTACTTTAAAAAAAAAAAAAAAATCAAATAATGCTACAGACACCACAACTTCAAAGGTAAATTGTTCTAGATGAGTATGTCATAGTGAAAACACAGTGTCATGGAAGTTTTATAAACCACAGCAATGCTAAGAAGAACGAAGGTTTCCAGAAGGAAGACATTTAAGTAGTGTTCGATATTTTATAGCTATCCAATGCAACTCCCTCAGAATGGAAGACCTAGGTATTAAATGGGAAATGTTATAATCTAGATGCAGCATACGTGAATGTCTAGAATACCAGCATTTCGGTGTGTATTTGTGCTGGTACCTGCATTATCGCTAGCAGGAAGCCTAAGTGCTATTTTGCAAATACCCACTTACAAGGGGTCTGACACAATGATGCAGCATGAGCAAGACATGGACAGGACTAAGCTGTATTTACGCCAGCTCTACGGTTGGTAACACTGAGGATCTAAATCTTAGGCAAGTCAACAGGTTAACCTTCTATTCTATAAGAGAACTCAGGTCCCTCTTTACAAAGGATCACTAGCGTTTTCAATGCGCGCTAACCATGTAGATAACCATAGGAATATTCTGAGCATCTACATGGTTAGCGCGTGCTAAAAATGCTAGCACGCCTCTAGCGTGGCTTAGTAAACAGGACCCTAAGTCGCTTAGATTCCATGATGAAGTAAGGTCCTACTGAACATCCTTGGGGCACCTAAATGAAGGCTTCCAGTTCTCAAATTGCCTCCAAATTGTCCACATCCAGAAACCAGATGTGCTGCAGTGTTCTAAACAAGTTGCAAAAGCCTAAGCACTGTATCTGGCAAACCTAAATATAGAACATTACAGTAATCAAATTAAGGTAAAATCAACAATTCAGTCAGCATACAAAAATCATTAGACATAGTGAAAATGAAGCAGCAAAGTTCAAATAATACATTTAAAAAACCTATGGGCGAAATGTCAGCAGAGTCAAGAACTATTCCTAGATAACAGATTTAATTATGAATTGGAACAGCTTCAAGAAAGGAGGGTAAAGATAAAAATGTAGAGAAGAGCAGAGCTAATCAGTAGGTACCACCATCATCTCAGTCTTTTCCATATTCATTGTTGGGCCATTTGGACCACACTGTGCTGAAATCTCAGTAAAATGACTGATGAGAACCAAGAGACTTAGAAAAAGATACAATCGCTAATATAGCATCAGCACAAAAACTGGCAAACAATGCTCTGTCACATGAGATCACATAAAAGAGACCTATAGATGTCAAACAATATAGCAGAAAACAGAATCCTGAGGGGACCTCCCCCCCCCAGCATACTAAACCACTGCAACTCTCCTTGGAAAAAAATACAAAAACCAATATTTGATGGAGAAAACCTTCTAAAAAGGAGGAAAACCACTGCAAATTTGTCCCCATCTATACTATCTTTGAAGCATTTTATGAGGACCTGAGCTAATATTTATTAATTCATTCCGGGGCCTTTTTACAAAGCAGTGGTAAACCCAACACGGGCTTACAACTTGCTAAAAAAGAAGTACCGCTGGGCTACTACAGAATCCCGGCGATAGTTCCCACCCCCAGCACGCTGTCATATCCGGCGCTACAAAAATATTTATTTTTGTAGCGCCAGTGTGTACCTGGCGGTAATCGGGCAGTGTCATGCACTGCCCGGTTACCGCTAGGTTATCGCGGAAACCCTTACTGCTACCTCAATGGGTGGTGGTAAGGGCTCCCCCCCCCCCTTTGAAATGACCGTGCAGAAAGTGCTTCATGGACATTTCCTCAAGAAAAGAAAGACCTACCTTTTACCCGCTGTGGTCGAAAGGGGACCTCGGCACGAGTCAAAAACACACGCTGACGCCAGCGCAGGCCCTCTTTTGCCGCAGCTTGGTAAAAGGGGCCCTCGGTCTTATATCCCACACGGTTTCGGTTCAACATGGCTTACTGAGTCAAAAGCAGCTGAGGATGTGTCTCCAGGAAGTTCTACTAGGGAGGGAAGGGTAAGGTTAGGGTGAAGGAGACAGATCTCACACATCACCTAGATAAGATTTTAAACAATGCCGAGGAGGAGCCAGCTGTCTTGTTACATGTGGGTACCAAACACATAGAAAAGTGTGGGAGGGAAGTCATGGAAGGCAAACTTAGGCTCTTGGATAGAAAGATGAAATCCAGAAGCTCCAGAGTAACATTCTCAGAAAGGTAAAATTATGTATCATAGCTGATAATTTTCTTTCCATTAATCATTGCAGATCAATCCATAGACTGGTGGGTTGTGTCCATCTACCAGCAGGTGGAGACAGAGAGCAAACTTTTGCCTCTCTATATGTGGGCATGTGCTGCCGGGAAATCCCCAGTATAATCGATATCAAAGCTCCATCCGCAGGATTCACGAACATCGAGAATTACACCCACAAAGGGACACTCTTCCAGCCAACCACCGCCGAAGCAGGGGGGGAACCACACCCGCCAACGTGGGGGAAACTGGCATATCCTGCTACCGCAACCGCGGGAGGAGCTGGCTTACCCTAACACCGCCGAAGCGGGAGGGATACAAAGCTACCCTACTGCCGCACGAAGCAGGAGAGAGCACCAGCAAAATTTAGTTATAAATCCAGCCGCCATCGAAATGGGGGGAAAGGAAGCAGCAGCTCACTGTAACACAACGTCGTCCCAACTTCAGGGAAATCCAATTGGAAGAACTGGAACCCGAAGTCCTCCTGAATAGGAACTGAAGCCTAAACTTGAACCTGAAATATAACTGAAACTAGAAACAAACAGTACAGATATCTGGGAGGGACTATGGATTGATCTGCAATGATTAATGGAAAGAAAATGATCAGGTATGATACATTATTTTACCTTCCATATCATCAAGCAGATCAATCCATAGACTGGTGGGATGTACCCAAGCAGTACTCACCCATGGAAATCCCAGAACGCAACACTGAAGCTCCAAACTGGGCCTTGGCACGTGCTGCCATGTCCAAGCGGTAACTCCGTGAGAAGGTATGAGCCGACGCCCAAGTTGCTGATCTGCAAATCTCCTCCAAGGAAACGAATCTGGACTCTGCCATAGAGGCCGCCTGTGCTCTAGTAGAATGAGCCTTCAGCTGGATAGGCGGCACCTTCCCTGCGGCCACATAAGCCGCCGCAATCGTTTCCTTGACCCAACGTGCCACGGTAGGCTTAGATGCCTGCAGACCCCTATGAGGGCCCGTGAACAGCACGAACAGGTGATCTGACTTCCGGAAATCGTTGGTCACTTCCAAGTATCTGATGATAACTTGTCTAACATCCAGGCATCTGAGAGTATGATACTCCTCTGGATAATCCTCCCTATGGAAGGAGGGTACACAAAGCTGCTGATTCACATGGAAGCAAGAAACAATCTTGGGCAGGAAGGAAGGCACTGGGCGAATAGACACTCCTGTCTCCGTGAACCGCAGGAACGGCTCCCTACACGAGAGCGCCTGGAGCTCGGAAACCCTCCTGGCTGAAGCGATTGCCACCAAAAAGACCGCTTTCAACGTCAGATCCTTCAGAGACAGCCGCGATAATGGCTCAAAGGGCGGCTTCTGCAAGGCCCGCAGCACCAGATTGCGATTCCACGTAGGCACTATCGAGTGCGGAGGAGGGCGTAGGTGATTAACCCCTTTGAGAAAACGCACCACATCTGGCTGAGAAGCCAGGGAAGCACCCTTCAGGCGACTCCTGAAGCAAGCTAGAGCCGCTACCTGGACTTTAAGAGAGCTGAGTGACAGGCCTTTCTCCAGACCTTCCTGCAGGAACGCCAACACTGAAGCAATTGGCGCCGTGAAGGGCGACAAGGATCCTGCCTTGCACCATGATGCAAAGGTATGCCATACCCTGGCGTAAATAGTAGAAGTAAAGCGCTTCCATGCTCTCAGCATAGTGGCGATGACTTTGTCCGAGAAGCCCTTCTTCTTCAGCCGCTTCGGCTCAAGAGCCAGGCCGTAAGACCAAAGGGGGAGGGATCCTCCCTCACTACGGGACCCTGATGTAAGAGGCCCCGCTCCGCTGGAAGCCGCAGAGGACTGTCTACGGAAAGCCGGATCAGGTCCGCATACCAAGGGCGTCTGGGCCAGTCTGGACCCACCAGGACCACCCGGCCTGGGTGTTTCGCCACCCGGCCGAGAATTCTACCCAGCATAGGCCAAGGCGGGAACACGTAGAGAAGCGCCTGTACTAGCCACTGCTGGAGGAGAGCATCGACCCCCAAAGATCGAGGGTCCCGTCCTCTGCTGAAGAACCCCGGCACTTGGCAATTGGCCGAGGTCACCATCAGATCCAAGGACGGCATGCCCTAGCACTTCGTGATCTCCAAGAACACCCGAGCAGACAGCTGCCACTCTCCGGGATCCAAGGTATGACGACTGAGAAAGTCCGCCTCGACATTCAGGACTCCCGCAATGTGAGCCGCCGACAGCTGGTCCAGATTCGCCTCTGCCCACAGGCATAACTTCATGGCCTCCCTGGCTAGGGGGGCGCTCCTGGTACCTCCCTGGCGATTGACATAGGCCACGGCCGTGGCACTGTCTGACAGGATCCAAACTGGCCTCAGTATCAGCACCTGAAGAAACGCTTGAAGCGCCAACCGAATGGCCCGAAGTTCCAAGAGGTTGATGGACCACTTCGCCTCCGCCAGCGACCATATCCCCTGCGCTGTCCTTCCCAGGCAGTGGGCTCCCCAGCCCGTCAAGCAGGCGTCCATCTTAACAACAATCCACTCCGGGGACGTGAGAGGCATACCGGCTAACAACTTGTCTGACCTCAGCCACCAACTTAGCGCCCTTCTCATCGCCAGATCCAGGGGAAGGCGTACTGCGTAATCCTCCGAAACCGGAGTCCAGCGCCGCAGAAGAGAGTGCTGTAGTGGTCTCATATGGGCCCTAGCCCAGGGCACTACCTGCATCGTGGCCGTCATAGAGCCCAACAGTTGCACATAATCCCAAGCCCGAGAAGCTAAGGAGGCTAGGAAACGGCCCACCTGGGCCTGAAGCTTGAGGCTCCGGTTGTCCGGCAGGAACACTCTGCCCACTTGGATGTCGAACCGAACACCCAGATACTCCAGGGACTGAGTCGGGCGCAGCTGACTTTTCTCCCGGTTGATGATCCATCTCAGGGAGCTCAGAAGAGCAATGACCCTGTCCGTCTCTCTCCCACACTCCGCAAAGGAGGGAGCTTGAATCAGCCAGTCGTCCAGGTAGGGATGGACTTGCACTCCTTCCTTGCGGAGATAAGCCGCAATGACCACCATCACTTTGGAGAAGGTCCACGGAGCCGTAGCCAACCCGAACGGGAGGGCTCTGAACTGGAAGTGCCGGCCCAGCACTGCAAAGCGCAGGAAGCGCTGATGAGGCGGCCAGATGGGAATGTGCAGATAAGCTTCCTTGATGTCCAAGGATGCCAGGAACTCTCCTTCTTGTACTGCAGCAATCACGGAGCAGAGAGTCTCCATACGGAAATGTCATATTCGCAAGGCCCGATTGACTCCCTTGAGGTCGAGAATAGGCTGAGAAGAGCCTCCTTTATTTGGCACCACAAAGTAAATGGAGTAACATCCTGTGCCACACTGCTCTACGGGCACTGGGACCACTGCCCCAAGGTGGAGCAAGTTGTCCAGAGTCTGCTGAACTGCTGCCACTTTGAGGGGAGACTTGTAGGGAGAGTTCACAAACCCGTCTCTCAGGGGCCGGCAGAACTCCAACTTGTAGCCGTCTCTGATGACTTCTAGAACCCAAGCGTCTGAAGTTACCCTGGTCCACTCGCCCAGAAAAGAGGACAGCCTTCCTCCTATCTGCTCTGGGCCATGGACTAGGGCCCCGTCATTGGGTACGAGACCCTGGGGGAGGACTGGAGGAAGAACCTCCTGAGCGGCGGTCTCTGCGAAAGAAATGCTGCTTCGGGGAGAACCTCTGCTTGGAGGAGGAGGAGGAGCCCAACTTACCCGGTCGATACCGACGGGCTTCTTGACAACGGCCCTTAGAGGAACCAGGGCGAGCCTCTTGCCTTTAGAACTGCTAAGATCCGTCACGATCTTGTCCAGCTCGTCCCCGAAGAGCAGCTTGCCCTTCAAAAGCAACTTGGCTAAGCGAGATTTGGAGGCATGGTCAGCTGTCCAATGCTTAAGCCATAACCATCGATGGGCAGAGACTGTCTGAGACATACCTTTAGCCGAGGCTCTCAAGACATCATACAGCAAGTCTGCCAAGTAAGCCAAGCCCGACTCCAGGACCGGCCAATCCGCCCTCAAGGAAGGATCCAAGGGGGAGGCCCGCTACAACACCGTCAGGCATGCCCTGGCCACATAGGAGCCGCAAACCAAGGCCTGCAAACTCAAGGCGGCCACTTCAAAGGCTAACTTTAAGGCCGCTTCTAATTTCCTGTCCTATGAATCCTTAAGGGCAGAGCCACCTTCCACCAGCAAAGCCGTCTTTTTTGTCACAGCAGTGATTAGAGAGTTCACTGCCGGCCAGCGCAAGGCCTCCCATTCACCCTCTGGCAGAGGGTACAGACGAGTCATGGCCCTGGCCACCTTGAGGCTCGCCTCTGGAGAATCCCATTGAGCCGAAATTAGAGTTTTCATGGCTTCATGGATGTGGAAGGTCCTGGAAGGGTGCTTGGTTCCCAACATAATAGCGGAACCCACCGAGGCTGAGGGAGGGCCTTCCTCTGGAGAGGAAATGCTCAAGATGCTCATAGCCTGAACTAACAGGTTAGGCAATTCCTCTGAGCGAAAAAGCTGCGCTGCAGAGGGGTCATCTCCCCCATCAGGGCGAGGCTCAGCCTCCTCCAAAGAATCCCCAAGGGACCTTTGGGAGAACTCAGAAACGCTGCCCTCATCTACATCAGAGGAGACAGAGTACCCCAAGACCCGATGATCCACCCGAGGGCGCTTGATCAGGGAAGCCTCTTCACCCATATCTGACAGGGGAGCAGGAGCAGCGTTTTGTAGTTGAAAGGCCTGATGCAGCAACAAAATAAACTCGGGAGAGAAACCCCCATGTTTGTGCACCTCTGCAACCTGGGCCACAGCCCTAGAGGAACTCTCAACCTCCACTCCACAGAGCGGGGGAGAGGCGCGCTGCGCATTCAAAATGGCGTCCGGCGCGTCAATCCACGAAGGAGCCGCGCGGAAAGCATGGCGCTTAAACTTCGCCATCTTCTTACCGCCGCCCAACTCAAAGGCGGCCATACCAGAGGCCGTCCGAGCTGCATGGGCAGCCGACGTCGGAAGGGTGGACATCGGGGGATGGGCACCTACGATGGGAAAGGCCGCCGACGCCCCAGCGGAGGAAAAAACGGCTAAATCAGCGAAGTCCGGAAAGGTGCCCAAAAAGGGCTTCTCTGCCTCCGATCCCTGCGCCTCCCCACTAGCCGCGCGATCATGGTCCGGGGAGCGCTTTTTCGCGCCCTTGCCATCCGACGCCATGATCCACGAGGGAAAGGTTCGGGAACCCCCTGCCCTCTAGGAAAAGGTAAAATTACCTGCTTCTTGCTCCGAGCTGCAACAAATTGTGCCCCAGTGAGCAGCTGCAAGTAAAAGGTTTTCTGCTTCTGTTCGTTTTTGTTTTGTTTTTTTTAAAGGAGCCAGTGGGAGGGGGGAGAAAAGGAGGGATCTGGCACCACCAGGTTTGCACTTGCTCATGAAGAGCCCTTAACCCCAGGTATTCAACAAAGCCTAAGTAAATAGGCGTGGAGACCAAGCCAGAGCTGCTGCGTGTGACCACACACCTGCTAGATAGAGAGAATACTGGGGATTTCCCGGCTTCACATGACCACATATAGAGAGGCAAAAGTTTGCTCTCTATCTCCACCTGCTGGTAGATGGACACAACCCACCAGTCTATGGATTGATCTGCTTGATGATATGGAATATTCCCTGTTCCACATTCAAGACCCAGAGCTCAATATGTGGGTGAGACATTGGTACAGGGAACAAGGATTTAGATTTGTTAGGAACTGGACAACATTGTGGGGAAATTGACAGTTGCTCAGGAGCATAAGGATTAAGATTAGTTACCTTTAAAAGGATGATAACAAAACAGGGAAGTAAGGGCATCCCGAAAGGGAAGTTGCAACAAAGGCAGGAGTAGGCCAGACGCCATTGAGGGAAAAGAAGATGGAGAGTAAAGGCTGTTAACTATCCCTGTCCCTGTAAATACAGACAACAAACACACTTTGCAATGTCTGTATACATATCCTAGAAGCTTGAAAAATAAGATGGGAGTTAGAGTATATTGCACTAAATGAAAGGAAGATATAAAAGGCAATTCAGAGATCTGTGAAAGGAAGATAACCAATGGAAGACTCTGATATCAGGGTACAAATTATATCACCATGCTAGAGTGGACTAAACTGGAGGGTGGTGGTTCAATATGTTAAACAAGGATATTGAGTGGAACAGAATAAAAATTCATCAGGAAACAGATTGCTAAGTGGACAGAGAGAGGTCAAAACCAGTGAGATATAACGGGAAGATTATAAAACTTGGTAAAGGATGAGAGACAATAGATAATTAAAGAAGATGAAGGAAAGAGAGAGCGACATGGGATAGGGGTGGGGGAGAATAACAGAAAGAGAAGAAATGAAAAAAATAAAGAGAACACAAAAGGAGAAAAGTAAAAATAAGAAAAATAGAACAAACATATTATCTACACAACAAGAATTAGAAGTCAGAGGCTGTGATTATAACTGCTCGTTCTCACTATCCCTGGTCCAGAGGAGGCATCATTCTTAGAGGATAAGTTTGTATCACCTCATTTCTAGCTTTAATCGTAGCTTCATCAGATGCTTCAGGCAGTTCCTCACATCTGACTGTCATGGTCAGACTTCCTGTTTCCTCAAACCCCTGAGGCTCAGTCCTGCATCCTTCTTGCTCAAATTGGATTAAAATCTCAGGCTTGACATTGTGGGAGCCTATTATATGAAAAAAAAACAGCACAATGGGTCAGATTCTATATATGGTGCTTAAAATCCACACGGAACTCATTTCTGCCTAGGCGTATTCTATAAGATTTAGGAACGGTATGTAGAATACGCTCGGTTCGTAACCCAGCGCCTAAAACTACCTGCCTCCGTTTATACCAAAAAAAATGTGGCGCAAATCCCCATGCGTACAGTTAAGTGGACTGGGCCTTATTTGATAAGAACGTGCGTAAATTTGGGAACGTCCATTTCCCCCGCCCATGGCCACGTCCCTTTGAACTGAACAGTTTACAATTTAGGCACAGTTCATTACCGCATACGCTCAGTGAGTTATGCGCGTAAATTCTAATTATTGCCAATTAGTGTTCATTATTGCTTGCTAAATGCTGTTAGAAATGCAGATTGGCTTATTAAGCCAATTAAGTTACGTATGTTGATATGAAATACGCTTAGATTTCAGCGGAGAACACAAAGTGCGATATATAAAATCTGGTCCAATATGTTTAGAAAAAAAGTTACCACAAGGCCTCAAAGTGCCCAGAATGATGCTGTTTTCATAGACACCTCCACTGGTACAGAACCAAAAAAAGAGGGGTACTTTGACAGCATCTGCTTTATAGAGAGGGTAACGGACTTTTATCCCACCAGCTCTGAATTCCTAAATAATCCCAGCTGAGCTTAGTAAGATATGTAGGAGGAATTTTATTCTTACTTGTTACAGTAGACTGAGCCTGTTCAGACGCGTCTGATTTAGGAAGATCCATCAAGGGGAGATCGTCCTCTTGTTTAACACCAAGTGAGATCACAGATGTTACAATTGGAAGGTCTGTTAAGAGAAAATACATTAGAAGGAGTCATCACAGATACAATAATACTAAATTAGGAAATGGACTTTAAGTCTCTAAATGCCTGGAGCCTTTGATCTGAAAAATTCAGAGCCCTTCAAATCCAAAACATCTACTTACTCTTCATGAGATCATCTGGGTTTTCTTTTTCCTCCCACTCAAAATGTGGAGTGAAATATTTCTCGTCTTCCTTTTTAATCTTGAATATAACATCAGGATTAACAATTGAATAACCTGTAAGTAAGCAGGAAAATAGCATTTAAATATATATGTAGAAGCTCTGGGAAGGTTCCATCTGTTTCCTTTTCTGAACAAGCAGTGCATGTGTGTGTCTTTGTTTCTGTGTACACGAACAGGTCTAAGTTCTTTATATGGCAGCAAAAAACCAGCGCTGATAAAAATTGGCGCTAAACGCTATTCTATAAATGCAATTAAATTGCACGCACGCAATTTTGAGGGCCATATATAGACTTAGGGCAACACTGTTTATCTTGGGCTATTTGTATTGTCTTCAGAAGGTTTGCAGAGAAGTGGGAGCTGCAGTTTGCTGCCTGAGTTATACTAAATGTTGGAGGTTTTCTGGTGCCTCATTTCTCTTCATGAACCTCTAAGCTGAAGTCACTGCAGGTGTCAAACTTCTCTGTGATATCTGGTTACCAACTGAAGGGGTTACACACTGTACAGGGTAATTGACCAGTGAGCAGCTGGAAGTCAGGCCGCAGAAGCTGCAGTTCTCAGCAAAAAGGGTCAAAATGCAGCTGGTCTTGGATGAAGCCTCTACTTTAAGGTAAACAACTTTTGCATCAGAAGCCAGGTCTCAATTTCAGGTGCCCATGGCACCTGGTACCCGAGATTTTTCCAGCTCTGACAAAACAACAGCACCCATTCCATAATGTAACTATGTGGTAAACAATAAAGAAGGCATGTTTACCTCGTGAGATAAGGATATCATGAATCTCCTTGACGACCTTCTTGTACAGCTCCTTCTGCCATTCTCCCAGAATGTCCCAGTCCACTTCCAAGAAATAAGCAGCGACATCCTTGAATGCGACCAATACCTGGAACAGAAAACAGGACACCGTCATTTCATTATCAAGGGTGTGTAACAGACTGTTATATTTATTTACTGGGATTTATTAACCACCTTTATGAAGAGATTCACCCAAAACTTACAATTTTGTTAACAGCATAACAATAGTAAAATAACCAAGAATAAACATGAATACAATAAATGAGGTAAACTTGAAAACAGTAAATTGAATCCTATTAATAGAACTACCGTGAAACAGTATCAAAAATATACACATTTAACAGAACTGAAATTCAAATACCAGAGATACAAAAAAATGTTAGCATAATACTAATGATACACCCAAGGTAAAATTATGTATCATACCTGATAATTTTCTTTCCATTAATCATAGCTGATCAATCCATAGACTGGTGGGTTGTGTCCATCTACCAGCAGGTGGAGATAGAGAGCAAACTTTTGCCTCCCTATATGTGGTCATGTGCTGCCGGAAACTCCTCAGTATGTCGATATCAAAGCTCCATCCGCAGGACTCAGCACTTAAGAGAATTACACCCACAAAGGGACACTCTGCCCAGCTCACCACCGCCGAAACGGGGGAGGGGAATTAACCCAGCTCATCCCCACACAAGTGGGGGAGGGGAATCCGTCCAGCTCATCCCCGTGGAGCGGGGGAGGGACACCACACCCGCCGATGCGGGGGGATCTGGCTTATCCTGCAACCGCAACCGCGGGAGGAGCTGACTGACCCTAACACCGCCGAAGCGGGAGGGGTACAAAGCTGCCCTACAGCCGCACGAAGCGGGAGGGAGTGCCGGCAGAATTTATGTCTCAATCCAGCCCCGTAAAACGGAGGGGAGAGGAATGCAGCAGCTCACTGTTACACAAACTCGTCTCAACTCTTGTAGGATCCAAGTGAAAAAACTTGAACACGAAGTCCTCCTGAAGTAACTGAAGACTAAACTTGAACCTAAAATTCAACCAGAATATAAACAGTACAGATATCTGGGAGGGGCTATGGATTGATCAGCTATGATTAATGGAAAGAAAATTATCAGGTATGATACATAATTTTACCTTCCATATCATCAAGCTGATCAATCCATAGACTGGTGGGATGTACCGAAGCAGTACTCACTCAGGGCGGGACATTGAAATCCCTGACCGCAACACTGCGGCTCCAAACCGGGCCTCCGCCCGAGCAGCCACAGTCAAGCGGTAATGCTTGGAGAATGTATGGGCCGATGCCCAAGTTGCAGCCTTGCATATCTCTTCCAAGGAGACGGACCCGGCCTCTGCCATCGAGGCCGCCTGAGCTCTAGTGGAGTGAGCCTTCAGCTGGATAGGCGGCACCTTCCCTGCGGCCACATAAGCCGCTGCAATGGCTTCCTTGACCCATCTTGTCACTGTAGGCTTAGCAGCCTGCAGACCCTTACGAGGACCTGCAAACAGGACAAACAGATGATCCGATTTCCGGAAATCATTGGTCACTTCCAAGTATCTGATGATGACTCGTCTCACATCCAGATATTTAAGAGCAGAGTATTCCTCTGGGTAGTCCTCCCTACGAAAGGAAGGGAGACAGAGCTGCTGATTCACATGGAAGCGAGAAATAATCTTGGGCAGGAAGGAAGGCACTGTGCGAATAGTCACTCCTGCTTCAGTGAACTGCAGAAAAGGCTCTCGACATGAGAGCGCCTGGAGCTCGGAAACTCTTCTGGCTGAAGTGATAGCCACCAAAAAGACTGCTTTCAACGTCAGGTCTTTCAGAGATGCCCTCGACAAGGGTTCAAAAGGCGGCTTCTGTAATACTCTTAGCACCAGGTTGAGATTCCACGCAGGCACCACTGAGTGCAGAGGAGGGCGCAGGTGATTAACTCCCTTGAGAAAACGCACCACATCTGGCTGCGAAGCCAGGGAAGCACCCTTCAGGCGGCCCCTGAAGCAAGCCAGGGCCGCTACCTGGACTTTAAGGGAACTGAGCGACAGGCCCTTCTCCAGACCTTCTTGCAGGAACGCCAACACTGAAGAAATTGGAGCAGTGAAGGGAGAAAGTGAGCCTGCTTCACACCACGCTGCAAAGGTACGCCAAACTCTGGCGTAAGCAGTAGAAGTAGAGCGCTTCCTCGCTCTCAGCATAGTGGCGATGACCTTGTCTGAGAAGCCCTTCTTCCTCAGACGCTGCCGCTCAATAGCCAGGCCGTAAGACCAAAGGGGGAGGGATCCTCCATCACCACGGGACCCTGATGCAACAGGCCCTGCTCCACTGGCAGCCGCAGAGGATCGTCGACTGAGAGCCTGATCAAGTCCGCATACCAGGGACGTCTGGGCCAATCCGGACCCACCAGGATTATCCGGCCTGGATGCTTTGCCACCCGGTCTAGCACCCTGCCCAGCATGGGCCAGGGCGGGAACACATAGAGAAGCTCTTGTGTCGGCCACTGTTGGAGAAGAGCATCTACTCCCAGGGATCGAGGGTCCCGTCCTCTGCTGAAAAAGCGTGGCACTTGGCAATTGGCCGATGACGCCATCAGATCTAGGCTCGGCTGGCCCCAGCGCTTCGTGATGTCCAAGAACGCCTGAGCAGATAGCTGCCACTCTCCGGGCTCCAAGGTATGGCGACTGAGAAAGTCCGCCTTGACATTCATGACTCTGGCAATGTGGGCCGCTGACAGCTGTTCCAGGTTCGCTTCCGCCCACTGGCATAGACTCATAGCCTCCTTGGCTAGAGGGGCGCTCTTGGTACCTCCCTGGCGGTTGACATAGGCCACAGCCGTGGCATTGTCCGACAGGACCCGTACTGGCTTCAACGCCAGTACCGGGATGAACTCCAAAAGCGCCAACCGAATGGCTCTGAGTTCCAGGAGGTTGATAGACCACTTTGCCTCTGCAGGAGACCAGAGCCCCTGCGCTGTCCTTCCCAAGCAGTGGGCTCCCCAGCCCGTCAAGGAGGCGTCCGTCGTGACGACAATCCACTCCGGGGTCACCAGAGGCATTCCTGCAGACAACTTGTCTGTCTGCATCCACCAGCTCAGCGCCTTGCGCACTGCTGGGTCCAAGGGAAGGCGCACAGCATAATCCTCCGACATCGGAGTCCAGCGCTGCAACAGAGAGTGTTGTAGTGGTCTCATATGAGCCCTGGCCCAGGGCACTACTTCCATCGTGGCCGTCATAGAGCCCAACAGCTGCACATAGTCCCAAGCCCGAAGAGGAGAGGCTACTCGGAACTGGTCCACCTGAGCCTGAAGTTTGACAATCCGATTGTCTGGCAGGAACACTCTGCCCACTTGGGTGTCGAATCGAACTCCCAGATACTCCAGGGACTGAGTCGGGCACAGCTGGCTCTTCTCCCAGTTGATGATCCACCCCAGGGAGCTCAAAAGAGCAACCACCCGGTTCACAGCTTTGCCGCACTCTGCATAAGAGGGGGCTCGGATCAACCAGTCGTCCAGATAAGGATGGACTTGTACTCCTTCCTTTCGCAGGAAGGCCGCGATGACCACCATTACTTTGGAAAAGGTCGGCGGAGCAGTAGCCAACCCGAAAGGGAGGGCTCTGAACTGGAAGTGTCGTCCCAGGACTGCAAAACGCAGGAAGCGTTGATGAGGAGGCCAGATGGGGATATGCAGGTACGCTTCCTTGATGTCCAAGGAAGCCAAGAACTCTCCTGCCTTCACTGCCGCTATAACAGAGCGGAGAGTCTCCATGCGAAAGTGCCGCACTTTCAAGGCCCGATTGACCCCTTTGAGGTCGAGGATAGGCCGGACAGAACCTCCTTTCTTTGGTACCACAAAGTAAATGGAGTAACGTCCCTTGCCAATCTGATTTTCTGGCACCGGAACGACCGCACCCAGGCGGATCAGGTTGTCCAAGGTCTGCTGCACTGCCACAACTTTGACCGGAGACTTGCAGGGGGAGAGTACAAACCCGTCTCTTAAGGGTCGGCAGAACTCTAGCTTGTAGCCGTCTCTGATGACTTCCAGCACCCAAGCGTCTGAAGTTATTGTGGTCCACTCGCCCAGAAACGAGGACAGCCGTCCTCCAATCTGCACTGGGGCGTGGACCAAGGCCCCGTCATTGGGTACGAGACCCTGGGGGAGGACCGGAGGGAGCACCTCCGGGACGGCGGTCTCTGCGAAAGGAATGCTGCTTGGGGGAGAAAGTCCTCTTGAAGGAAGAGGGGGCAGAGGAGCCCGACCTGCCCGGGCGGTACCGACGGGCTTCCTGAAACCGTCCTCTGGAGGTACCGGAACGAGTACTAGCCCGAGCCCTGACCTCTGGTAACTTCTTGCCCTTAGACGTGCCGAGATCGGTCACGATTTTGTCCAGCTCGACCCGAAAGAGCAGCTTGCCTTTAAAAGGCAATCTAGCCAGGCGGGATTTAGAGGCGTGGTCAGCAGACCAATGTTTCAGCCAAAGCCACCGCCGCGCAGAGACTGTCTGAGCCATGCCTTTAGCTGAGGCTCTCAAGACATCATACAGCAAGTCTGCCAAATAGGCTAAGCCCGATTCCAGGGCCAGCCAATCAGCCCTCAAGGAATGATCCGAGGGGGAAGGCCGCTGTACCATAGTCAGGCACGCCCTGGCCACATAGGAACCGCAAACCGAGGCCTGCAAACTTAAAGCAGTCGCCTCAAAGGACGACCTTAAGGCCGCCTCCAATCTTCTGTCTTGGGCGTCCTTTAGGGCCGTGCCACCTTCCACCGGCAAAGCCGTTTTCTTAGTCACCGCAGTGATTAAAGAATCCACGGTAGGCCACAGATAGGCCTCACGTTCACTTTCAGGCAAAGGATAGAGGCGGGACATAGCCCTAGCCACTTTGAGGCTCGCTTCCGGGACATCCCATTGAGCCGAAATTAAGGTGTGCATGGCATCATGCACGTGGAAGGTTCTAGGCGGGCGTTTCGTCCCCAGCATAATGGCAGAGCCAACAGGGGCTGAGGGAGAGACGTCCTCCGGAGAGGAAATCTTCAAAATGCCCATGGCCTGCACTAACAGGTTGGGCAAATCCTCTGAGCTAAAAAGCCGCGCTGCAGAGGGGTCATCCGCTCCAACCGAGCGGGGATCCGTCTCCTCCAAGGAATCCGCAAAGGACCGTTGGGAGAACTCAGATACGCTGCCCCCATCTACATCGGAGGAGACAAGGTCCTCCAAGGCCTGGGAATCAACCCGAGGGCGTTTACCTCCGGGGACCTCAACCTCTTTACCAAACGAGGGAGCAGGGGCAGCGTTTTGCATAAGGAAGGCCTGATGCAGCAGCAAAACAAAATCGGGGGAGAAACCCCCCAGACTGTGCACTTCCGCAGCCTGGGCTACAGCCCTAGATGCACCCTCAACCGGCGCTCGCAGGAGCGGGGGAGAGACATGCTGCGCATCCAAAATGGCGTCCGGCGCGACACTCCGCGAAGGAGCCGCGCGGGAAAAACGGCGCTTAACTTTAGCCGCTTTGGTGCCGTCGCCCAAATTAAGGGCGTCCATGGCATTAATGTCTCCCTCAAGGGCGGCCCACGAAGAAGCCGTCCGAGCCACGTGGCCGGCCAAGATGGCAGAGGCGAGCAGCGGGGGATGGGCGTTTATGGCGGGAAAAACCGCCACGCCGGAGGAAGGAACGGGACACTCAGCGGTCACGAAACTGTCACCCAACAAGGGCGAATCAGACTTTAAGACCCCCGCATCCCCTCTAGAAGCGCCTAAGCGATCCGGGGAGCGACTCTTTGCGCCCGCGCCCTCCGACGCCATATGCCACGTGGAGATCAATCGGGGAACCCCCTGCCCGCTATAAAAAGGTAAAAATTACCTGCTTTCCGCTCCGAGCTGTAACGACCTGGTGTCCCAGTGAGTAGCTGCAATAAACGTTTAAATAAACGTCGAAATAAACGCCTTTAAGAACGTTCAAAATTTTTTTTTTTTTTTTTTAACGGAGCCAGCGGGAGGGGGGAGAAAAGGAGGGACCTGGCGCCACCAGGTTTGCACTTGCTCAAGAAGAGCCCTCAACCCCAGGCACTCAACAAAACCTAAAAATTAGGCTTGGAGGCCTAGCCAGAGCTGCTGCTGTGTGTGACCACCACCTGCTGAGATAGAGAACATACTGGGGAGTTTCCGGCAGCACATGACCACATATAGGGAGGCAAAAGTTTGCTCTCTATCTCCACCTGCTGGTAGATGGACACAACCCACCAGTCTATGGATTGATCAGCTTGATGATATGGAATAAGCATTAGAACATTCAACTAACACAGATATGATGCTAATGATTTTCTATAAGAGACTTGTGTTAGTCATTAGGGCTTTTTTAAAAAATTGGTACTGAGTTGCACGGGGACAGAAATCTTACCCATCCTCGCCCATACCTGCTGGAATCTTATCTATCCCCACCCGTCCCTTTAAGAATTTAACCCGTCCCACCCATCCCCGCAAGAATTTAATGGTACATAAAAGAAAATTCCGGTCAGTTCTCTCAGTCTCTCTCTGGACTTGAGCTGCAGCACTGCAGGCAAGGAAGGAACAGACTTTGGAACTTGGAACACTCTGGTGTGCACATGTAAGATTTGTCTCTGATTCACTGGCACTGTGTGCTGAGAGGTTGCCACATGCATGAGCCAGTAGGTCAGGTGACATCTGATGCTCACGCCTGTGTCAGAGCTGAGGTCTGCCCATCAGCCGGGAGCAAAGAGAATTAATATTAAGCGACAGCAAACAAAAACATGAACGGTCCAGTCTGCCCAATAGTCATGCTCATTATCAATTCATGATTAAATCAATGAGTGCGATATTATTTACTTGATTATGGTCTTTCTGGGACATAGACCATAGAAGTCCACCTGGCCCTATCCTTATGTTCCAACTGCTGGAGTTGCCGTCGAAGCCCACTCCAGTCTATTTGTCTTCTCATTTGTGGGACACAGACCATAAAAGTCAGTCCAGCACTGTCCTCATGTTTCAGCCACTTAAGTTGTTGTCTAAGCCCTCTCCAGCCCAGCCTAAACGAGACTAGACCGTACAAGTCTTCCCAGTATCAGCCCTAGTTCAACACAGACAGGGTCGCCATCTAAGCGTCACTCGACACATCCACAAACATGCAGCCATTTAAGGTTAGGTTTTTTATAACTTCCATTTTCTAAATTAAACATCCTCTGTGTTCACCACAAGTCTTTTTCAATTCCGTCATCATTTGTCTCTCTACCACCTCCTTAATGGAAGAGGAGGAAGAGAAGACAGCACTCACAGAATTTGGTACTCAGTAGATGAGAGGCAGGTGCAGCTTACATTTCCACAGGATTTCCGCAGGAATTGTTTCCACCCTCACGGGAACCCTGCAGAACTGCTTCCATCCCTGCAGGAACCCCATGGGTTCCATGAGATTCCCGTGAACCTCATTCCCATGCAGGTCTCTAATTGTTACCTCCTTATCTTCTTTGGCAGTTCCATATGTGCCAAATAAGTCACTTAGATCAAAGAATGAAAAGAGGATACTTATACCTCATGCATCGCGACATCACCACCGAAACCACAGCAGCCTGCATAACACCCCAACTAGAAATTGCCTCACTTAGAATCCATAACAACTCCCTAACCGATCACCTGAATTGCGTATTATTCTACAGATCACCTGACAACTGGAAGGAAAGTCAGCCCACCTTCATGGACTTCATATCAAACAACTGTGTAAACAACAACAACATACTGCTACTAGGCGACATTAACCTTGACCTAGAAGACCCCAACTCCACAAACGCACTTGAATGTAAAGACTTCCTACAGTCCTGGGATTTTAAATGGCCCCACATGCAAATTACCCAT
Organism: Microcaecilia unicolor; assembly: GCF_901765095.1. Taxonomy (NCBI): domain Eukaryota; kingdom Metazoa; phylum Chordata; class Amphibia; order Gymnophiona; family Siphonopidae; genus Microcaecilia; species Microcaecilia unicolor. Next base: position 337,042,561 of record NC_044033.1, read on the forward strand.
ATCAAAGGAATACATTGGACCTCCTATCACATAAACTAACTACAGACAATAGCATTAATAACAGACATCAAATGGACAGCAATACCTTGGACTGACCATTACAAACTGAACCTAACTCTAAACTGGCAGAAGAAGGGCTCAAACAGTACACCAGAATGTACTACTTACACTACAAGAGGGCAAATCGATCTACAAATATTCTGGCAACAAATATACGACAACGAATGGACAACACGCACTGATTCCATACTTTATCTCAACCACTGGGAGGGCAGATGCAACAGCGTACTAAACAAAATAGCACCCTTAAAAACAAAAATATCAAAAAGACAAAACACTATACCATGGTTCAATGATGAACTAAAAAAAAAACTCAAAACACAATCTAGAAAACTTGAACGAGTATGGAGAAAGACAAAAGATGAACACACACTCAACGCATGGAAACAAATACATAGAAAATACAAATACGCAACAAAACAAACCAAAAGGTCCTACTACAAAGCCAAATTAGGACCGTATTACAAAGATATGAAGAAACTATTCCAACTCGTAAATAAATTACTAGACATCACCCCTATCACCACAACCAACACACACATCCCACCCGCAGACAAACTTGCTAACTACTTTAACGAAAAAATAATAAAATTACACAGCACACTTCCTCATCACAATACAGACATCGAAATCTTCTTCAACAATCTGGACCCATCCTCCAAAGGATACCCAGCTAATCACATTTGGACAACATTTAATCTCCTCAGTACCGAATCAGTTACACAAGCGACTCACAGGTTCGCCAAGACCCACGGCAAACTGAATACATGTCCCAGTCATCTACTCAAGTCTGCCCCAGACCACTTCATAGCAGACCTCACCTCACATCCCATCTAAACTTCATGCTACAACAAGGTCTCTTCCCTGAGGAACACTGCAACATCCTACTCATCCCAATACCAAAAGAGGCCAAGAAAAAGCACAAACGATATCACCAATTACCGCCCAGTTGCGTCTACCCCATTAGTAGTAAAAATGATGGACAGCTTCGTGACTAAACAGCTTACGGAATACCTGGACAAGTTCTCAATACTACATAATTCACAATCAGGATTCCGATCCCACCATAGCACTGAAACTGTCCTAGTCACCCTCTTGGCCAAATTCAAGCAGGAGATTGCCACAGGCAAAAGCACACTCCTCCTCCAGTTTGACATGTCGAGCGCATTTGACATGGTAAACCACGACATACTACTAAGAATACTAGGTCACTTTGTGATTGAAGGAAACGTACTTAACTGGATCAAAGGCTTTCTAACCACCAGAACTTATCAAGTAAAATCAAAGTCAAACATATCGCCACCGTGGAAAGCAGTCTGCGGAGTACCTCAAGGATCACCATTATCATCAATACTCTTCAACATGATGATGATTCCACTGGCACAGTCCTTATTTTTTTTATTTATTGCATTTGTATCCCACATTTTCCCACCTTTTTGCGGGCTCAGTGTGGCTTACAATATGATATGAATAATGGAAATACAATATGTTACAACTTGGTTATGGATTACATTGTGCAGAGTTATGCGAAACGATCGAAGTATCGTTAAGAATGTAACAATGGGACATAGACATTGAAACATTGGAAGGAGACAATGGGAAGCTTAAAGGGCAGAATTAAGACACAAAGACATATGGTGTACATCTTTCTGTGAGTAAATGTATGAGTGATGTGAGATTACAGGGGATGAGAGATCAGAAGTGGATATATGGCGCATTGAAGATTAGTGAGTGTGGACTCTATGTGTTTTGGCTCTTTCCGTAAATTTTTTCGAAAAGATGGGTCTTCAATAATTTGAGGAAGGAAGCTTGTTCGTGAATTGTTCTTAGGTTGCGCGGCAGTGTATTCCAAAGCTGCGTGCTCATGTAGGAAAAGGTTGACGCGTGTAGAGTCTTGTATTTCAAGCCCTTGCAATTAGGGAAGTGGAGGTTGAGGTATGTTCGGGATGATCTTTTAGCATTTCTGGGTGGCAGGTCTATCAACTCGGACATGTAGGCTGGGGCTTCGCCATAAATGATCTTGTGGACTAAGGTGCATACTTTAAAAGTGACGCGTTCCTTAAGTGGAAGCCAGTGTAGTTTCTCTCGTAATGGTTTTGCCCTTTCATATTTTGGTTTTCCGAAGATGAGTCTGGCTGCTGTATTCTGGGCTGTTTGGAGTTTCTTCAGTATTTGTTCTTTGCAACCTGCATATAGTGAGTTGCAGTAATCCAGATGGCTGAGGAAGAGGGATTGCACTAGGCTGCGAAAGACGAATCTTGGGAAGAATGGTCTTATCCTTTTCAATTTCCACATGCAGTAGAACATCTTTTTAGTTGTGTTGTTTGCGTGGGTTTCGAGTGTTAGGTGGCGGTCGATGGTGACTCCAAGGATTTTTAGCGTTTCTGAGATTGGAAGATTTAGGTTTGGTGTATTTATCGCGGAGAATTCATTTGTGTTGTATTGGGAGGTGAGTATCAGGCATTGGGTTTTTTCTGCATTTAATTTTAGACGAAATGCATCTGCCCATGTGTTCATGATGTGTAGACTTTGATTGATTTTGTTGAAGATTTCTTTGATGTCTTGTTTGAAAGGGATGTATATTGTCACATCATCGGCGTATATATATATGGGTTGAGGTTATGGTTTGATAGGAGTTTTGCCAGAGGGATCATCATTAGGTTGAGGCCTTAACCCATTCATTTATGCAGATGTTACAATATACATCCCCTTCAGACATGATCTGACAGAAATAACCAACAAAATCAACAACAGTCTGAACATCATGGACTCCTGGGCAAACTCATTCCAACTGAAACTGAACACTGAAAAAACACATTGCCTCATCCGCTCCTCTCCATATAACAAATACAAACCCACAACCATAAATACTCCAGGACATACCCTCCCTACCTCGGACAGTTTGAAAATACGCGGTGTCACACTCGATCGCAACCTTACCCTCAAGAGCCATGTAAACTCTGTAACAAAGAAAATGTTCTATTCAATGTGGAAGCTCAAACGATTAAAACCTTTCTTCCCAAGAGCAACTTTTCGATACCTAATACAATCAATGGTCCTAAGCCATGCAGATTATTGCAACGGAATCTACGCGGGCTGCAAAGAACAACTCATAAAAAAAACTCCAAACCGCCCAAAATACAGCAGCCAGGCTGATACTCAGCAAAACACGCTTCAAAAGTGCCAAACCCCTCTGAGAAAAGTTGCATTGGCTCCCAATCAAAGAACGGATCATCTTCAAAATCTGTACCTTAGTCCACAAAATCATATATGGCGTAGTCCCAGAATACATGACAGACCTCATAGACTTACCAATAAGAAACAAAGTCAGATCGGACATCACGCAAAGAGATGGGAGCTTGAAGATCGAGCTCCGTCAGGGCAAGCCAGCTAATTAGCTTTAAACCCTTTCCTGCAGCAATTTTCAAGGGAGAAAAGGGGGAAAACGAGTTATTAAAGATGCCCCCGAAGAAGGGGTTAGAGAACTTCAAGTTCTCTGTGACCCCCGGCGTGAAGGCGGCAGTGGTGTTGTCGGCAGGATCAGAGCGGAACTCCGCTAAAATGGCGGCGTTGGCAGCCGCAGACGCATGGAGCAGCATGGCGACTCTGGCGAGGCAGGAGTGAAAAAGTACTTCGCAGATAAGGAGGAGGCCTCGGGGATGTTCCTTGGTGAGTCGATCGAGGGGCAGGGAAGCACTGCCGACAAATCGGAGGTGCTATTAAAGGAGAGGGGAGAGCTGAGCAATCTGGATGGAGAGCTGGAGGAAGACTTGGCAGAAGGAACTGTTAGGCAAGTCGAGCTACCCAGGGATCAGAGAGACCAGAGGAAACCAGGGCCCATAACAGCTAAGGTAGTGGTATGGACTGAAGGAGATGTGGTGGATAAAGCAGTGGATGGCTGTGTGGATCTGGGGCCATTGAAGGTCAGTGCTCAGAGGGAGCTACAGTGTGCGGGAAGAAGTTTAGTGAAAATGAAGAAAAAAATGGCAGGGTCTGAGGATCAGATGAAGAATGGACAGCTGGAGGAGAGAGACTCTGGGATGGGTGAGCCAGTGAAAAAAGCAGTACAAGACTGGTTCAGGGAGCTGAAGAAGGATTTTGCTGGGGTTAGAAAGGATATTCATATGGCCATGAGAGACATACATACTGAATTGAGAGATTTAGGGCCTCGGGTTGGTGAGGTGGAGGAGGAGGCAGAGACCCTTAAGACCCTTAAGTGAGCTTGGTGCGTCAAGAGCTCTCAGGTGAACAGGAAGAACTCCAAAATGTTAAGGAGCAGTTGGAAGACCTGGAAAACAGGTCCCGAAGAAACAATTTACGTTTTAAGTGGATTCTGAAGTCTGATCTCTTTGTCAATTGCCCAGCAGTGATAGAGGAGTTGTATGAATTTATTCTTTATCCAGCTGGGAGGAGTGAAAGAGCTGATTTGCAGATACAGAGAGTTCACAGGACGCCAGGGCCACAGCGGGACTTTGCTCCGAGGGAAATTGTGGTTTGTTTTGCAAATTTCCCTATAAAAGAGAAGATTTTAGCTAAGACGAGACAACAGGGAGAAATCAAGTGGAAGAACTGCAAAATTGGAGTGTATCTAGATTTGGCCTGGAGCACTCTGCAGAAATGTAGATCCTTAAGGGAAGTTACTGCTTTCATGAGAACAAAGGGGATAAGGTACAGGTGGCTGTTCCCATTTGCTATGTGGCTAACAGTGGAGGAGAAATCCCGCAAGATCAAGAACCCGGAGGAGGCGTGGTCAGCTCTGAGTGCATTGGGATGCAAAGGGCTTCCGAATCGGATGGAGAAGGACGAGCGGGTTAAAGATTCGGTTCCGGCCACGAGATGGCAGAAGGAGGGGACGAGAGGGAAGACAACTGTGAAGTCCATTTCTTGAAGAGAGGAGAAGAGGAGATGATCTGTATATGAATGACATTCTGTAAAAGAGGACTGGGGTAGTATAATGGGTATAGTGGGAGGAGCTCGGGGGAACGCAATGAAGGGGGGAGGGGGGACAGAGGAAAGAAATGGATTGGGTCATTAATAAGGGATGTTTTAGGCCCTGGGAGTGTGAGTAATTTCCTTTGTGATGGCTGGACTGCTATTAGGTGAATCCGGCACTATTGGGGGTGGGGGAAGGGGGGTGGAGGAAGCAGAGTATGAGTAAGGGAACATCTTTGGTGGTTGGTACATGGAATGTGAATGGATTAAATAATCATGGGAAGCGGTGTAGAGTGTTTAAAGAACTAGAGAGATTGAAATGGGAAATTACATTTTTGCAAGAAACACACCTCCGACCAAGGGACACCCACATGTTACATCGCAGGCAGTATCAAGAAGTGGTGACACATCAGGGGGGGGGGAGGGGAGGTGAAGAGGGTGGGCGGGATAGTTATCTTAATTCGGCAAAATTGTGAGTTTGTTACTAAACAGGTGTTTAAGGATAAGGAAGGGAGAAGTGTGTGGCCCTTAGAGGTTGGTTGGAGGGTAAGGAACTTACGCTGGTTAATATTTATGCTCCAAATGGAAACCAAGGGAAATTTTTTCAAATTTGGGTCCGGACGTTAGACTGGATCACTCAAAAGAGGGAGGTTTTCATAGTGGGCAAGGGAGAAAAGCCTTGGGGCAACTTATGAAAGGGTTGGAGGTGGTGATTGTTACATGGATCCCAAAGGGATTATACTTTTTATTCGCATGCAGTGCAATCATATTCAAGATTGGATGGGGTATGGATCCATCGGAATGCATGGCATTTGGTGGAAGAGGCGGAAATAGAAACAATTAGTGTTTCGGATCATGCGCCAAGCTGGGTTAAACTGCAGGGTGTTTTGATAAAATGGGGGGCCAGAAGGAAGCAGGAGAGGGGAAGGCGTTCTCTGGAATTGTGGCAGAGGTTGCTCTATTTGGAACAGTTGCATAAGAGGAATCCGGGGGAGCGAGTGTGAGAAGAATTAAAAGAGGTGAGGGGACAATTGATGCAAATGCAGATGGAGGAGTTGGAGTTTATGCGATATAAATTAAAGCAACAGTTTTTTGAATTTGCAAATAAGTCTAGTAAAATGCTAGCTAGATATTTGAAGGCAAGAAAGGGGTGCTCTAATATCAAAAAATGCAAGGGGAGGGGGGGAGTTGGAAATACACAGATAAAGAGAGAGGGGAATGTTTTTTGAAATATTATGGAAAATTGTACAGTGCAGAATGGGGGGTTGGGGAGGAGGGTTGGGTCCAGTATTTGGACAGGATTCCCCTGCAGCAGTTGGATGAGGCTGAGAAAACTAGGATTGGGGAGCCTCTTCGATTGCAAGAGGTACAGGGTGTGATTAAGAGGTTGCCGAACGGGAAAGCTCCAGGATTAGATGGATATACAGGGCAATTTTATATTCCGTGTCAAGTGGACCAATTTTAAAGGTCGTCCCCACCTCACCATCTCAGATTTTGATGAAATTTGGTACATAGTTTCTTTATGATAAAAAACTAAGCTGTGCAAAATTTTAGTTCAAAAGACTAAAAATTGGAGGTTCTAGGGGACCTCAGGTAAAGGGTTGCAAAATGTCGCCTGAGCAAAAATGACATTTTGGGCCAACTTCCAGAAGCTGTAAAACTGGAAGTATTAGTAGTACAAGGGGGATATTTGGAGAACCTGCACTACTTTTAGGGCTTAATGAACTGGCAAAAACCCATGTTCCTAGTCCTCTTACTTTTTGAATGGTTTAGGCTCAAACTTTGCCAAAAAAATGGCAAAAATCAATTTACAGCGATGTTGAGGCTGCTGTAGTTTCTAAACTAGTTGGCCTTTCAGGTTGATTTTTGGTAGGTGTACTAAATGCACGGCTGTAATGAGGCATTCCAATTTGCAGCACTTTCCTTCAAGTGGTTGAAAAAGTATAAGCGTTCAAAGTTGGTATAAAAAGCATTTTTGCCCATTTTGGGCTATCTTTGATGCCCTTGATCTCCAGTGGGACAGCTTCAATATTCTTTCTTTTAGCACCATTAGAAAGAGCAGATTTCCTTCTATCAGAATATGTAGTTTTCAATTTGGTGTCTCTCCATATAAGGATTGCAAAAAAAGTGTTTTTTGGCCAGTATTGTTGAATGATAGATAAAACGGATATAGGGCCCATCTATGTTTCTAATTGCTGTATAAGTCACTCAGTTGCTTTAAGCATGCGTTGGTCCATGGTGGCTACACCACTACCAATTCAATAGGAAGTGGCAACCTCATCGCCAAGAGGTCACGCCCGATAGCCAGGCAAGTCCAGCCACTTGGCACAGGTTCCCAAGCCTGAAGGTGGGCATCTTACTTGAGGTTCCCAAGCCTCATTTGGTTGTCTTTGCCTAGTTTCTCAAGCCTAATGGGGGTGCCTTAATGGTTCCCAAGTAAAACCTCAGTGCTGAAGTGACAAGAATTTTTCACTGATAAGTTTCACTGCTGTTTCTGGAAATGTATACTGTCGTCCAAGTGTTGTAGTTGCTGGTACTGGAAGAACTGCTAGAATATGCTGTTCAGAAATCCAACAAGAATCTCTTCTGCTAGGCCAATGAAATGATCATGCAGGCCCGCATGGATGCATAAAGTTGACCAAGGCATCATGTTCTTCAAATGATGTGTCACAGACATTGCCAATCCACCATTTGTTGTCATAAACACAGGCAACATACTGCCCAGGCTGAAGTTGAGACACATTTATGCCAGGTACACTCACTGGGTCATCTGACTGACAAAGTTTGACAACAAATGAGGAGGAATCATTTGACACTCTACTGACTGAAATTTGGTTCAAGTCAATGGGAATAAACTGGTGATTTTCACGAGTTCCAGCAACTGTAGAAGCTTTACTGAATCTTTCCTCTTGTGCAGATCTTGAAGATTCAATTTCATCCTTGGAAACAAAAATGAACTTGATTTTATTTATTTTTTGATCACAAAATTCAAACAAGCCTTGTGCTGTGAGAATTTGGCTATTTTTAGGTCGTTGCAAACTAGCCTGAGCAGCTAGTCGCTTTGTTGTACCACCTATGGCATCACATGGTGACTTGCCATGGCTTGTGCCAAAGAAATTCCACTGTGCACTTATTCCAAAGTCTGTTTGATGATAGCACAAGTTGGCAAAGTTTTTGAAGTTCTTGTATTGTGCAGCTGAGCCATCACTAAAGTATGTTACATATTTTATTTCTCCAATTTTGCTTTTCAAGAACGCGATTAATTTTTCCAAGAATGCATGTACAGCAACTGCATCATGCCGCAAGCTGTCACTTATTATGCAAACACTTATGCACTGAATTTCACTTGAAGCATCACGGAAGTACACAACAAATGGATGCAGTGTAGCTTGACTGTTTTCCCAGTGGAAACCTTGAACAGCATCTTGGACAATAAAGGAGTAGTTTTCAGCAAAGTCCAAGAGAACAACAATTTCACAAGGATTTAGGTTTTCTTTAACAGTTTTTAAGTATTGTGTCTGATGTTTGGAAATGTAATGGTGAATTGACAGGTTTGAAACTTTCAATGCAAGCTCAGATACAAAATCATCAACATACATCTTTTTGGTCTCCAGTGTGGTGCGATCTGTATGAACCCACTGCTTAAACTCGATTGTTTCACCTGGGTCAGCATCACTGAACACTTCTGTCAGGTAATTTTCAAGCACATCTTTACCTGGACATATTTCACACCTGTGAAGCATGCATTCTTTGCATTCCAAATTGCACACAGTTTTAGCCATCAGTGCTTTGTAATCTTCGTTCAGCAGATGGCTTCCAGCAAGCATAAGCTTCACATTTTGATGAATGACACAAACACACACTGAATGCATACCAGATGAGCCAACAGTGACACACCATTTTGGCCTTAGCTCACAAAATTTGGAAAAACCCACTTCTGGCCCATTTCGAGTACGATATGCAACTTACATTTCTTTTAGATTGGTAAGCATCAAGCGCTTTTGCATTTGAATTTTTTCAGTGCCAGTTCTGACAGAGACAAAATCTTTTTTCCCTGGGCACAGTCTACTGAATTCATCATCTTCAAAAAAGCCAAGAATTATTTTTTCTGTTTCTTCTGGTAAAACTTTACCTTTCTTCTTGTCTGGTTTTGCCAGAATTCCACAAACTGATTTCAGATTTCTTGCTTTTTTAACCATTCTAGTTGAAACCATGAATTCTGAGGCAGTTCTTTCAATAGACCAGCTGTTTGGTGCTAAAGTTAGTATTTGCAGTTTTTCTGCATGATTTGCTGAAACTTGGATTTTGTTTTTCAACTCGTTTAGCACGTCATCATAATCAGAACATTTGTCACATTTCTGACTGGTAGAAGGTTGAGTTTCAAACTCATTTAGGTCTAAGCCACCAGCAACTGCAAGATGATGACTCAAAGTATTTTGCACTCGCCTGATTTTGCGCTTGGTGTAGCCTCGTACATCACGCTTGCTGACTTTTTTGAACTTTAATGGAGAAATACCAAGAGATGTCAAACTTGTGTTCAACTTGCCAGAAATGTCACTGTGTTCATCATCTGCTGTTGTTGATGATGATAAAGAATCAGCAGCTCTGTTACTGACGTCTTTTCGACAAGATGGACATAGTTTCTGAACCGGCACAAATATTTTGCTTGTTAAGGCCTTTAGCTGGGCTGCTAGTGTGTCATCCAGCACTCTTAAGCCCCTTTTTGCATTATGACCACCTTTGGAAAATGGGTTACAGCAGGTTCTTTGCAAAAATTCAAACTTTTTCAACAGTAAGGATTCATGATGAAGGCAAATAGTTGATCCAGCATCGAAAAGTTGACCAGAACGCTCTTGTAATAACTTCTGTTGATCAGGCAGAAGCTCTTCAATTAATTTCAAACCTTTATTTTTATTGTATGTCAGTAAATGACACTCTGATGTACTTGAACAGCCAACTGAGCAAAGTGGAAATTCATCTGGTCTTTCTGGATTCATTGATGACCATTAGCATCACTTCAACAAACGCATTTATTCTTGCAATCAGGTTTTCAATGGGTAAAATTTTACTTCAGTCTAAAGTGATTAATATCTTCATTTGTGGCATTTAATTCAATATAAATGAGCCTGTCTGTGCAGGTGCGAGTTTCTTCAACAAGAAGTATGTATACAATGGTTTCCACGCTGTTTTTTAGTTTACTAAGGTTTAAAGAAAACTTCTTTAGCCAGTTAGACTTGGCCAATTATGATTGGTGAACCCTGTTGCAAGGCAGAATTGTTTGTTTCATTGCCCAATTGTATGCTTCTGGTACCTCCTGGCTCCTGAGTGTCTGTTGCTAGGCTTACTTTGATGCCTACAGTTCACTAAGAGGTCAAACTGTAGCAAGGGTGAAGAAACACCAGCAACAGACACTCAGATGCCTTGCAACAGGGTCCACCAATCATAATTGGCCAAGTCGGTCATCCTAACTGACTGCAGTTTTCTTTAAACCTGTTATGAAACCTGGCCTCATCCTTCCACATCCTAAAAAACATTCCTGTTTTTTAGTTTTCTTGAATACAGTTTTATAACATAATGTGTTCTTTATTTTAAAAAATTGGTGCTTTTTGAAAGAAGAATCACTTTTACTACACTTGTATCAAGGGTGTAGTGAAGAAATCACAGGCTGCTGCCCGCAAACATTTGAGGGCATTTTTGCAATCCTTATATGAAGAGACTCCAAAATGAAAACTACATATTCTGATAGAAGGAAATCTGCTCTTTCTAATGGTGCTAAAAGAAATAATATTGAAGCTGTCCCACTGGAGATCAAGGGCCTCAAAGATAGCCCAAAATGGGCAAAAATGCTTTTTATACCAACTTTGAATGCTTATAATTTTTCAATCACTTGAAGGAAAGTGCTGCAAATTGGAATGCCTCATTACAGACGTGCATTTAGTACACCTACCAAAAATCAACCTGAAAGGCCAACTAGTTTAGAAACTACAGCAGCCTCAACATCGCTGTAAATTGATTTTTGCCATTTTTTTGGCAAAGTTTGAGCCTAAACCATTCAAAACGTAAGAGGACTAGGAACATGGGTATTTGCCAGTTCATTAAGCCCTAAAAGTAGTGCAGGTTCTCCAAATATCCCCCTTGTACTACTAAAACGTCCAGTTTTACAGCTTCTGGAAGTTGGCCCAAAATGTCATTTTTGCTCAGGCGACATTTTGCAACCCTTTACTTGAGGTCCCCTAGAACCTCCAATTTTTAGTCTTTTGAACTAAATTTTGCACAGCTTAGTTTTTTATCATAAAGAAACTATTTACCAAATTTCATCAAAATCTGAGATGGTGAGGTGGGGACCCCTGGTCCACTTGACACAGAATGACTCAAATGCTACATTGAGGAAGTAAGTGATTTATTGGTGAGGGTGGGTAATGGTGTTTTAGAGGGAGGAGGGTTTCCCAGATCTATGTCAGAGGCGGGGGTGGTGGTTATTCCTAAGCCTGGGAAGGATCCAGGGAATTGTGGTTCATATAGACCTATTTCATTATTGAATGTCGATGCGAAGATAGTGGCGAACAGGTTGGCTAGAGTGCTGCCCAAGCTAGTGAATGCAGATCAGGCGGGATTTATTCCAGGCAGGCAGGTAGGGGATATTAGGCGTACTCTGAATTTGATATGGAAAGCACAGAGGGGAGGTAGGGAGATGATTTTATTGGCCACTGATACGGAAAAGGCATTTGATAGGGTTAGCTGGGGATTTTTGTGGGGAGTGTTAGAGCAGATGGGTTTGGGGGGTAATTTTTGTAAGTGGTTGGCAGCTTTTTATGATAAGCCAAGGGCTTGTCTTCGAATAAATGGGCGATATACAAATTTCTTTCCTGTGGAGAGAGGGACCAGGCAGGGATGCCCGCTTTCTCCTCCCTTGTTTGCAATGTATATGGAGTGACAACACCCAGACTTGAGAGGAGTAAGGGTTGTGGGGGAAGGAGCATAGAATAGCCTTATTTGCTGATGATGTGTTAATGTAGGTGGTTGATCCAGAGCAAACGCCCAAGATATTGGAGATTTTGGATGAATTTAAAGAATATGCGGGTTTTAAGATAAATATGGATAAAAGTGAGATATTGGATGTATCATTACCACCAGGGGCGGCAAGTAGAATGGGTGGGAGATTTCCCTTCAAATGGGCCAAAGGGAAATTTCGGTATTTGGGCTTCAAATTCCGAGTGATCTTAATAAGGTGAGCAACATTAATTATGGTAAGATAGTGGGTCAAATCAAATCTGAATTGTCTAGTTGGAAGGGTTTGTGGTTGTCTTGGTGGGTATGTATGGCAGTGATCAAGATGAATGTTTTGCCACGGCTGCTTTTTCTGTTTCAAGCTCTGCCGGTCGAATTACCTCGAGGGGCTATTAAGCAGCTTCAAAGCTTGGTACCGAAGTTTATTTGGAATGGGAAACATCTTAGATTAGGAAGCCGAGTGCTGTGGGGGGCGCCTGAGAGGGGAGGAAGGGTGGTTCCTAACACTGAATGGTATTACTATGCGGCGCAGGTTCGGATGGTTATGGATTGGGAGGGTGAGAATAAGAAGGCTGGAAGTCAGTTGGCAAGGTCTTACAGTACTGGTAGGGAGCTTAATTCTTACTTATGGACTAAGGAGAGGGAGGGAGGGGCTCATATAGGGCTGTATAATCCATATGTGAAGCATTTGTTAGGTGTATGGAAGGAGGTTAGGAGGAGATGGGGACAGGAGGGAGGGGGTTTTCTACAGTGGCGTCCCTGAGGTGCTTGGGGCGGGCAGGGAGAATGCTAGATTTGGACACTGGGAGAGGAAGGGGTTGATACATTTTCGTAACGTCTTGCAGGGTGGAAAATTGCTGAGTTTTGAGACGTGTTCTAGATATGACTTGACAGAAGGGGATAGGTTTGGTTATGTTCAGGTTCAGCATTTTGTGGGGAATATGGGGTGGAGGGGGACAAATCCTCAAGAGACGGAATGTTTAGAAAATTTGTGTTTAATTTTGAGACGGGTTCCCAGACCTATATCTGTGCTCTATAGATTTTTTAGGGGCAGTGATCCTAGGCAATTTGGGTTTCAAGGGGCATGGGAAGTAGACTTGGAATGTAAATTTACAGATCAGGAATGGAAAGTTATTTGTGGAGAAGTTTATAAAGCATCAGTGTGTGTCCTCATACAAGAGAATGCTTATAAAGTTCTCACTAGATGGTACTATACACCTGAAAGATTGCATAAAATGTATCCATTTAATCAGATAGGTGTTGAAGGTGTGGGGTGCAAAAGGGATCCTTTTTTCACATTTGGTGGACATGTAATAGGGTGGTGGATTTTTGGCAAAGGGTGGTGAAAGGGTTGGTTAAGTTGACAAATACATCATTGGTGTGTAAGCCCAGGGAATGTCTCTTGGGCTTGTACAATGAAAGGGAATCTTGGGAAGTTAGCAAATGGCTCAGATGGGGTTTTGCGGCGGCCAAATGCCTTATAGCCTTGAAATGGAAATCTTCCAACGAAGAGGAAGGATAAATTGGGACAATTAATACATATGGAATATCTGACAACATATAGGAGGGTGGGATCGTTTAAGGGCAGGAGTTAAGAAACTATAGGTACTTAGGTTGCAGGTGTGGGGGGGAATGGAGGATGGGAGGGGTTTGGGGAGGGAGAGGAGATAAGACTGGGACATGGGAATGTTGGGCACGAGGAGTTATGAATGTTAGAATTAACAGGGAGGGATTGGTGGTGTGCGATCGGGTCATTGTTTTTGTTACTGTTAGTGGGTACTGAGTTTGATATGGGCTGTTGTAAGAGATGAATCCTTTGGAGACAGCTGAAGACAATTTTTGTTAATGGATTATGCAGATGGCTAGATCGGGGCTCGGGGTCCGCCCGACCGAAATTGAGACTCCATTGTCAGTCTCCCTCGGGTCTGGCCTGGTCTGATCCTGGTACCGCGGGGGCCGCCTGGTCGCGTGGCTGCCGACGTCCTGATCCCTGCTTCGCTGCTTCTCGCTTCACTCCTGCAGTCTGTACTCGGTTGGTGCGTGCAGCGGGGGAGTGGCAGACGCGGGGTGCAGTGGTTGGCGAAGTTGCGGGGCTGGAAAGCTGTGCGCTGTGAGGCCACATGGCCATGTGGCAGCCGGTTTCTTCCTCGCTCAACTGTATGTTGGCTGGAGCGTCAGCGGCCTGAGGAACAAAGTGCTGAGGATTTTGGGAGGTCTCAATGAACCTGGGCCCTAAACTGGCACAGGATTCTTTGTCTGTTGGCAACCTGGTCCATCGTATATCTTTTGCATCTGGAAGGGAGTTAAATTCATGGGAAAGCTGTTCCTGTCATCTGCCCCGGCCTTCCTGGTCCTATTGCTCCACTCTCTTCTGCTCCAGTTTGTCCCAGTCCGTCTGTTCCAGCTTGCTCCTGTCCGTCTGTTCCCGCTTGTTCCAGTCCGTCTATTCCAGCCCGTCTGTTCCAGCTTGTTCCAGTCCGTCTATTCCAGCTTGTTCCAATTCATCTGTTCCAGTCCGTCTGTTCCAGCCCATCTATTCCAATTCACCTTGCATTGTTGACTCTAGCCATACTGTTCCAATTTGTTGAATATAACCATACTGCTGCAGTACTTCAGTCATTTATGGCCCCTATACACATTCTCTTCCTAGCCCTGTCCCTTACTAATATTTTCCCTCACCCCCTACCTCTCTCCGCTACAGGAACTCACTGCCCATCCATCGACTTCATCACCTCACCTTCTCTCCTACCCTCTTCCTCCCTCATAGGTTTTAATCTTCATCTCTTTCTACGCTCCATTTTGCCTTCCCCTTTCCACCTATTTAGCTCTCGCCTTCGACGCCTTCGTGGCCACACCTCGCCTATTCTCCTCTGCTCTATTTTACTCCTTCTCTTACTCTCAGCCGGTGACATCAATCCCAATCCTGGCCCTCCTCACCAACCATTATCCCAACATTACAGATCTCATTGCAATCTCTCTAACCTCATCCCTATTCCTCTACTCCCCTCCTCTTCTCTGCCCTTCTCTTGCGCCCTATGGAATGCCCGCTCTATCTGCAACAAACACCCCTATATCCATGACCTCTTTATCTCGCATCACCTCCATCTGCTCACCATAACAGAAACCTGGCTCTGCCCTGACTCTGCTTCAGTCACAGCCCTCTGCCATGGCGGTTATCTGTTTTCACATACTCTTCGCCCTGCTGGTCGCGGGGGCGGTGTTGGATTACTTCTCTCTCCCTCCTCCAGATTTCAACCCCTTCTTCCACCTCAATCTCACTGTTTTTCCTCCTTTGAGGTTCACTCTATCCGCCTTTTCTCTCCTCTGCCTGTTCGAATAGCGGTCATTTATCGTCCCCCTGATAAGTCCTTTCTCAGTGACTTTGATGCTTGGCTTGCCTTCTTCCATGATCCTTCCTCCCCCTCTCTCATCCTTGGTGACTTTAATATTCCTGCTAATGATCCTTCTAACTCTTATGTTTCCAAGTTACTCGCTTTAACATCCTCCTTTAATCTCCAACTATGTTCCACCTCCCCCACTCATCAAAATGGTCACTGTCTTGATCTTATCTTCTCCTCCAACTGTTCACCCTCTAGTTTCCTTGCCTCTGATCTTCCCCTCTCTGATTACCATCTTATAACTTTCACACTTAAATCTCCTCCCTCCCAATCCCATCCTATCCTATTTCTCTAGGAATCTTCATGATATTGACCCTTCATCTCTATCCTCCCATGTTTCTAACTTCCTCTCTACTGTGGCACCATCCACGTCTGTCAACGAGGCTGTTTCTTCTTACAACAATATTCTATCCTCTGCCTTAAGACACTTTTGCACCCTTGATGACCCGCCCTATAAAGCGTACAAAACCCCAACCTTGGCTGAATTCTAATATCCGCTACCTACGTTCCTGTACCCGCTCTGCCGAACGCCTCTGGCGGAAATCTCGGTCCCTTGCTGATTTCTTACACTTTAAGTTCATGCTGACCTCCTTCCAATCTGCTCTTTTACGCGCCAAACAGGATTATTATATCCAACTGACCAACTCTCTTGGCTCTAACCCTCGACTTCTCTTCACCACATTGAACTCTCTCCTCAAGGTGCCCCCTCCCCCAACTCCCCCTTCATTATCTCCTCAGACCCTTGCTGAATTCTTTCACGACAAGGTTCAAAAGATAAACCTTGAATTCTTTACCTCGCCACCTCTCCCTCCACTAGTCCGTTCCCCTCTCTCTCCTTTCCCTCAGTCCTTTTCCTCCTTTCCTGAAGTGACTATTGAGGAAACTACACTTCTCCTTTCTTCCTCAAAATGTACGACCTGTTCCTCTGATCCCATTCCCACCCACCTTCTTAATGCCATCTCTCCTGCTCTTATTCCTTTTATCTGTCACATTTTCAACCTCTCACTTTCCACTGCGACTGTCCCTACTGACTTTAAACATGCTTTGGTCACACCTCACCTTAAGAAGCCTTCACTCGACCCTACTAGTTCCTCTAATTATCGACCCATCTCCCTCCTCCCTTTTCTCTCCAAATTACTTGAGCGTGCTGTTCACCACCGCTGCCTTGATTTTCTCTCCTCACATGCTATTCTCGACCCACTACAATCTGGTTTTCACCCTCTCTACTCAACCGAAACTGGGCTCACTAAAGTTTCCAATGACCTATTACTGGCTAAGTCCAGAGGTCTCTATTCCATCCTCATTCTTCTTGATCTTTCCACCGCTTTTGACACTGTCGATCACAACATACTCCTTGATACCCTGTCCTCACTTGGATTCCAGGACTCTGCCCTTCCTACCTCTCCCTCCACACCTTCAGTGCTCACTCCGGTGGATCCTCTTCTACTTCTATTCCCCTGCCTGCCTTGGTCCCCTCCTCTTTTCTATCTACACTTCTTCCCTCGGTTCATTAATCTCATCCCATGGCTTTTTCTACCATCTCTATGCTGATGACTCCCAAATCTACCTATCTACCCCTGATATCTCACCTTGCATCCAAACCAAAGTATCAGCATGCTTGTCTGACATTGCTTTCTGGATGTCCCAACACCACCCGAAATTAAACATGACCAAAACCGAGCTTCTCATTTTCCCCCCAAACCCACCTCCCCGCTCCCCTTGTTTTCTATTCCTGTTGATGGCTCTCTCATTCTCCCTGTCTCTTCTGCTCGTAACCTTGGGGTCATCTTTGACTCCTCTCTCTCTCTCTACTCATATCCAGCAGATTGCCAAGACCTGTCGTTTCTTTCTTTACAACATCCGTAAAATCTGCCCCTTTCTTTCTGAACACTCTACCAGAACCCTCATCCACACCTTTGTCACCTCTCGTTTAGACTACTGCAATCTGCTTCTTGCTGGCCTCCCACTTAGTCACCTCTCCCCTCTCCAGTCGGTTCAAAACTCTGCTGCCCGTCTCGTCTTCCACCAGGGTCGCTTCACTCATACTACCCCTCTCCTCAAGTCGCTTCACTGGCTCCCTATCCATTTTCGCATCCTGTTTAAACTTCTTCTACTAACCTATAAATGTATTCACTCTGCTGCTTCCCAGTATCTCTCCACACTCGTCCTTCCCTACTCCCCTTCCCATGCACTCCGATCCATGGATAAATCCTTCTTATTTGTTCCCTTCTCCACTACTGCCAATTCCAGACTTCGCTCCTTCTGTCTCGCTGCACCCTACGCCTGGAATAAACTTCCTGAGCCCCTATGTCTTGCCCGATCCTTGACCACCTTTAAGGTAAAATTATGTATCATACCTGATAATTTTCTTTCCATTAATCATAGCTGATCAATCCATAGACTGGTGGGTTGTGTCCATCTACCAGCAGGTGGAGATAGAGAGCAATCCTTTTGCCTCCCTATATGTGGTCATGTGCTGCCGGAAACTCCTCAGTATGTCGAAATCAAAGCTCCATCCGCAGGACTCAGCACTTAGAGAATTACACCCACAAAGGGACACTCTGCCCAGCTCACCACCGCCGAAACGGGGGAGGGGAATCCGTCCAGCTCATCCCCGCGGAGCGGGGGAGGGACACCACACCCACCGATGCGGGGGGATCTGGCTTATCCTGCAACCGCGGGAGGACCTGACTGACCCTAACACCGCCGAAGCGGGAGGGGTACAAAGCTGCCCTACAGCCGCACGAAGCGGGAGGGAGCGCCGGCAGAATTTAGGTCTCAATCCAGCCCCGTAAAACGGAGGGGAGAGGAATGCAGCAGCTCACTGTAACACAAAATCATCTCAGCTCCTGAAGAATCCAATTGAAAAACTTGAACATGAAGTCCTCCTGAACAGGAACAGAAGATTAAACTTGAACCTGAATGCAACCAGAATATAAACAGTACAGATATCTGGGAGGGGCTATGGATTGATCAGCTATGATTAATGGAAAGAAAATTATCAGGTATGATACATAATTTTACCTTCCATATCATCATGCTGATCAATCCATAGACTGGTGGGATGTACCGAAGCAGTACTCACCCAGGGCGGGACATAGAAATCCCTGACCGCAACACTGAAGCTCCAAACCGGGCCTCCGCCCGAGCAGCCACAGTCAAGCGGTAATGTCTGGAGAAGGTATGAGCCGATGCCCAAGATGCCGCCCTACAAATTTCTTCCAAGGAGACGAACACGGCCTCTGCCATCGAGGCCGCCTGTGCTCTAGTGGAGTGAGCCTTCAGCTGGATAGGCGGCACGTTCCCCGCTGCCACATAAGCCGCTGCAATGGTTTCCTTGACCCATCGTGCCACTGTAGGCTTAGCAGCCTGCAGACCCTTACGAGGACCTGCGAACAGCACAAACAAATGATCCGACTTCCGGAAATCATTGGTCACTTCCAAGTATCTGATGATGACTCGTCTCACATCTAGATATTAAAGAGCAGAGTACTCCTCTGGGTAGTCCTCCCTATGGAAGGAGGGTAGACAGAGCTGCTGATTCACATGGAAGCGAGAAACAATCTTGGGCAGGAAGGAAGGCACTGTGAGAATAGACACTCCTGCCTCAGTGAACTGCAGAAAGGGCTCTCGACATGATAGCGCCTGGAGCTCGGAAACTCTTCTGGCTGAAGTGATAGCCACCAAAAAGACTGCTTTCAACGTCAGGTCTTTCAGAGATGCCCTCGACAAGGGTTCACAAGGCGGCTTCTGCAAGGCTCTTAGCACCAGATTGAGATTCCACGCAGGTACCACTGAGTGCAGAGGAGGGCGCAGGTGATTAACTCCCTTGAGAAAGCGCATCACATCTGGCTGCGAGGCCAGGGAAGCACCCTTCAGGTGACCCCTGAAGCAAGCAAGAGCCGCTACCTGGACCTTAAGGGAACTGAGCGACAGGCCTTTTTCCAGACCTTCTTGCAGGAACGCCAACACTGAAGAAATTGGAGCAGTGAAGGGAGAAAGTGAGCCAGCCTCACACCACGATGCAAAGGTACGCTAAACCCTGGCGTAAGCAGTAGAAGTAGAGCGCTTCCTCGCTCTCAGCATAGTGGCGATGACCTTGTCTGAGAAGCCCTTCTTCCTCAGACGCTGCCGCTCAATAGCCAGGCCATAAGACCAAAGGGGGAGGGATCCTCCATCACCACGGGACCCTGATGCAACAGGCCGCGCTCCGCTGGCAACTGCAGAGGGCCGTCCACTGAGAGCCTGATCAAGTCCGCATACCAGGGACGTCTGGGCCAATCCGGACTCACCACCCGGCCTAGCACCCTGCCCAACATGGGCCAAGGCGGGAACACATAGAGAAGCTCCTGTGTTGGTCACTGTTGGAGAAGAGCATCTACTCCCAGAGATCGAGGGTCCCGTCCTCTGCTGAAAAAGCGCGGTACTTGGCAATTGGCTGATGACGCCATCAGATCTAGGCTGGCTGGCCCCAGCGCTTCGTGATGTCCAAGAACGCCTGAGTAGTATTCATGACTCCCGCAATGTGGGCCGCCGACAGCTGTTCCAGGTTTGCTTCCGCCCACAGGCATAGCTTCATGGCCTCCTTGGCTAGAGGGGCGCTCCTGGTACCTCCCCGGCGATTGACATAGGCCACAGCCGTGGCATTGTCCGACAGGACCCATACTGGCTTCAGCGCCAGGACCGGGAGAAACTCCAAAGGCGCCAACCAAATGGCTCTGAGTTCCGGGAGGCTGATAGACCACTTTGCCTCTGCAGGGGACCAGAGCCCCTGCGCTGTCCTTCCCAAACAGGGGGCTCCCCAGCCCCACAAAGAGGCGTCCGCCGTGACAACAACCCACTCCGGGGTCATAAGAGGCATTCCTGCGGACAGCTTGTCTGGCCTCAGCCACCAGCTCAGCGCCTTGCGCACCGCTGGATCCAAGGGATGGCGCACAGCGTAATCCTCCGAAGCTGGAGTCCATCGCTGCAGCAGAGAGAGCTGTATAGGTCTCATATGGGCCCTGGCCCAGGGCACTACTTCCATCGTGGCCGTCATAGAGCCCAACAGCTGCCCATAGTCCCAAGCCCGAAGAGGAGAGGCTGCTAGGAACTTGTCCACCTGAGCCTGAAGCTTGACAATCCGATTGTCTGGCAGGAACACTCTGCCCACTTGGGAGTCGAATCGAACTCCCAGATACTCCAGGGACTGAGTCAGGCGCAGCTGGCTTTTCTCCCAGTTAATGATCCACCTCAGGGAGCTCAAAAGAGCACTCTGAAGCTCTGCCGCACTCTGCATAAGAGGGGGCTCGGATCAACCAATCGTCCAGATAAGGATGGACTTGTACTCCTTTCTTGCGTAGGAAGGCCGCGATGACCACCATTACTTGGAGAAGGTCCGCGGAGCAGTAGCCAACCCGAACGGGAGGGCTCTGAACTGGAAGTGTCGGCTCAGAACTGCAAAACGCAGAAAGCGTTGATGAGGAGGCCAGATGGGAATATGCAAGTAAGCTTCCTTGATGTCCAAGGATTCCAGGAACTCCCCTGCCTGCACTGCCGCTATAACAGAGCGGAGAGTCTCCATCCGGAAGTGCCGAACTTCCAAGGCCCGATTGACCCCTTTGAGGTCGAGGATAGGCCGGACAGAACCACCTTTCTTAGGTACCACAAAGTAAATGGAGTAACGTCCCTTGCCAAGCTGATCTTCTGGCACGGGAACGACCACACCCAGGCAGATCAGATTGTCCAAAGTCTGCTGCACTGCCACAGCTTGACCGGAGACTTGCAGGGAGAGTGCACAAACCCGTCTCTTAAGGGTAGGCAGAACTCTAGCTTGTAGCCGTCTCTGATGACTTCCAGCACCCAAGCGTCTGAAGTTACCCTGGTCCACTCGCCCAGAAACGAGGATAGGCGTCCTCCAATCTGCTCTGGGCCATGGACCAGCGCCCCGTCATTGGGTACGAGACCC
Source organism: Microcaecilia unicolor (assembly GCF_901765095.1). Taxonomy (NCBI): domain Eukaryota; kingdom Metazoa; phylum Chordata; class Amphibia; order Gymnophiona; family Siphonopidae; genus Microcaecilia; species Microcaecilia unicolor. Next base: position 337,063,906 of record NC_044033.1, read on the forward strand.
TGGGGGAGGACCGGAGGAGGCACCTCCGGGACAGCGGTCTCTGTGAAAGGAATGCTGCTTGGGGGAGAAGTTCCTTATGAAGGAAAAGGGGGCAGAGGAGCCCGACTTGCCCGGGTGATACCGACAGGCTTCCTGAAACCGTCCTTTGGAGGAACAGGGGCAGGCACCACCGGCCCGGGCCCTGACCTCCGGTAACCTCTTACCCTTAGACGTGCCGAGATCGGTCACAATCTTGTCCAGCTCAACCCCAAAGAGCAGCTTGCCTTTAAAAGGCAACTTAGCCAGGCGAGACTTAGAGGCGTGGTCAGCAGACCAATGCTTCAGCCAAAGCCACCGCCGTGTAGAGACTGTCTGAGCCATACCTTTAGCCGAGGCTCTCAAGACATCATACAGCAAGCCTGCCAAGTAGGCCAAGCCCGATTCCAGGGCTGGCCAATCAGCCCTCAAGGAAGGATCCGAGGGGGAAGCCCACTGCACAAGCGTCAGGCACGCCCTGGCCACATAGGAGCCGCAAATTGAGGCCTGCAAACTTAAAGCAGCCGCCTCGAAGGACGACTTTAAAGCCGCCTCCAATCTCCTGTCATGGGCGTCCTTTAGGGCCATGCCACCTTCCACCGGCAACGCCGTTTTCTTAATGACCGCAGTGATTAAAGAATCCATGGTAGGCCCAAGAACGGCCTCCCGTTCACCTTCAGGCAGAGGATAGAGGCGGGACATAGCCCTAGCCACTTTGAGACTCGCTTCTGGGAAATCCCATTGAGCCGAAATCAAGGTGTGCATGGCTTCATGCACGTGGAAGGTTCTAGGCGGGCGCTTCGTCCCCAGCATAATGGCAGAGCCAATAGAGGCTGAGGGAGAAACGTCCTCCGGAGAGGAAATCTTCAAAATGCTCATGGCCTGCACTAACAGGTTGGGCAAATCCTCTGAGCGAAAGATCCGTGCTGCAGAGGGGTCATCCGCTCCATCCGAGCGGGAATCCGTCTCCTCCAAGGAATCCCCAAAGGACCGTTGGGAGAACTCAGACACGCTGCCCTCATCTACATCAGAGGAGACAGAGTCCTCTAGGGTCTGGAAGTCCACCCGAGGGCGTTTGCTTCCGGAGGCCTCAACCCCTTGATCAGAGGGGGGAGCCGGGGCAACGTTTAGCATAAGAAAAACCTGATGCAGCAGCAAAATGAACTCAGGGGAGAAACCCCCTAGACTGTGCACTTCTGCCGCCTGGGCCACGGCCCTAGACGCACCCTCAACCGGCGCTCGCAAGAGCGGGGGAGAAACATGCTGCGCATCCAAAATGGCTTCTGGCGCGAAACTCCGAGAAGGAGCCGCGCGGGAAGAACGGCGCTTAAGTTTTGCCGCTTTCTTGCCGTCGCCCGAATCAAGGGCGACCATAGCATTAACGTCTCCCACCTCGAGGGCGGCCCAAGAAGAAGCCGTCCGAGCAGATTGGCCGGTCAAAATGGGGGGACGAGCAGCGGGGGATGGGCGCTTATGGCGGGAAAAACCGGGACACTGACCGGACTCCAAACTGACGCCCAAAAAAGGCGAGTCAGGCTTTGAAACCCCCGAATCCCCGCTAGACGCACACAAGCGGTCCGGGGAGCGAATCTTCGCGCCCTCGCCCTCCGACGCCATAAGCCACGTGGAGATCGAACGGGGAACCCCCTGCCCGCTATAAAAGGTAAAATTACCTGCTTCTCACTCCGAGCTGTAACGAACTGGTGTCCCAGTGAGCAGCTGCAATAAACGCTGATATAAACGTTGAAATAAACGCCCTTAAAGGACGTTCAAATTTTTTTTTTTAACGGAGTCAGCGGGAGGGGGGAGAAAAGGAGGGACCTGGCACCACCAGGTTTGCACTTGCTCAAGAAGAGCCCTCAACCCCAGGTACTCAACAAAACCTAAGAATTAGGCTTGGAGACCTAGCCAGAGCTGCTGCTATGTGTGACCACCACCTGCTGAGATAAGAGAACATACTGAGGAGTTTCCGGAAGCACATGACCACATATAGGGAGGCAAAAGGATTGCTCTCTATCTCCACCTGCTGGTAGATGGACACAACCCACCAGTCTATGGATTGATCAGCATGATGATATGGAAGTCTCCACTACCTAAGCTGCAAAGGACTTAAATACAAATCAACTTACGCATCCAGTTTCTCCTACATAAGCCCACAACTGTGGAACACACTACCAAAAGCCTTGAAAACAACGTATGACCACCTAAACTTCCGGAAAGCACTAAACACTAACCTGTTTAAAAAGGCATAACCTACCGATCCAACTTAAATGCCTGAACTCTGCAACACAACAAAACCAAAGTACGTAATAGACATAACTCAACTCTTCCTCTCTACGATTCCCCAATGTGACTGTACCATGTGAACCTAATCTTACCAAATCTCTTTGTATTTGTTCACACCAGAGTCGGTGAACGCCTCCCCAGTACTATGTAAGCCACATTGAGCCTGCAAATAGGTGGGAAAATGTGGGATACAAATGTAACAAATAAATAAATATGCAGTATATTGATTTAGTTTTTAGTGTAGAAGAATGAGCACAAAATACAGAGTGGAAAGGTAAAATTATGTATAATCATACCTGATAATTTTCTTTCCATTAATCATAGCTGATCAATCCATAGACTGGTGGGTTGTGTCCACCTACCAGCAGGTGGAGATAGAGAGCAAACTTTTGCCTCCCTATATGTGGTCATGTGCTGCCGGAAACTCCTCAGTATGTCGATATCAAAGCTCCATCCGCAGGACTCAGCACTTAGAGAATTACACCCACGAAGGGACACTCTGCCCAGCTCACCACCGCCGAAACGGGGGAGGGGAATTAACCCAGCTTATCCCCACACAAGTGGGGGAGGGGAATCCGTCCAGCTCATCCCCGCGGAGCGGGGGAGGGACACCACACCCGCCGATGCGGGGGGATCTGGCTTATCCTGCAACCGCAACCGCGGGAGGAGCTGACTGACCCTAACACCGCCGAAGCGGGAAGGGTACAAAGCTGCCCTACAGCCGCACGAAGCGGGAGGGAGTGCCGGCAGAATTTATGTCTCAATCCAGCCCCGTAAAACGGAGGGGAGAGGAATGCAGCAGCTCACTGTAACACAAAGTCGTCTCAACTCTTGAAGAATCCAAGTGAAAGAAGAACTTGAACACGAAGTCCTCCTGAAGTAACTGAAGGCTAAACTTGAACCTAAAATTCAACCAGAATATAAACAGTACAGATATCTGGGAGGGGCTATGGATTGATCAGCTATGATTAATGGAAAGAAAATTATCAGGTATGATTATACATAATTTTACCTTCCATATCATGAAGCTGATCAATCCATAGACTGGTGGGATGTACCGAAGCAGTACTCACCCAGGGCGGGACATAGAAATCCCTGACCTCAACACTGAAGCTCCAAACCGGGCCTCCGCCCGTGCAGCCACAGTCAAACGGTAATGCTTGGAGAATGTATGAGCCGAAGCCCACGTTGCCACCTTGCATATCTCTTCCAAGGAGACGGATCCGGCCTCTGCCATCGAGGCCGCCTGAGCTCTCGTGGAGTGAGCCTTCAGCTGGATAGGCGGCACCTTCCCCGCGGCCACATAAGCCGCTGCAATGGCTTCCTGGACCCATCTTGCCACTGTAGGCTTAGCAGCCTGCAGACCCTTACGAGGACCTGCAAACAGGACAAACAGATGATCCGATTTCCGGAAATCATTGGTCACTTCCAAGTATCTGATGATGACTCGTCTCACATCCAGATATTCAAGAGCGGAGTACTCCTCTGGGTAGTCCTCCCTACGAAAGGAAGGGAGACAGAGCTGCTGATTCACATGGAAGCGAGAACCAATCTTGGGCAGGAAGGAAGGCACTGTGCGAATAGTCACTCCTGCCTCAGTGCACTGCAGAAAAGGCTCTCGACATGAGAGCGCCTGGAGCTCGGAAACTCTTCTGTCTGAAGTGATAGCCACCAAAAAGACTGCTTTCAACGTCAGGTCTTTCAGAGATGCCCTCGACAAGGGTTCCAAAGGCGGCTTCTGCAATGCTCTTAGCACCAGGTTGAGATTCCACGCAGGCACCACTGAGTGCAGAGGAGGGCGCAGGTGATTAACTCCCTTGAGAAAGCGCACCACATCTGGCTGCGAAGCCAGGGAAGCACCCTTCAGGCGGCCCCTGAAGCAAGCTAGAGCCGCTATCTGGACTTTAAGGGAACTGAGCGACAGGCCTTTCTCCAGACCTTCTTGCAGGAACGCCAACACTGAAGAAATTGGAGCAGTGAAGGGAGAAAGTGAGCCTGCTTCACACCATGCTGCAAAGATACGCCAAACCCTGGCGTAAGCAGTAGAAGTAGAGCGCTTCCTCGCTCTCAGCATAGTGGCGATGACCTTGTCTGAGAAGCCCTTCTTCCTCAGACGCTGCCGCTCAATAGCCAGGCCGTAAGACCAAAGGGAGAGGGATCCTCCATCACCACGGGACCCTGATGTAACAGGCCCTGCTCCACTGACAGCCGCAGAGGATCGTCGACTGAGAGCCTGAACAAGTCCGCATACCAGGGACGTCTGGGCCAATCCGGACCCACCAGGATTACCCTGCCGGGATGCTTTGCCACCCGGTCTAGCACCCTGCCCAACATGGGCCAGGGCGGGAACACACAGAGGAGCTCTTGTGTCGGCCACTGTTGGAGAAGAGCATCTACTCCCAGGGATCGAGGGTCCCGTCCTCTGCTGAAAAAGCGCGGCACTTGGCCACTGGCCGATGACACCATCAGATCTAGGCTCGGCTGGCCCCAGCGCTTCGTGATGTCCAAGAACGCCTGAGCAGATAGTTGCCACTCTCCGGGCTCCAAGGTATGGCGACTGAGAAAGTCCGCCTTGACATTCATGACTCCGGCAATGTGGGCCGCTGAAAGCTGCTCCAGGTTCGCTTCCGCCCACTGGCAAAGACTCATAGCCTCCTTGGCTAGAGGGGCGCTCTGGTACCTCCCTGGCGGTTGATATAGGCCACAGCCGTGGCATTGTCCGACAGGACCCGTACAGGCTTCAACACGAGTACCGGGATGAACTCCAATAACACCAAGCGAATGGCTCTGAGTTCCAGGAGGTTGATAGACCACTTGCCTCTGCAGGAGACTAGAGCCCCTGCGCTGTCCTTCCCAAGCAGTGGGCTCCCCAGCCCATCAAAGAGGCGTCTGTCGTGACGACAATCCACTCCGGGGTCACCAGAGGCAATCCTGCAGACAACTTGTCTGTCTGCGTCCACCAGCTCAGCGCCTTGCGCACTGCTGGGTCCACGGGAAGGCGCACAGCATAATCCTCCGACATCGGAGTCCAGCGCAGCAGCAGAGATAGCTGTAGTGGTCTCATATGAGCCCTGGCCCAGGGCACTACTTCCATCGTGGCCGTCATAGAGCCCAACAGCTGCACGTAGTCCCAAGCCCGAATAGGAGAGGCTACTAGGAACTAGTCCACCTGAGCCTGAAGCTTGACAATCCGATTGTCTGGCAGGAACACTCTGCCCACTTGGGTGTCGAATCGAACTCCCAGATACACCAGGGACTGAGTCGGGCGCAGCTGGCTCTTCTTCCAGTTGATGATCCATCCCAGGGAGCTCAAAAGAGCAACTACCCGGTCCATAGCTTTGCCGCACTCTGCATAAGAGGGGGCTCGGATCAACCAGTCGTCCAGATAAGGATGGACTTGTACTCCTTCCTTTAGCAGGAAGGCCGCTATGACCCCCATTACTTTGGAAAAGGTCCGCGGAGCAGTAGCCAACCCGAAAGGGAGGGCTCTGAACTGGAAGTGTCGTCTCAGGACTGTAAAACGCAGAAAGCGTTGGAGAGGAGGCCAGATGGGAATATGCAGGTACGCTTCCTTGATGTCCAAGGAAGCCAAGAACTCTCCTGCCTTCACTGCCGCTATAACAGAGCGGAGAGTCTCCATGCGAAAGTGCCTCACTTTCCAGGCCCGATTGCCCCCTTTGAGGTCGAGGATAGGCCGGACAGAACCTCCTTTCTTTGGAACCACAAAGTAAATGGAGTAACGTCCCTTGCCATTCTGATTTTTTGGCACCGGAACGACCGCACCCAGGCGGATCAGGTTGTCCAAGGTCTGCTGCACTACCACAGCTTGACCGGAGACTTGCAGGGAGAGAGTACAAACCCGTCTCTTAAGGGTTGGCAGAACTCTAGCTTGTAGCCGTCTCTGATGACTTCCAGCACCCACGCGTCTGAAGTTATAGTGGTCCACTCGCCCAGAAACGAGGACAGCCGTCCTCCAATCTGCACTGGGGCGTGGACCAAGGCCCCGTCATTGGGTACGAGACCCTGGGGGAGGACCGGAGGGAGCACCTCCGGGACGGCGGTCTCTGCGAAAGGAATGCTGCTTGGGGGAGAAATTCCTCTTGAAGGAAGAGGGGGCAGAGGAACCCGACTTGCCCGGGCAGTATGGAGGTATCGGGACGAGTACTAACCCGAGCCCTGACCTCTGGTAATTTCTTGCCCTTAGACGTGCCGAGATCGGTCACGATTTTGTCCAGCTCGACCCCAAAGAGCAGCTTGCCTTTAAAAGGCAATCTAGCCAGGCGGGATTTAGAGGCGTGGTCAGCAGACCAATGTTTCAGCCAAAGCCACCGCCGCGCAGAGACTGTCTGAGCCATGCCTTTAGCTGAGGCTCTCCAGACATCATACAGCAAGTCTGCCAAATAGGCTAAGCCCGATTCCAGGGCCGGCCAATCAGCACTCAAGGAATGATCCGAGGGGGAAGCCCGCTGCACCATAGTCCGGCACGCCCTGGCCACATAGGAGCCGCAAACTGAGGCCTGCAAACTTAAAGCAGCTGCCTCCAAGGACGACCTTAAGGCCGCCTCCAATCTTCTGTCTTGGGCGTCCTTTAGGGCCGTGCCACCTTCCACCGGCAACGCCGTTTTCTTAGTCACCGCAGTGATTAAAGAATCCACGGTAGGCCACAGATAGGCCTCACGTTCACTCACAGCCAAAGGATAGAGGCGGGACATAGCCCTAGCCACTTTAAGGCTCGTTTCCGGGACATCCCATTGAGCCGCAATTAAGGTGTGCATGGCATCATGCACGTGGAAGGTTCTAGGCGGGCGCTTCGTCCCCAGCATAATGGCAGAGCCAACAGGGGCTGAGGGAGAGACGTCCTCCGGAGAGGAAATCTTCAAAGTGTCCATGGCCTGTAACAACAGGTTGGGCAAATCCTCTGGGCTAAAAAGCCGCGCTGCAGAGGGGTCATCCGCTCCATCCGAGCGGGGATCTATCTCCTCCAAGGAATCCGCAAAGGATCGTTGGGAGACCTCAGACACGCTGCCCTCATCTACATCGGAGGAGACAAAGTCCTCCAAGGCCTGGAAATCAACCCGAGGGCGTTTACCTCTGGGAACCTCAACCTCTTTATCAGAAGAGGGAGCAGGGGCAGCGTTTTGCATGAGGAAAGCCTGATGCAGCAGCAAAACAAACTCGGGGGAGAAACCCCCCAGACTGTGCACTTCCGCAGCCTGGGCAACAGCCCTAGACGCACTCTCAACCGGCGCTCGCAATAGCGGGGGAGAGACATGCTGCGCATCCAAAATGGCGTCCGGCGCGAAACTCCGTGAAGGAGCCGCGCGGGAAGAACGGCGCTTAACTTTAGCCGCTTTTGTGCCGTCGCCCAAATTAAGGGCGTTCATGGCATTAATGTCTCCAACCTCAAGGGCGGCCCCGAAGAAGCCGTCCGAGCCGCGTGGCCGGCCAAGATGGCGGAGGCGAGGAGCGGGGGATGGGCGTTTATGGCGGGAAAAAACCGCCACGCCGGAGGAACGACCGGGACATTCATCGGTCACTAAACTATCACCCATCAAGGGCGAATCAGGTTGTAAAACCCCCGCATCCCCTCTAGAAGCGCTCCAGCGATCCGGGGAGCGACCCTTTGCGCCCTCGCCCTCCGACGCCATTGCCACGAGGAGAAGAATCGGGGAACCCCCTGCCCGCTATAAAAAGGTAAAATTACCTGCTTGCCGCTCCGAGCTGTAACGAACTGGTGTCCCAGTGAGTAGCTGCAATGAACGTTTAAAGAAACGTCGAATTAAACGCCTTTAAAGACGTTTAAAAATATATATATTTTTTTTAAACGGAGCCAGCGGGAGGGGGGAGAAAAGGAGGGACCTGGCACCACCAGGTTTGCACTTGCTCAAAAGAGCCCTCAACCCCAGGCCTCAACAAAACCTAAGGATTAGGCTTGGAGGCCTAGCCAGAGCTGCTGCTGTGTGTGACCACCACCTGCTGAGATAGAGAACATACTGGGGAGTTTCCGGCAGCACATGACCACATATAGGGAGGCAAAAGTTTGCTCTCTATCTCCACCTGCTGGTAGATGGACACAACCCACCAGTCTATGGATTGATCAGCTTGATGATATGGAAATTGCTGTTTCTAAAAGCTGTAATATATTTTTAACTGTTTTACTGATATTCAATTGTTATATCTACACATGGGAAGCTTTCAAATAAATTAAAAAGCTGTACAATAAGTTAAAAAAAACCCTTTTGTTCTCCACCTTTTAAGGCACTGCCTACCCAACTGAAACAGCTTTAGACTTGTTACACATGGACCAACGATAAAAACAAAAACACGTCAATGTGGATAGCAGCTCATAGATTTGCTTACTTTGAGTGTATGGGGATGACGGCTGCGCTGGGAAGGGGAAACTAGACAGTCCTAATTGGCTTCCTTGCTTACAGTGGACTAGATTTTATAGGCGCACTTCCACTCCTGCTTATTAAAGCTCCTAGGAGTTCTTTTCCAATTTCCTGTGTGTTTTAAATTTACTGTAAGCCGCTTTGATCTTTTGTTTAGCTAAGCAGTATATTAAATGTTTTAATAAACATAAACTAGACCTACTACTTCACTCCAACACAGATAAATAAGGAAAGAGAAGAGAAAGCTGGAAAAGCTGTGCACAAAAATGTTTTCCTTATAGTGCTGGAACCCATAGGAGCCAACTTGGTGGGTAAAGTGAATGCTTGAGCACCCCCCAAAATTGAATAAATTCCGAGACTCTGTCCAGGGAGAGGAAATTTACATCAGGGTTATAATTTTGAAAAGTTGGCTCCTATGCTAACACCCTGTGTGCAAGAGAAGACAGAATCATTGCTTACCTGATCAGAAACCAGAGCAGACATTTCCCTGCTGTTTTCCCTCCGAATTCTGCTGCTGCTGGGGTGGATTCAGGCTGGAGATTTCCCTTTTCCAGGAAAGATAAATAACACAGAAAGTTGAATTTATTCCAGATCTCAGATAAATTCCCTCCTCTCCCCCTCTGCAGACCTGGGACTGAATCTTGCAAGGATTTCAGACCACAAAGAGAGAACGTTACATTTCCGCTTTTATTCCAGTCTTTTCTTTGCAGAAATGCAGAAGCTACACAAAGGAAACAAGGTCAGAGAACTCCAGCTCCTCCCCCTCCCCTCAGCTGAGGCCATTCTGGGATTTCCTACCTACTTAAGGTGGATTTGAGTAGAAAGCAGATAGATCAGGGAAATGAGTTAGTCCTCTAGCATCTACCTCCTTTTGGTTCTTGACACCTGAATCTATCTGAAAATTCTGGATATCTCACTATGTAGTATTACATTTATATCTTCTTAGTGTTTATTTAGGCACAAGCAAAAAATGAAACGGGCCCTAGCAAGGCAATCGTCTAATCGTCATTATGTTTTAAATCTCTTTCCTGCCTTCTCCTCCATCCATATCCAGCAATTCTCCTCTCTCCCCTGCCCTCCCCTCCATGTCCAGCAATTACTCCTTTCCCCCCTAACCTCCCATCCATGTCCAGCGATTCTCCTGTGACCTCCCCCTCCCCTCTATGTCAAACGATTTCCGTCTCAGTAGGTCAAGCTCAGGCTGTCTTTAAATCTAGGCTAAAAGCCCACCTTTTTGATGCTGCTTTTAACTCCTCCTAACCCTTACTCACTTATTCAGTATCCATTTATCATTCCTACCTTAGTAATTCCCTTATCTCTTATTTGTCCTGTTTGTCCTAATTAGACTGTAAGCTCTGTAGAGGAGGGACTGTCTTTTCATGTTCAAGTATACAGTGCTGCCTACGTCTAGTAGCACTATAGAAATGCTAAGTAGTAGTAATAGTAGTACTCCTTCCCTCCTCATGTGGCTATGTCCCCCAGGGAACAATAAATTCCTCAGACTCAGGCCCAGATGCATCAACCATACCTAAAAAAATCTAAAACGTTAAAGTCCTTAACGAATTTGAAAAAAACGAAGCATGCACCAAAAAAACAAGTCGCACATGTTCGGTGCGGTATTGAAAAGTACAATGTATCAAAGATTCGTAATCCCCATCGGTAATCGGCCCCTAAAGCATGCGCAGAGCAGCCAAGCGTTATGCTGGCTGCTCTGAACATGCCACAAACGTCCAAAACAGCAACAACAAAAAAACACAAACACGTGGCTCCCCGCTTCCCCCTGCATCAATACAAAAATAAACATACATCAAAAAAGGATCTGGAGGGGGCAAAGGCGCTCGTCAAAAGCGTCCAGTATGGACGGCCTTGCCCCCCCCCCCAGGTCGCAGCTGCTCCCCGTTTCCGCTTGTATAAAATAAAAAATTAAAACAAAACAAAAAAGTTTAGCAGCCCCGGTCCCCCTCCCTTCCTGTCTCTCTCTGTACTCCTTCACCCATAGCTCCACCTCCCGGCATCCTCCGCCCCCGTGCCCCGTCCCCATGAGCTCGTCGCCGCCGCTCCCCCCCTCTACCGGACCCCCCCCTCCGCTTTACCGGCCCGCGCAGCGCCTCTCACCTCTGTGTGACGGCGCTGCACGGGATGGAACAGCTGATCAGCGATCACTGCTGCCTCCCCTGACGTCTCTCTGTTCTTCCTGGGCCCGCCCTCCTCTGATGTTAGTTATCTACGTAGGTAACTTACGTCAGAGGAGGGCGGGCCCAGGAACAACAGAGAGACGTCAGAGGAGGCAGCAGTGATCGCCGATCAGCTGTTCTTGCCCGTGCAGCGCCTACACACAGAGGTGAAAGGCGCTGCGCGGGCCGGCAAAGTAGAGGGGGGATCGGCGGCGACAAACTCAGGGGGGGCGGGGCACGGGGGCTGAGGATGCTGGGAGACGGAGCTAGGGGAGGAGTTCAGAGAGAGACAGGAAGGGAGGGGGACCGGGGCTGCTAAACTTTTTAGTTTTGTTTTAATTTTTTATTTTATATGAGCGGAAGCGGGGAGTAGCGGCAACCTCGGGGGGCGGGGCAAGGCCGTCCATACAGGAAGCTCCTGAAGAGCGCCCTTGCCCCCTCCCAGTCCTTTTTTGATTTTGTTTTTGTTGCATTTGTATTGTATGCAGAGGTTAGCGGGGAGCCACCTGTTTGTGTTATTTATTTTGTTTTTCAACATGCCAGCTTGGAATTTTAAGGTGCCCGGGGAAGCGGGGAGATGACAGCTCAGGCCTTTACGATTGCTCTGACCATATGTTTAATATGTCGCGGTAAATGATTCGTTGTAATCGTCGGTATTGTTAGTGCATCCCGAATCACCCACATTACAATGGTAGTTACTCTTTTGTATTCCGTTTTCGTTAGCTGCTTGCTTCGTCGGAAAAAGGCCTTTAATGCATGCAATGGTTAGGAATTTCCTTCCTTAAAGGGTTGTTAGAGGGTCGTTAATGTTTAGTGCATCTGGCCCTCAGTGCTGTGATTCACCTCCTGCAGGTTAAAGTCTTCTACCAACAACCAGTAGGCTACTGCTTCACTCCAAAACAGACAAATGAAAAGAGAAGAGAAAGCCTGGAAGAGCTGCACAGGCAAGGTTGCCAGGTGGGCGGTTTTTCCGCCCAATTGGGTGGTTTTCCGCGACCCGCTGCGGGAAATATTTGTCCGCTGCGGGTCGCAGTTTTTTGGGCTATTTTTGAGGTTTTTCCGCTATTTTTTTTTTGTGGTTTTTCAGGCTGCAGGGGCGGGGCTAATGACGTTTTGGGCGGGGTTTGATGTTTTGGGTGGGGCTGATGGTGGAGGAGGCGGGGTTGATGACAGCGGGGGCGGGGTTGATGACGGCGGGGTGGGGCTGATGACGGCAGAGGCGGGTTTGATGATGGCGGGGGCGGGGTTGATAACGGCGGGGGCGGGGTGTTAACTTTTTGGGCGGGTTTGGGGACCTGGTAACTGGCAACACTGTGCACAGGGAAATGCTTTCCTTTTAGTGCTGGTGCCCTGTGTACAAGAAGAGAGAGAATAATTTCTTACCTGATCAGGAACCAGGGCAGGCATTTCCCTACTGTTTTCCCTCTGAATTCTGCTACTAATGATTTATAGTAGTACTATTGGGATGAATTCAGGCTGGAGAATTTCCCTTTTCCTAGAACGAGGAATAAAACAGGAGGAAGTTGAGCTGGAACGTGGGGGGGTATACATTCCCCAATAAAAAGATCAAAAATTTTGCAGTATTTACAGCGCATTAGAGCGGATATAGTATTCCTCTAGGAAACACATCTGTCTGGACAAGAACATGCTAAGCTAGCGAGGTGGTGGGTGGGAGAATGTGTGGCTTCAGCAGCCATGGGTCGAAAGGGTGGTGTGGCAATACTCATTCGAAAGGGGGTGGCAACACAGCTTACTAACATAGTGCAAGACCCTGAGGGGCGCTTTGTCTTTGGAACAGCTACAGTGGCAAGGCAACAGGTGAGGCTTGGTAGCATCTATGCCCCAAATCAGCTTGACCTCCAATTTTATAAGAAAATTGGGGACGATCCTAACGAATGTGGCACCCATCCCCTTGGTGCTAGGAGGTGATTTTAACACGGCTTGGGACCCCACTCTAGATAAATCTAATCCCCCGACTGGACCAGGGACTAGAAAACACGTGAAGGGATTGCCTGATTTTTGTTCATTATTAGATCTTATTGATGTATGGAGGACCTTACACCCTCTTGATAGGGAATATACACATCAGTCCAGAGCACACAATACTTTTTCCAGGATTGATTATTTGTTGACCTCTAGAGTGGCCTTTTTGGATATAGGGGAAGTCGAGATTGGTCCCTGTGTGATCTCTGACCACGCTGCGGTCTGGATGACATGGAATGGTGGGAGCCAGAAGGAGGCAAAAGGGGGGTGGTCTTTCCCTAGCTACCTTTACAAGGATGTGCATTTTCGGGAATATTTGTTAACCAAATGGGGTGAATACTCACATTTTAATGCAGCACCAAATGTAGATGCCACACTCTTCTGGGAAGCGGCAAAGGCCGTTCTAAGAGGGGACATAATAAGCTATGTTAGTCACCACAAGAGAGCTAAAGATAGGGAAATCCTTCGATTGGAAAAACAATTGTTGGGTTTGAGGAAACAATTTAGTGTGAACCCGATACCAAGGGTTTGACAAGATATAGTAGTGACGCAATGCGCTCTGAACTCATTGATACATGAACGTGCAGTTAAATCCCATACGTATTATAAATTTCATCTTTATAAATTTGGTAATAAGGGGGGCAAGATGTTGGCTCGTTTAATTGCTCCTAGGCACACTTCTAAACAAATTCTAACTATTAGGAATGACAAGGGGCAATTGCTTCACACTGACAGAGAGATACGCGATGTCTTCCAAAAATGTTTCAAGCAATTGTACGAGTCAGAGGCGGAGAGTGGTCTTAGTGGGGAGCTGTATTTAGAAAACATTGCCCTCCCTGGCATTATACATGCAGATAGTAGGATGTTAAATGCCCCTATAACTGATGACGAGGTGAGCTGGGCTATTGGGCATAGTAAGTTGGGTAAGGCCCCGGGCCCAGATGGTCTCAAATTAGAATTCTATAGGATATTGGGGGATCAGATAGCTCCGTCAATAGCAAGAGCATTTAACAGGTGGGTGGAGGTTGGCCGGCTACCAGAACATCTTAATCTAGCTCAGATTATAGTGCTACCTAAACAACAGAGAGATCCCACTCTGGTGTCTTCATATAGGCTGATCTCTCTCCTAAATCAAGAGGTAAAACTATTTGCCAAAATTTTAGCTAATAGGTTAAGTAAAGTGTTACCGAGTATCATTCACGAAGCACAGGTAGGGTTTGTTCAGGGGCGCTCAGTAATCTGAGAAGCATATTGGCTTCACTGGAGAGATTGGAAACCACTCAAGAATCGGCTATAATGATTAGTTTCGATGCCGAGAAGGCATTTGATCGTGTGGAGTGGCCTTATTTATTTACAACCTTAGCCAAATATGGGTTTCAGGGGTGGTTTCAGAGGGCGATCTCTGCATTATACATGTCACCCCGAGCCAGGATGTGGGTGAACAGGCTGTACTCGGAAGAGTTTGAAATTTGTTGAGGGACCCGACAGGGATGCCCATTGTCGCCTTTACTTTTTGCTTTATATCTGGATCCTCTGATCCGAGACATATGCACATGCCCGGCAATTAGAGGAGTTAAATTTGAGCACCAGGAATTTAAGGTGGTGGCATTCGCTGACGACCTGTTAATCATACTCACGAAGCCTTGGGAGATGCTAGCGTATCTTTTAGAGATATTTAAAGAATTTGGGTCCTATTCTGGCCTTAAACTATGACAAGTCTGAAGCATTAGCTCTTACCGCTGAGACTCGAAGAGCATGGCCGGGACAGTTCCAACTAAGATGGGTGGAGGAATCGTTTCGTTATTTGGGTATCCTTCTACCAGCCCGGACAGGGGGGATCTATAGTATAAATATTCAGTGGCTGATAGCTAAGACCAAACAGCAACTGGAAGCCTGGAGAACTCTGACACTATCACTATCTGGGCGATTGTGTTTAATTTGCATGGTTATTTTGCCAAGGTGGCTTTATGTGATGCAAACGTTGCCATTGCAATTATTGATGAAGGATATTAGAGTGTTCTATCGCATGGTAACGAAGTTTTGTTGGGCGTATAAGAAAGCAAAAATTTGCCTGCAGTTGCTAATGGGAGAGTGGAACCAGGGTGGGTTGGGCCTACCTAATATTAAATATTATAATCTCGCTTGTTTATTGCGACACATGACGGACTGGGTATTCTCATCAAATTATCACACACCTATAGAGTTGGAGGAATCTCTCTTTAGTCCCTATCAATTGATTTCTCTTTTGCAGAGGGATAGAACTTCTTTGCCACAGAGGATGAGAGGTTCAATGCTGTTGGGATCCTTACAGGGGGCCTGGAGATTTTGGGGGAAATTATTGGGTGGAGACCCGCATGTGACAGAATTGCTAACCATACAGGGGAATCCGCACTTTCTACCTGGAATTGAGAATCCAGTATTTCAACATTGGGTGCGACGGGGACTTCATAACTTGGGGGTAGTGGTAGATCGGACTGGAGTGATTAGACCACTGGAACAGTTGATCCCTAATGAGTCATTAGACTGGGGAGACACTTTTGCCTACTGTCAATTGAAGCATTATGTACAATCCTTAGACAAGGCGTCCCTGAATTACAAATTGGGGGAGAAGATTCAGACACTGTTTGAGGAGGCCTCTGAGGAGGCTCCTTCAATCTCTGGCCTCCAGAAGAAATTATGGTCTTTGGCACCTGCCAAGGAATTGACAAAGCTCAGACGGAGATGGGATCTGGATGTGGGATGTGATCTCGCCTCCTGGGATATTTCAGCACACCTCAAAGGTATTTCGCAAATAATTAGTGGGGCGGGGTACAGAGAGTGTGCATTTTGAGTCATCCACAGGGCATATTTTTCACAAGTACAATTGTTTAGAGCGGGAGGAATTGGTTCGCCTACCTGTATGAAATGTAATTTAGCTGATAACACACTATACCATGGTTTATGGGAATGTGGGATTATAAGATGTTTTTGGAAACGAGTGGTGGCCTTTCTTTCCTTGATGCTGTCACGAAGGATACAAGGCACACCTCAACAGTTGGTGTTGGACTGTCCTGGCTCTCTCAGGGGGCTAAAAGCGGAGGAAGTCCTGCTGTGTAGAAAGAGAATATGGAATCTGAATTTCCCTGGTGTCAGCTCCATTTTAAAACCATCAGACCCATAGACTTTAATTGAGAAGAAACCTTTCCTAAATATTTTGACATCTGCTCATGTCACACCGCTCCCGCTCGCTGAGCAAGTGTAGCACATCTCTCCAGGCACCCTGGTAACTTTAGAATTTAAAAATACCTTTTCTCCCGACCACACTGCGTTTTCCTAAAAACCCCCATAAATTAATTAATTAAATTTCCTGGCCACCATCTAATAATTTCCCTTAAATCCCTCTGCACCCTATACCACCATTAAAATTCCAAAACATACCCCCAAAGATGCGCAGCCCCCTTGAAATTGCGTATCTCCCTAAAACAATATAAAAACAATATCTCTTTTGGTCAGATCCCCCTCTAATTCACCCAAATAGGACCCCCAGGTGCCCTTACTAACCCAAAAGAATTTAATTAATTAATCCTCACCAAGGTGCTGTTCAGGCCACGATTTCAGACCTACTCAGAACTTCAGAACCTTACTGAGCATGTGCAGAACTTGCCATTACCCAGTAATGCTCTCTGTCTCTACTTCACTTAAAGCCAGCCAGCCATGCATCAGGGCTGGTCACAAACAACTTCTGCCCCCAACAATGTCCCATCTCTGCACCCCTGAGGACCCCTCCAGCACCCCAAAAGAAAAAGGCAACTTTTGTATTTTGTTTTTAACCATATTACATTTCAAATATTTTATGATGTAGCACCAGATTATATGCAACTGTTGATTAAACTTCCTCTGCGCAATGCCTCTCCTGGTGCAAGGAAGTACCTGAGACTATATTTCCTGAACTGCAAGTGATTTACAGATCAGTTCACTCTGTCATTTTTACCTATCAGGGTGCCAAGTGGTGGAACTCCCTGCCAGCAGCCATTAGAAGTCAACAAGATTACTTGAAATGTCAGTGTTAGCCAGTATTAGTGACAGGGCTCCTGTATCAGGGTCACAGTAGTGCTAAGTTCCTGTGTGCCAACTGCTGTAAAGCGGGTTTCTGTGAGTTCCAGCAGCAACTCTGAGTGGCAGATGCTGATGGGACCCTAGCTTCCACCAGCGGCTCACTCCTACTTGGAAGGAAACAGAGCGGAGAACACGGTGAGGCTGCTGGAGCCTCGGGGTTTACGGCGGGAGTCCTGTGCCGTGCAGCCACGACATGCTGTAACAACGGACGCGCGGGCAAGGCTCCCCACCGACCCTTCTCGCTTACCCTCTCCCACGCTTGCTGTTCCGGCGCGGGTGAGCGAGCGGGCAGCCCGGGGCCGATCCTGGTGGTCTGCTACCGCGTGGCTAAGGCCTATCCCCATCGCCGTCGCCCATCCGGCGGCCCGCGCTGGTCGTGCCCCAAGGTCCTGTGCGCTGCAGCCGTGCTCCCTGCCGGAACGGCCTGGACACGGACTGCGGACCACGGGACTGGGATCCATCCTACGGTGGTGTCGGGGTGTGACCGACAGGAGCGGGACAGGAGCTGCGAGGAGGCCGAGAGGAGGCAGAGTCCAGCAGCCTCAGCCTGTTCCGGCCTGCCCATCCGGCGACCTATGTGACCGGGCGACAGGGACAGAGGCCGAGGGGAGGCAGAGTTCCACTGGCACTGGCCTGTTCCAGTCTGCCAACCCGGCCTGTCCAGTCCATCTCTTCCAGCCACCCAATCCAGTTTCTCCCTATTGTTCCAGTCCACCTGATCCAGCTTCTTCCTGCTTCCTCCAGTCCGCCTGATCTGGCTTCTTCCAGCTTGCTCCAGTCCGCATGATCCGGTTTCCTCCAGCCTGCTCCAGTCCGCCTGATCCAGCCTCTTCCAGCTTGTTCCAGTCCGCCTGATCCAGCTTCTTCCTGCCTGCCCCAGTCCGCATGTTCCGGCTCCTTCCTGCTTGCTCCAGTCCGTCTGATCCGGCTTCTTCCTGCCTGTTCCAGTCCACTTCATCCAGCTTGTTCCAGTCCACACGATCCTGCGCTCTCTGCTTGCCCCAGTCCGCCTGATCCGGCTTCTCCCTGCTTGTTCCAGTCTGCATGATCCAGCTTCTCCTTGCTTGCTCCAGTCCACCTGATCCAGCTTCTTCCTGCTTGCTCCAGTCCGCCTGACCCAGCTTCTTCCTGCTTGCTTCAATCCGCCTGAGCCAGCTTCTTCCTGCTTGCTCCAGTCCGCCTGACCCAGCTTCTTCCTGCCTGTTCCAGTCCGCCTGATCCAGCTTGTCCCAGTCCACCTGATCCAGCTTGTTCCAGTCCGCCCAATCCAGCTTTCCATGCTGCTCCAGTTCGCCTGATCCAGCCAACTTGTTCCAGTCCGCTGATCCAGCCTCTTCCTGCTTGCTCCAGTCCGCCTGATCCAGCTTCTTTCAGCTTGTTCCAGTCCGCCTGATCCTGATCCTGCTCTCCCTGCATGCTCCAGTCCATCTGCTCCTACCTGCTACAGCCCGCGTGATCCAGCTTGTTCCAACCCGCCTGTTTCAGCTTCTCCCTGCTTGCTCCAGTCATCCTGCTCCACCATGTTCCAGTCCGCCTGATCCAGCCTCCCTGCTTACTCCAGACCTCCTGCTCCAGCCAGCTTGCTCCAGACTGCCTGATTCAGCCTGCTCCAGACTGCCTGATTCAGCCTGCTCCAAACTGCCTGATTCAGCCTGTTCCAGCCCGTCTGCATCAGCTTTTTCTAGATTGTTCTAGCCTGTTCCAGTCTGTCTGCTTCAGCTTGTGTAGTCCGCCAGCTCCTGCCTCAAACCATTCCAGTTTGTTCCAGCACTACTGCCGTGCTCTCCACCGCACTCACCTGCTCCTGCCCGCCTGTTACCCAATCCACCTGCGCCTACTAGCCACTCACCTGACAGACTACCACCTCCCAGCCCATCTCCCTACCAGCTCATCACTCCCCTCCCCGACTGATCACCCTCACCACCTGCCTGTCTCCCAGCCCACCGACCTGCCCTGTGAACACCTCAGTCACTACCCATGGCCCCCATCCACATCCTATTCCTTGCCCTGTCCCTCCCCAATCTTTTCCCCCTCCAACCGCCATCTACCACACGATCTCACTACCCATCCCGGTCCTCTCCCGCCCTCCTCGCTACTGCAATACCCTACCTACCCTTGTCCCCCACCACCTCACCATCCCTACTGTCTTCCTCCTCCTTCCTAGCTCTCAACCTTCAACACCTCCTTCCTGCCATGAACCCTTCCCCTTTCTTCCTAAGCGCATCCCGTCTTCGTCGCCTTCGTCGACCTTCCTCTCCCACCCTTCTCCGCACTGTCTTGCTCCTTCTCCTGCTATCCGCGGGAGACATCAATCCCAACTCAGGTCCCCCACTCCTGTCCTCGCCTTCACCTCATCTATGCAAACGTTCCCGCGATAGCTCCAATCTCATCTCTATCCCCCTCCTCCCCCCCTCCTCCCTCCCCTTCTCGTGCGCCCTGTGAAACGCCCACTCGATCTGCAACAAACTTCCCTTTACCCACGATCTCTTCATCTCCCATTCCCTTCAACTGCGTGCCCTAACTGAAACCTGGCTCACCCCTGACAATTCTGCCTCAATCGCAGCCCTATGCCACGGAGGTTATCTTTTCTCCCATTCGCCCCGCCCAGCTGGCCGCGGTGGCGGCGTCGGGCTACTACTTTCGCCCTCCTGCAGTTTTCAACCTCTCCCCCTACCTCAGTCTCACTGCTTCTCATCCTTTGAAGTTCACTCCATCCGTCTATTCCACCCACTGCCACTCAGAGTTGCAGTCATTTACCGCCCCCCCCCCCCCCCCCGATAAATCCCTCCATTCCTTCCTTACCGACTTCGATGCCTGGCTCACCGTTTTTCTCGAGCCCTCATCCCCATCCCTCATTCTTGGTGACTTCAACATTCACACTGATAACCCATCCGACTCATATGTTTCTCAGTTCCTCACTCTTACCTCCTCCTTCAACCTCCAACTGAGCCCCACCACCCCTACTCATAAATCTGGCCACTGTCTTGATCTCGTCCTCTCTTCCACTTGCTCTCCCTCCAATTTCTGCGTTTCAACTCTTCCTCTCTCTGACCATCACCTAATCACATTCACACTTCAGCACCCTCCCCCTCAATCTCGCCCCATACTAACTACTACGTCCAGAAATCTCCAGGCTGTTGACCCCCCCATCTTATCCTCTTGTATCTCTGACCTCCTCCCTTCCATCTTGTCCTCCAAATCTGTTGACAAAGCTGTCTCCACTTACAATGCCACTCTCTCCTCTGGTCTTGACACCCTTGCACCGTCCATCTCCCGTCCCACAAGGCGTACCAATCCCCAGCCCTGGCTGACCCCTTGCACCCGATACCTTCGCTCCTGCGCCCGTTCGGCTGAACGCCGCTGGAGGAAATCTTGCGCCCATAATGACTTCATTCACTTCAAATTCATGCTATCCTCCTTCCAATCCTCCCTATTCCTTGCTAAACAGGACTATTACACCCAATTGACTAATTCCCTCAGCTCTAACCCTCGTCGTCTCTTCGCCACCCTCAACTCCCTCCTCAAAGTGCCCTCTGCTCACACTCCCCCCCTCACTCTCTCCGCAATCTCTGGCCGACTACTTCCGTGACAAGGTCCAGAAGATCAACCTTGAATTCACCACTAAACCTTCTCCTCCTCTTCATCCTATAACCCACTCTCTCAACCAACCTACCCAGGCCTCCTTCTCCTCTTTTCCTGCTATCACCGAAGAGGACACCGCCCATCTCCTCTCCTCCTCGAAATCCACCACCTGTTCCTCAGACCCCATCCCCACCAACTTACTTAACACCATCACTCCTACTATCACCCCCACCATCTGTCATATCCTCAACCTCTCTCTCTCCACTGCAACTGTCCCGGACACCTTCAAGCATGCCGTGGTCACACCACTCCTCAAAAAACCATCACTTGACCCTACCTGTCCCTCCAATTACCGCCCCATTTCCCTCCTACCCTTCCTCTCCAAGATACTTGAACGCGCCATTCACAGCCGCTGCATTGATTTCCTCTCCTCTCATGCCATCCTCGATCCGCTTCAATCCGGCAATGACCTGTTCCTCGCCAAATCTAAAGGTCACTATTCAATCCTCATCCTCCTCGACCTATCCGCCGCTTTTGACACTGTCAATCACAACCTACTTCTTGACACACTGTCCTCCTTTGGGTTCCAGGGCTCTGTCCTCTCCTGGTTCTCCTCTTATCTCTCCCATCGTACCTTCAGAGTACACTCTCATGGCTCATCCTCCTCCCCTATCCCGCTCTCTGTTGGAGTTCCCCAGGGTTCTGTCCTTGGGCCCCTTCTTTTTTCAATCTACACCTCTTCCTTAGGCTCCCTAATCTCTTCTCATGGTTTCCACTATCATCTTTATGCTGACGACACCCAGCTTTATCTCTCCACACCAGAAATCACTGCGGAGTATTTCTAAACTCGGTTCCATGAAATCCGGAACCCTAGGAGGGAAGTGAATTTCTTTGTTAGTGCACAGATTAATGATATGTACTTGTGCATTCATTTCAGTTTAGACATGAAAGGTTAAAAGGTATTCTTTAAAGAAATTTAAGTTCCACAAGGTGGAAAAGAAATTGATCTGTAAGATTCCTAAAGGGTTGTGAAAAGTTTTAACTGAAAAAGAAGTATTTTGGGTGTTTACATGATTTAGATATGTTAACTGCTAAACAAATGTTGGCTGTAGAATAAATGAAATATATTTACCTGTTAAGAGCTGTGGCTTGTTGTTTTACCAGCGTGAATTATTTAATTTTAGTTATTTTATTCCTTAATGATTAAAAACCAGTAGCGCTGGGCGGAAGTGTGCTCCGCTTCAGGGGAAACATCTTACCCCGGTGCTGTGACCAATAGCAGATTCTGTTATTGTTGCAAAGCGGGGCAGCGCTGAAACCTAGGGGGTGTTACAGAGAGATGAGAACTTAGAGTTTAAATATAATCCTTGTTTCTTTGGGAAGCCAATGCAACTTAAGTAATAAAGAGGAGGCCTTATCAAAACGCAGTACTCAGAAGACAAATCTAGCTGCAGTATTCTGAGCAGTCTGCAGTTGTTTTAGAAAGCCCACTTTTACTGCCAGCATAAATTGATTTACAGTAATCAAGTTGAGTTAAGACTGAAGACTGTACAAGCAACCTGAAGATATTGGAGGAAAAGAAGCATCTTATACATTTCAGTATCCACAGGATAACATAAGAGTATACATACTGGGTCAGACCAGTGGTCCATCTAGCCCAGTATTCTGTTTTCCAAACAGTGGCCAAGCCAGGTCAAAATTACCTGGCAGAAACCCATCCCTTTTATCATTTTCATTGCCCTTTCTTGTACCTTTTCTAATTCCGCTATATCTTTTTTGAGATGCAGTGACCAGAATTGCACACAGTATTCAAGGTGCTGTCACAGCATGGAGCAATACATAGACATAATATTCTTACTTTTGTTTTCCATTCCCTTCGTAATAATTCCTAACATTCTATTTGCTTTCTTAGCCACCGCTGTGTGCTGAGCAGAGGGTTTAAATGTATCATCAACAAATATACCTTGATCCTTTTCCTCAGCAGTGATTCCTAATGTGAACCTTGCATCATGTAGCTATACTTTGGGTTCCTCTTTCACATATGCATCACTTTGCACTTGTTCACATTACACGTCATCTGCCATTGGATTCCCAGTCTCCCTGTCTTATAAGCCCAGAAACTAGAAGCTACCTACTTCACCTACCTAACTGCAGAAACATAACTTACAAATCTATCTACTTGGCTGGATTTAACCTGGGCTTCAAATGGTGGAACTCAATACCAAAGATTACAAGAAGCATCACGAACTAGCTTCGGTTTAGAAAAGAACTGAAAGCATATCTCTTAAAGAAATTCTACAACAATTTACCTATCAATGTCCGAGCAAGCTGTGAATCTAGCGTGATAAAGGGTATGTTTTGCCTAATGTTCGTAATGGAGAGCAATTCTGCTACATTACG
Organism: Microcaecilia unicolor; assembly: GCF_901765095.1. Taxonomy (NCBI): domain Eukaryota; kingdom Metazoa; phylum Chordata; class Amphibia; order Gymnophiona; family Siphonopidae; genus Microcaecilia; species Microcaecilia unicolor. The sequence continues at coordinate 337,086,833 of NC_044033.1, forward strand.
CCCTCTTCTATATGCAAATTTGGGGATCTCTTGAAAAACTGGTTTCACTTTCAAAATGTCGCAGTATTTTAAATCTCTAAACAAAAGTAGATAACCCCCCAAGGGAGAGACAAAAATAATATCCTATCAAACAGAAGTCAATCCCGAAACAAAAATGTATATTGGATGCCTAAAGAAAATCTACTGATCTAGGGGTCCTTTTGCTAAGGCGTGCTGAAAAATGTCTTGTGCCAAAAATGAAATTACTGCAAGAGAGCCACGCGGCAGTTAGGTGGTAACTCCATTTTGGCACGCGTAGACGCTTACGCAGCTTAATAAAAGGGCTCCCTAATACTTTATCTCAATGGGGGAACAGAGAGAGTTCTGTATAGGCTGAACCTTCAGCTGAGTTTAAGTTTCAATGAGGCTAGCCGCGAAGCAGCTCACTTTCAAGCTCTATACATCATGGTTACTCTCTAAAGTTGTACCCCATAATTTATATATTAATTCCAAATTTTTATTTTATCCGTAACTCAAATTCCTGTTATAAAATAATTCAAGTAATATTCAATAGGCATCCATATCTAATATAATAATTTGCTCCTGCAATGTTCCAGTGTCTCTCACTGCGTTCATAACCATCTCCTGACGTCACTCTCCCGCAGTAAAAGCCTGCTTGCCTGACGTCAGGAGATGAGTAACGAAGCAGGAAGGCGGGAAGTGCTTCGAGTTCTACCCCAGCAGGAAATGACTGCCTCTGTCTCCATAGTTACTGCTACCAGATTTTGCGACGTTTCAGTGGGCGGTGGGCGCGCTCAAGTCGCTGAAGTAACATGGAGGGCAGAACGGGCGTTGGGCGGTGAGTTCCCCCTAGGGCGCAGAGAGGGGGGAGGGGGGACGGGACGGTGCTGGTGAGAATGGAGCACATCTCCATTCCGAAGGTAAGACATGCTGGAGGCTGTGGCAGCTGCCACTTGCTGCTAAGTCTTAACGAGTTCAGGGCGAGAAAGGTGTGGGCATGCGCCCCGGCCCTGCTGCTACTATGAAGGGGGAGGTGGGTGTCAGGCTATTCTCTCCCAGGCTGGGATACTTGCGGGAAGGATGTTGATGGGCGTGAAGTTTTCAGATCTAAGCCGCTGCTGTTTCTTGCGGTAAAAAACTAAAGGGGTTTGGTGCATAGGACTTAGTAATAGGGGCATAGGAAGAATGCACCTGTCCTGCAGAGTCCTAAAAGCGGATATACCCCAGGGGTAAAATGAACCATACGGAATACAGATACACAGAACTGCTATCAAGAAACTTCATAAGATGATGATGCCTGACGTTAGGGACATTTATTGATTTAGAACATGTAGGGGGGGCAGGGGACAGAAGAGAATTGATGGAGGGAAGGGGGCATGGAACTCACGGGGGACAGAGGGAGGGAGGAGGGCCTGGAACTCGGAGGGCACACAGAGGTAGGGAGGGGGCCTGGAACTCAGAGGGGAGAGAGATGGAGGGAGGGGGGCCCTGGATATGGGTGGATGGAGGAGAGGCCAGGGGAGAATGCAGAGTTGATGCACATGTAGTGGGGAAGGGCAAGGGACAGAGGAGAATTGCTGCACCACGATGGATGGAGGGGGCAGGGGAGAGATGCTGCACATGGATGGATGGAGGGGGCAGGGCACAGGACGTTTGCTGCGTATGAATGAATGCAGGGGAGAGAGCATAATTGGTGTACCCGGGACACACACTACACTCTCTCTCACTCACACAGACAGACACACACATTCTGTCTCTCAATCACACAGTGTCTCTCTCTGTGACACACACTCTTTCTCTCTCACACATACTCACTCTCTGACACATACTCATTCACTCTCTCACACATACTCTCTCCTAACAGTTCCCTTAAAAACATAATTGTCTTGTCTGTCTGTATTTTAGATTGTAAGCTCTATTGAGTAGGGATTGTCTCTCTGTGTCAGGTGTTCAGCGCTGCGTGCATCTGGTAGCGCTATACAAATGCTAATAATAATAATTGCCATTAGAGGACAACCTTGCTAGCGCCCGTTTCATTTCTTTCAGAAATGGGCCTCTTTTACTAATTTTCAACTGTGTAAAGCTTCTTGCATGTAGCAAAAGCAAAAACGAAAGCACCGGAATGAGAAACAGAACAGGAGCGAACTTATCTTGATTCAATAGGTCACCATAACACTGAGGGGTCCTTTTACTAAGCCGCGTAAGTGTCTACGCACACCCAACACGCAGCACAATGGAGTTACCGCCCGACTACCATGTGGCTCTTGCGGTAATTTTATTTTTGGCGCGCATCCAATACACGCATCTGAAAAATATCTTTTTTTTTCAGGCGCACGTAATGGACACTCGCCAAGTGGCATTTGGCGCACGTAGGTCATTACCACCTGGTTACCACGTGAGTCTTTACCGCTAGGTCAATGGCTGGTGGTAAGATCTCAGACTCAAAATGCATGCACGCCAATTTTCTGCCACACGTCCATTTTCGGCAAAATTTTTTAAAAGGCCGTTTTTATAGGCACGCTAAAAAATGGATTGGCATGCTCCCAAAACCCTTGCCTACACTACTGCAACCCATTTTTCAGAGTGCCTTTGTAAAAAGCTCCCTGAATGTTCCCAACATTCCAGTATTTTAAAATTACTTTCTGAAGATCCATAGGAGCCAACTGTTCAAAACTATTGGGGGTGCTAAGCCCAATGGAAATAATATGACAATACACCTACCATATTCTCCTGTAAATTAGAACTACGAGAGTCCTGAAGTAACCACTCACCCACTTGAATACTTTTTTAATAACTTTCCTAGGATATTTCTGTTGTTGAAAACTTTCTGTTGTTATTCGGGAGTGCCTCAGGGATCGTGCTGGGGCTGATTCTGTTCAATATATTTGTGAGTGACATTGCCGAAGGATTAGAAGGTAAAGTTTGCCTTGTTGGGGATGATACTAAGATTTGTAACAGAGTGGACACCCAGGAGGGAGTGGAAAACATGAAAAAGGATCTGCAGAAGCTAGAAGAATGGTCTAAGGTTTGGCAATTAAAATTCAATGCGAAGAAATGTAAAGTGATGCACTTAGGGAGTAGAAATCCACGGGAGACGTACTGTATGTGTTAGGCGGTGAGAGTCTGATATGTACAGACAGGGAGAGGGATCTTGGGGTGATAGTATCTGAGGATCTGAAAGCGACGAAATAGTGTGACAAGGCGGTGGCCGTAGCTAGAAGGTTGCTAGCCTGTATAGAGAGAGGTGTGACCAGCAGAAGAGAGGAGGTGTTGATGCCCCTGTTTAAGTCGTTGGTGAGGCCCCATCTGGAGTATTGTGTTCAGTTTTGGAGGCCATATATTGCTAAGGAAGTAAAAAGAATTGAAGCGGTGCAAAGAAAAGCTACAAAAATGGTATGGGATTTGCGTTACAAGACGTATGAGGAAAGACTTGCTGACCTGAACATGTATACCCTGGAGAAAAGGAGAAACAGGGGTGATATGATATAGACGTTCAAATATTTGAAAGGTATTAATCCGCAAACGAACCTTTTCTGTAGATGGGAAGGTGGTAGAACTAGAGGACATGAAATGTGATTGAAGGGGGGCAGACTCAAGAAAAATGTGAGGAAGTATTTTTTCACATAGAGAGTGGTGGATACTTGGAATGCCCTCCCGCGGGAGGTGGTGGAGATGAAAACGGTAACAGAATTCAAAAATGCATGGGATAAACATAAAGGAATCCTGTTCAGAAGAAATGGATCCTCAGAAGCTTAGCGGAGATTGGGTGGCAGAGCCGGTGGTAGGAGAAAGGGCTAGTGGTTGGGAGGTGGGGTTTGTGCTAGGCAGACTTCTACTGTCTGTGCCTTGAAAATGGCAGATACAAATCAAGGTCAGGTATACACATAAAGTAGCACATATGAGTTTATCTTGTTGGGCAGACTGGATGGACCGTACAGGTCTTTCTCTGCCGTCATCTACTATGTATGTATTTTGAAAGCTCTGCTTATCTGGTGAAGCAACAAGTTTAAACCAAGAACTTATGTATCTGAGTCTTATGAGCAGAGGGAAATTTCAAAGTTAATTAAGGAAACAAGTATTTCATCATACTGTTTAATCAAGATATTAATGTTAAGGGTGACCAGAACAAGAACATTCCTGAACACATTTCCCCAATGAACCTGAATGACTGATTTCAGGTCACACTTGTTTCATAATTAATCTATATTTCCAGTCATTACCAAGATGCTGAAATAGCTTGGTAATGAGATGAAAAAACATAAAAGGGTAGAACCAGCTCACATTTACAAAGAAAATTAGAACTTGCATATTAAGTCAAAGTTCAGTGTTATCTCAATTTTCTCAGATTATTTTCACAATCCTCAGGCACTTCCGCAGTCTGGATGCAGCCCGAGTTGCCCTCCTGGGTTCAGTAAATTAACTGTGGAAGGAAAGTCCATCTGTTGTTATGACTGTATTCCCTGTTCAGAAGGCGAGGTCTCCAACCAAACTGGTGAGTGATAACATTATAATGAGACATGCCCTTGGGCACTGGTTATTCATCATTGAGCTGTATCCAGCCTTTGTAGGCAGCATTGTTTAAAAATACTGGCGGCCATGGCTATAAAAAAAAAATAAGGTATTGCCATACTGGTACAGACCAAAGGTCCATCAAGCCCAGAATCTTGTTTCCAACAGTGGCCAATCCAGGTCACAAGCACCTGGCAAGATCCCAAAACAGTACAATAACATTTTATGCTGCTTATCCAGGTGCTGTGGAGGACTTGCAGCTCATCTGCATATCATTTACAGCCTTCTCCGGGGTGACTCCCAGGTCAACTCCGATCCACTCAGGGCCTCCGCTCTAGGTGAGGCATTTTTCTCTTTACATCTAGTTCTCTCAGTTACTACTTATGGCTCCAGTACACTTTTTCTTCTTGGCACTGTCCCTTCCTAATTTGTTTCTCCATTTTAAACCACTGTACACTGCAGGAACACATTGTCCACCATCTGTATTCATCATCTCACCATTCCTTTTTTCCTGTTCCTTTTTCTCAGCTCTCAACCTTAAACATTTCCTTCCTTCTATTCATCCATCGCCTTTCTATCTGAGTACATCTCACCTTCGTCGCTGTCATCGTACCACTCCTACTCTCCTCCGTACTCTCTTACTCCTTTTCCTGCTCTCCGCTGAGGACATTAATCCTAATCCTGGTCCTCCACATCAGCTCTTGTCCTATCCATGCAAACACCTGTCCTCATCCTATCCATGCAAATGATTCCGGGTTGTCTCCAATCTCATCTCTATTCCCCTCTTCCCTCCCCTTCTCGTATGCCCTGTGGAATGCCCACTCAGTCTGCAACAAACTTCCCTTCACCCATGATCTCTTCATCTCCTGCTCCCTTCAACTGCTCGCCCTAACTGAAACCTGGCTCACCCCCGACGAGTCTGCCTCAGTCGCGGCCCTATACCATGGAGGTTATCTTTTCTCCCACACTCACCGCCCAGTTGGCCACGGAGGAGGTGTCGGGTTTTTACTTTCGCCCTCCTGTAGTTTTCAACCGCTCCTCCTACCACAGTCTCACTGCTTCTCATCCTTTGAAGTTTACTCCATCCGTCTATTCTACCTGCTGCCACTTAGAGTTGCAGTCACTTACCGCCCCCCTGATAAGCCCCCCTCTTCCTTCCTTCCTTACTGACTTCGATGCCTGGCTCTCCGTTTTTCTTGAACCCTCATCTCCGTCCCTCATTCTTGGCGACTTTAACATACACGCTGACGACCCATCCGACTCTTACGCTTCTCAGTTCCTCACTCTGACATCCTCCTTCAACCTCCAGCTGAGCTCCACCACCCCTACTCACCAAACTGGCAATTGTCTTGACCTCGTCCTCTCCTCTACCTGCTCACCCTCCAATTTCTGCGCCTCTGCTCTTCCTCTCTCAGATCATCACCTGATCACCTTCACACTTCATCACCCTCCCCCTCAGTCCCGCCCAACACTAACCACTACTTTCAGGAATCTCCAGGCTGTCGACCCTCCCACCTTATCCTCTAGTATCTCTAATCTCCTCCCGTCTATCATGTCCTCCAAGTCTGTCGACAAAGCTGTATCTATTTACAATGCCACTCTCTCCTCTGCTCTGGACACCCTTGCACCATCCATCTCCCGTCCCACAAGGCGTACTAATCCCCAGCCCGGGCTGACCCCTTGCATCCGATACCTTCGCTCCTGCGCCCGATCTGCTGAACGCCTCTGGAGGAAATCTCGCACCCATAGCGACTTCATTACAAATTCATGCTATCCTCCTTCCAGTCCTCCCTATTCCTTGCCAAACAGGACTATTACACCCAATTGACTAATTCTCTCGGCTCCAACCCTCGTCGTCTCTTCGCCACCCTTAACTCTCTCCTCAAAGTGCCCTCCGCTCCCACCCCCCCTCACTCTCTCCTCAATCACTGGCTGACTACTTCCGCGACAAGGTGCAGAAGATCAACCTCGAATTCACTACCAAGCCACCTCTTCCTCTTCACCCCTTAACCCACTCCCTCAACCAACCAACCCAGGCCTCCTTCTCCTCTTTTCCTGATATCACCGAGGAGGAAACTGCCCACCAGTGGCTTACCAAGGGGGGGGGGGCGGTGGGGGCGATCCGCCCCAGGTGCACGCCGCTGGGGGGTGCTGTGCACCTGTCGGCTCTTCGTTTTCCTGTTCCGGGGCAGAGGGAGCATGAAAACAAAGAGCCGGCAAGCGCACAGCACCCCCCCCCAGCGGCGTGCACCCGGGGTGGGGGTTCTTTCGCCGGGGGATCGGGGGTTCTTTCGCCGGGGGGGGGCGTCGTGCTGTTCCGGGGGGGGGGGGCGCTGCACCCGGGGGGGCAGGGCGCATCGGCGATCCGCCCCGGGTGTCAGCCCCCCTAGGAACGCCACTGCCGCCCACCTTCTTTCCTCCTCGAAATACACCACCTGTTCCTCTGATCCCATCCCCACTAACTTACTAAACACCATCTCTCCTACTGTCACCCCCCCCCTATCTGTCATATCTTCAACCACTGCAACTGTCCCTTACTCCTTCAAGCATGCTGTAGTCACACCACTCCTCAAAAAACCATCACTAGACCCTACCTGCCCTTCCAACTACTGCCCCATCTCCCTCCTATCCTTCCTCTCCAAGATACTTGAATGCGCCGTTCACAGCCGCTGCCTTGATTTTCTCTCCTCTCATGCCATCCTCGATCCGCTTCAATCCGGTTTTCACCCTCTATACTCGACAGAAACGGCACTCACTAAAGTCTGTAATGACCTGTTCCTTGCCAAATCCAAAGGTCACTACTTTATCCTCATGCTCCTCGACCTATCTGCCGCTTTTGACACTGTCAATCATAATTTACTTCTTGCTACACTATCCTCATTTGGGTTCCAGGGCTCTGTCCTCTCCTGGTTCTCCTCTTATCTCTCCCACCGTACCTTCAGAGTACATGCTCATGGATCTTCCTCCACCCCCATCCCGCTCTCTGTTGGAGTTCCTCAGGGATCTGTCCTTGGACCCCTTCTTTTTTCAATCTACACCTCTTCCCTGGGCTCGCTGATCTTATCTCATGGTTTTCAATATCATCTTTATGCTGACGACACCCAGCTTTATCTCTCCACACCAGACATCACTGCAGAAACCCAGGCCAAAGTATCGGCCAGCTTATCCGACATTGCTGCCTGGATGTCCAACCGCCACCTGAAACTGAACATGGCAAAGACCGAGCTCATTGTCTTTCCACCCAAACCCACTTCTCCTCTCCCTCCATTCTCTATTTCAGTCAATAACACCCTCATCCTCCCCGTCTCATCTGCCCGCAACCTCGGAGTCATCTTCGACTCCTCCCTCTCCTTCTCTGCCCATATCCAGCAGACAGCCAAGACCTGTCGCTTCTTTCTCTATAACATCAGCAAAATTCGCCCTTTCCTCTCTGAGCACACCACCCGAACTCTCATCCATTCTCTCATTACCTCTCGCCTTGACTACTGCAACCTACTCCTCACTGGCCTCCCACTTAACCATCTATCCCCCCTTCAATCCGTTCACAACTCTGCTGCGCGTCTTATCTTCCGCCTAGACCGATATGCTCATATCACCCCTCTCCTCAATTTACTTCACTGGCTTCCGATCAGGTACTGTATACAGTTCAAGCTTCTCCTACTAACCTACAAATGCACTCAATCTGCAACCCCTCACTACCTCTCTACCCTCATCTCCCCTTATGTTCCTACCCGTAACCTCCACTCACAGGACAAATCCCTCCTCTCAGTACCCTTCTCCACAATCGCCAACTCCAGACTCTGCCCTTTCTGCCTCGCCCTCACCCTATGCTTGGAATAAACTCCCTGAGCCCATATGCCAAGCCCCCTCCCTACCCATCTTCAAATCCTTGCTCAAAGCCCACCTCTTGAATGTCGCTTTCGGCACCTACCTATTGTACCTTTATCCAGGAAATCTAGACTGCCTCAATCTTGATTGACTGCACTTTTTGTCCTTTAGATTGTAAGCTCCTTTGAGCAGGGACTGTCCTTCTTTGTTAATTGTACAGTGCTGCGCAACCCTGGTAGAACTTTAGAAATGTTAAATAGTAGTAGTAGTAAATAAGCAGTGGAGTTGTTAGGCTGTATAGAGAGAGGTGTGACCAGCAGAAGAAAGGGGGTGTTGATGCCCCTGTATAAGTCATTGGTGAGGCCCCACCTGAAGTATTGTGTTCAGTTTTGGAGACCGTATCTTGTTAAGGATGTAAAAAGAATCGAAGCGGTGCAAAGAAAAGCTACGAGAATGGTATGGGATTTGCGTTACAAGACGTATGAGGAGAGACTTGCTGAACTAAACATATATACTCTGGAGGAAAGGAGAAACAGGGGTGATATGATACAGACGTTCAAATATTTGAAAGGTATTAATCCGCAAACGAACCTTTTCCGGAGATGGGAAGATGGTAGAACGAGAGGACATGAAATGAGATTGAAGGGGGGCAGACTCATGAAAAATGTCAGGAAGTATTTTTTCACGGAGAGAGTAGTGGATGCTTGGAATGCCCTCCCGCGGGAGGTGGTGGAAATGAAAACGGTAACGGAATTCAAACATGCATGGGATAAGCATAAAGGAATCCTGTGCCGAAGGAATGGATCCTCAGGAGCTTAGTCAAGATCAGGAGGCGGGGCTGGTGGTTGGGAGGCGGGGATAGTGCTGGGCAGACTTATACGGTCTGTGCCAGAGCCGGTGGTTGGGAGGCGGGGCTGGTGGTTAGGAGGTGGGGATAGTGCTGGGCAGACTTATATGGTCTGTGCCCTGAAGAGCACAGGTACAAATCAAAGTAGGGTATACACAAAAAGTAGCAAATATGAGTTATCTTGTTGGGCAGACTGGATGGACCGTGCAGGTCTTTTTTCTGCCGTCATCTACTATGTTACTATTCAGCTTATAATCGAACGAGAAAAACGCCCAAGTTCCGACCTAAATCGGGAGATGGACGTTTATCTCACAAAAACGAATAAAGCGGTATAATCGAAAGCCGATTTTTGGGCGTTTTCAACTGCACTCCGTCGCGGATGCGGACAAAGTTTATGGGGGCGTGTCAGAGGTGTGGCGAAGGCGGAACTGGGGCGTGGTTATCTGCCGAACAAAGATGGGCGCATTTCAGCGATAATGGGAAGAAAGTATGCGTTTTTAGCTAGAATTTAGGACACTTTTCCTGGACCCTGTTTTTTCACGAATAAGGCCCCAAAAAGTGCCCTAAATGACCAGATGACCACTGGAGGGAATCGGGGATGACCTCCCCTGACTCCCCCAGTGGTACCTAACCCCCTCCCACCACAAAAAAATGATGTTTCACACATTTTTATTTTCACCCTCAAATGTCATACCCAGCTCCCTGGCAGCAGTATGCAGGTCACTGGAGGAGTTGTTAGGGGGTGCAGTGGACTTCAGGCAGGTGGACCCAGGCCCATCCCCCCCTACCTGTTACAATTGTGCTGCTTAATGCTTATTAGTCGTCCAACCCCCCCAAACCCACTGTACCCACATGTAGGTGCCCCCTTCACCCCTTAGGGCTATAGTAATGGTGTAGACTTGTGGGCAGTGGGTTTTGAGGGGGATTTGGGGGGCTCACACAAGGGAAGGGTGCTATGCACCTGGGAGCTCTTTGACCTTTTTTTTTGTTTTTGTAAAAGTGCCCCCTAGGGTGCCCGGTTGATGTCCTGGCATGTGAGGGGGACCAGTGCACTACGAATCCTGGCCCCTCCCACGAATAAATGTCTTGGATTTATTCGTTTTTGAGCTGGGCGCTTTCATTTTCTATTATCGCTGAAAAACAAAAACGCCCAGCTCACACATTGTTGAATAAAACATGGACGTCTATTTTTTTCGAACATACGGTTCGGTCCGCCCCTTCACTGACCCGTTCTCGGAGATAAACGCCCATGGAGATAGGCGTTTTCGTTCAATTATGCCCCTCTATGAGTTTCCCAAAGTCCATTTTAATAATGGTCTATAGATTTTTCCTGTAGGAAGCCGTCCAAACCTTTTTAAAACCCCGTTAAGCTAACCACCTTTACCAGATTGTCTGCCAACAAATTCCAGAGTTTAATTACATGTTGAGTGAAGAAACATTTTCTCCGATTCGTTTTAAATGTACTATTTTGTAGCTTCATCGCATGCCCCCTAGTCCTAGTATTTTTGGAAAGAGTAGACAGATGCTTCACATCTACCCTTTCCACTCCACTCATTATTTTATAGACTACTATTATATTTCTCCTCTGCTGTCTTTTCTCCTAACTGAAGAGCCCTAGCCGCTTTAGCCTTTCCTCATAAGGAAGTCGTCCCATCCCATTTATCATTTTCGTTGCCTTTCTCTGCACCTTTTCTAATTCCACTATTGGGCTCATTTTCGAAAGAGAAGGTCGACCATCTTTCGACATAAATCAGAAGATGGACGTCCTTCACCCAGGGTCGTCCAAATTGGTATAATTGAAACCCGATTTAGGACGTCTGCAACTGCACTCCATCGCAAGGACGACCAAAGTTCAAGGGGGCATGTTGGAGGCGTATCGAAGGCGGGACTTGGGTTTGCCTAACACTTGGACGTCCTTGACCCATAATCGAAAAAAACAAGGACGTCCACCGGAAGGAATCAGGGATGACCTCCCTTTACTCCCCCAGTGGTCACTAACCCCCTCCCACCCTCAAAAAACATCTTTCAAAATATGTCATGCCAGCCTCAGATGTCATACTAAGCTCCATGACAGCAGTATGCAGGTCCCTGGAGCAGTTTTAGTGGGTGAAGTGCACTTCAGACAGGCGTACCCAGCCCCAGCCCCCCTCCCCTACCTGTTACGTTTATGGAGGAAACAGCAAGCCCTCCAAAACCCACCAGAAACCCACTGTACCCACATCTAGGTGCCCCCTCTTCACCCGTAAGGGCTATAGTAGTGGTGTACAGTTGGGGATAATGGGTTTTGGGGGGAGGGGCTTGGGGGGCTCAGCACACAAGGTAAGGGAGATATGTTCCTGGGAGCAATTTATGAAGTCCACTGCAGTGCCTCCTAGGGTGCCTGGTTGGTGTCATGACATGTCAGGGGGACCAGTGCACTACAAATACTAGGTCCTCCCATGACCAAATGGCTTGCATTTGGTCATTTTTGACATGGACGTCTTTGGCTTTGAAAATCACCAAAAATCAAAACGTCCATGTCTAGGGACGTCCAAATGTAGGGACAGCAAAATTTAAGGATTTGGACGTCCCTGATGATATTTTCGAAACAATCCATCTTGTTTCGAAAATACGGGTTTCCCTGCCCCTAGATTTCGCCGTTTTGCAAGGATGTCCAAATTGCATCTTGGACGTCCCTTTCGAAAATGCCACTCCACATCTTTTTTGGTCCAATATTCAGTGCAAATTAACTGGCCCGAAGGGGTTCCTTTAAGATTAAGTAGCGCTGACTGAATTATAACAGCATTTTCAGCAGCCTATAACTGAATATTTCCACTCACAATCTGGGAAGAGCACTGTGGCCCTATCCTGTTACTGCTGGGGTGGTCCAGTGGTTTTGTCCGGGTAAGGCCTGGAGTTACCTGTGCACTGCAATATTCAGAAGTGTCCAGATAACTTTTCCATTAACTAAAGATTAGTGCATGATAGCAGTGAACCCTTCCCACCTAGAAAATAGATGTTGGTCAGTACTTACACTAATGGCCATGCAGTAACGGGAAATTTTAGTGTAAGCTGCTATACAGGATCATTTGGATTTGAAAAGATTGGGCGTGCAAGTAGCAGACAGAAGTCACTATGATGGAAAAATTCTATAGCTCTTCCCCGTGTTACTCCTGACTCCTATTGATATTAGTCAGAACTTTAGAACACCAAATGTTCTGTTGTGTGAGTAATCAAGGATTTTTGTCCAAATTTGCAAATATAAGAACATGAGTTGCCATAATGAGGATCATCTAACCTGGTATCCGCTTTCCAACAGTTGTCAATCCAAGTCACAAGTACACAGCAGAATCTCAAAATTAGATAGACTCCACGTCCCTTATTTCCAGGGTTAAGCAGTGGCTTTCCCTAGATCTACCTTAATAATAGATTATGGATTTTTCCTCCAGGAATTTGTCTAAACTTCTTAAAAACCCAGCTAACTACTTTTGTGACTTCCTGCAGCAACAAGTTCCAGAACCTAAACATGCACTGAGTGAAAAAAATATTTTTTCTTATTTGACTTAAAAGTACTACTTACTAATTTTATGGCATGTCTCCTAATCCTTGCAGTTTGTGAAAAGTAAACAAGCATTTTATGGTTTCCTGTTCCTCTCCACTCATGATGTTAGAGACCTGTGTCATATCTCCCCTCTGCAGTTACTTCTCCAGGCTGAAGAGCCTTAACCTCTCTAGGGCTCTGTTTCATACTCTGCACTGTAGGCGCACTAAAACTAACACTAGAGACATCCATAGGAATATATGGGTGTCTTCTTATCATTAGCGTACGCTAATTTTTAGTGCGTGCTAAAAATGCTAGCGCGGCTTAATAAACACGGCGCTTAGCCTTTCCTCATATGAGATTTGATCTATCCTTTTAAGCATTTAGTCACCCTTCTCTGTACCTTTGCTAATAATGCTATGTAGCAAAAAGAATACTATACAATGCTTGAGGTGCGGTTAAAAGGGTTTGGTCCATATGGAATACTTTTCTATAAAATAACATAGGCATTCATGAATGTCCTACAACAGATGTTCTTTTTGAGATAATGACAATATTTTTCATTCTCAGATATGGATACCTGTATAACATGCCCAGAGGACCAATGGCCCAATCAGAAGAGAGATGCCTGTATCCCAAAAGTAATAACCTTCCTGTCCTATGAAGAGCCTTTGGGGATAACTTTGACTTTCATCATAATTTTCTTCTTTCTCATCACTGCTGTTATTCTGGGAATCTTTATTAACTACCGAGATACTCCCATCATGAAAGCCAACATCCGAGACCTCAGTTACATTCTTCTCATCTCACTCATGCCCTGCTTCCTCTGTTCCTGGATATACATTGGCTGTCCTGAAAAGGTGACTTGTATACTTCGACAGATTGTCTTTGGGATCACATTTTCCATTTCACTCTCCTCTGTAGTACCCTTGCTGGTCCTGTCATTTAATTCTTTTGAACAGGGGGGAGAAGTTAGCCAAGATTGGGTGGCAGAGCCGGTGGGGGAGGCGGGACTGGTGGTTAGGAGGCGGGGCTAGTGGTTGACAGGTGGGGCTAGTGCTGGGCAGACTTCTACGGTCTGTGCCCTGAAAAAGACAGATACAAATCAAGGTAAGGTATACACAAAAAGTAGCACATATGAGTTTATCTTGTTGGGCAGACTGGATGGACCGTGCAGGTCTTTTTCTGCCGTCATCTACTATGTTACTTTGTATTGGCAAAACCCATCACTGTGGTCATGGCTTTCCAAGCCATCAAACCTGGGAACAAGCTCCGGAAATGGTGAGTTCCAGGTTCTCATACTCTATAGTCCTTTCCTGTTCCCTTCTTTAGGCTCTTCTCTGTCTCATCTGGATGTGTACTGCTCCCCCCTTCCAATATCTTAATATGAAATCAGAATCTGGAACAATTCTAATTGAATGTAGTGAGGGGTCAATAGTTGCATTTTACTGTGTTCTGGGATAGCTAGGATTTTTGGCAGGTATTAGCTTCATCATAGCTTTCCTAGCAAGAAATCTACCAGGCAAGTTCAATGAGGCCAAATACATCATCTTCAGTATGCTGGTGTTCTGCAGCATCTGGGTCTCCTTCATCCCAATGTATCTGAGCACCAAGGGCAAGTACATGGTGGCAGTGGAGATATTTGCTATCCTGGCTTCAAGTGCTGGACTTCTGGGCTGTATTTTTCTCCCTGCTACATTATTCTGCTAAGGCCTGAAAGGAACAGCAGAAAATACCTATCTAAAAACTGGAATGGTTAAAATGTATGCAAATGATGGATTAATTTATTATTTTTTAAATCATTTACTTATAATTTTTCATTTTACAAGGGTCACTTGCAAACAGTAATACAGAGATGGCTGCACATCAATACAAGATAAGAAGAAAACAATCCCAACTAGATATATGGATTATATACAATCTTTCTCTTAGACCACAAAGCGAAGAAAAATAGGGAGAGTGAGATAAGACAAGGAGATCAATTAAACAGTAAACAGAAAAAAGAAAACATGGTATTAACCTGATTATCCCCAGATATTACTCATCTAATTCATTATTCCACATTGATCATCTGCTTGGCTTCTTCAAGACCAAATACGGTGTATAGTCAATTCATTTCATTGAGAACATACTTATTGTCCAGATTTTAGTTAGAAATAATACATCTGATTACATGCTCTCTCTTTTAAAAACCAGAAATTCTTTAACAATACATATACTTAAGTCTCTAATTCAAATCCCACTGATTAAAGCAATCCCAGTTTTCACAGGCTTCACTCCTTTCGAAGTAATAATTAAGGAAATATTTTGAGGAAAACTTTAGGAGTCATACCTGGAACTCTGGGAAAAACAATAATCTCCACATTAATCATCCACAATAACATCCACCTTATCATTCAAAGTTTCTGATCCAGAGGAAGTGACGTCATCGACTAAGATGGTGGTCTGAAGCGAGAGCTCCCGCGCCCCAGAACATAATTGTGTGGCGATATCCTTAATGCGCTTCAATTTTGCAAAGCAAACTACCCTTTGAAGTCTCTAAAGTGTTCCTGCAACTCCGGGCTCATGAACAAAGCTGCTAATCTTTCCCGATTTGCTTACCGCAGCTCCGCGACGGAACAGCCGATGGCAGAGCCAGAGCACATGGCGGAGGATTCAGCGAGCGCGGTAGCAGGGTCTGCCTCCCAAGATTTGTTTACTTCACAGCATGACCGAGTTTCGGAGGAGGTCAATTATACGGAGCTCCGAGATTGGATTAAGGAGATGCGGTCGGATCTTAAAGCGGTTCGCTCTGATCTTGTGACTATGAGTACCGATCTCCGTAGCGAAATCCGGGACTTGGGAAATCACCTAGAGGAGGTAATGGGCCGCGTGGAGGAACATGAGGAGGCTATCGGAGGCCTCACTAGCCAGGTTGGAGAAGTGCAGGTGGAGATTCAGCAGATTACCGACAAGCTCGAAGATCTTGAGAATCGTAGCAGGAGGTGTAACCTCCGGTTTAGAGGCTTGCCTGAAACTCCACTGTATGCCGACTGTGAAGATGTGGTACAACGGGTGGTGAGTGCCTTATTATCCGAAACTGGGTCACCTATTGAGCCTTCAGAGGTGCATTTAGTGAGGTCTCATAGAGCATTGGGTGGGGCACGCAACAATTTGCCCAAGGACATAATTGCTTGCTTCCGTGACTTTAAACTGCGTGAGCAGGTGATGCAGGCAAGCTGCAAGCATGATAACTTTAAATGGGACTCGTACTCAGTGTCCGTCTATCAAGATTTAGCGGCAATTACCCTGAAGAGACGGGCGGACCTGAAATTGGTCACGGCAAGGCTGCGTGAGCTAGGTATTAGATATCGATGGCGCCACCCTTTCGCCCTAGCGTTTTATAAAGATGGTCAACAACATCACATCAAATCGGTGGAGGAGGCCCGTCTAATCTTGCCTACAGAAGAGAAGGGTGCAACCCTCGCGCAGCCTAGCAAGTCACGTTCTGCTTCACTACCAGCTATTCCGAAATGGCAAAGGGTGACCAAAGGCAAGAAAAGACTGGAGCGTCAAAGATCAAGCACCCAGCTGCCTTGAGGGGTGATGTTTAGGATCTGAACAGTATTTTTTGTGCTAAAGACTCTTCACTTTGAGGATTCCATGTTGCATTTTTGTTGGGACTCTTAGCATTGATTTTATAGTAGTTCTACAAGAATTGAGTCCTGTTTCTAAATTGATATCCTGGGTTTTGCCTGCTGTTTAGGGCTTCTTTGCTGTTATATTACTTCTCAATTACATCTGTTTCCCATGTTGCCCCACCTATTTGTGGGCTTAATGTGGCTTATAATACCTTAAGTATATTGAGGATGCATAAGAGGGTATATATTATTAATGCTATAAGGATTTTGGGTTTATGATGCTGATTACTTGCTATGTTGTCTGGGGGGTGGGAAGAAGGGGTCTCCTTCCTCAACCATATGTCCCTTCTGATTGTAGGAAGGGGTCTTTCTGGATGGAATGGGTGGGGGGTGGGAGGGAGGGAGGGGTTGGGGGGGTGGAGCTTTAGACAAGCTATAATACGAATGTGGTGGGGGAGGCCTGAGTGGGATCTGGTGAGCGCATGGTTCCTTAGATGGTTGGCATGTGGGGGGTTGTTTCTTCTTTTTGAATGAGTAATATTCGGTTGGGGCTCTTGAATGTTAGAGGATTAAATGTTTCTATGAAGCGTCAACTTTTGTTTAGGGAGCTGATCCGCCTCAAGATCGATATAGCTCTGATTCAGGAGACACACTTGAAGACAGTACATGAGTCCTTGTGTAGACATCGTAAATTTCCACACCAATACTTTGCTTCCAATAGTGAGGGTACCAAGTCTAGAGGGGTAGCGGTCTTGTTTGCGGATTCCCATCCCTGGCATATTAGCAGGGTCATCCGAGACAGAGGGGGCAGATATATCTTAATAGTTCTGATGTTAGGGGGCCAGAGGTACACTTTATTAAACATCTATGGGCCTAACACTGATCATAAAGTTTTTTTTTGAACAGTTAGATCGGGTGTTACTTCAATATAAAGATGGCTCTCTTTTGGTTGGTGGAGATTTTAATCTGACACTAGACCCAAATTTAGATAACTCCGCTCAGGGGGTACATTATGCGGGGCGGGATCGGGAGGAGTTTCGAACCTTCCTAGAACGATGGCAGTTGATAGACATTTGGCGACAGGCCAACCCCACCCGTAGGGAATATACTTATTTTTCTCCTGTCCATAATTCTTTTTCGCGTATCGACTTGTGGTTAGGAGAGAGGGGGCATTCGTTGGGCGACTGCGATGTTAGGATTGAGGCGCGCACCTGTTCAGACCATAGTCCGGTGTGGTTGCAAATCAGCCTGGTTGGTCCTCCAAGAGGCCCCCCAGAATGGCGGCTAGATGACTCTCTACTCCTGGATATGTCTCACATCCTTCAAATCGAACAACATATTAAGGATTATCTCCACTTTAATGATAATGGCGAGGTTTCGCCAGGGGTCCTTTGGGATGGCCTAAAGGCGGTGCTCCGGGGTCATTTTATCGCATTGGGGGCTCATCTGAGGAGAGTTAAGAGTCAGCAGGAAGCTGCTCTGCATTCCCGCTTATTAGCAGTTGACAGGCAGTTACAGCAGTGCCCGGCGTCTCAATCGGCCCGATTGCAAACCCAATCTAATAAACTTCGACTAGAATTGCATAACTTGCAGCTGGATGTGTTGTCTGAGCAACTCCAACGAGTCCGCCAAACTCATTTTGAGTTTGGCAACAAGGCTAGCAGACTCCTAGCTCATAAACTTAGGCAGCAATCTACCCGCAATCATATTGTGTGCTTGAGGGATGAGACTGGTGTATTGACGTTCGATTCTTCGCGCATACAACAACTCTTCCAACAGTTCTACGAGCAGCTTTACTCCTCTGATATTGCCCCTTCTGATGTAGAAATCTTGGGATTCTTGGACTAACTTCAGTTGCCTAGGCTTGGAGAGGGGGCGCAACACCAACTTTCACGACCTATTGAAGTCGAGGAAATTTTTTGGGCCATACGTACCTTATCGCCGGCGAAGGCACCGGGGCCAGATGGCTTTACCAACAAGTTTTATAAGATTTTTGGGAAGTTGCTGGCCCCGGTGCTATTGAGGGTCTTCCACTCATTTGTGGAGGGCCATGATATCCCGTCATCGTGGAACCTCGCGAACATTACTATAATTTCTAAGCCAGGTAAAGATCCACAGTTATGTGGCTCTTATCGTCCAATCTCCCTATTGGGGGTGGACTATAAGCTTTTCACAAAAATTTTGGCTACTCGTCTGCAACACTATCTTCCTCAGCTGATTCGTGAGGACCAGGCGGGTTTTATCCACGGTTGTCAAACTTTTGATAATATACGGCGCGCCCTTCATCTTATGTATCATGCTGAGACAACTCGTGTGCCTCTCTGTATTCTCTCATTAGACGCGGAGAAGGCATTTGACCGCGTACATTGGCCATATATGTTTGCGGTGCTGCAGCGAGTTGGTGTGGAGGGCCCCTTTCTAAGCTGGTTGCGCTTGATTTATAGAGCTCCTTGCGCGTCAGTTCAGGTCAATGGGGGTAGATCGTCCCCGTTTTCACTGTTTCGAGGCACTCGACAGGGATGTGCTCTCTCGCCTCTTCTTTTCGCCCTTGCAGTCGAGCCGTTAGCGGAATGCATTCGGGCCCATCCGGAGATCCAGGGCATTCGCCGTGGGGAAGTCGACACCAAACTGCTTTTATTCGCAGATGATCTCCTCCTCACGCTTTCTGCTCCGATGATTTCTTTTCCGGCCCTGGCTTCTGTCCTTCGGGACTTTGGCGCCTTGTCCGGGTTTAAAATTAATCTGGATAAGTCAGAAGCCCTTAATGTCTCGGTCCCCGAGGATCAGGTGGCCCGGTTGAAGAGAGATTACCCTTTCAAGTGGGCTTCCGCAGGTATCAAATATCTGGGAGTTGTACTAACGAAAAAGTTTGCAGATCTTTATGCAGCTAATTTCCCAGGGAAACTTAAGGAACTCTTTTTGGAGCTTGAACGGTGGGAGGGTCTTACTATCTCCTGGCTCGGTCGCATTGCAGCGGTTAAAATGATCCTGCTTCCTAAACTTTTATATTTGTTTATGGCGCTCCCTATTTCAATGCCAGACAAGTTTTTTAGGGGGTTGCAACATAGAGTTTTCTCCTTTATTTGGAAGAACAGACCTCCGCGGGTCCTTAAGGAGGTGATGTATCAGCCTCGTGCTCATGGGGGGATGGGAGGTCCTTGGTTTTGGGCTTATTATCAGGCAGCCCATCTTCGCATCCTTGCGGCTTGGATGCGGAGTTCGGGGAGATCATGGGAGCGCTTAGAGCAAACTTGGCTGGATCCTTTCCCATTGGGCGCTGTCCCATGGCTGCCAGACCACCAGCTCGTGGTGCTTTTGAAGACTTTGCCCCCATTGTTACAAAAGCCACTATTAGTTTGGAGAGCGGTGTGTCGCCGCTTTTTTCCCAGTCGCCAGTATTTTCGATATATGTTTATTCGCTTTGCCCCACAATTTTCACCTGGGTTAGAGTCTGGGGGATTTCAGAGATGGGAGGCACTAGGTCTGTGCGAGCTGGGGCAGATATGGGAGGAGGGTGAGATGGTTTCCTTCCAATATCTTCAAGAGGAATATGGGATCCCTGCCTCTCACTCCTTCCAATACCGTCAGGTAAGGGATTTTATTAGTAGAAAGGCTAGGGAGGACTTGAATTTAGATGAAACTCTTCTGGAACGTGCAATGAGAAGTGGGGGAGGTAGAGGGGGAGTCTCTCGCTTATATAGGGCTCTTTTGTCATTTAGTAGACCAGTTCTTTATTACTTGGCCAAATGGGAGCAGGCACTGGGAGCGTCTTATGACTTCCCCTTGTGGGAAAGGATATTCAAATCTCTGCTTAAAGTTTCTGTATCTAGTGCCTTAATGGAGAATGGATATAAAATTTTGTATAACTGGTGGTATACTCCCAGTAGAGTACACAAGATGTTCCCATCAGTGTCAGCCTTGTGCTGGCGCCAATGTGCTGGGGTGGGGGATATGTATCACATTTGGTGGACGTGTCCTAAGGCCCAGAAGTATTGGTCTGATGTATTACGCCTTGTATATAGTATCACCAAGGTCTCTTACTCATTGAGAATGGAACACTGCCTTCTCCATGTCAAGCCTCGAGGGGTCAAGCCACATGTTCATCATCTAGCTACATTTGTTTTTGTGGCCAGCAAGCTAGTCTTGGCAGCGGCGTGGCGGCAGAGTACACTACCAGGTTTGGAAGTAGTGGTCCGTAGACTGGATCGTATTCATCTAATGTCTAAGTTGACAGCAAAACGAACTGGTCATCTTATACCATACCAGAAGATATGGGACCCATATGTGTCTTGGTCTGCTTGTCCGGATCCCACCCTTGGACTTTCATAGTGGGGGGAGGGTGTGGGGGGGGGTTGTTGTGGGTGTTTTTTGTCCATTAGCTGTGTAGCAACATGCTAACGATATTTGCTGTTCTGATGTCGTTTGTGAAATTACTGTTGCTGTAATGGCGCTTATTATCAATAAAAATTTCAGAAAAAAAAAAAAGTTTCTGATCCATTATCATTTTCAAGATCATAACCACTTCTAGCTTGTGTAGAACTTCATTTATTATATCAATTTTTCACTCTCAAAGGGTTCAATCAAATTGTCCATGTAACTCTCCAATAAGATTATATCTGAAACAAAGTTATTTACTACCGCCGTCAGGTCCCGAAGCGCCTTCCAGATGGCATTCAATGTAACCTCCATGGAAGCCAAAAACTCCAAGGTGATTTCTCTTGAGGTGTTTAGGAGTGGTTCCGCCGATTCGGGTTCTGCTGTAAACGTCCTTCATTTCAGCATATGCCTCTAACTCACTCCTCCACTCCTTTGGACATGGTGGTTGAATAATTTGGGAGTGATGGAGTTGTTTTTCCAGGTCCAAGAGCGTCGACGCTCC
This sequence comes from Microcaecilia unicolor, assembly GCF_901765095.1. NCBI lineage: Eukaryota > Metazoa > Chordata > Amphibia > Gymnophiona > Siphonopidae > Microcaecilia > Microcaecilia unicolor. The sequence continues at coordinate 337,108,036 of NC_044033.1, forward strand.
TTCGCCGGCGCTAATTAAAGGACTCGCCAACCCTTTCATCTGTGGGCAGTTCGACGCGCAGCTGCTCAGGGGACAAAACGCTGGCCATCAGTGGCTGACCGCCGGTTGTTCCCTTCCTCTCAGTTAAGGAAAGTGCAATTGCAGAGAGGGAATTTACATAAAGAAGACAAAACTTCAGAGGGCAGCTGGGCCGCTGGGCATACGAACTTCAGGTCACCATCTTACCACTCTCCCAGTTTGGGACACTCTGTCTGGTTTCTCCTCAGAGGCCTGTCTGATATGGGTATCCCTTCAGCATAGCCCTCTGAGTCACTGAAACACAGAAGCCCCTCCACCACTACAAGGTGGTGTCCCTTCGGAGGGGTTAATTTATTATTATTATCATTTGTCGGGAATGTCCACAGTAAATGATCAGTGGTTTTGCTAGAAACTGCATCATTGGTCTAGGCCATCCTAAATTTCATATACATTTTAAAAAAATTATAACTAAAATAAGATGTTATTCACAATTTGAACATAAAATTTAAGTAAATGTAACGGTAATAACAATTTTGTTGGTGATACTTTATTATTGGATTAATCTTATACATGTGAGTAGTTTTTCAGGGTCTTCCTCCATTCATCAAATCAGTGGAAAACACTAGTAATACTTCGGGGCTACCAATGCTGCTAAGAAATTCTCTTTTGCTACTGATACTGGTGAGAGATGAAACATACTTTACACTTCTGGACCTACCTTTCCATCTGCAACAGTTGCTGTGTCAGCAATTTACGGTGAAATGCCACATAGGTGATGACCTGTCCTTGAAATATTGCTTTTGTAAACGCTCAAAATAAGATGGGGTCCTTTACAAAGGTTTAATTCATCTCAGTACGGTGCTTCCATTGTTCAAGGTATACAAAAGGAGTAGGAAAAGATCAATGGACTTCCAAAATACTTATGAAGGAGAAGAAGATCCCTAGGATTCAAAAATAAGAGTTTATGTAGAAGCCAATAATAATACATGACACGGTGCCGTGTTTCGGCAATCCAATACCTGCATCAGGAGTCTGTATTATCTTACAAACATACATAAAAGATATAAAATCATTAATAATATGATAATGAGTTATATTAAAAAATGTTTTGAAACACAATAAAACCATTTTAACTTCAGGACAAATTATGCTGAATTATATGGAAACAGTGTACTTGGATAAAATAAATAATGGGCCATATTTACTAAGCCACACTAATGTTTTTAGCACGTGCTAAAAATTAGCGTGCGTTAACACTAGAGACACCCATAGGAATATATGGGTGTCTCTAGTGTTAGCATGCGCTAATTTTAAGCGCGCACTAAAAACGCTAGCATGCCTTAGTAAACAGGGCCCAATGTGACTTAACCAAACACTATGAAACAATCAATTGAGGGGCCCTTTTACTAAGCTGCGTAAGTGTCTACACGTGCCCAACGTGCACCAAAATGGAGTTCCCACCCGGCTACCGTGTGGCTCTTGCAGTAATTCCATTTTTGGTGCATTTCCGAAAAATCATTTTTATTTTCGGATGTGCGTATTGGAGGCGTGCCAAGTGGTATTTGATGTGCGCAGGTCATTACCGCCCAGATGCTGTGTGAGACTTTACTGCTATGTCAATGACTGACGTTAAGGTCTCAGATCCAAAGTGGACACGTAGCAATTTTTATTTTGTCGCATGTCCATTTTCGGCAAAAATTTAAAAAGGCATTTTTTTGTAGGTGCACTGAAAAATAATTCTGCTCACACCCAACACATGTGTCTACACTACTGCAGGCCAGTTTTCAGTGCACCTTAGTAAAAGGACCCCTGAATCTCTTATATTTTTTGGCAAGGTGCAAAATAAGAAACATATTTGAATCCAAATGTAAATAATATCTATTAATTGAGTTGTGTATTATAATAATTATACAGAATTATCAATGATGTGTAAATAATTATATATCTAAAAATCAACTAATTTACTTTAATAGACAGAGCTTGTTGTGTGTCTTTACTTACGTTCATTTTAAAAATAATCTGTTCTTAAAGCAATGAATAAAATTATGGAAAATTTTGGACTAAAAGATTGAACAATCAATCTTGCAAGATCAAATAATATGATTATTTATACATAAAGATAAAAAGACTGCAATGTGGTAATATCAAACTGAGAAGAGGAAGGTGTATTAACCGAGCTGATAACTTTTCCTGATGTGACAAAAGACACTCAGAAGCGCAGACAACAACGTCTTCTGATGAAGCCAAGAGTTCTTCACATGGGGGCGACATTTTTCCTGAGATACCCTTGTAAATGCATTGTTAAATATCAAATGAACAAATATGTCTTTTTTGATCCACCTCAACGCACAGCATTTTTAATAGCTAAGGGGTCTAATGGGAGGGGTGGGAATAGTTCAGTGTAATATAACTAGAATCTCTATGGGATTCAGCAAATACCTGTTATTTTTATTTTTTTACAAAATTAAATATCCATATATGTAACATTTTGAAACTCCAAATAGAGGACTTGAGGAAATCTGGTGGAATTTTCTTTACATCTTTTTGTTAAAATTAACAAAATATGATTTCCTAATATTATATAATGGAACCAGAAATCCTTTCTGTACAAGTGTATACTTTGATTATAATGTTAAAATTTATAAATAAAGGAAAAAAAAAAAAAAAAAAACGATCTGATGGCCACTGTTGTCTCACAGTTGTACAACCTCTGTAAAATTAATCTGTTTGGTATTTAAGTATAGGAACATAAAATATAATTTTATTTGGAGCAATAGAAAATTTATGATGTAACATGGGTGAAAAAATGTGTGCTGATCCATCCATCAAACCGTGATTACAATAAAACTAGATGGTGTAATGTGACACAACCGAGAGATATTGTGAGTTACGTTACTTAAAAAAGAAAGCATTGGAGCACCTCTTTTTTTGGCAGATAAGTGGTCTTCTATATCATGACAGTTTTTGAAATTGAATGAAAATCTTTAGAATTGAATGGAGATATAAAGGAAAAAGTGACATATAAAGAAAAATTGCATTTGAAAATTAAAGTAAATAGGAGGTTTTTCTAACTTGTGAAGAAGCTCCTCAGTGCCGTCTTTTTTACATCTGTGTGTGACCTGGAACACCTGAAGATGGTAATTCATTTTTTTCATTATTTTTTTCATTTGTGTGCCTTTCCATGATTTAAGGTTTTTGGGACACACAGTTTGGTTTCCCCTTTTTAGACACTGTTTTGTATTTGTTCCTGTGGCTTGCAGCACTTGTAGAGGAGACTTTTTCTATTAATATGTGCTAATTTTTAAGTACATAAGAAATGCCATACTGGAAAAGACGAAAGGCCCATCAAGCCCAGTATCCTGTCCCTGACAGCGGCCAATCCAGGTCAAGGGCACCTGACAGCTTCCCAAACATACAAACATTCTATACATGTTATTCCCGAAATTGTGGATTTTTCCAAGTCCATTTAGTAGCGGTCTATGGACTTGTCCTTTAGGAAACTGTCCAAACCCTTTTTAAACTCTGCCAAGCTAACCGCCTTAACCACATTCTCCGGCAACAAATTCTAGAGTTTAATTACGTGTTGGGTGAAGAAAAATTTTCTCCTATTTGTTTTAAATGTACTACACTGTAGTTTCATCGCATGCCCCCTAGTCCTACTATTTTTGGAAAGCGTGAACAGACGCTTCACATCCACCTGTTCCACTCCACTCATTATTTTATATACCTCTATCATGTCTCCCCTCAGCCGTCTCTTTTCCAAGCTGAAAAGCCCTAGCCTCCTTAGTCTTTCCTCATAGGGAAGTCGTCCCATCCCCGCTATCATTTTTGTTGCCCTTCGCTGCACCTTTTCCAATTCCACTATATCTTTCTTGAGATGCGGCGACCAGAACTGGACACAATACTCAAGGTGCGGTCGCACCATGAAATGATACAACGGCATTATAACATCCTCACACCTGTTTTCTATACCTTTCCTAATAATACCCAACATTCTATTCGCTTTCCTAGCCGCAGCAGCACACTGAGCAGAAGGTTTCAGTGTATTATCAACGACAACACCCAGATCCCTTTCTTGGTCCGTAACTCCTAACGTGGAACCTTGCATGATGTAGCTATAATTCGGGTTCTTTTTTCCCACATGCATCACCTTACACTTGCTCACATTAAACGTCATCTGCCATTTAGCTGCCCAGTCTCCCAGTCTCGTAAGGTCCTTCTGTAATTTTTCACAATCCTCTCGCGAATTAACGACTTTGAATAACTTTGTGTCATCAGCAAATTTAATTACCTCGCTAGTTACTCCCATCTCTAAATCATTTATAAATATATTAAAGAGCAGCGGTCCTAGCACTGACCCATGAGGAACCTCACTAACTACCCTTCTCCATTGTGAATACTGCCCATTTAGCCCCACTCTCTGTTTCCTATCCTTCAACCAGTTTTTAATCCACAATAGGACATTACCTCCTATCCCATGACCCTCCAATTTCCTCTGTAGCCTTGTCAAACGCCTTTTGAAAATCCAGATACACAATATCAACCGGCTCCCCTTTGTCCACATGTTTGTTTACTCCTTCAAAGAATTGAAGTAAATTGGTCAGGCAAGATTTCCCCACACTAAATCCGTGCTGACTTGGACTCAGTAATCCATGTCCTCGGGTGTGCTCTGTAATTTTGTTTTTAATAATAGCCTCTACCATTTTCCCCGGCACTGATGTCAGACTCACCGGTCTATAATTTCTCGGATCTCCTCTGGAACCTTTTTTAAAAATCGGCGTTACATTGGCCACTCTCCAATCTTCCGGTACCATGCTCGATTTTAAGGATAAATTGCATATCACTAACAGTAGCTCCGCAAGCTCATTTTTCAGTTCTATCAGTACTCTAGGATGAATACCATCCGGTCCAGGTGATTTGCTACTCTTCAGTTTGCCGAACTGCCCCATTACGTCCTCCAGGTTTACCGTGAATTCAGTAAGTTTCTCCGACTCGTCCGCTTGAAATACCATTTCAGACACCGGTATCCCATCCAAATCTTCCTCGGTGAAGACCGAAGCAAAGAATTCATTTAATCTCTCCGCTACGTCTTTGTCTTCCTTGATCGCCCCTTTTACCCCTCGGTCATCCAGCAGCCCAACCGATTCTTTTGCCGGCTTCCTGCTTTTAATATACCGAAAATAATTTTTACTATGTTTTTTTTGCCTCTACTGCTATCTTTTTTTCATAATCCCTCTTGGCCTTCTTTATCTGTGCCTTGCATTTGCTTTGACACTCCTTATGCTGCTTCTTGTTAATTTCAGACAGTTCTTTCTTCCATTTTCTGAAGGCGTTTCTTTTAGCCCTAATAGCTTCCTTCACCTCACTTTTCAACTAGGCCGGCTGTCTTTTGGACTTCCGTCTTTCTTTTTTAATTCGCGGAATATGTTTGGCCTGGGCCTCCAGGATGGTATTTTTGAATATCCAGGATGGTATTTTTGAATAGCATCCACGCCTGTTGTACAGTTTTTCTCCGAGGACAAGCAGGCTGCTTGTTCTCACTGATGGGTGACGTCCACGGCAGCCTCTCCAATCGGAAACTTCACTAGCAAAGGCCTTTGCTAGTCCTCGCGCGCCCATGCGCACCGCGCATGTGCGGCCGTCTTCCCACCCGAATCGGGTCGTGTTCGTCAGTCTTCTTTTGTCCGCGCTCGGTACGGTCGTGTTTTGCGCCGTTCGCGCCCCTTAAGTTGACCCTCGCCGGTCTTTTTGACTTTTCGCTAAAAAAAAAAAGGGATTCCGGAGAAGGGCCTTTTGGTCTTTTTCCTTTTCCCCTATTTCTAGTTTTTGGCCCCGTTAAGTTTTCTTTCGTTTTCGGGGTAGGCCCCTTTGAGGCCTCGGGTCGAGTTTTTTTCTCCCCATCTTTTTGGTGCCTTACCGCAATTACGAGTTTTGATTTCGCCGGCGTGATTTTTCCGCCCATGTCATCGAAGTCTCCCAGCGGCTTCAAGAAGTGCACCCAGTGCGCCCGGGTAATCTCGCTCACTGATAGGCACGCGTTGTGTCTTCAGTGTCTGGGGGCTGGGCACCGCCCGCAGGCCTGCAGTCTTTGCGCCCTTTTACAGAAAAGGATTCAGGTAGCGAGATTGGCCCAGTGGAACGTTTTGTTCTCGGGCTCTTCGTCGGCATCGGCACCGGGAGTATCGAGTGCGTCGACGTCGACAGCGTCAACACCTCTGCCCTCGGCCGTGACGGTATCGATTGTATCGAGGCATCGACCCTCTGCATCGTCGGGGCCGAGGCATCGGAAGGCTGCGTCGGCGTCGGTGGTACCGGGACCTCCGCTTCTGCTGATGTCGTCGGACGGTGGTGTTTCGTCTGGAGTGCAGGTGAGGGCTGTCCATTCCCCTGCTGGTGGCGGTGAGCCTTCGGGTGGGTCTCCCCCTACCCTGAGGGCTCCTGCGGTACAGCCCCCCCGAGACCGACCTTCTTCGGCCTCGACCCCGAGGAAGCGACGGTTGGATTCTACGTCCTCCTCGTCGGTACCGGGAAGCTCCGGTGACATGCTTCGTTTGAAAAAGTCAAAGAAGCATCGACACCGGTCTCCTTCCCGCGTCGGTACCGAGAGCTCTGGGTCGCCGAGGGAGTCGGCACCCAGTAGGCATCGGCACCGGGAGGACCGCTCACCCTCTGTTCAGGAGGTGTCAATGCGCTCCACCTTGGACAGCCCGGAACAGCCTCCACACCCGGAACAGACTCTGACTTCGACTCCTGCATCGGCTTCCATGTCTTTCTCCACAGCCGCCCTGCACGAGAGTCTCCGGGCCGTTCTCCCAGAGATCCTGGGAGAGCTGTTGCGCCCTTCCCCTCCGGTACCGGGGGTGCTTGCGCCTCCGGTACCGTCGAGTGAGGCGCCGGCTGGCCCCTTGCCCGGGGTGAGGTCTCCGACATCGGTGCCGCTTGCGGTACCGACTGCGGTCGCCTCCCAGGAAGGCTCCCCGACGACGTCGGTGGAGGGAGCTTCGCCGGTGCGGGCGAGGGAGTCTACCTCTCGACGCTCCCACCGTGGCCGTGGTTCCACGGAGTCGAGCCGGGCACGGCTTCAGACACAGGTTCGTGAACTTGTGTCTGATACCGATGGTGAGGCCTCGTGGGAGGAGGAGGAGGACATCAGATATTTCTCTGACGAGGAGTCTGATGGCCTTCCTTCTGATCCCACTCCCTCCCCTGAAAGGCAGCTTTCTCCTCCCGAGAGTCTGTCTTTTGCGGCCTTTGTCCGGGAGATGTCTACGGCCATCCCCTTCCCGGTGGTTGTGGAGGACGAGCCCAGGGCTGAAATGTTTGAGCTCCTGGACTATCCTTCTCCACCTAAGGAAGCGTCCACAGTACCCATGCATCATGTCCTAAAAAAGACATTGCTGGCGAACTGGACCAAGCCTTTAACTAATCCCCACATTCCCAAGAAGATCGAGTCCCAGTACCGGATCCATGGGGACCCAGAGCTGATGCGCACTCAGTTGCCTCACGACTCTGGAGTTGTGGATTTGGCCCTAAAGAAGGCTAAGAGTTCTAGGGAGCATGCTTCGGCGCCCCCGGGCAAAGACTCTAGAACCTTAGACTCCTTTGGGAGGAAGGCCTACCATTCCTCTATGCTCGTGGCCAAAATTCAGTCTTACCGGCTCTACACGAGCATACACATGTGGAACAATGTGCAGCAGTTGGCGGGCTTGGTGGACAAGCTCCCTCCTGAGCAAGCCAAGCCATTTCAGGAGGTGGTCAGGCAGCTGAAGGCGTGCAGAAAATTCCTGGCCAGAGGGGTGTATGACACCTTTGATGTTGCGTCCAGGGCCGCTGCTCAAGGTGTGGTGATGCGCAGACTCTCATGGCTGCATGCCTCCGACCTGGAGAATAGGATCCAGCAGCAGATTGCGGACTCGCCTTGCGGATAATATTTTTGGAGAAAAGGTCGAACAGATGGTAGAGCAGCTCCACCAGCGGGATACCGCTTTCGACAAGTTCTCCCGCCGGCAGCCTTCAGCTTCTACCTCCACAGGTAGACGTTTTTATGGGGGAAGGAAGACTGTTCCCTACTCTTCTGGCAAGCGTAGGTACAATCCTCCTTCTCGACAGCCTGCGGCCCAGGCTAAGCCCCAGCGCGCTCGCTCTCGTCAGCAGCGTGTGACTCAGCAAGGCCCCTTGGCTCCCCAGCAAAAGCAAGGGACGAGCTTTTGACTGGCTCCAGCAGAGCATAGCCGACATCAAAGTGTCAGTGCCGGGCGATCTGCCGGTCGGGGGGAGGTTGAAAGTTTTTCACCAAAGGTGGCCTCTCATAACCTCCGACCAGTGGGTTCTCCAAATAGTCCGGCAAGGATACTCTCTCAATTTGGTGTCCAAACCTCCAAATTGCCCACCGGGAGCTCAATCCTACAGCTTCCAGCACAAGCAGGTACTTGCAGAGGAACTCTCCGCCCTTCTCAGCGCCAATGCGGTCGAGCCCGTGCCATCCAGGCAAGAAGGGCTGGGATTCTATTCCAGGTACTTCCTTGTGGAAAAGAAAACGGGGGGTGCGTCCCATCCTAGACCTAAGGGCCCTGAACAAATATCGGGTCAAAGAGAAGTTCAGGATGCTTTCCCTGGGCACCCTTCTTCCCATGATTCAGGAAAACGACTGGCTATGCTCTCTGGACTTAAAGGACGCCTACACGCACATCCCGATACTGCCAGCTCACAGACAGTATCTGCGATTTCAGCTGGGCACACGTCACTTCCAGTACTTTGTGCTACCCTTTGGGCTCGCCTCTGCGCCCAGAGTGTTCACGAAGTGCTTGGCTGTAGTAGCAGCGGCGCTTCGCAGGCTGGGAGTGCACGTGTTCCCCTATCTCGACGATTGGCTGGTGAAGAACACATCCGAGGCAGGAGCTCTACAGTCCATGCAGATGACTATTCGCCTCCTGGAGCTACTGGGGTTTGTGATAAATTATTCAAAGTCCCATCTTCTTCCAGTACAGAGACTCGAATTCATAGGAGCTCTGCTGGATTCTCGGACGGCTCGTGCCTATCTCCCAGAGGCGAGAGCCAACAACTTGTTGTCCCTCGTCTCGCGGGTGCGAGCGTCCCAGCGGATCACAGCTCGGCAGATGTTGAGATTGCTGGGCCACATGGCCTCCACAGTTCATGTGACTCCCATGGCCCGCCTTCACATGAGATCTGCTCAATGGACCCTAGCTTCCCAGTGGTTTTAGGCTGCTGGGGATCTAGAAGACGTGATCCACCTGTCCACGAGTTTTCTCAATTCCCTGTATTGGTGGATGATTTGGTCCAATTTGACTCTGGGACGTCCTTTCCAAATTTCTCAGCCACAAAAAGTGCTGACTACGGATGCGTCTCTCCTGGGGTGGGGAGCTCATGTCGATGGGCTTCACACCCAGGGAAGCTGGTCCCTCCAGGAACGCGATCTGCAGATCAATCTCCTGGAGTTACGAGCGGTCTGGAACGCTCTGAAGGCTTTCAGAGATCGGCTGTCCCACCAAATTATCCAAATTCAGACAGACAACCAGGTTGCCATGTATTACATCAACAAGCAGGGGGGCACCAGATCTCGCCCCCTGTGTCAGGAAGCCTTCAGCATGTGGATTTGGGCTCACCGTCAGGGCATGGTGCTCCAAGCCACATACCTGGCAGGCGTAAACAACAGTCTGGCCGACAGACTGAGCAGGATTATGCAACCTCACGAGTGGTCGCTCAACTCCAGAGTAGTGCGACAGATCTTCCAGGTGTGGGGCACCCCGTTGGTAGATCTCTTTGCATCTCGAGCCAACCACAAAATCCCTCAGTTCTGTTCCAGGCTTCAGGCCCACAGCAGACTGGCATCGGATGCCTTCCTCCTGGACTGGGGGGAGGGTCTGCTGTATGCTTATCCTCCCATACCTCTGGTGGGGAAGACTTTGTTGAAACTCAAGCAAGACCGAGGCACCATGATTCTGATTGCTCCTTTTTGGCCGCATCAGATCTGGTTCCCTCTTCTTCTGGAGTTGTCCTCCGAAGAACCGTGGAGATTGGAGTGTTTTCCGACCCTCATCACACAGGACGAAGGGGCGCTTCTGCATCCCAACCTCCGGTCTCTGGCTCTCACGGCCTGGATGTTGAGAGCGTAGACTTTGCCTCTTTGGGTCTGTCAGAGGGTGTCTCCCGCATCTTGCTTGCTTCCAGGAAAGATTTCACTAAGAGGAGTTACTTCTTTCTATGGAGGAGGTTTGCCATCTGGTGTGACAGCAAGGCCCTAGATCCTCGCTCTTGTCCTACACAGACCCTGCTTGAATACCTTCTGCACTTGTCTGAGTCTGGTCTCAAGACCAACTCTGTAAGGGTTCACCTTAGTGCAATCAGTGCATACCATTACCGTGTGGAAGGTAAGCCGATCTCAGGACAGCCTTTAGTTGTTCGCTTCATGAGAGGTTTGCTTTTGTCAAAGCCCCCTGTCAAACCTCCTACAGTGTCATGGGATCTCAATGTCGTTCTCACCCAGCTGATGAAACCTCCTTTTGAGCCACTGAACTCCTGCCATCTGAAGTACTTGACCTGGAAGGTCATTTTCTTGGTGGCAGTTACTTCAGCTCGTAGAGTCAGTGAGCTTCAGGCCCTGGTAGCCCAGGCCCCTTACACCAAATTTCATCATAACAGAGTAGTCCTCCGCACTCACCCTAAGTTCTTGCCAAAGGTTGTGTCGGAGTTCCATCTGAACCAGTCAATTGTCTTGCCAACATTCTTTCCCCGTCCTCATTCCTGCCCTGCTGAACGTCAGCTGCACACATTGGACTGCAAGAGAGCATTGGCCTTCTATCTGGAGCGGACACAGCCCAACAGACAGTCCGCCCAATTGTTTGTTTCTTTTGATCCCAACAGGAGGGGAGTGGCTGTGGGGAATGCACCATATCCAATTGGCTAGCAGATTGCATTTCCTTCACTTACGCCCAGGCTGGGCTGGCTCTTGAGGGTCATGTCACGGCTCATAATGTTAGAGCCATGGCAGCGTCGGTAGCCCACTTGAAGTCAGCCACTATTGAAGAGATTTGCAAAGCTGCGACGTGGTCATCCGTCCACACATTCACATCTCATTACTGCCTGCAGCAGGATACCCGACGCGACAGTCGGTTCGGGCAGTCAGTGCTTCAGAATCTGTTCGGGGTTTAGGATCCAACTCCACCCCCCTAGGCCCATGTTTTATTCTGTTCCAGGCTACACTCTCAGTTAGTTGGAAAAATTGTTAGGTCAATCTCAGTTATGTCCTCGCCGTTGCGAGGCCCAATTGACCATGTTTGTTGTTTTGAGTGAGCCTGGGGGCTAGGGATACCCCATCAGTGAGAACAAGCAGCCTGCTTGTCCTCGGAGAAAGCGAATGCTACATACCTGTAGAAGGTATTCTCCGAGGACAGCAGGCTGATTGTTCTCACAAACCCGCCCGCCTCCCCTTTGGAGTTGTGTCTTCCCTTGTCTTTGTCTTGCTATATATGGGACTGACGAACACGAGCCGGTTTCGGGCGGGAAGACGGCCGCGCATGCGCGGTGCGCATGGGCGCGCGAGGACTAGCAAAGGCCTTTGCTAGTGAAGTTTCCGATTGGAGGGGCTGCCGTGGACGTCACCCATCAGTGAGAACAATCAGCCTGCTGTCCTCGGAGAATACCTTCTACAGGTATGTAGCATTCGCTTTACCCTCTCAGTTGACCCTCTAAGTTTTTTTCTTAACTGTTCTTCTCATTTTATCATAGTCTCCTTTTTTAAAGTTAAACGCTAACGTATTTGACTTCCTATGTATGGTTACTTCAAGGTTGATATCAAAACTGATCATATTATGATCACTGTTATCAAGAGGCCCCAGTACCATAACGTTCCCCACCAGATCAAGCGCTCCACTAAGGACCAAGTCTAGAATTTTTCCTTCTCTCGTCGGCTCCTGCACCAGCAGCTCCATAAAGCTGTCCTTGATTTCATCAAGGAATTGTACCTCTCTAGCGTGTCCCAATGTCACATTTGCCTAGTCTATATTTGGGTAATTGAAGTCACCCATTATTATCGCATTGCCCATTTTGTTTGCGTCTCTGATTCCTTTTATCATTTCTGCGTCCTCATGCTCATCCTGGCGAGGCGAATGGTAGTACACTCCTATCACCGTCCTTTTCCCTTTTCTACATGGAATTTCAACCCACAATGATTCAAAGGTGTGATTTGTGTCCTGCTGAATTTTTAATCTATCTGAATCAAGGCTCTCATTAATATACAATGCTACCCCTCCACCAGTCCGGTCCACCCTATCACTACGATATACTTTGTACCCCGGTATGACAGTGTCCCACTGGTTATCCTCCTTCCACCAGGTCTCAGTAATGCCTATTATATCCAATTTTTAATTTAGTGCAATATATTCCAACTCTCCCATCTTATTTCTTAGACTCCTAGCATTTGCATATAGACATTTCAGAGTATGTTTGTTGTTCCTATTTGCATGATGGTTAGTACTTGACACTATTGATTTCCCATCTTTTGTCTGATCTTTAGTTGTAGTTAAAGGCACCTGGCCTACCATGGTCTCTTGTGCAACCTCACTATCCAGAAACCCTACCTTCCCTGTTTGTGAGGTATCCTTGCAAGATACCTTATCCTGAACCATGGGCTGTTGTGCGACTGTCGGCCTTTCCCCCATTTCTTAATGTTTTAGAGTCTGCATCATTTGGTTTCACACTGAAGCTTAAGTAGAGAGGTGTGGTAGCCGTGTTAGTCCACTCTTAAAGGTTATCAATAGAAATCAAACAAAATAAAACATGGAAAAGAAAATAAGATGATACCTTTTTTATTGGACATAACTTAATACATTTCTTGATTAGCTTTCGAAGGTTGCCCTTCTTCATCAGATCAGAAATAAGCAAATGGGGTAGCTGAAAGTATATATAAGTGAAACATCCAAGCATTTCAATGACAGTCTAGCAGGGTGGGGGTGGGTAGGAGTTATGCATGGGGACATCAAAGCATTTAATTGATAGTCTAGCAAGATGGGTGTGGGTAGGTGAGAGGAGGGTGATAAACAGAGATATAGAACTTTATGGTTTATAATGGGCTAGAAAACCCAGATCCTTGTTAAGTCCTGCTGGGTGTCAAAATATTCAATCGTTCTGACTTCAAGAGCAAGGGGCCCTTTTACTAATCCACATAGGCGCCTATGCGCACCCAATGCGCATCAATTTGGAATTATTGCCCGGCTACCGCTTGGCCCGTGCGGTAATTTCATTTTTTACGTGCGTCCACTTCAAGCACTGGAGAATAAATTTTATTTTCTGGCGCACGGGTGGTAATCGCCATTGTATGCATGTTGACCATTACCACCCAGTTAACGCATGAGGCCAGTGGCGTTCCTAGCCTGGATGGCACCCGGGGTGGATCGCCGATGCGCTCCCCCCCCCCGGGTGCAGCGCGCCCCCCCCTGCAAAATGATGCCTCCCCCCGGCGAAATGACACCCCCCCCCGGGTGCACACCGCTGGGGGGGTGCCGCGGCACATGCCTGTCGGCTCTGAGTTCGCTAACTTCGCTCGTTCCGGGGCAGAGGGAGCTGCAGCGAACGAGCGAAGATAGCGAACTCGGAGCAGACAGGCGTGCGCCGTGGCACCCCCCAGCAGCGTGCACCCGGGGCAGACCGCCCCCACTGCCCCCCCTTGGTACGCCACTGCATGAGGCCTTACCACTAAGTGACTGGGTGGCGGCAAAGTCTCAGACCCAAAATGGTCGCTCACCAATTTTTATTTTGCTGCACGTCCATTTTCAGTTAAAAAACCCACACCATTTTTTACAGGTCCACTGAAAAATGGATCTGTGCACATCCAAAACACGTGCCTACACTAGCGCAGGCCATTTTTCAGTACACCTTAGTAAAAGGACCCCTTACTTCTCTGACTTTGGTGCAAATTTATGTTTTCTTTTGGCTTATGCAATATGTCAGGGCATTTTTTTTTGCAGTTGTTTCCTTCAAAGTAGAACTGTCATTTATGGAGGATTTATATATTTCAATACCACCTTCACTTAGTAGCTATGCGTTTGACGCTCCACCTTCAAGTGCTATTCTATCGCGTCTTTATTCAGTGTTTATTTTTTAATTGCATTACTTGACAGTGAGTAATTTTGTTGATCCACCTTTAGGTGTTCATGCACTGCGTTTTAAGTGTTCAAAGCTGATGATTAATTATTGTGCTAGTTTTAAGAACAAGTTGCATACACATATTACAATTTTATTTTTATATTACCTTTTGAAACTTTTCAGTGCTTTCCTAGTTACTTTTTTAGTGCTCTTGGCGAACTCACCTTTTTAGTGTTGCATTCTTCATAAATTTACTTTTTTCATATATAAAACGCATACATGCATCCGTCTTAATATATAAAACGCATACATGCAGCCATCTTTTCTATTTATAATATGCATACATGCAGCCGTCTTTCTTTTCAATTTTTTACATCATATGCTTCTAGTGTGTTTTAGTTTTTTCATCTTTTTGCCATTGTTCTATTTTTATATAGTAGTTGTTTATAGTGTTGTCTATTTCTAATATGTTGATGCTGCCTTCAATGTTCATTCTTTAATTGAATTAATTAACAATGTGTGTTCTGCACCTACGCTTTTAGGTGTTCATTCACCACGTCTGATGTTTCGTTAGTTTTAATAACTTGTCACATCCACACATTACTACATCTTTTATCCCATTTTTTTTGTCATTTTATTTTTACATTACAGTGAGGTTTTTTTTTAACTGATAAGGTGTAATGTAGAGAGCTGGACATTGGGAATGATGTTAATGATAAAGGGTATTGTTACAGGGGAGGAAGAGGTCCATGCGTGAACTGTTGGTTTATTATCATTTGAGGTTCTATCTACATCCCCTCATTGCCCCCAGCCTAAATACAAGATGATACAAGGAGGTATCTGAAACCTTTCTGCCAGCACCAGAATCTAACGTGAATATGTCCTTTCTTTAAAAAGTAGAGCTTTGATTCACCATAGGTAATACACACTGAAATCTTCTGCTCAGTGTGTGGCGGCGGTTGCCAAAAACACAAACAGGATGCTTGAAATTATTAGGAAAGGGTTGGTGAATAAGGCCGAAAATACTATAATGTATTGCGGTCAGTTCTGGTTGCCGTATCTCAAAAAAGATATAGCAGAATTTTAAAAAAGTTCAAAGAAGAGTGACTAAAATGATAAAGGGGATGGAACTCCTATCGTATGAGGAAAGGCTAAAGAGGTTAGGGCTCTTCAGCTTGGAAAAGAGACAGATGAGGGGGAGATATGATTAAGGTCTACTCAATCCTGAATGGTGTAGAATGAGTAGAAGTAAATTGATTTTCTACTGTTCCAAAAGTACAAAGACTAATGTAATATATGGTAACATATATTAAATGTTTTTTTCCGGGGGCTGTTCCAGGGTTTTGGTGGATGCTGCTGGCTGGAAAAGGTTTAAAGTTTAGTTTGGGAATTGTTAATGGAGTTAGGTGAAGTGTGAGATGTTTCTTAAATATAGTTTTATTTTTCAAGGAATAAACCATGATTAAGTGGGGATTGTACTTTAAAATGTTCCTTTCTGTTTTGGGTACAAGTCAGGTTAAAATTGACTTTGAAATTCTCTGTGTAGTAAGTTTTGCAGTAACTTCTATGGGGGAGGGAGATTCTAAACAGATCAGGGTTGCCAGGTAGAAATTTTTTTTCCAGCCCAATCCGGGCCAGAAACCAGCCCAAAACCCGCCCAAACACAAACCCCGCCCCTGACACCCCCACCCCCGCGTCACCGGCCCCGCCCCCGCCGTCACCGGCCCCGCCTCCCACGTCATCGGGCCCGCCTCCCCGTCATCAGCCCCGCCTCCCACGTCATCGGGCCCGCCTCCCCGTCATCAGCCCCGCCTCCCCGTCATCGGCCCCGCCTCCCACGTCATCGGCCCCGCCTCCCACGTCATCGGCCCCGCCCAAAACGTCACTAACCCCGCCCAAAAACGTCACTAACCCCGCCCCCCGCGGCCGAAAAAAATCAAAAAGCCGCCCAAAAAGCCGCCCGGAAGCCCAAAAAACCGCAACCCGCCGTGGGCAAAAATTTCCCGCGGCGGGGCGCGGAAAACCGCCCAATTGGGCGGTAAAACCGCCCACCTGGCAACACTGAAACAGATCAGTGAAAAAAAAACTGTCTTTCTCTGACAAGCTGGTTGGTTGAGTGATGTCAGATCCTCTAGGTGAGTTGCCAGGGAGACTGGGTGAGCAGAAAAAAAGACCAGGGCTGTGAACATGGAGAGTGAGACAGAATAAAACGTATGCTGAGTGTGTGAAATGTAAGAAATAAAAGTATATTTTATGAGTTTAAAGTGAAATGTGACATTGAAAAAGGGTACTTTGATATTGAAAGTGAGCTGAGGTGAGTGAATGTTCCAGTATAGCACTGAATTTCCAGAGATAAGTGATTTACCATTTTAGGGTGAGAGAGGCTTTGATTTGTGGTGGGAATTGTACTACATGAGAAAGCCTATAAGGGTGTCAGGAAAAAGTGTGTAAGGATTTTAAGTATGACACAGGGGAAGGACTGAGAAGTGAAGTTGATATTTGGAAAAAGAAGCCATTAAGCTGTGTCTGTGGGAAAGGTGTGTTGTTGGTGAGAGTTCTGAGTTCAGTGCAGGGTTTGGAATCAGACTGCAGATTAAAGAAAATCCAACACTGTTTTTGTATGAGTATGCTGTATTCTCCAGATTGATCTGATAGCTGTGCAGGGAAATGTTATGTTTATATGTGAAGTCTGTGAGATGCAATATTGAATCACCATTTGAATATGGAATGGGTTACTGTGTGAGATCTCTGAATGCAGTGTGAAGCCTGCTGGATTTTAGAACAGGGAATCAACAGTGAGAAATAGGCTGTGAAGTGAGTCCTCCTTTAACTTATTTTATTTCAATTACAGAGTGTGGCCAAAGTATTGAGAACTGATTAATTGTCACCAGAGAGGAGTCAGCGCCTGAAAAAGCCAGGGAGTTGTAAGATTTTTCTTCCCTGATTATTTTCTTTATAAGTGAGGTTTAGGAAGAAGAAATCTGGAGAAATTATCCTCTGAAGGGTTCCGGCTGAGCTCCAACGCAAGAAAGACCTCACCTAAATAAATTCAACCACAGCTAAGTGACTTTGGCAAAGGGTGTTGAAGGACATATAAGTTTGTTTGGTTTACAACATTTTAAGAGAAAACTAAAGAACAGAACAACATCAAATATAAAAAATCCATGTTTTCCTGACATGCTTAAGTGTTCTGGGTTACTACTACTACTACTACTATTTAGCATTTCTATAGCGCTACAAGGCATACGCAGCGCTGCACAAACATAGAAGAAAGACAGTCCCTGCTCAAAGAGCTTACAATCTAATAGACAAAAAATAAATAAAGTAGGCAAATCAAATCAATTAATGTGGACAGGAAGGAAGAGAGGAGGATAGGTGGAGGCGAGTGGTTACAAGTGGTTACGAGTCAAAAGCAATGTTAAAGAGGTGGGCTTTCAGTCTAGATTTAAAGGTGGCCAAGGATGGGGCAAGACGTAGGGGCTCAGGAAGTTTATTCCAGGCGTAGGATGCAGCGAGACAGAAGGCGCGAAGTCTGGAGTTGGCAGTAGTGGAGAAGGGAACAGATAAGAAGGATTTATCCATGGAGCGGAGTGCACGGGAAGGGGTGTAGGGAAGGACGAGTGTGGAGAGATACTGGGGAGCAGCAGAGTGAGTACATTTATAGGTTAGTAGAAGAAGTTTGAACAGGATGCGAAAACGGTTAGGGAGCCAGTGAAGGGTCTTGAGGAGAGGGGTAGTATGAGTAAAGCGACCCTGGTGGAAGATGAGACGAGCAGCAGAGTTTTGAACCGACTGGAGAGGGGAGAGGTGACTAAGTGGGAGGCCAGCAAAAAGCAGATTGCAGTAGTCTAAACGAGAGGTGACAAGGGTGTGGATGAGGGTTTTGGTAGAGTGCTCGGAAAGAAAGGGGCGGATTTTACGGATGTTGTAAAGAAAGAAACGACAGGTCTTGGCAATCTGCTGGATATGAGCAGAGGAGAGAGAAGAGTCAAAGATGACCCCAAGGTTTCGAGCTGAGGAGACAGGGAGAATGAGAGAGCCATCAACAGAAATAGAAAACAGGGGGAGCGGGGAGGTAGGTTTGGGGGGTTCAAGTGAGATCCTTGCACAAACATCCATAATACCTATAAAGACTCAAATTCTGACATCAATAGCAAGGAAAGAGTATAGAAACAAATATCTGATTTTGATAAAATGACAATTTAAATATTTATCTGAAAAGGTTATTTTCTACCTTTTTAGGTGATTTTGTTGAAAGAAACAGAAAAAGTTAAGGGTATACATGTAAAACTACATTTGAATGTTGAATATGTTATTGCAGTTCTATTAAGCCACACACTAATTGTGAATTAGAGTTTATTTGAATGAAAATTTGCTTGCATTTGTATTCAATAAAGAAAAAGATATTTTGCAAATCTGAAAGTTTGGTTATTCCATTTCAGGAACAAATCATAAATTTAGATTCTTTTCCTCCTTTATTCTTTGAGAGTAAAGGACGAGGTTAGTTTATTTGTTCCACTCCCTCGGCTGTGAGTGTGTGTTCCCTGGATATTTGCCACGACTACAAACATCAGGTATCTGGGAGCACATCACTACAGTCCAGCCGAGAGGGGTGGCAACACTAGGGGATATGCAAATACTTTTAAAACAAATAGGAGGAAACATTAATTCAACGAATAGTTAAGCTCTAGAACTCATTACCTGAGGATGTGGTAACAGCGGTTAGTGCATCTGGGTTTAAAAAAGGTTTGGACAAATTCCCGGAGGAAAAGTCCATAGTCTGTTTTTGAGAGAGACATGGGAAGCAATTGCATGCCCTGGGATTTGTAGTATGGAGTGTTGCCATGATTTGGGTTTCTGCTAGGTACTTGTGACCTGTCTTGACCACTGTTTGGAAAACACAGGATACTGGGCTAGATAGACCATTGGTCTGACCCAGTATAGCTACTCTTATGTTCTTATGAAATCCACTACCTTGTCACTGGATTTTATCATTCTAACAACCCACCCAATACCAGTAATTTATTAAAAGAACTTCGTGAAATTCTATTCTCTGAGGGGCCCTTTTACTAAAGCTTATTGTGTGCTAGCCAAATTAGTGCGTGCTAAATGCTAAGATGCCCATAGGTAATGTTGTTAGCTTGCGCAAAGTTTTATTAAAAGAGCCTCTAAGAGTGCTATCACAGTCCTCTAATTCACCAGATCCAGCTCACCAGGTGCCGTTAGAGATTCACTCAGAAAGCTTTAAAAAGAGGGACGTATAAATATAGCTTCTCTTTCTGAAACAGATTTGGAAAGCTTGGTATTCCTAAACCTTAGACGGTGCTGACTAGTTAATAGAAACACCACAGCATAAAAATTTAAGTAAAATAATTCAGAGGCAAAATATATGGAAACCTTCTAGGGAAAACAAATTCATTTTTAATGTACAATCTTAGAAATGTTTTGGGAGTCACTGTGTTGTTTAATAAAAATAATCTCACTACAGGGAAATTCAGTTATTGTGACATCACTGAAGAGGTGACATCAGACACTGCTAGAATGAGGCATTGTGACATCACTGAAGAGGTCACCTGAGACACTGCTGGAATGAGGCATTGTGACATCACAGTGTCACCTCTAGGTTAGCAGAGACTGAAACTCTTCAAATTCACTGCTCATTACCAGTGAAAGACATCAGACGTCTCTAAGGACTGCATTGTGGAGGAGTGGCCTAGTGGTTAGGGTGGTGGACTTTGGTCCTGGGGAACTGAGTTTGATTCCCACTACAGGCACAGGCAGCTCCTTGTGACTCTGGGCAAGTCACTTAACCCTCCATTGCCCCAGGTACAAATAAGTACCTGTATACAATATGTAAGTCGCATTGAGCCTGCCATGAGTGGGAAAGCGCGGGGTACAAATGTAACAAAAATAAATAAAATAAAAAATTCAGTGCAGGCCCCCATAGGGAATGTAATATCTGCTACTTGGCAAATATTCAGTAGTGATCTGACCATAGTAACATAGTAGATGATGGCAGCTAAAGACCTGTATGGTCCATCTAGTGTGCCCAGATGTACGAAATGAAGCAGCAAAACCCTAAACTACATCTCCCAGAATGCATTTCCAGTCCCAGAAGGGGCAGCCCAGGGGATAGGCAAGCTGGCCATATACCGTCTCTAACCACAAGAGGGAGGGAGAAGGAAGACACCCAGTTCCCCTGGACCCACAATCAGTATATCATGCCGCCCAGCTGTAATAGGGAAGGGTGGGGTGAGAAGCAGGAGGAGGATTGGGTGGAAGAGGGAGTTAATCAGGTTGAGCAGGGAGAAGAAAGCAGAATGGAATGGGAGCTGGAGAGCCCTGAGGAAAGCAGCACCTGAAGGTGTTGTTTGGAAGTTATTTTGATTTAAAACCTGCTTTAAGAAATAAGCCTGTTTTCTTTTGGTTAGACCTGTTTGCTGTGGGGGAAACCTTGACTGTGGGGGAGGTGGCTGGAAGAGTTACAAGCCTAGTTCCCCAAGCTGCACCCTGATTATTGTGGAAAGACTATGTTGAAACTGAAAACCTTGTTTGGGCAGAAGGGGGAAATCCTGCTTGGAGGCAAGCCCTGATTTTGCTACGGACTTTGAAAAGGAGGGATTTTCAAAGAGGCTATTGCAGCCCTTCAAGAAAGGGCAGAGACTTTGTGTTGCTGGCTTGTACCCTAAGAGAGGCAGAACAGCCCTGCCTGGGGAAGCCCTAAACCAGGGCTCTGGACTAAAGTGTTTGTCATTAACTTGGAAAACAAATAAAAGAATATTTGAAAGTTTCCACTGGTGGCAATTTGTGGAGATCTGGCTATTCGTGGGGAGGAAACTTCCTTCCCCCCACATACTGGAACAGCGGGCCCGTTTACAACATATGGTATGAATGATACATCATATGTATACCTGATCTTGATTTATCTTTTCCATTTGAGGGCACAGACCGTAGATGTCTGCCCAGCACTGGCCCCTTTCCAAAGTTTCTGAAGTTGTCAAAGCCCCCGAAAAGCTCTACTCCAACCCATCCAAATCTATTCAGCCTCCACCAGAGCACAGACCGTAGGTCTGCCCAGCACCGTCTTTCCTACCTAATCTCCACTTAGTTTCTTTGGAGACGATCCTTCTAAACAGGATTCCATTGTGTTTGTTCCATGCATTTTTGAATTTCATTACCGTTTTCATCTGTACTACCTCCTGCGAGATGGCATTCCAGGTATCTACCATCCTCTCAGTGAAAAAATATCTCCTGACGTTATTCCTGAGTCGGCTCCCTTTCATCCTCAATTCATGCCCTCTGGTTCTGTAGGGGGCAAAACTTGCACTGAACTTGCAAAACTTGCAAGTTTACTTTATTTGGACTTTTGTGGACTTTTGCACTAGCAGGATTTTCTATTTGGACTTTGCATTCACACTTGCACCTTTGCATTGTACCAAAACCTCAGCTCCGCTATGATGAGCTTAACCAACCTAAAACTGTGCAATTTGGACTTTTACTAGTAACATCTATCTATTTGTTAACCAGCAGCTAGATAACAAGTTGTAGTAGTCAGCAATTTAGGTTTGTAAGGGGGACAGCTGGCTCTGTCCGTGCAGTCTCGTGATCCATGTATAGAGGCTGTATTATGTGAATGTGCTGAAACACTGCAATAAGTTACATTTCTTGCAAAGTAACAATTTCTATGAAAGCTATGAAACTGACGTATCTTTTCTCTGTGAGAACTACAGAACTACTAATGTATTGCGCATGTGCATGTACTGCGCATGTGTATGTGTGTTGTATGGTGTGTTTTATGCGCATGACCACTAATTTGTATAAGAACGAGTGTCAGGTGACGCTCGGGGCGCAGTATCCTGAGTCTGATCTTAGTACTGTGACAGCTAGCTAATAAAAGTTGCCTTGCTTTGGAAGTCAGCGTCTCGGCCTCCTGATTTACTTGCTGATTAGTCCGGTTACATTGGCGAGCCAGCCAGGAGGCGGGGCCGAGGACGAGGAAATTTCCTCCCCTCCCTGTTAGTGGCACGGCTGGGCCGGGACTGGTGATTCCCTCCAGCTGACCGGAAAGTGCGCACCGCTGAGTTCAGCGTCTGGCCGCTGTGAGAGAATTGCTCAGGGCTGGGTGGCCTGCATAAAGGGTGCGCGATCCTGGGCAAGACAACTTTTCGGGTCTCCGGAGACTTCTGAATCCTGCAGCAGAATCAGGCGAGTATATGCTCTGGGAATCAGTAGCCGACCCAGTAAGGGTCGAAGAGGGGCTTGATCACCCCCTTCGCCAGTGCTGAGTAGGGACTAGGTCCCGAAACCCACTAGGCTCCGGGCAGAGACGGGAGGACGGGCTTCCTGTCTGTATGAAAGCTGAGTGATTGGCCCTGCGGTTTCAAGCCGGGCGACCGCGTCTTGGCCAGGGCGAGTGTTGAACCTTCTGTGTCTGGTAGAGCGGGACCCCTTACCCCTCTGCCATCCTTTTCCCTCCTTGTCTGTATACTATCCTTTGGCACCGTCGTACAGGATGGGCGGGGGTGGGTCTACACCTTTGGATTTAGTGACTGAGCATTTTAGTGAAGTGTTCGACCAGAAACACTGTTCCAGGGCAGGAATGATACAGCGTTGTCAGTTTATGTGGCCTGGGTTGGGTCGATCTGTTAATTGGCCGCCAGAGGGCACTTTCGCATATGAAAAGATTGCTGCTGTTCAGAATATTGTAATAGTAGTCGGTAATCCTGGCTGTCTTGAGGATATTCCGTATATAGAGGAGTGGGCAGATGTGGTGCGAAACCCGCCGATATGGGCCCAAAGGAAGGTGGAGAAGGCAGCCCTAATGGTGGTGGCCCAAAGAAAAAGTCAGAGACCTAAATTGAAACCAAAATCCCAGTCCCTGCCTGCAGTAGTTGAGGGGGTGGCTGAGGGCCGCTGTGATGTTAGGCCTACTCGTTCAAAGAAAGTAGTCCCTGTTCTAGAGAAACCCGAGGAGGAGGATCCCATGCCTAGCCCGGCCCCGCCTCCTTATACCCCGATATATCCGGATCTTGCTGAATTAAGACGGGGAACAGGGGGCTCCGGGCCTGGATCCCAGGAAGAGAATTTAGACAGTCAGCCTACCCCTGATCAGACAGAGTCCCCAGTAGATCAGAAGTCCTTTAGGAAAAGCCAGAGAGTCCTCAAGGAACCCACTCGCTATCCGGCCACAAGTCCAGTTACAGCTCCTGCTGACCACCGAATTACGGCTGATTTGTATCCCATTAGAGAAGCCATGGTACAATTACCAAATCCTGAGAATCCAGACCATCCGATTGAGTCAGTAGACTATAATCATGTCCCCTTCTCGAGTTCAGATCTTCTGAATTGGAAGAATCATGGGCCCACATATGAACAGAAACCGGAACAGCTTATCGAATTAGTGGAGGGAATAATATTTAGCCACAATCCGACCTGGTCCGATTTGAGGCAACTGAGTTCCCATATATTAACTACTGAAGAACGCCGTCAGCTGCAACAGAACATGGAAGAGGCAGTTCGGCAGGCGCATCCAAATGAACCAGATTTAGCCAATCGCGTTGCTGCCCTGGTGCCCACCACCCAACCCGAATGGAATCATCGAACTCCAGCAGGCCGAGAGTCCTTACGTCAATATCAACAGGCCTATCTGGCAGCCCTGAAGAAGGGAAAGCGGAAGATCACCAATATGGGAAAGATTCATGACATAGTACAAAAGAAGCATGAAAGTCCAGGAGACTTTCTGGAACGGCTTATGGATGCCTATCGCAAAATGTAGTCCAATCGATCCCAAGGATCCAGCTAACAGTCCAATGGTAGTAATGAGTTTTGTTACCCAAGCAGCACCAGACATTAGAAAGAAGCTGCAGAAGATTGAGGGGTTTGAAGGCATGAGTATTAGTCAATTGAAGGCGATGGCCGATCGTGTTTTTGGATATGGGGATCAGGAGGAGAAAAGTGAGGCCCGGAGAGAAGCGAGCAGACAGATGCGTGAAAACGCCACCTTGTTGGCTGCTGCTGCTCTGGAAGAGCACAGGGGGCAAAGTAGAGGAGTGGCTGCGCCAGATGAACCCAGGGGACAGTACAGGGGAAGAGGTCGGAAGTTTCCCTTAGGGAAGAACCAGTGTGCATACTGCAAGCAAGAAGGCCACTGGAAGGCGGAGTGCGGAGAGAGAGGAAAAGGCTGGGGACGGTCAGAGCAGCAGGAGTGGCAGATGGCTGTGGATGCTATTCAGACCCACACAGCATGAAGGCACCGGGAGGGGAGAATCCCCACTGACCCTCTGGTGGAAATTCAGGTGGGGACGCAACGAATGAAAGCCCTGTTAGATACTGGGGCCCAAAGATCTGTCATCACTACAGCAATAGCCCCTGAGGCCAAAGATACCATACCGATAGTGGGAGCCTCGGGAAAATCCATTACTGCACCTCTGTTGAAGGAACGACAGGTCCATATTGGAGGGAAAACAGTCTCTCACCAGTTCATACACATACCTGGATGTCCCGTTCCTCTGATTGGGCAGGACTTGCTATGCAAGTTGCAAGCCACCCTGAAATTTAAAGCCACGGGGGAAGTTGAGGCCACTTTTGAAGAACAACCAGTATCCCTCATCTGTCCTGTCCAGGAGGAGTGGCGACTACATGCTCCTCTGGTTGTTACTGCCGCTGCCAGCCGCTACACCGACAACACTGAATTTGCACAGCAGAGAAGGACTCTGATGGCGAGTGTCCCTGGAGTTTGGGCAGAATTGAATCCTGGAGGGTTGGCTGTAAATGCCACCCCTATCTGGGTTGAGCTAAAACCCAACGCTCAAATTGTCAACCAAGGCAAGTACAGTATACCGTATGCCGCTCGACATAGTATGCAAACGCATTTGCAGAAACTCCTCCAACAAGGAGTCCTAAAGTCTACCAGATAAGCCTGGAATACCCCATTACTGCCAGTCAAGAAGCCAGGAACCCCCGAGTACCGACCAGGTCAGGACTTGAGGAAAGTCAATAATCAGGTTGTGGATATCGTTGCTCTTGTACCTAATCCTTACTCCATTTTAGCCCAAGTGCCAGCCCAAACCAAGTGGTACAGTGTAATAGATTTAAAGGATGCTTTCTTCTCCATACCACTTGCTGAGGAGAGTCAACAGTTCTTTGCATTCACCTGGGAGGATCTACAGACTGGAACTAAACAACAATTTACCTGGACCCGGCTACCGCAAGGATTTAAGAATTCGCCCACTCTGTTCGGGGAACAATTGGCCCATGATTTGAAAACGTATCAGACTGAATATGGGCTCGTTGTCCAATATGTGGATGATCTGTTGGTAGCCAGGGAAACATACACTGATTGTGCAGTGGCAACTGTTAATCTTCTGAAAACTCTGGAAGCGCAAGGATACCGAGCCAGCCGGAAAAAAAGCACAACTGTGTGAGATCGAGGTTGAGTACTTGGGATTTCGCCTCCGGGAAGGTACCCGGAGGCTCGGTGTACCCCGTACTCAAGCCATCCGTGACCAGCCCACACCAACTAACAAAAAGGAACTGCGGGCATTGTTGGGGGCAGCTGGTTATTGCCGAATATGGATACTCAATTTTGCTGTTTTGACCCAAGACCTGTACGCCAAACTGAAAGGGCCTGAACCCGAGGCCCAACCCTTCCAGTGGGAAAAACACGAATTGAGGGCCCTAGCTGATTTGAAAACAGTCCTTGTATCCCCCCCAGCACTTGGACTCCCAGATGTAACGAAGCCTTTCCACCTGTTTGTAGATGAGAAGAAAGGCCTGGCACTTGGAGTATTAACGCAAACAGTCGGTACTTGGCAACGTCCGGTAGCATACCTTTCTAAGAGCATGGACAATGTAGCTAAAGGTTGACCGGGATGCCTCCAGAGTATAGCTGCTGCCTTTGGCCAAACATTACTCGTAACTGCTCCACATACCATTCGGGGCCTATTAGAAAGCCATGGACCCCGTTGGATGACTAACTCCTGGTTAGTCAAGTATCAGGCCTTACTGTGTGAAAACCCAGAAGTACAGATTCAAGATACCACCAACTTGAATCCTGCCACTCTCCTGCCAGCTCCCGAACCTAGACTACACGATTGTGAGGAAGTGATGGGTACTGTTCATTCCAGCAGACCTGACCTTAAGGATCAGCCGTGGCAAGGGGGAATTACCCTATTTACAGATGGAAGTAGTCAGGTGATAGCCGGGGTTCAACGGGCAGGATATGCTGTTGTATCAGAGGACCACATAGAAGCAGTGGCCTTACCACCCGGCACCTCTGCTCAGAAGGCTGAATTGATTGCCCTCACCAGAGCTTTTCAGTGGGCAGAAGGGAAGGAGGTCAATATTTATACTGACTCCAAATATGCATTCTTAACCCTCCAGGTACATGGGGCATTGTATAAGGAACGAGGCTTCCTAACTGCAGAAGGAAAAGGACTTGCACATGCCACTGAAATCTGCCAACTGCTTGATGCGGTATGGAAACCCAAGAAAGTGGCGGTGATGCACTGTAAGGCTCATACCAGTAGAACGGACCCCATTGCCCGGGGCAAACAGCGAGCGGATGATGCAGCAAAGAAAGCGAGCCAACTTCCTTATTTTTCCAATTCTGAAATGCTACTCCTAATTCCTTTGCCAACTGAGACCCCAACTTACGCTCCGTCAGAAGACAAGTGGGCTCGACGAGAGGCACTAGAACTGCATCAAGGCTGGTGGGTGTTGCCGGATGACCAAATATGGATACCTGAGACATTGGCCTGGACCGTGGTTAAGGGGGCCCATGACCAAACTCACTTCGGCCGAGACGCTCTGAGTCGGTTACTTGGGAAAACCTACTACATCAATAATCTGTCCCATTGGACTAAGCATGCTTCTCGTCAATGCCTCACTTGTGCTCGGAATAACCCACGGACGGGGCCAGGCCCAGCCCCAGCCCCCGGAAACATCTTACGAGGCACCAGTCCTTTCCAAGTCTGCCAGATTGATTTCACGCACATGCCTCCAGCCAAGGGCTTTAAAGCTATCCTTGTAGCAGTATGTACATACACTGGGTGGATTGAGGCTATACCTACACGAACTGAGATGGCCAAAGAAGTCACCTCTTTCCTCCTCCATCAACTCCTTCCAAGGTATGGACTCCCCAAACAGATTAACTCTGATAACGGTTCTGCTTTTACCAGCGAAGTAACCCAACAGCTCAGTAAAAGACTTGGCCTCGATTGGAAGTTGCATTGCGCATGGAGACCACAGAGTAGTGGGGCAGTCGAGCGGGCCAATAGATCCCTGAAGAATCAGTTAGCTAAGCTCTGCCAGGAGGCAAAGGCCAAGTGGCCTGATTTTTACCCCTGGCCCTACTACATCTCAGGTGTCTGCCCAGGGCCACCGGTCTTACTCCCTATGAGATGATGTATGCTAGATCACCGCCTTTGCCCTCCTGTCCCACAACAGTACAAATTCAAGGGGAAGGTACCCTTGTCCAGCAGCTGAAAGGGTTAAGACAGGCAGTGCAGGACATTCAACAATATACTGAGAGCGTCAGTCCATTAGTTTTGACCACCCCAGTACACCAGTTTCAGGTAGGAGATGAGGTTTGGGTAAAAGAATGGGATGATGCTGATTGTTTAAAACCTAAATGGCGGGGACCTTCTCTTGTCATTCTAACCACTCCCACTGCTGTTAAAATTGCAGGGACTCCTGTCTGGATACATTGGACCAGAGTAAAACCTGCTGCTGCTTCGCCACCACAGGGAAAGTGGACTGCCCGCCCGAACCCGAATCACCCCCTGCGGTTGACTCTCACCAGGAGTCAATAAATGTGCCCCACACATAAGTTCACACAGCGGCCATTTCTTGCCATCAAATGATAATTATTCGGTATCTGACCTGGGGGGTATTCCTTTGTAGCGGCCCCTACCCTTCAGTTGTCCACTCCAAGACTTGTCAGAATTGTACTGCCCCGGTTTGGAGTGGACCCCAAAGGGGGGGCCTTATGTTTATCACCCATACTTCTGTTCACAAAGACTGTTGGTTAGCCCCACCCACTGTTTGCATAGAGAACAACAAGAAATATTGGATAGGTAACCTCAAGCCCCACGCGAACCGGTTTGGCTCAGTGTGCTCAGGCGCCTGTCATACCTGTCCTAAAGGTAGACCGATAGCTTGTGCCACCTATGCCGGACAGTGGGGCCTGTCTGATGGGGGAGGGAAACAGGACATGGTACAGGAATTACTGGTGCAGAAGGCTGTCGCACAACTTACCCGACCTGTTCCTCCCCCACCCCTCAATACAGGGGCTAACCGTAGTACTGCTTTATATGACTCTGTTGTACACCTTACTTCTGATTTTGATGATGTTTTTAAGCAAGGGAAAAATTTGTTCATTGATCTGACTTCCCACATTGGACGGGCTCTTAATGTTACCAACTGTTGGATTTGTGGGGGAGCCTTGATGGGAGAATCCTGGCCCTGGCGAGGTTCCCCCATGACCTCGGAACAACTAGCAGCCTGGAATTGGACTAAGCGCCCCTCCTATACACAGCGCGCCGGCCAGTGGACTCTTAGCTCACTGGTGATAGGCCATGAATGTATTTCTCGGTATCCTGATGGCAATTTCACTAGTCCTGTAGGAGACACTCCCTGTGTCTCCATCCTTACTGTTAATGGCACTCAGGTGCAATACTGGCCGGCCGCTGTCACATGGTATCCCAGCTCTGTCGCAAACAAATTATGTTCCCCTTATAATTTTACTGATACCATCCAACTGTTTAATTGCTCTGGACCTAACCCCTTTCAGGGAGTCTCTCAGTTGAGAGGCCACTGGAATAACCCAGGTCTTTGGGGTGCTCGACATTGGCAAGCACCTGATGGGTTATTCTGGATCTGTGGATATACTGCATATGCCCGCTTGCCGGGTACCTGGTCAGGATCTTGTACTATTGGGTTAATTTATCCTGGTTTTTTCTTGCTGCCTCACTCTGCGGCTGCAGATTTAGTCACCCCATTGTATGATGATTTAACTCATCATTCCCGCAGGTCTTTCCCCATCGGAGGGGAACAGAGGTGGGGATCGGATGAGTGGCCTCCAGAGCGGATCATAGAGACATATGGACCCGCAACATGGGCCCAAGATGGGTCTTGGGGGTATCGCACTCCTATTTATATGTTAAATCGTATTATCCGGTTGCAAGTTGTAGTAGAAGTCATTACCAATCATACGGCTGAAGCTCTAGAGCTTATAGCCAAGCAACAAACCCAAATGCGAACTGCCATCTATCAGAACCATTTGGCACTGGATTACCTTCTTGCGGAAGAAGGCGGGGTCTGTGGGAAGTGGAATACTTCCAATTGTTGCCTGAAAATTGATGATACTGGAGCTGCGGTACTAAATATAGCTACTGACATTAGAAAGCTTGCACATGTTCCCGTCCAGAAATGGACATCTATGCTAGGTGATAGTTGGTGGAATTCTCTCTTTGGGGGCACGTGGTGGAAGAAATTAATATTTTTCGGGGTCTGCCTGTTTGGGGGCCTTGTGTTCTTACCCTGTTTACTTCCATGTGTTTTGTCTTTTGCTCGCAGGGCCATGGAACGTATTGCTGACCAGCGTGCAGCTCTGCAAATTATGTCTCTCCAGATGTATTCTTCCCTGCCGTCAGTAGATGAGGATCCTGATTCCTCTGATGATGACCCCTACCTTCAGCAACATTCCACCATACCTCCACCCTCCCATACTAACCTAACCTCTTTTGTATTTTTCCAGATATTGTGCACTACTTGCCCTCTGGGCCATCTACACCTTTCCTGGCAAAGACCGGCTACAAAGGGGGGAGCGTCCAATAGGGACCTTTCGTCTCAACCCCGGTAAAGAACTCAACGGCCACGAAAGAAATCTTAGGGCCATCACTTCTTGAACTTCTCTACATTTACACCACCTCCGTTGTTGTGATACTTTTCACTTGGACAATTAATAAAGTATCAAAGGGGGGATTGTAGGGGGCAAAACTTGCACTGAACTTGCAAAACTTGCAAGTTTACTTTATTTGGAATTTTGTGGACTTTTGCACTAGCAGGATTTTCTATTTGGACTTTGCATTCACACTTGCACCTTTGCATTGTACCAAAACCTCAGCTCCGCTATGATGAGCCTAACCAACCTAAAACTGTGCAGTTTGGACTTTTACTAGTAACATCTATCTATTTGTTAACCAGCAGCTAAATAACAAGTTGTAGTAGTCAGCAATTTAGGTTTGTAAGGGGGACAGCTGGCTCTGTCCGTGCAGTCTCGTGATCCATGTATAGAGGCTGTATTATGTGAATGTGCTGAAACACTGCAATAAGTTACATTTCTTGCAAAGTAACAATTTCTATGAAAGCTATGAAACTGACGTATCTTTTCTCTGTGAGAGCTACAGAACTACTAATGTATTGCCCATGTGCATGTACTGCGCATGTGTATGTGTGTTGTATGGTGTGTTTTATGCGCATGACCACTAATTTGTATAAGAACGAGTGTCAGGTGACGCTCGGGGCGCAGTATCCTGAGTCTGAACTTAGTACTGTGACAGCTAGCTAATAAAAGCTGCCTTGCTTTGGAAGTCAGCGTCTCGGTCTCCTGATTTACTTGCTGATTAGTCCGGTTACAGTTCTACCACCTTCCCGTCTCTGGAAAAGGTTTGTTTGCGGATTGATACCTTTCAAATATTTGAACGTCTGTATCATATCACTCCTGTTTCTCCTTTCCTCCAGGTATATGTGTTTAGGTCAGTAATTCTCTCCACGTAAGTCTTGGTATGTAAATCGCCTACCATTTTAGTCACTTTTCTCTGAATGTTTCAAGTCTTTTTACATCCTTAGAGAGATAAGGCCTCCAAAACTGAACACAATACTGCAAGTGGGGCCTCACCAATCACTTGTACAGGGGCATCAACACCTCCTTTCTTACAGATCTGTCTTGAAAATACTCACTGGGTGAGGCTTCCCTGAACTCCCATTTTGAAGGTGGTACTTGGATGAGGAGGGAGTGCTATTCCCTCCACCTGCTTAAAGGTATGGGGGGGCTTGGGGTAGCACTAGGCCACTATGATGAGCCAGGTTTTACTTGGGGGGACTCCACTGGACCTCCAGCCCTTCTTTGTTTCCCGGAGGGCTGGTACTTGTGTCCATCTGAGGGGGGGGGGGGGTCTGGAGGTCCACCAGACCTCCAGCCCTTCTTTGTATCCAGGGGAGGGGTTGGGGAAGATCTTCGTTGTGTCTGGGGGATTGTTTTGGGGAGGGGGATGGCCTTCCCACTCTTGTATCATTTCTCCCCTCCCATTCAGCACCTCCTACCTCCCTCTCCACACCCTCCCCCCCCCCCCCCCCCATATATCTGTTTTGGTCATCTCCCGCACTCCCATCAAAGCAGGAAAATCTCCCGCTGAGACACACTGCCACCACCACTGCTGCTTCTCCCGCTGAGCTGCAGCGGCTGTGGCAAAAACAACAAAAATAGTAAGCAGGGGACCACAGCAGCCTTCAGGTATGTGCTGTCGGCTCTGCCAGTTTCTGAACGCGCTGACTTCCCAATCCGGGGGCAGAGGACTGGCAGAGCCACAGTGCATGCCTTAAGGCTGCTGCTATGGCCCTATGCTTTTATCTTTTTTATCATTTTGCTGTGACTGTTGCTGCTCATCAGTAGAAGCAGCATCGACGGTGGCAGTGAGTCTCAGAAGGAGACTTTCCCGCTTTGGCGGGAGTTCGGGAGATGGCCTGCCAAAACAGGAGTCTTCCACCGAATGCGGGAGACTTGACAAGTCTGAAGTAGTCCAGTTATCAAAACTAATAGCACATAATTTTGCACGCTATTAGTTTTGATCATTGTGGCATGGTTTCCCCGCACTGTTCCAGCACTAATGTTACAGCGCTGTTTGGAACAGCGCAGGGAAACTGATCATTGTGGTGTGAGAGTGCTCACTGAGAGCGAGTGATTGTGTGTCTGTGGCAGTGAAAGTGCCCTAACAGACTAAACATTGTGTTCCTACCAGGGGAAGGGTTGGTTCTGCAGGTAGGGCCTTTACTTCCATTTTATTATGGGGGCTTAGTATACTTAGGTTCCAGCTGAAAAAAATCTGAAAAAGGAGGGCACAGTGGAATGTAGGGTGATCCTGAAAAGTCAAAAATAAAGTTGCTTGATAGCATAAAACTGCAGCATATTGTCAAAAGGGTTATTTTTACTGCAAATCAATATAATTGACAAAGGTTATTATTATGCTGCTGTAATTAAAGCAGAGCAAGGTCCAGAGAGTGAGAACTAATTAATAACTTTTTTTTTCTGCCTGAGCACACCTGATGTTTCTTTGGTTTTGTTTTCCTTCCTCCCCCCCCCCCCCCCCCCCCTCCGCTTTGACTTATTCTCTGCAGCTTGAGGCTGAGTTAGGACAGGCATTTGGCCTGGGTCAAGCACTCTCTGTTGCTTGTCTACTAGTTTCCATCTGCTGTGTTATACATGCCCTCACATACAGAGCCTTTGTGGTGACTGTTCAAGTTGCAGTTAAGTAAAGGCAAAAGACAGATTTCAACATCGTTAACCAAGATAAATAGGCCTACTTGAAAACTGACCTTATTGAATGAAGGTAAAAGTGTAAGGCACACAAACTTTCAAACAAATTCAGAGGAGGTGTTCTCGGAGGAGGAAAGGGATCGTAGAGTTGCCACACAATTGAGGTCAGCCCTGGCAAACTGAGAGGCAGTGGCGTATCTATGGGTGGGCTCAGGCCCACCCAGCTGCACTACCACACTAGTCTCTCCCCCTCTTTCCTCTGCAGCATCCCGGCATCTGCGCTTTTGTCTTTGAACCCTATCCTTCCCTGGTGTACCATACAGGCATCTTCGGCGCCTACAGCAATTCATTCTCTACTGCGTCCTGTCAGGAAACAGGCAATGATGTCAGTGAGGGCGGGACAAGGGCACATGGCAGATGGAAGCCTGCAGGGCCAGCGCAAGCAGTGAGAATGAATTGCTGCAGGCGCCGAGGATGCCTGTATGGTACACCAGAGATGGACGGGGTTCAGAAACAGAAACACAGATGCTGGGATGCCACAGAAAAGAGGAGGGAAGATGTGCAGAGTAGGTGAAAATTTTTTTATATTTTTAAGAATATCTCTGGGAAGATATTTGGGGGGGGGGGGGGGGGGTGGTGGTGTGGAAGGGCCTATCCAAGTTACCTCTGGGCCCATCCAAAATACTGAG
This sequence comes from Microcaecilia unicolor, assembly GCF_901765095.1. Classification (NCBI taxonomy): domain Eukaryota; kingdom Metazoa; phylum Chordata; class Amphibia; order Gymnophiona; family Siphonopidae; genus Microcaecilia; species Microcaecilia unicolor. Next base: position 337,141,378 of record NC_044033.1, read on the forward strand.
TCTGGCTACGCCTCTGCTGAAGCTGTGTACAGGTGGGACCACAATAGAGCAGTAATGCAAAAAAACTATCTCAGCAATACTCAAAAGTGATGATTTTTAAATTTCATGTGTGGTTAAATCGCAGTAGTAAACAGAAAGTGGAGAGAGGAAAGTGCTTGACACATGCGCACAAAGGTTTTGCGGTAAGCTGGCTCTTGTGCACATGCCTGGATAAAAATGCAAGTGCCAGCACATATGGGCAATTTTTCTTCAGCACCTAAATATGAGCCTCACAAACATTACTAGCACATGGAGGGGCCCATTTATGAAGTTGCGATGAGCCCAACATGGGTTTACCGCTTGCCAAAAGTGAAGTACCGCCGGGCTACCACAGCAGCACAGCGCTAGTTCCGCCCCCGGCATGTGCTATTTCTGGCGCTGCAAAAATATTTCAATTTTTGTAGCACCAGTGTGTACCCGGCAGTAATCAGACAGTGCCGCGTGCTGTCCGGTTAGCGCAGGAGCCCTTATTGCCACCTCAATGGGTGGTGATAAGGACTCCCCCCCCACTGAAATGTGGTTCACTTGCCACGTGGCCATTTCTTTAAGAAAAGGAAAACCTGCCTTTTACCCGTTGCAGTAAAAGGGAGGCCTCAGCGTGCGTTTAATGCCAACACAGCCCTCCAGAATTTTTGCAAGGCTCATATTTAGGCGCAGAAGAACAGGTGTGTATGTACGCTTTTACTTTCAGTTTTGCTCTGACACACTCCCGTTCCTTCCCATCTGGCTTTTAAACTTGCAGGAGCCTCCTCCTGCTTGTAAAAGAAGACAGAACCTGTAGTTCAATGTGAAAAATTGACAAGAAATCCTCTCCTCAAAATCATCAGTGCTGTCCTATAGCCTTGCAATACATTTTCGGCAGTATAGGCCATCAGTTCCTTCTGTGTGTTGCAGTGTTTTCTTTTGTGCATTGCAAAGGAATACTTACTGGCCTCAATACCATCCATTTTAGCCTAATGGTTAGTGCAGCGGGCTTTGATCCTGGCAACCTGGGGTTGATTCCCACTGTAGCTCCTTGTGACCTTGGGCAAGTCACTTAACCCTCCATTGCCCCAGGTCCAAAAAGTTAGATTTGAGCCCCCTAGAAACAGAGAAAGTACCTGTATATAATGTGTACAGTGTTGCGTACGCCTAGTAGCGCTATAGAAATGATTAGTAGTAGTAGTAGTACAATTTGCGATCATCTTTAGTGCGCGCGATAACATCGACGCCCAAGCCCTCTGAGCATTCAGCACACAACGACGTGTGTTCAAACCAGGCGTTCACTGTATGTTAATGCTGGTGGTAGTTTTGAGCACCAGTCCTGAATCAGTCCTGGTTTTTATCTCATTGCATGAACAGACTGGCATTCCTAGTTTTCTTAAACTGGAACTGCAGGCCTTTGGATCCAAGAGAAGCAAAACTTATTTCAGCTTCTGTCAGAGTTGAGTCAGACAGCAGTCGTGGGTAAGTGGCTCTTTGGGACAACCTCTACAGTCAGAATTTCAGGAAACTGCAATGGAATAAGCATGTGATATGTTTGTGGGGCACAGGCTTAGCTAGGTGTGATGCAAGGGGAGCAACCACGGACTTCGGATGGCACTGGCACCTATTTGTCAGGCGGTTTGTCACACCTATGCATGTCCACTCCCCCTGGCGTCACCGCCTGGCTATGCTTCTATTGTGGGGTCATCTTTGGCAGGAGATTTGGAGGGGAGGGGGTTGGGGATAATCAGGATAGAGTGGTCAGAGTAGGGTTACCATAGTTATGGAGACAAAAAGAGTTCATACCCCTCAACAACTTTGGGTGGCTTCTGAGATAAGTGTGTAACCCCCCTGTTGTATGGGGTCACTGAGAGGATAGAGCCTGGTAGAAGGTCACTGGGAGGAGTATCCTGGAGATCCCTGGGTGGGGAGTAAGTCCAGCTTTAGGGGACAGGTTAGTAAATAAATTGCAGCAAGATGGTGCCACAAAGGGAATGAGTGACATGTTGGGAGAAGTTAGTGGGTGATAAAAGGATTACCATGTTCTTGCACATGGTCTTTTGGTGGTCCAAGATTCCCCTGCTGTTAGAACATTGGAGAGAAAGGGGAGGCCCTGGTTAAGAACTGGCAACACTTGGGTTTGGAGAAGGAGAGAAATCATAGTCCAGATGGACAGAGACTGACGTGAGCTCTGAAGAGTGGATCAAGAGGATCACTTCCAGGAGCTGGAGACCGAAACTGAGGAGCGTTCCATCTCATAGGGGAGCCAGGGCATCAGAGTTCGGAACCAATGCAGAGCTGATTGAGGCTTCAAAGGAATGGACAAGGAGAGGCACCTTTTTTGAAGTGTATATATTTCTGATCTGCACTTTTGTAAATACGCTGCTAAAATCAAGTTGAGTTTTTATTTGACTTATCTATTTTCGTTGGTTTGAACAGACTGAATGTGAAGACCACTAGTCCTTTTATTTGGGTGACTGACAATGTTGGCCTTGTGGGGAAAGTTTGCCAATTTTGGAGTGGCAATGCGTGTTCTGACAGCTATTTCCTTACTGTCAACTTCAACACAGTTCTGTTTGATTTTTGTTCTATACAATGTATAGAAACCTCAGGGTGTTTTCTTAAAATCTTACTTTGAAAAATTATTTTCAAATGATAGTTGTTCAGAAATAAGATCCTATTGATGATTCACCCATTTTCCTTAAAGAGATTCGTTAAATAGCTTCTGTATTGACCAAGCTAATAATGGCTCAATTACAGATATAAGTAAAAATGGGCTTTTGTGAAGGGTAAATTAGGTCAATTTTCCTTATTATCAATATTTCACTTGTTTAAGAGCTTGTTAAACGCAAAGCATGTCCTTTCCCAGTGACTAAAGTGGCAGCTTTAGCATACCAGCTGTCCTCCCTCAGCCGTGAGCCACGGTTCAAAGAAAAGCTAGAGGCAATACAAACTCTATCACACTGTAAGCTCCTACTTCTGCCAGCCCCTGCATTGCACTTAGTATCAAAGGGTTTCTTTTGTTTTTTGAGTTTTTTTTTTTTTTTTGCTTTTTTTTTCATCCTACACATTCTCTCACATTTCCCCAAGCATCACCAAACTTCTTTTCACTTTGAGCACCTGTGTGTCAGTGTCCCCCCACCCCGACTACCATCTGACCCCGTTATGAACAGCAGATTCAATTTACAAGCAGAACCCCAGAGCCCACCACAGCTCTCCTGGAACTGTGCCGGAGCTTGTATCTGCCTTGCCATGGCCTCCTGCAAAAGGCCGCTCTGAGCAGACTCCTCTTCTGTGCATATCCTCCAGCTCCACTATTCACACTTGGTCTATATTTGGTGAACATCTGTCTGTGTTTTGTGTGTCATTTAAAATTGTTTTATGTAAGGTAATTATGACAGGTGGGGAGATCAGGGGAGGGAGTAGGAATAAGAGAGGATTAGGGGAGTCCCTTCCTTAATTTCTAACCTGAACATGAGTAGCCATACTGGGTTAGACCAATGGTCAATCTAGCCCAGTATCAGTGGCGTTCCTAGGGGGGCTGGCACCCGGGGCGGATCGCCGATTCGCCCCGCCCCCCGGGTGCAGCGTCCCCCCCCGATGCAGCGCGGACCCCCCCGGTGAAAGGACACCACCGCGAAGGAACCCCCCCCCCCGCCGAGTGCACGCCGCCAGGGGGGTGGCCGCGCGCGCCTGTCCTCCGTTGTTCCATGCTTCTTCTCTGCCCCGGAACAGGAAGTAACCTGTTCTGGGGCAGAGAAGAAGCATGGAACAACGGAGGGCAGGCGCGCGCGGCACCCCCCCCCCCCCCCGGCGGCGTGCACCCGGGGCGGACCGCCCCTCCCCTAGGAATGCCACTGCCCAGTATCCTGATTTCCAAAAAGTGGCCAAGCCAGGTCACAAGTACCTGGCAGAAACCCAAATCGTGGCACCATTCCATGTAGATCCCCAAAGAATTACAAGATTCTGGAATCCTAAAGAGTGACAAGATTCCATGTAGAACCCCAAAGAGTAGCAATATTCCGTACAGAACCCCAAAGAATAGCAAGATTCTGAAATCCTAAAGAGTAACAAGATTCTATGCAGAATCTAAAAGAGTAGCAATATTCCATACTATAAATCCCAGTTGCTTCCCCATGTCTGTCTCAATAGCAGAGTTGATTAAGCTATGATCACTGTTTCCCAGGGGACCCAACACTGCCACCTCTCATACTGTGCCCTGTATGCCACCAATGTCAATAGTAACATAGTAAATGACAGCAGATAAAGACCTGTACGGTCCATCCAGTCTGGCCAACAAGATAAACTCATTTTACATGGTATGTAATACGTTATATGTATACCCGAGTTTGATTTGCCCTTGCCTTTCTCAGGGCACAGACCGTAGAAGTCTTTCCAGCACTGTTCTTGTACTAAGATCTAAAGCTAATGTTGAAGCCCCTAAAAATTTACACTCCAGCCCATCCCTATCTATTCAGTCATGATTAGGGTGTAGACCGTAGAAGTCTGCCCAGTCCAGTATTGTTTCCCAGTTACTGGCTTCGCCACCCAATCTCCGCTAAGATTCTGTGGAACCATTCCTTCTAAACACTATTCCTTTGTGGTTATCCCATGCAAGTTTGAATTCCATTACTGTTTTCATCTCCACCACCTCCCGCGGGAGGGCATTCCACATATCCACCACCATCTCCGTGAAAAATACTTCCTGACATTAGTCCTGAGTCTGCCCCCCTTCAACCTCAATTCATGTCTGTTACGATTGTGATTGTGACCCCTCTCAAACTTACCTTATTTCTGGTGGTCAGCTTCTTAGCTGGCTTCTGTCTGCCCTTCCTGAGTTAGCTCTGTCTCTGTATGCTGGCTGCTCCCAGCATGGTTCCAATTGCTTCACTATACTGCACCTGTGTGTGTTGCCTTAGTTAGCTCTGCCTCTGTCTCTGTGTACTGGCTGCTTCCAGCGTGGCTCTAATTACTCCACTATACTGCACCTGTGTGTGTTGAGCCTCTCTGTGCTTCAGTATGCTTTCTGCCTGAGTCCTGTAGCTGTGACATCATCAGTCAGGCCCTTGATAAGGAAGTGGTGTTCTTCCATTCAGGGCCTTTGCAAATGCCAAAGGTCCAGGTTAGTGTTGGTGCCCTGAATCCTATTCTGTATCCTGTCTGCTTTTGGCTCCCTTTCCCTCCTGTCTGAGAACCCTGTTTTCCTGGTGCAGTTAGCACTTGTGCTTTGCTCTTGTCTGGGTGCCTGGTGGCACTTCTGAATCCTGTCTGCTTTTGGCTTTCTTTCCCTCCTGTCTGAGTACCCTGAACCCCTGTCTGCCTTGCTTTTGTTTAGGTGCCTGTGGGCACTTCTGAACCCTGTCTGCCCTGCTTTTGTCTAGGTGCCTGTGGGCACTTCTGAATCCTGATTCCTGGTGTTCCAGTACCGGTTTCCCTCCAAGTCCTGCCAGCTGCCTGCACCCAGGGGCTCAACCCCTGGGGAACGACGGCTAAGTGTAGGTGAAGCCTGGTTCTAGTCCCGTGTGTTCCTGTCTAGTGTGTTCCAGTTCAGTGCGTACCAGTCCGGTGCGTTCTAGCCCAGTGTTGGTTGGTGGGTTTTGCCTGCTGCTGCCGCTCCTCGTCAGCAGCCCAAGGGCTCACGATTGCTCCAGAGTTCGTGCCTGCGTGTTTTGAACCTGAGAACCTGACAATGTCCTCTAGTTCTACCGCCTTCCCGTCTCTGGAAAAGGTTCATTTGTGGATTAATACCTTTCAAATATTTGAACGTCTATATCATGTCACCCCAGTTTCTCCTTTCCTCCAAAGTATACATGTTCAGGTCAGCAAGTCTCTCATACAGTTTGCAAAGCAAATCCCATACCATTTTTATAGCTTCACATTAGGGTGCTATGATGGTTCCATCTGTGACACTGCCACATATTCCTTTTGGGGGTATAATGGTTGGAATGGGTACGGACTGAGCACATTACTTTGTGAGCTTTATTTGAAAGTATCTTTATTACGTCAGTGGTGCATAGTAATAACAAGATATAGTACAAATTCGTGTCCCATCAAGGGGACTTCCGCTGGTACAACAATACACAAAAATGAAAAGCCTCTAGACATGTTTACCACAGACTAGACTTAACGCCTATGGCTTATAGTTATGTAAGACACCTTTGACTTTTTGGTTATAGTTAAACTTCCCCCCCCCCCCCCCCCCCCCCCCCGTTGTCCACTGCCAATAACCATCCAAACCTATTCTCTCTGACTTCCTCTTGGAGATTCCGCTCACTCCTCCTCTCTCCAGGATTTTAGCTTAGCATCATTCATACTTCAATTATTATCAGACGAGGGGTCTAACAACAATGTTTCAGCCTCAGGGATTCTACCCCATAGCATTCGGTATTGTCTCAATCCTGGAGATGCGTGGAGTTGTATTGTCTTCGTTACCCAGCTAGCCATTTCTCTCATCAGGCCCATCCACACTTTGAGCTGGGGAGGAACATTATCTATCCATGACATCAGAATACACTTTTTGACCAGTATGGTGGCCACTATTATGAACTTACATTGGGCCTCACTCAGCCCTTGCTCTCTCAGATTCATTGAGCTGCCCATATATGTAACTGAATAGGTCCATTCAAATTCATCCTGCACCAAGTTTTCTATATGTTTAAGGGCACCCCGCCAAAGCTCAGCCAGCTTAGGGCATTCCATAAAGGAGTGCAATAGTGTTCCCACATGCGCTCTACATTTCACACATAGATCATCAGGCCACAACCCCAGTGCTTTCCCTTTTGCCCTAGAGATGTGAACCCTATGCAGGATGCGAAATTGTATCTCCTGTAAAGCAGCGTTTGGTGTGACCTTGCAAAGCTCTCCAAAGGCCTTCCCTAATTCTTCCTCAGTTACTGTGCCCCCAATTTCCTTACTCCAAGTATTCGCTAATTGTTGCAGATACATGGCGTTTCTATTGTCCCTGATGATCTGATGCCACATAGACAGCTTGTTGAATATGGGTGGCACCTGCATGAACACAGAGTCCAGTTTACCAAAAATCACCTGACCCCCATGTTTGCGCTCTATTGACAGTACATAATCCCTGGCTTGCAAAAAGGCAAAAAATTGGGTATTAGGGATATTCCATGCGTGCCTAAGCTGTTCAAATGATGGGAATGTTTGCTCTCCCACCCGGCGGAAGTCCCCAATGTATCTACATCCCTGTGCTCTCCACGTGTGGAATACCGTGGTTTCAAGACCTGCTGGGAAGTCCAAGTTTCCTATCAAAGTAACAAAAGGGCCCACTCCTCCCCTTGTTTCACCCAGCTCTCTCCACCATTTCCAAGCCCTCCACAGTGCAAGCAAATATGGATTAATTTTTAACCCTCCAAAGCTACTAGCCTGTGCTGTGTCTATGATTACAAATGGATCTAGAGGAGCACACCAACTCTTCCAGAAATCTTCCAGAGAGAAGGTCGTCCCCCCGGAATGTAACTCATGTATCCAGCGCATCAGCGCTGTCATGTTGTATGCTCTGAGATCAGGCAGCTGAAGGCCCCCCTGTGTTTTATCCAGGACCAATTTAACAAATGAAATTCTGGGCCTCTTCGCATGCCATAGAAATGAGGTGATCAAACTACGATATTGACTCTCCTCCCATTTGCGAACCCACAGTGGCACCATCTGTAAAGGGTATAATACTTTCGGTAACAGTACCATTTTTACTAGAGCCACTCGCCCCATAAAACTGACTGGGAGATCTTTCCATTTCCAGCATAACTTCTTAATAGCTGCCAATCTTTCCACTACATTTTTCTTATACACCCATTCTGTATTCGCACTTAAGTATACTCCCAGATATTTAATCCCCTCCCTGGCCCACCACAACGGGAAGTCTGGCATCTGTACACATGCACAGGGGTTACTGATTGGGAGCGCCTCGGATTTCCCAAAGTTAATGCACAAACCCGAAAATTGGCCAAACTTTTTAATGAGGTCCATCACTTGGAAAATACCTGTGGAGGCATTATCCACCAACAGCAACATGTCGTCAGCTAACATATTTATGCGGTATTCCCGGCCTCCTACCTGTACCCCTTTCAGATTCGGCTCCTGTCTGATTTTAGCTGCTAATGGCTCGAGGGTGAGGATAAACAGAAGAGGCGACAATGGGCACCCCTGTCTGGTGCCGCCCCCCTAAATGCACAACAGGTGTCAACATATCATTTATTATAATTTGGGCAGTGGGATTACTGTAAAGTGCCTGAACCCACTCCAAAAAATCACCCGTGATCCCATATTTTCGGAGCACCCAAAACAAGTATTCCCACACTACCTTGTCAAAAACCTTTTCGGCATCTAAGCTTGCCATAATCTTGTCCCCCGCTGTTTTACTACCCTCCAACAGGATGCGGCTGACCTTCAATATGTTGGCTGATGCGAATCGGCCCTTTACAAAGCCCACTTGGTCTTGATGCACCAAATGTGGCACCACTGCGCCCAACTGCGCCGCTAGTACAGTCGCCAAAATCTTAATATCCTGATTCAACAGGGATATAGGGCGGTAAGAGCCCACAAACTCTACATCCTTGCCAGGTTTTGGTAGTACCGTGATGTGCACATGGTTCAGAACTGTGCCCATGTCCCCCGAAACGCGCACTTCATCACACATGGCCACAAATAAAGGGCCTATCTCACCCTGCAGTATTTTATAAAACTCTGTCCCCAGGCCATCTGGTCCGGGAGCCTTTGCTAATTTCAGTTGTTTTATGACATTCAGCACCTCCCGACCCTCAATCGGCCCATTCAGGCCAGCCACCTGTGTCGCTGTAAGGGATGGCAACCTCAGCCCTGCAAAGAAGCTCTCGCAACTGGCCTCCGAAAAGGAACCCTTTGCGTAAAGGGAAGAATAGAACCGGACAAATTCCTGTTGAATCTCTGCCCTCCCCGCCTGTGCTTTACCTTGAGCATCCTTAATTTTACCTACAGTATATAACTTTTTCCGCTTCTTTGCTGTATCAGGGACGCTAGCAGTTTCCCCGTTTTGTTGCCCCACCTGTGCATGCGGTATTTGTATAATCGGATATCATATAATGCTCTAGCATCTAGCGCCGTCTGCAGCCTCTTTCTCGCCTCTCCTATTAGCCTCTGAGGGCGAGAGAACAAGCCCTCTACTTGCTCCCTGCACCTGGGTTATAAGTATGTGGAGCTCTTTATCCCTCTTCTTGTTGAGGGCAGCGGTATACGCCAATATCTTTCCGCGTATCACCGCATTCGCTGCTTCCCAAAAGACTCTATTATTTACTGGCTGCTCTATATTTTCCTCTACATATTCTCTCCATGCTTGCTTAAGATACGTGCAGAAGGCTTGGTCCTGGTACAGAGCAGGGTTCATGCGCCATCAAATCGTCCTTTCTTTCTCACCCCACCTCAATTGGACCCACACTGGGGCATGGTCAGAGATGACCGCCTCGCCAATCTCTGCTTTCTCCGTTACTCTCTCTAAAGGTTGACTTACCAGCACATAGTCAAGGCGCGCATGGACCCTGTGAGGATGAGAAAAAAATGTGAATTCCCTCTCTTCTAAATGCAATAGCCTCCAAACATCGACTACTCCCAATTCATTAATAAGAAAGTTCACCCCCTTCCCATCATGATCCTTACTAACTATCTTAGCTGGTTTCCGATCTATTGAGGGATCACTAGTTATATTAAGGTCTCCCCCCAGTATAAGTGGGTAGTTATCAAATGTGGTGAGCTTTGCAGCTAACAGGGCAAAGAACTTCTGAGAATATACATTGGGCGCATATATACTACATAGGGCCACTTTCTGTCCCTGCAGGAGGCCTGCTACTATGACATATCGTCCGTCCGGGTCCTGATACAATCTATGCAACTCAAATGCCAAGTTCTTTTTTAATAGGATTGCCACGCCTCTCTGTCTGCTATTGTAAGAGGCATAGTATACCTCCCCCACCCACTCTCTGCGTAATTTGACGTGTTCAGCATTCCCCAAATGTGTTTCCTGCAATAGGGCGATGTCAGCTTGTTGTTTTCGTAGCGCCTGTAGTATTTTAAAACGTTTGACTGGTGAGTGGACTCCGTCCACGTTTAATGAAACAACTCTCAGACTAGCCATACAAAAGCAATCTCCACATCCATTTGCTCACAATAGGTTTCACGAGATTCACACCTTGGGGGTCTCCCAGCCAAACCCCCCAGGGAATTCTGGTTTCAGCGTAAAATGCTTTAGTGGTCTCCTCCTGTACAGTGGACAACCTCTCCCCCACTCCCTCCCCCGTCCTCTGCCCCCCTGCCCCCCTCTCCTGGAAGGATACCCCCCCTACCTTCCAATCTCCCCCATCCATTCGTCACATTCAGCCTCCCCCCCATCCGCACCCACTGCCACTTCTCCCCACTCGTTCCCCTGAACACTAACTCCCCCGGTCCCATGAGCTTACCCGAACCCCCCCTTGCAAAAACTCTCTTATAACCCGCTATGTGCATCTCCCGCTTCTCCACCCATGACACCCTACCTATGTCATGCAGGTCATTGCTAAGCAAAACACCTTTGAACTAATGTCCCTATAAGTAAACCATTAACAATTCTCACACTTATGATGTTTATAACATTGGAAACATGTAAACATAAACATGTAAACATAAACATAAACATGTAAAAATACATGCTGAGAGACTCAGAATACTTGCGGTCCGTATATGAATACTATATTCTTCAGTCACTGCAGCTTATCTTGTCTTGCACCCCACAGCTAGGACCGGTAAGGTATAGTAGAGACACCGAGGAGGCTCCCCTTGCTTCCGGGCCAACAAAGATGCCAACCCACTTCTTAGAATGCTTCTGCCCGTCCAGTCTCCCGCCAGTTCACCTCTGACTGACATTTCTCATTGGTCTGCTCCACTGATCTACAAAGGTCAAACACATACAGGGAGCCTCCTTCATCTAACTTAACTTGTTGTGGGGCTTTGCACAATGTCAACTGCTCATTGCCCACCAAGACTGTGGCCGCATCTTCTGTATCCCAAAACCAAGGAAGAAACAGTAAAAGAGAAAACTGGAAGAAGGCATTCAAATCTGCATGCGCTCCACATAGTTCCCTAGTTCTTTGGGATCTGTGAAGAAAAGCACTTTGTTGTCCTGCATGATCCGCACTTTTGCGGGGAAAAGCAGAGCGAACTTTACTCCTTTCTCATACAGCCGCTTGCAATGCTGCCCCATCTTCCGAAGCTGTTCTGTTACTGCAGCAGAATAGTCTTGAAACAGTAGGATTCTGTTCCCCTCTCCAACTCCCCTTTCTTCTTCCGGAATGCTAGCAGAAGTTTCTCCTTATCAGCATAGTTAAGTATTCTAGCAATGACCGTCCTGGGGCGCGTGTCTCCCTCTTTCAGTGCACCGAGTCTATGGACCCGCTCAACCTTCAATCCTTTCTCATGCCTCTGAAAGCCCAGCTGTTCCGGTATCCACGACTCCATGAAATATCATGTCTTTCTCTTTCACTGTCTCAGGGAGTCCCACGATTCTTACATTGTTTCTTCTGCTCCTATTCTCCAAATCATCTAGTTGTTGCTCCAGCTTCCCACATTTCTGTTCAAGTGCCACCAACCTTGAGTCTGCTGCCTCTGCCCTGTCCTCTTGCCTGGAGATTCTTTCCTCTGCTTGCTGCAGCCTCGCGCCATGCCGCTCCACTGCCTCTCTGATTTGTTCCACCGATGTTTGGAACTTAGATAACTTTTCTTCCAGAATTGTGGTAACTTGCAGAATCAGGTCTTTAAAGGCGCCTGCTGGCTGGCTGACCTCCCCCGCGGCCATATTCACTGTCGCCATTTTGGTGCGCGCTTCCACCTCGCGGGTCTTTTTAGGCCGCTGATTCTTAGCGGGCATACCTGTCTCCCGTCCTCGCTGAGCTGCCGATTAGGGCGCAGATGCGCTGCCCTACTCTTCCGCCGCACTGATCAGCACTTTTTCTAACTTGGGAGAGATTTTTTGAGGGTGAATTAGCCGGTTTTCGGGGGAATCGGGAGCGGAGCCGAATCGCGTACGTCCGATCAGCCGCGTTGCATCATGGGACCCCTCCTGTGAGCTTTATTTGAGGTTAGATTGAGCTTATAGGTAATTGGGTAAGTTCTGAGTTATAGTTTTGATTAAATTTTAATTGCCAGACCCTCGACCATTCTTCTAAGGTTCAGAGATCCCTTCTCATCGTTTCTACTCCCTCCAGGGTATCCACTCTATTGGCAATTTTGTGTTGTCTGCAAAACGGCACACCTTTCCTTCCAACCCTTCAGCAATATCTCCCACAAATATATTAAACAGAATAGGCCCCAGCACCGACCCCTGAGGAACTCCACTGCTCACCTTTCTTTCCTCCGAGTGGATTCCATTTACCACCACCCCCTGCCACCTGTCGGTCAACCAGTTTCTTATCCAGTTCACCACTTTCAGTCCTAAGTTCAACCCTTTCAGCTTATTCATTTCTGTGGGGGACCGTATCAAAGGCTTTACTGAAATCCAAGTAGATTACATCCAGTTCTTCGGTCACCCAGTCAAAGAAGTCAATAAGATTCATTTGGCAGGATTTTCCTTTGGTAAAGCCATGTTGCCTCAGGTCCTGTAACCCGTCGGCTTCTAGAAAGTTAATTATCCTTTCTTTCAGCAGCGACTCCATTATTTTTCCCACCACCAACGTGAGACTTACTGGTCTGTAGTTTCCCACTTCTTCCCTTTCTCCACTTTTGTGAAGAGGGACCACATCTGCTCATCTCCAATCTTGCGGAACCTCTCCCGTCTCTAAAGATCTATTAAATAAATCTTTAAGAGGTTCCGCCAGGATCTCTCTGAGCTCCTTCAGTATCCTGGGTTGTATCTCATTCGGCCCCATAGCTTTGTCCACCTTCAGATTCTCAAGCTGTTTATAAACTTTCTTCCATAAACAGCGCAGTATCCACTCCATTCCCAGATGTTTCCTCGGCAGCTGACCTCGGCCCTTCTCCAGGATTTTCCTTCATTAACACCAAAGAGAAATAATTGTTTAGCATGTTTGCTTTTTCTTCATCACTCTCCACATAGCCATTCTATTTATCTTTCAGTCTCACAATTCCATTCCTATCGCTTCTCCTTCTTTATCCAATATATCTGAAAAAGGTCTTGTCACCTTTAGCCATTTTTTCTTCCGCTTGTGCTTTCTCTAGCTGTATTTCCCTCTTCGCTTCTTTGGCTTCAATCCGATAATCTTTTCCATGATCCTCTCATTTCATTCTTTTGTATTTCTTGACCAAAGTCGCTTTTGCTCTTAATTTTTCAGCTACTTGAAAAAATAAGAGCAAAAGAGGCTTCAGATCTAAAATGGCTCCCCCTCTTGTCGGTTCCTGCACTAGTTGCTCCAAGAAGCTGTTGTTCATTACATCTACAAACTTTAACTCCCTGGCACTCCCTGATGTAACATTTATCCAGTCAATATCGTGTAATTGAAATCACCCATTATTATAGCGTTGCCCAATTTGCCAGCTTTCCTAATTTGTCTCTTCGTTGTGTCCCAGTGGACGGTAGTACAGCCCTACAAGAATACTCTTCCCTTCACACTTGGAATTTCTATCCATTATGATTCCACTCAGCATGTATAACACCGACTCTGGTTGTGATTAAAGGAAAGAAAATGATCATGTAAGACATATTTTTTCCCACACACATTCTCCTAACACATGTTAAATTGTTGGCATGGACTGTATATGGTGCTCAGCAGCCAAGGGATGGATTTCTGCTGCTAAATTAGGTTACCTTAGAAAGACAGAAAGTTGGATAAAGGGAAATGTGGGGCATTCATGGGAACGTGGAAGGAGTCTAAGAGAGACAGAGGGGGAGATGCTGTATAAGGGGGAAATGGTGAATTCAAGGAATGGCCTCCCAGTGGAGATGAAAACAGTATCTGAATATAAGAAAGCTTGGGACAAGTACATAGCATTTCTATAGGAGTGATAGGGAGAGTAGATGAGTAGACTGGAAAGGCCATATGGGCTTTATCTGTCTTCATTTTTCTCTGTTTCCCTGGATTCTCAGACCACTGAGCTAACCATTAGTTTTCTCCTTTATAGAACTTAGTTTCTTGGTGGAGATAAAGAAGCAGCCTGACCATTGTTCCATTACCTCTTCCAGAATTTATTAACTGGCTTAAATTAAGAGTTGGCAGTGATATTTAACATAATCCATAGAGGCAAGACCATTATCTATATAGGTAGTAGGACTGAATGTAATGCGGTGACCTCGCTGGCTTTATGTGTTTAGCTTAGGCCAGTGGAATAAATCTGTATCAAGCAGATTTATTTTAATTATTACCAAGCCTTGTGGTTAAATATAAGAAAGATGGAGTGCAGGATGGTAGTAATAGGGGTCAGATGTGCTTTGCTACTCAAGGTGCTGGATTACCAAGCAAGGGACACAATAGACTGTTCTGGAAATATATTTTACGTCAGTCTCAATCTAACTGGAATCTCAGATGTATCCAAGGCAGTATGGACACAATAACTGTGCAGAGTGGATGGGCTCTATATTATCAATTGTATTATAATGTTGTGTTTAGTACAGTCCACACAAGTATTCCTATCAAATTAATATTTGTCTCTACATTAATGAAGATAATGGATCCATAATGGTATATTTAAAAAAAAATAACCTATATTTCAAGATAAACGAAGATGTCAGGAGCAGATATCCCTTAAGGATGAACCTCTGAGCAGCAGAGCCCAACAGAGACCATATGGTGCCCTCACAGGTGATCTAGCTCAGCTAGAAATAGAGTGGTCACCTCACCATAAGCATTACAATTTTGCTGTCTTTCTTAATCCTTCATTGCAGTTTAAAATTTAATGTTTTCTGCCAATCATTCAAATATTTAGTTAGATAGCACCATCAGGAACCATACAACATCCCACACCATACCCAGCTACTACATTTGGAGCAGGAAGAGTGAGCGTTATCACAGTAGAAGCTGTTTCACAGCATTAACGATGGAAGCTCATCTGTTTCTAATTGTGTTGATGCTTTGTGACATCCTGTGGAACACGGCTGAGTGTCGGTGCACACTTGGAAACTACTTAGCAATACCACTACGACCAGATTACCGTAGGGATGGGGATATCCTGATTGGGGGACTCATAACTGTAGAGATTTTTAACCAATTTCAACATCCATTCTTCACAACTGTTCCCTCATTTGATGGGCATACCTTGTAAGTAGCATCATGGCTTAATTCCTATTTGAGACCCAAAATATGAAACCTGTTTAACTTTCTGTAAAAATGTCCACTAACGTGCAAACATTTATCACTACTGAAGAACTCATTTAAGATTCTCACAAATATACCACCATTATCGTTCCAAAAATCTCCTATTTTAATATAATTACACGCCATTAATTATATATAAATCATAACACTTTTACCAATGTCACACAATAATATAACTGCCAGTGTGAATAGAAATAGTTTGATAGGATATTATATATTATTTCTTATAAACAAAGCACTATTCTTTTAAAGCTGTTGATTTTAGTAAGACACTGATGTGTTTGCTCCCAACAGAGCCGAAGTTGGTAAAGTGAACGGCTCCATTGAGCTTAAGAGCGTATGAGTTCAGAGCAGCTTTAAAAGATAAGTGCTTTGTTTATAAGAAGGAATATATAATATCCTATCGGACTATTTCTATTCACACTGGCAGTTATATTATTGTGTGACATTGGTGAAAGGGTCAAGTTTTATATATATTTAAGGGCACAGTAATTATATTAAAATACGAGGGTTTAGGACCGATGATGGTGGTATATTTGTGAGGTTCTTCCTTACTGGGAACTATGAGAGCCAATGAAATCTTTTCCCTTGTCAAGTAGTATTGATAAAAATTTGTAAGTTAACAGGCATTTTTACAGAAAGTTAAACAGGTTTCATATTCTTGGGTATAGGATACTACTTTGGTTTGTTTCCTGTGTTTCTGTCATTTTTTGGATAGTATTTTAGTTTCTATATGAGACAGGCTTGAGGGTTTTCTTTTGGTTGGTTACTGTGGCATGAAGTGCAAAAATCACCTGATATCATTATACTAATTTTCTCACATTAAGTCTGAGTATTTTCCCTTTGAAAGGTGACCTGGGGAAAAAGGACCTGCTAAGATTTTCAACTCTTTTTTTGTGAATATTTCCCCCCTTAAAATCATTGTGAAAATGCACAACTAGATGTGTTGTCTTTCTCAAGTCTTCCTACGTTTTGGGCAGATAAAAATATACTTTTCCCTCTGTCCACTTATTCCAATGAACAGAGTGAAAAGTTTTCAGACTGCTATAGATCCTGGGTAAAAGTATTGTGAAAAGTGACCTCCCCACATTTTTCCAAACTACGTTTGTATTCTGATGCTGTTTTGTATTGAATTACTTTAGATATCCACCATACTCTCCATGAAAAACAAATTCAAATCTTTTTTTTTTCAGGTTTTCCCCTTCTTAATTCCTTTGATATCCTGTTAATATTGAGCTTTTCATTCTTTTGAAATGTGTTTATACCTTATTCAAAGCACATAAGTATTTGAAAACTTACATTATATCTTCCTTTTGCTTTTCTTCTTCTTCTATCAAGTATTTCTTTAGCTCCTTCAGCCCCTCTGTGTGTGGCTTATTCTTCAGACTATGCATCATTTTGCTCATTTTTGTATGAATGACCTCCATCCTAATTCTCCCTTTGTTCACAAACTTTACTTCTGCTGAGGTCGCTACGTCACCTACGGTGGATATCTGACCCTGAGCATCCTAGTAGCCACAGCACTGGATTTTCACTCTCACCAGATCACCACTGCATTTTGTGGTTCCCTCTTTGTCTACTGTTATCTGAAAAATGGTGACACCTGACAGGAAGGGAAACAAACATGCCCAATGCAGCAATTCATAGAGTGCACTATTTTTCTATCTAAAGCAGCAGCCCACTTAGCCATCTCTCTCCTCTTCAATCTGTTCAAAATTCTGCTGCACGACTAATATTCCGCCAATGTCGCTGTGCTCATATTAGCCCTCTCGTCAAGTCACTTCACTGGCTCCCTATCCGTTTCTGCACACAGTTCAAACTCCTCTTATTGACTTATACGTGCATTCACTCTGCAGCTCCTCAGTACCTCTCCACTCTCATCTCTCCCTACACTCCTCCCTGGGAACTCCGTTCACTGGGTAAATCTCTCTTATCTGCACCCTTCTTCTCCACCGCTAACTCCAGACTCCGTTCCTTTTATCTTGCTGCACCATATGCCTGGAATAGACTTCCTGAGCCGGTACGTCAAGCTCCATCTCTGGCCATCTTCAAATCTAAGCTAAAAGCCCACCTTTTTGATGCTGCTTTTAACTCCTACCCCTTATTCACTTGTTCAGAACCCTTATTTTATCATCCTCACTTTAATATTCCCTTATCTCTTATTTGTCCTGTTTGTCTGTCCTAATTAGATTGTAAGCTCTGTCAAGCAGGGACAGTCTGTTAATGTTCAAGTGTACAACGCTGCATACGTCTAGTAGCGCTATAGAAATGATTAGTAGTAGTAGTTTAGTGCATCAAGACTAGAGTTCTGTACATGCATTAGAGCATTTTGTGCTGGAGCTCAGTCAATGTTTTAATGCACAGATTATTACATCTGATGCTTGACAGCACATAACCGTGAAGTGTTTGCCTGAATATGCAGTGAAACCTAAAATCGCACAATCTGTACAGTAACATTTTTGCAAATGTACTTGTATGAAGAGTTTTCAGGCACTCCCTCTCCCCGTGCTCTTTCTTTCTTCTTGCACTCTGGGACACATCTTCACCTGTGGTTGATGAATTTCCACTAACGCTTCCAGCTGTTCCATCATGGGTCTGGCCTTATTTTTGTTGCTGGGGATTTGGAATTTCCACCTGTACTTCAGACCATGCCATCTTCCCGGATACCATTTCTTCATCCTACCTCCTTTGGCTCCTGAATAATCTTGGTGGGGAGTTTATATTGTTGGTTCCGATGTATATTGATGGGCAGAAAAACAGCAGTGCTAGAGTCTAGTGATTATGGGTGCCTGCATATGGGTAGGATGTATATTTACCTACTGTGGCCTGAAAGCATGGCTGAAGAATAGATAAAGGAGAAAAGAAAAACAGGAAAGAAATGCAGTTAATATGTGCCAAACCTGGAGCGTGCACGTTTTGCTCTTTATCAGACCAATATGTAAAGACTGTGAGAAACAATGCTTCTAACCTATTAATGTCTGTTTCTGCATCTTATAGTTTGATGCTAATTTCATATTAAATGATATTTATGTCATTAAAGTCCTGTACCATTGAACTATTACAACTTCCTGGCCTTTGTGTCTGCGGTGGAGGAGATTAACAACAGCTCGGAGCTCTTACCCAACCTCACACTGGGATTCCACATTGATAACCCTTATGACAACTTTTTCTTAATGTATACAGCTGCCATGAATATATTTTCAGGAATGGACACCGGGATCCCAAATTACAACTGCAAAACATCTGGACCACATGCTGCTATTATTGAAGGTCTTCCAGCTGAGCATTCGAGCCAGTTTTCCAGCCTCTCCAGGATATACCACTACCCACAGGTCAGGGATCATCTTTGATTTCACTTCATTCCCTCTTCTATAAGTCTTCCTAAAAGAACCTCTACCTTTAGCAGAATGAAACTGTTACAAGAAATGATTTATTTTGCAGCAGGTCCCAAGAGGAGGCAGGTCCCAAGAGGAGACAGGTCCCAAGAGGACGAGCTGGGCTGTTTCCAGGCCTTTTATAATGTTAGCAGAGAAGCATGGTGTGTGCATGTCCTGGATATTTTGCAAGGCATTATGGTTAATGTAGTCTGTTCACATGACCACATTATAAGTCCTTCCTTTCTGTACATGTCTGAAAGCTGATGGGAGGGGCAGGTATACCTTTGACAAGCAAATGTCCTGTTTATGGTCTCCCCTCTGAAGTCTTTGTCTTAAATGGGTTCTCCAGACTCTCTGTCTCTTGGGTCTTTGGTTTTCAGAGATATCCTGATGAGCGTCCAGGTACCCACCTTTTGTTCAGTCTTTTTAGGTGGGAGGGCAGAGAGAGTTATATATCTCTCTTTTGTCTTTGTTAAGTGTTTGTAATTAACTATCCCTGCTATCAGAAGTTCCCAGAAAAAGGGATGGAGAGAGAGGGGCTTGAAATGAAACTATTCTCTCTGCTGCAGTGTAAAAGCTGCACAAATATATTGGTGTATATATAATCCAGCAAAATATAATAAACTGATACCATTACAAAACCAAATTATTAACCACTCACTCTTAACGGTGATCAACTGTAACATTTAAATGATGATTCAGAGACAAAAGTTTGTAAAATGAACAACATCAAATATTTAGTCATCAGAGCAGTGGGCTGAGGCATCCTATTTCCCCCTCCTGCATGGGTGTAGTTTGACTGTTTCATTTGGGGGGGGGGGGGGCAAAGGATAGGGTGGGCATATTAGCATATTCATTTGTATATATATATAATATATATATATATATATATACACACAGAAATAAATATGTTAATATGGAGGAAGGGAGAAACAGCTGGCTTTTTTGGGAATAACCATAATGAATATGTATACAAATTCTTCAACAACCGTTACAATATTAATTTTCAATCTTTATTAAATACTTTTATATACTATTAATTTCTTCCATTCACATTGTTTTTAACTATCAAACTCTCACTAACATCATCCACACTCACTCATACAACTCACAAACATACTATATGAAAATTAAAATAACAGCAATATCTCCAGATTTATACAAATACCAGTACTTTCTCCTCAAAATTATTATGATTAATACAGCATTTCAGTTCACTCCCGGGAAGTATTCATTTCATCTGTATATTCCAGTCTTTCATTCCACTTTCCCAGGTTGAATAATTCTGAAACTTGTTGTTTTTAAACTCAGACTGTATTCGATGTTAATTATTCAGCATTCCCTGTTAATCTCTTTGCTTAAAGGACTCCAAAAACATTGTTCACAGACAAGAGGATATAGTCTTTGGTCTTTTTATGACGTAGCTGTTCACTTCTTAATAAAGTAACCACAATCGGGCCCATAAAACCTGACTGTTTTATTTAGTCTGAACACATAGACAGTGACGATCCTAGGAAGCCTGCCACCCGGGGCTGATCGCCGATGCGCACGACCCCCCCAGACACAATGACCCCCCCCCCCCCCCCGGGTGCATTTTTAGCTGCTGGGAGCAGCCGCGCTCGGCTCCGCTGGCTCCCTGGTCTCTCTGCCCCGGAACAGGAAGTAACCTGTTCCGGGGCAAAGGGAGCAGGGAACCAGCGGAACCGACAGGCGCGCGCACGGCTGCTCTCTGCACCCCTCCAGCAGCGTGCACCCAGGGTGGACCGCCCCCACTGCCCACCCTTGGTATGCCGCTGCACATAGAGGTGCTAAAGAGAGAGAAGGACATAGCTGATCTCTCTGTTTCCCTGCTGGTTGAATCTGTCAAAGGAATTTTGTTTGTGGCTCACTACTTTAAGCATAGGTCATGCAAAGACTTAAACATGTATCTCAGAAGCCAGACAAAGTTGTTGAGGGAGATCCCCTCTTCTGATTAGTACGCTTCGGCTCAGACTCAGTCAAACTCAAATCTGGAAGTTTTTGAAAAGTAGATTGTCTACTGCTGTACTGTACGTCAGTCACTGTTTGATGTGTTCTCATTAGCTAAAAACCATTTACACATTTGCTATAATAAAATATTTCTTTTGCAAAGATAGATACAATTTATTTCTGGAGTCCTCTTTTTTTTTTTTGTCTCCGCAAATATGGTATCCCTAAGCATGTGAGTCCTACTTCCCTGCTCTTGCAAGGTTCTACCTCTCTTGGGTATGGTACCTGGAGCTTAAACTGCCGGACCAGACATTGCCTGATCTTGTTAGTCCTCTATTACCCTTCCATACCTTTGGATGGGGTACAACTACTACATTCTCCCCATCAGAAATTCAGTGAGGATGGGTGTGTTTGCTAGGCCAAAGCTAAAGTTAGAAGCTTACAGCTTAATTTTGATAAACATGTAAGTATGCACAATTAGTGATATTCTATGGCTAGGTGTCTGCTATATTTTCTGGATATGGCACTTATTTTAAGCCTTTTCTATAAATAAAAGTAGACATCTGCTTTTCTTTATAAAAATTTAGCACAAATGGCTGAAAACAGTCGCTCATTTAAGGTGCAATCCCTTACACCAGACCTATATCTGGTGCTCATGCCCACACTTAGATGTTCGCATGTACAAACGTAAATGATAGAGTTCTAACATTTACACACATACCTGGGCACCCCATTCAAACTGTTTACAATAATAATTAAAAAGATAATTATATCAAAACATGCATTATAACATAAAATCATTTAAAAAAAATGCATTGCCAGTCATAACTATTTCAAACAAAACATTGTTGAAACAACTATGTCTTCAAAAGATTGCAAAAACCCAAATAGGAAGAGACATCATGAATATCATCAGGAAATGAATCCCAAAGGAAGGGCCCAATATAAGAGAATGTTCTCTTTCTGGTAATTGAAAGTTTAATCACATCCAATGCTGGAAGCTGAAGAAGGCCTTTCTGGGAAGAATGAAAGACTTCATTGAGACACATATTTCTTTAACTTGGTTCAAACATAGACAGGAAGATCCAAATGATAGGATTTATACCAAGCCCAGGGGCTCTTTTACAATTTCTCCAGCACGTCTGGAAAAAAGGGTTCTTTTGGGGGGGGGCCCAGAAATGGATGTACGGCAAAATGAAAACCAGTATGTGTCTATTTACAGTCTGAGCCCTTAACGCCACCCATTGACTTAGTGGTAAGGGCTCACGTTACCCATGCGGTAACTGTGCAGCGCATGTCAACTGCTGATTACCACCCGGAATACCCCCCCCCCCCCCATCATAGGAGGCCAATGCAACTGGTACAGGACAGGCATAATATATTCAAACCTTTTGCTTCCAATCACAAGTCTAGCTGCTGTGTTCTGCACTATTTGCAATGTACACAACCCAGTTTTATTCAACCCCTGAAAAGAGAGTTACAGTGATCTAACCTACTTGTTAGCAAAGCCTTAATATACTGTAGTAAATTGTGTTTGGTTAATATAGGTTTCAACTATCTTATCACGTGGAGATGGAAAAAACTTGACTTCACCACATTCCCAATCTTCAGTGAATAGAATCCCATTATTTAAATGTCTACTTGCCACCTTCAACTAGGTACCTCTTTTTAGAATTGCTCCCAATGGGTAAAAAGTTTAATACACAAATCCATGTGCCTAAATTTCTATGGTTGTATTTAATGCCTGTTAAGTCGTAGATTGAGAGTGGATAGAGATAGGCCTGCTTTTACAAAGTAGGTCTCCTAATGCAAAATTTATAAAATGCAGATGCACATCTCAGGAGCTCAGTTTTCTGGATAGCTTCCTAAAAGAAAAGTCCATAAGCCATTATTAAAATGGACTCGGGGAAAATCCACTGCTTATTTCTGGGATAAGCAGCATAAAATGTATTGTACTGTTTTGGGATCTTGCCAGGTAGTTATGACCTGTATTGGCCACTGTTGGAAACAGGATGTTGGGCTTGAAGGACCTTTGGTCTGTCCCAGTATGGCAATACTTAAGTACTTATATAGTTACCCAACCTACTGTATGTAAAACTACCATCCACGCTCAATTTTTGTCTACAGAAGCTGAAGAATAGAATAACAGTGGATTGCTCCTGCCTGGTGAAGAAATTAATAAACGAAGAATCTGTGGAGTTTGAGGGTTTGGAGGAATTTCATTGGTAGCAGCAACAGACATCATGTGGAGGAAGGGAGAATAGCTTCTCGGTTACTGCATACCACTTGACTTTAACATCTCCTTTCTTTACAGTATAATTATGCTCCTAGTATTTGCTATGTGAATGAAATGTGATCTTTTCATGACAAAAGTGCTGATTAAATTGAATCTTTTATTTTCAGCAGATCAGTTACACCTCTGGAAATCTTGTTATGAGCGACACGGTTAGGTTTCCTTATTTCTACCGCACTGTCCCCAGTGAGTTGTACCTCTGTGCTGGGATAGTCAAACTATTGAAGCATTTTGGCTGGACCTGGGTCGGTATCATTGCAGCTGATGATGAAAACAGCATGAGGGCTGTGCAGATCCTGAGAGAAGGGATTAAGCAGAGTGGAGGTTGCACTGAATTCATAGAAACCTTCCATCAGTACAGTTCACTCATGCTTCAAAATACAGATAAAATTTCCAACACCATCATTACGTCTTCAACTAAAGTGATTATTTTGTATTGTAACAGAGAGTACACAGAGCTTGTAAGACGTACATCCATTTGGGAAGCACCTGGAAAGGTCTGGATCATCACAAATGAATGGGGATTTTTCTTACCCTCGTACAATGTTGATAAAAAAAACACCTTAGCTTTTGCTGTCGCAAAGAGAACTATTCCGAGCATTCACAAATTTGTCCGTGAGGTGAATCCTGCCATATTTCCTAATGATTCATTCACAGAGATGTGGTGGAAGGACCTATGTAACAACCAGTGTCCCATGAGCATCCAAAGATCCTGCAGCAGTGATGAAACATCTTTTTACCTCTTACACTGTGACATTGTAAACTATGGGGATAGTTATAATATATACAATGCTGTCTACGCCATGGCATATGCACTGCATGACATGATCACTTCTGGTTTTGGAAATACCACCTTGTGGAGTGGAGAAAGTGAGAGATTTTTAGATTTTTTTCCATGGAAGGTACTATCCTGTTAGAAGAATGTTATTTTGAGAACAAAGTGATGGTTTATGATTACACAGTGTGGAAGGGAAGGAGGATGCTGAGAAGTCTGTATATTCACCTTCCTTTCCTTATATAATTTTAGATTGTAAACCATTCTGACTCATTACAGAAGGATGATTTATCACATAGGAAAGATAAAAGCACATATAAAAACTACATGGCTACTATTTATCCTGTGGCTGTCAGCTAACTGGAAAGATAAAAGTACTTATAAAAACTATATGGGTAAAATTTATCCTGCACCTGTCAGGGTTTTTTAAAATGCTGATTGCCATGGGTTGAATTAGATCCGGATATTCTGTGTTGAGCCTAACCCAGCTGAAAATATTTAACTTCCAGTGGTCCACAAGGACCTGGATATTATCTGGGGCCAACTGATAATCAGTACTCAGATTACTAACTAGGCATCATTAGGGCAGCTTTATATGTGGTGCAGTTTGCCTAGTTAGTTCAGGAAAGACAGGGTAGGAAGAAAGGGAGGGGGAGTGCTTTATATATGAAAGATATTAAAGCCACACAATCACAGGACCTACAGAGGAAGGAAGAGGAACTGTGGGTCATTCTGGAAAGAAGGAATGGCAAATGTATTTCCAATGGTGTGATATAAAGGCCTCCTTCACAGTCATAAGTACATAAGTTTTGCTGTACTGGGACAGACCAAAGGTCCATCAAGCCTAGCTTCCTGTTTCCAACAGTGGCCAAACTAGGCTACAAGTACCTGGCAAGATTCCAAAACAGTACAATACATTTTATGCTGCTTATCCTTTAGGAAACCACCCAAACCTTGTTTAAACCCTGCTAAGTTAACTGCTTTTACTACATTCTCTGGCATCATATTCAAGAGTTTAATTATAGGTTGAGTGAAGAAATATTTTTTCCAATTCGTTTTAAATTAGACAGAGATTTAATTTAAGACATTCAAAATCTATCTGTGAAAGGGGGTGTACTACTAATCGGAGATTTTAATATACCAAATATTGGTTGGAGTATCCCTATTGTGGGATCTTTGAGAAACAGGGAGATCCTGGATTCTGCACAGGGGGAACTATTCCAGCAGTTGGTAATAGAACCCACGTTGGATGGTGTCACTTAGTGTTTACTAAGTGAGATAGTGTTATAGTAGGTGATCATCTGTCATCCAGTGATCACCAGATGATGTGGTTTAATATTAAGGTAGGTGTGGAAATGGTTCATTCAAAAGTGAAGGTTCTGGACGTCAATAAAACTAACTTTGTTCAGATGGGGGATTACCTCAAGGAGCTGTTGTCTGGAAGAAGTTGGAAAGCAGTAGATAAAACAGAAATGAGCTATTGTAAAGGCAACAAACATTTTGGTGAAAGTAAGAGGAAAAGGGAGAGCTTTGGTTGTCAAAAGCAGTAGCTGTAAAGGTATGGAAAAAGAGGTTAGTCCTTATAAATTACAAGAGATTGCAGAAAGAGGAAGACAGGCGACAGTATCCTTGGTATGTGCGCTAAAGTGATTGACTGGGTTAGGAACTGGTTGAGTGGAAGACGACAGAGGGTAGTGGAAAATGGAGCTCTTCCTCTCTTCGGCTGGTTTTTTTAAAATCATTTTTGTAAGCGATATTGCTGAAGAGCTCTCTGGTAAGGTTTGATTCTTTGAGGATGATACCAAAATCTTAGACTTAAGGCTAAAAAATGTAGGATTTTGCATTTGGGCTGCAAAAACTGGAGGGAGCAGTGTAGTTTAGGGGGTGAAGAAGAGGAGCAGGACTTGGGTATGATCATATGTGATGATCTTAGGGTAATCAAACAGGTATAAAAGGAGTGAATGCTAGAAGGATGCTTGGGTACATAAGGAGAGGAATGGCCAGTAGGAATAATGAAGTGATGATGCCCCTGGTGAGACCTCATTTAGAAAGAGTGGCTACTAAAATGGTCAGTGGTCTTCATCATAAAGTGTATGGGGACAGACAAAGATCCCAATATGTATACTTTGGAAGAAAGAGGGGAGATATGACAGAGACATTGAAATACCTATGTGGCATAAATGAACAGGAGGGCGAGTCTCTTTCAATTGTAAGGAAGCTCTGGAATGAGGTGGCGTAGGATGAAGGTTAAAGAGGATAAACTCAGAAGTAACCTGAAGAAATACTTCTTCATGAAAAGGGTGGTGAGTTTGTGGAACAGCCTCCCAGTGGAAGTGGTGGAGACGAAAACAGTATCTCAGTTCAAGAAAGCATGGGACAAGTACATAGGAGCTGTAAGAGTGATAGGGAGAGTAGCTGGCATGGATGGTCAGACTTGATAGGTCATATGGGTTTATTTGCTTTCATTTTTCTGTGTTTCTTAGTTATCCAGCCACTGTCACTGAATATCAGCAGTGCTCAGATAACTTCCAAGTACATCCATCTCTGCCCCTGGATTGCCTTGGCACTGTTCAAATAGTGCTGTAGCAGAGTCAGAGCTGAAATTCAGTGGCACTAATCTGCAGAGTGCTATTTAACTAGGGAGGTCTTTTACTAAGCCACGGTAGCGTTTTTATCTTGCAGTAGAAATCAGCTGGTGGAAAACGCTGAAACACCCATTATATTCCTATGGTGTCTTGATGTTTACTGCTAACTGATTTCTACTGTGAGCTAAAAATGCTACCTCTGCGTAGTAAAAAAAAAAAAGAAACCCTAGGTAAGAGAGGCTCCTGCCTGGTTAATTAATACTGAATATTGAATCCTACCTACTTTGCTAAAAAGGGGATCAGAAACAAGATGATTTTGAAAATTTGGTTTCCTTTGCAAATAAAAAGTTAGTACAACTTTTCCCATTTCAAAATGGGCTGCAAAGTTTAGTTGTGCATCTTTTTCAAAATTGTTCATCTTTAAAATATCTGCCCAGTGATAAATCTCTTCTTTATACTTATAAATTTGTTAGGGATGTGCAATTATTGTTTGGAAGAATCACACTTTCTATATTTTTCAACAAACCAGATGAAATGATGCTGGTTTGAACCAAATCCTTATTCATTTCATTTATTTTAAGCTCAAAGACATCCCAAAGGATGGGAGAAGTTGGGCAAACCAAAGTCTGTTATAGAAAAGGAAAAGCCCGAAGCACAAGGCAGTTCAGCAATCTTGCAAAAACTTTCACAAGCAGCTGCACAAACCTAAGCTTCTGATTCTTCCCTCAAATTCCTGACTAGGAAAGTAAAAGAAAGCAGACTGGTTCATCATTTCTTTTTTTGCACTCAGACAGAATCAGATAGAGAGAGAGGTGCTAGCTTAAGCTCTGCAATGCATTGCTGGAGCAAGTGGTAAAAGCAGTGTAGCTGTGTTTAAAAAGGTTGAATAAATTCCTGGAGGAAAAGCCTGTAAACTCTTATTAAGGTAGACCTGGAAATGCCACTGCTTATCTTCCTTTGGGGGACTCTGCCAGGTATTTGTAACCTGGGTTGGCCACTGTTGGAAATAGAATATTGGGCTAGATGCACCCTTGGTCTGATGAGTATGGCAACTCTTATGACCTTATGATCTCGGTCCAGCAGCAGTATTGTAGG
Organism: Microcaecilia unicolor; assembly: GCF_901765095.1. Classification (NCBI taxonomy): domain Eukaryota; kingdom Metazoa; phylum Chordata; class Amphibia; order Gymnophiona; family Siphonopidae; genus Microcaecilia; species Microcaecilia unicolor. Next base: position 337,168,755 of record NC_044033.1, read on the forward strand.
GAGGAACAAAGAGAGAGGTCTATATTTGCAGAAGCTTACTAGAAGTCCAAGAGACATTGCTGTAGAAAATAATGTTCAAACATCTGTGGCTTTAAGTGCATCTATGAAAGACTATTTTTTGCTCCTATCTCCACATAGAGGTGAAGGCAGTGGTGTGCTGGAGCAGGCTCTCACAGGCTCACAAGAGCCGGTTGTTAAGTTTTTAAGAATTTTGGGAGCCGGTTGTTAAAGTAGGGCCCTGCATGGTTACTTTAACAACTGGCTCCCAAAATGTGGGCTTGGGCCCCCTGCTGAATTCTCTTTTACTTTGCTGGTGGGGATGCTGAACCCTGCCAGCCAAGTAAATAGACTGCTGCTGCTCCCCGCTCCTTGTTTCCAGCTCTGAGCAGCAGGCTGGGACTTCTCCAGCATGTGTGAGAAGTTTCAGCATGCTGCTCAGAGCAAGACGTTGGGAGTGGTGGCAGTCCATTTATTGGCTGCCAGCAAAGGTATGCCTAGCGTGCCCGCACGAAGGGAGGGAGGAGAGAGAGGCAAGTGTTGCTCCCCCCCCCCCCCGGCCACCCCTGGCCCTTCCAACTGCAGAACTGGCTACATCCGGAGAAAGAGCCCGTTGATAAAAATTTAACAGCACACCCCTGGGTGAAGGAATGCAGAAGCAACACAGGGTGAGGGAACAGGAGACCGGCAACATGTAAAGCTAACAGAGTGAAATAGGTGGGCAACCTCTACCGTCTACTAGGAAGACTATGGGGCATCTTTTGGCAGGGACAGATTCTGAAGGATCCTCATTTCAGGAATTTCCATCATATGCCTCTGATATTTGCTGAGGAGGTCTGCAAAATGTGGGTGTTAGCATGCTAAGTGATAAAGAAGAACCCCCCCCCCCCCCCACACCAAATGTAGAGCAGGTATTGGAAGAGAGTGAGTGATGCACCAGGCTGTTAATCTTCTGTCCTTCCCTCAGACCTAGAACCAGCAAAACAGCAACAAAAGCACCAGCAGAGAGGAAGTATCACAAAACATTAGAGGTGTGGAGGTATTTTTATGGTCTATGACTTCTTCAACTTGATATATTGCACTTCCAGACAAGCAAAAAAAAATTACATTACACTATTAGGGCAAAAAGAACACTATTACAATTATAGGATAGAGAAATGGAAATAAAAGAAGAAATGGAGGCTAAGTCAACCGCTCTCAACTGACTGAGGTACTGCCTTATGAATCAATGAGGAACTCAATCTTTTTCTTTTTAGCACCAATGCTCCGAAAAACTTTTCCATCATATATCTAGTCAGAACTATCATTTACTAATGTTTAAAATCCAGCTAAAACTCATTATTTTAAATTAGCTAATAGTTTAGTTGGCATGGGGTGATGGGGTGACTGGGAACTAAGCAGCCTCTTAACATATTGAGACCTTCTGCATGTTTTGTATGCCATTCTTTTCAATGATTTTATATTGTAGATCTTGTTTTTATGTAATTCGTTTAGACCTATTTATGATAAATGGTAAATAGTACTTTTATTTACATATACAGGTGCAAGGTGCATGCATCTGCTCATGCCCGGGTATAGAATTGCTTTTCCCACCCCTCTTCCAGTCCCCTGATGTGTTCCTGCTATCCTTGGTGTTGTATTGACCCTGTTTCCTTGCCTTGGGTTCTTCATTTGATTCCTTCTGCTGCTTTGCCCTTTTCAGAGGGGCTTTTATTCTTTATGCCACTATTATTGCCTTTTGTCCCACTTCTTGTTCCATGGGGTCATTGTGACACTCTTGACAGATTGGAGTACTGCTGTCTCTCAAGTGTGAAAGAAATTTGATTAAAAATAAATGGAAAATCCCACTATTAGAGTGCACAATTGTTTTCCTCATTGACTATAATGAATCAGAATGAACTGAATAATGGAAACGAGTCATTGAACTAAAGATGAACCAATATGAAAATGTTGGCTGTACTCATTCCTCAGATTTATACAAGTAAGGAAATTAAATATATAGGGGTCAATTCTTGTACTTGGTGCATAGAGCGAGGTTCCTTCAATGCCGTGCAGAGTGTCAATTCTAAAACCTAGAATACTTTTGTAAACCCAAATTGGAGCATCAAGATTTAGGTTTGAACACTTATGCCAACCATATGTTAGGCTTAAATGGGTGCACCTAAGAGTACTATAGAAACCACATAACCTATATTGTTCTTTAATTTATGCACATGTTTGAGACATACCTAGAGCTCCATTCCCCTTGCGTACTATAGCACTTCAAAAGTGACCTTAAAGAATGACGCATACCTGCCAATTTTATGTATGTTTATTATGTTTTAGATTCTTGATATGCCGCTTTTTTACATATTAGATACAGGAACTTATCTGTTCCTAGTTGGCTCACAATCTAAATTTTTTATCTTGGGTAATGGAGGGTTGAATGACTTCCCAGGGTCAGAGGGAGCCACAGGTAAGTGTTTGGCACCAAGTTATGGAATTGTTCTGACAGGGACCAACTTGTCCCGTGCCACTTGTTGCTTAGGGTGGAAAAATAAATATGCTGATTTTCAAAGATTTTACCCTCTAGAATTGTTCCTCCATAGCTAAAAATACTTGCCAAAAAGTTAGAACCCTTTATTTGAATATCAAGAGGTAGCTCAATCATCTCAAAGTTGATGAAAATAACAAATTTAAGGGCCCTTTTGCTAATGGATTGGTGCGGAGCAACAGACTTGCCACGTGCAAATCCAGAACTACCACCAGGCTACCGCAGTGCATGCCATTTCTGGCACTATAAAAATATCTCCGTCGTTAATTGGGCAGCACAATACACTGACTGGTTTTCACTGGATTAGTGCGGGAGCCCCTACTGCCATCTCAATGGGTGGTGGTAAGAACTTGCCCCCAATATGGCCATGTGGTAAATGGTTCACTTACCTCATGGACATTTCTTTACACAAAAAAGCAGCCTTTTACCTGCTGCAGTAAAAGAGGATCCTGAGTGCATCAAGAACACATGCTGACGCCAGTGCAGGCTCCCTTTTATCATAGCTTAGTAACAGGGCCCCTTATTAACAAAAAAGCAGAAGCACAAATTTGTTTCATGAATCAGTTCTATATGCAACATATTCAAACAAACATTTTGCCGTGTTCAAATCTGTAATGCATTAATGCTGGAGAAAATCAACAAATTTGTGTAGCCCTTTTACAAGGTGCGCTAGAGATTCCCACGTGGCAAACGAGAAGAAGCCCTTAGTTTCTTGGTATCTGGATAAACCTTGCTTTGGTCATGAGGTAACTGTATTGCCTACATTCTCATCACCAGAACTACTACTTGATGATATCAATACTGCTGTTTCAGTTTCTCTTCTTTGCAAATCTTCCATTTGATGATGTAATATAGTAAGTGACAGCAGATAAAGACCTGAATGGCCCATCCAGTCTGCCCAACAGTCATATTCGTTATCAATTCAAGATTAAATCAACAATGAACATGATATTATATACTTGGTGTTTCTGGAAAATAGACCATAGAAGGTCCTCCTGGCTCTGTCCCTATGTTCCAACTGCTAGAATTGCTGTCAAAGCCACTCCAGGCTATCCAAATCCATCTTGTCATTTGCAGAACACAGACCATAAAAGTCTGCCCGGCCCTGTTCTCACATTCCAAATTGCTGGAGTTTCTGTCAAAGCTCTCTCCAGCCCATCCTACAACCAGATTGCTATATGTGGGACTCAGATCGTACAAGCCAGCCCAGCAGCAGCCTTGACACAGCCAGAGTTGCCATTTAAGAACCACTCGATATGCAAATGCATTTTGTGATACCCCCCTTCTCACTCAGGGTGACCTGGTTCTCAATATGCAGATCATATGCAAATTAGTGTGCTACCCCTTCTCACTCAGGGTGACCTGGTTCCCACTAAGCAAATTAAACAGGTCTCACCAACTGCATATTTCTCAGGCAACTCTTTATTCCAGCCCCTGGGCACACTTCTTCTAGCTTAATACTTTATGCTTTCATAGGTCTTCACACTGAGCCTCCCCACACAGATACATAGGCTCAGTACTAGCTTCAATACTTTGGGGACTCCCAACCCCAGGCTTTGCAGCCTGCTTCTCTCAGTACTTTGGACACACAGTCCTTCCTTTGAACACACAGTTCTTTACAAGTACTGGGGACACACAGTCCTTCCTCCTTTGAACACACAGTTCTATAAGTACTGAGGATACACAGTCAAACACTAATGCTTTAGGGACTTCTTACCCCAGGATTTCCAGCCTGCTGATCTCCTTTGGACCCACAGTCCACCACAAGTCCATAGGGTTAGCCAGTATCTTCCAGGGGCTCTCTCTTCTTCTGCTGCCAGCTCACTTCTCTTCCTTTCACAACTCAGGTGGACATCCCAGGGCTCTCTCCGGTCCTAGCGACCTCCACCTATTCTCCTACTAGCACCCTCTAGTGGCATACCCTGGATAGGACAGCCTCATACTTATCACAATATGCAACCCTTTAAGTTTTGCAAGATTCTGCTTCTTCTGTTCTCTTTGCAGCTAATGGTGCACTGATACCAGCCATTGATCTTCTTCTCCCCTTTTCATGTTGAGCCAGCAAGAACTCCTTCTCACAATGCAGAATGTTTTGGCATGAGCAATGTCAAAAGATCATCAAGCTTGGAGGCAAACTCTCAGACTTGCTGATTTAGACTTGCCACTCTTTGATCTTCAGCAAAACACCACTTTCTAAGTGTTTGTTCTAGTTTGGCAGTTTTGTGGATCTCTTATTAGATTTCTTGATTTCTGCCAAAATTTTGTAATTTCTGTTTTTGTAGAAGGTGATGACCGATGATGTCAGCATACTGGGTGACATGTGATGGAGTTACATGTTCAATTTGTTGTTCCACTGTGTGTACAAAACACTGACAGCCTAATTTGGTTCACATCGGCCCATATTCAAGAATGCCTTACATGGATTGTGGAATTATTACTGTTTGATGCCTTTAGAACATCATTGTTGAGCTACTAATAAATGTTCATTGATTTAACTGATGTTTTGCCTCAAAAATAATCTCCACCCTAATGCTGCAACAAAATGAAAACATGTCTGTGAAATCAGAAGCAGATTGTATGTGCTTGAAGTTCGGAGTTTAACTCTGCAGTGAGCTTCACCAATAACTACGTTTCTCTTTTTTATTAGCTTCATCATTATCTGAAGAACCTCCACTTTAAGAACATTCTGGGTGAGGAAATCTTTTTTGATGAGAATGGTGATCTTGCCATTGGATATGATATTATAAGCAATTTCTTTCTATCTGATGGGACACAGATTAATGAAATTGTTGGAAGTTATAACCCTTATGCTCCACAAGAGCAGGAATTTACCATCTATGACAAGACGCCCATGTGGGACAGCACATTTAACGAGGTCTGATTTAAATTCAATTTAAATTCCCCGCGCTGGCATTTAAGGCCATTAACATTGGCACCCACCCCCTACCGCCCCATACCTCACTGCTCTCATTTCTCCTTAAACCCTTTATCACCCTCTCCATTCTCTATTTTCTTCCGGCTTTTCTATTTCTCCAGTTCATTTGTCTCATTTGGAATCTACATATCACTCTACTTTCTTTTATCTGGTTCCCTCTCTTTGGAATGCTTCTCCTGCTAACCCTCCGTTCTGAGCAATCGTTTGGTCATTTTAAGTCTTTGTTGAAAGCCCACCTATTTAAAATTGCCTAGATTGGAACTACCGTCTACTTAATTTACTAAACTTAATTAATTTAATTTAAATTTTATTTACCTTGCATTCTGTAGTTCCTTTCCTCATGGTTTTATTTGACTATTATATACACTGCTCTGATGTGATTGTGAAGGGTGGTATATCAAATTTTTAATAAACTAAATAATACAAAAACAAGAAGGAAAACACTAAACCAAGTGTATATTGAGAGAGATTCAGTAAATGGGACCCAAAGTTAGGTGCCGGAAAGATGTGCGATAAACCAGCATTCCATAAAGAGAGCATAATGTAAAGCACAATTTATAGAATAGCGCTTGAAACCAATTGCCTTGCCCAACGTTGGCCTGCCAAAACCTAGGGTAAATTCTCGTACCCAACGGATGGGAGCCTTTAACATGGTGCCTAATTTTTGGGAATGCCCTGACTCATTCATGCCACTCCCATGCCATGTCCCATTTTGAGCAACTTACTATGGGGTCCTTTTACAAAGCCACAGTAAAAAGTGGCCTGCGGAAGTGTGGGCGTGTCTTTTTGGCACATGCTGGGCCATTTTTTACCATGTGTGGGAAAAAAGGCCATTTTTTAATTGGCTGGGAAATGGACGTGCGCAAAAATTAAAACTAGTGCATATAGCCTGAGCCCTTACCTCCAGACACTGACTTAGCAGTTCGGGAGTTTTGCAGTCGGATCAAATGAGAAGCTAAATCTCTCTCTCACAGTCTCTCTCTCTCTTTCACACAGTCTCTCTCTCACACAGTCTCTCTCTCTCTCTCTCTGAGTCTCTCTCTCATATCATTTTTTTTGCTTTTGTATCATTTTGCTGTTTATACACATGAATGAGCACAATATGATTTTTTTTTTTAAGTACAAAAAAGAATTAAAATATATTTTTGGAGGTTTTTGGCCAATGGTGATTTAATGGTCCATTGAGTGTTGAGAGTACACTACTGACAAGTTCACTTGAGCACCTGGATCTTTTGAGGTCTTTTCCTCCTTTTGTTTTTAAGAGCATCTGTGTCACATCCGTCGCTCCCTCCGGCTGCTCCTCCGCGGGAAGCAGGAGCCGGCATCCGCCACAACGAAGGCCGGCTTTCTTGAGGCCACGGCGGGGAGCCGGGGCTTGCCGTGGTGATGGCCGCCCAGTCCGGGGCCGAGGCCAGAGGCCGGCGATCGCGGCTGCCGGACTCTTGATCGCTGGCTATGGGGGCTGTGTTTGCGCCAGTAGGGGAAATGGCGCCGAGGCGCGATGGCCGGCGTCTTCTTCACTCTCGGGCGCGGGAACCCGAAGCTCCGCCTCAGAGGAGTTAGACTGGGAGGCCAGTACGGTAGTCCCGCCTGGGAGGTCGGACAGAGCCAATCAGAAGGGTTCTGTCGATAACCAGGTTCTGATTGGCCGGCTATGTCTACGGGGGCTGGGCGGTTGAATGCCGAACAGTATTTAAGGAGCGAGCCTGAGATAGAACATTGCTTCAGATTCTGTTTCCCGAAGGCCAGTCTCTGTTTGTTCCTGTGATTAGTTGGTTTCCTTGTGCTTCTGGTTTTGACTTTTGGACTGTTCCTGGTTTACTCTGCTAGCCGCCTGCCTTGACCTCTTGCCTGACACTGACTACGCTGTTAGCTGCCTGCCCTGAACTGTTGCCTGTTTTTGGACGTCTCTATTTTCCATCTGCCCTCTTCTCTCCTGGTCCCAGTCCAGGTCAGACCGTCAACCCCACGGTTCCTGAAGTCCCGTTGACCGCCTGCAGCTGGGGGCTCAACCCTTGGTGAACGGCGGTCGCCACGGGTGAAGACTTGGGGTTGCACGGCTGTCCTTTGAGGTCCTTCGGGGCCTTGCGGGACCTAAGGGCTCACCTTCCTTGCGGACAAGACAGGAACCTGAAGCCATGAGCTCGCTTACGCAACCCGATCTACGGGACCTGGCTAAAATTCTCCAGCAGCAGCAGGAGCAGTTGAACGCCCTGTTGGGGGCCCTGCAGAATGTCTGCTCTCAGCTAACCACGGTCCAGGTGCAGAACCAGGCCGCTGCGGCGCACCAGGTCGCCGCAGCGACTCCCCGACCGGGAGGGTCCTTCCCGGGACCTCGGTTCCCTGAGCCTACTCGGTATGATGGTGTCCCCGGAAGCTGCCGGGGGTTCCTCAACCAGTGCAACTTATACTTCAAGATGCAACCAGAAGCTTTTGCCTCAGACCAGATAAGAGTGGCCTATGTTATTTCCTTGCTTACGGGACGGGCCCTAGCCTGGGCGTCCCCGCTATGTGAACAACAAGATCTGATTTTGGACAACTACGCGGAGTTCCAACGCCGATTTCGCATGGTGTTCGATCTTCCAGGAAGGCCGTCTTCCACCGCTTCCGAGCTGCTGCGGATCCAACAGGGCGAAGGGACCATGGCAGACTATGCAATCCAGTTCTAGTCTCTGGCGACTGAATTGCGCTGGAATCATGAGTCCCTATCCGCGATCTTCCTGGAGGGGCTTCAGGATCGCATTAAGGATGAGCTGGCTGGCCGGGAGGTCCCGGGGCAGTTGGACGCCTTGATCTCGCTCTGTGTCCAGGTGGATACCCGTTTCCAGGAAAGGGCCAGAGCCCGTGCGGACCGGCGGAGGGGGCCTGGAGGCGGGTCTTGGTCTAGTCGGGTACCTTCCCCCCCCCGACGGGGCTCCAAAGAATCCAGGGAGACCTCTGAGGAACCTATGATCATCGGCCGTCAACGGTTAACCCCGTCTGAAAGGACTCAACGCCTTCGGGGCGGCCTTTGCCTGTATTGCGGCGAGGCCGGTCATTTCATCCGCACTTGCCCCGCACGGCCGGGAAACGTCACTCCCAAGGCGCCCTGAGGGGAGGGGTCTTGGGGCACTCTAATCCCCTACCAGACCATCTGATAACTCTCCCGGTGATCCTGCGGTGGCAGGAGACGATGGTTCACACCCGAGCTCTCTTGGATTCCGGGGCCGGGGGAAATTTAATTTGTCAGGAACTCTTGCGGCAGATGGGATGGCCTATACTGCCCTATCGACCCGCTTTGCAAGTGACATCCATCCAGGGGACAGCGTTACCCCAGCCTATCACGGAGGTGACTCCATTTTTGGGGCTCCAGGTGGGGGAAGACCACCGTGAGAAGGCTCAATTTCTGATTTTACTCCGCACCATTCATCCTGTGGTACTGGGCCTGCCCTGGTTACGGCGTCACACCCCTGTAATAGATTGGACTTTAGGGAGGATTCAAGCCTGGGGTGGCGCCTGCACTGAGACCTGTTTGAAGGGCCGGGAATCCAGCTGTCCCGCGGTAGTAGCCACTCCTAGAACTGTGTCAGTCTGTCAAGCTGCTCTGCCAGAGGAGTACCGGGAGTTCGCTGATGTGTTTAGTCCCATGGAAGCGGATGTGCTACCCCCACATCGGTCCTTTGATTGCGCTATTAATCTGATGGCTGACAAGATGCCAACGCGGGGCCAACTCTATACACTGTCCCGAGAGGAATCGAAGGTCATGCAAGCTTACATCCGGGAGAATCTCCAGAAAGGGTTCATTCATCCCTCCACGTCCCCTGCCGGGGCAGGATTCTTCTTCGTGACCAAGAAAGATGGCTCCTTGAGGCCCTGCATTGACTACCGGGGCCTAAATGCCATCACCGTTAAGGACCGATACACTCTGCCCCTTATCCCGGAGTTGTTTGATCGGCTGCAGGGGGCCCAGATCTTCACTAAATTGGACCTCCGTGGAGCCTACAACTTGGTCCGTATCCGGCAGGGGGATGAATGGAAAACTGCATTTAATACGCATGAGGAGCACTTCGAATACCGGGTGATGCCTTTCGGCCTGTGCAACGCTCCAGCAGTGTTCCAGAGGCTCATAAACTTCGCTCTTGAAGACCTGCTTTACACTACGGTAATTGTATACCTAGATGACATCCTGATCTTTTCCAAAGATCCCCAGGAGCATGTGGCCCACGTTCGGACTGTTCTTCAGCGCTTACGGCAATATCACTTGTTTGCCAAACTCAGCAAATGCTCATTTCATCAGCAGACTCTGCCTTTTCTGGGACATATTCTTTTACCTGGGGGTCTGCGAATGGACAAATTCGGCGCTATCCGGGAGTGGCCTCAACCCCAAGGCCTGAAGGTGCTGCAACGGTTCCTGGGGTTCGCGAATTACTATCGTCAATTTATTCCTCATTATTCGCAATTGACAGCTCCGCTGACAGCGCTCACTAAGAAGCATGCGGATGTTCGGAACTGGCCGGCCGAGGTGCAAGCAGCATTTAGTCACTTGAAGAAAGCCTTTGAATCCGCTCCCATCCTTCAGGTCCCAGATCCTGACAAGCCTTTTGTGGTAGAGGTGGACGCTTCTGCTTTGGGCGCCGGGGCAGTCCTCTCTCAAGTTAACGCCAAGGGCTGGCGTCAACCTTGCTTCTTTTTCTCCCGGAAGTTCTCCCCTGCGGAACGCAATTATACTGTGGGAGACAGAGAATTGCTAGCTTTGAAGTTAGCTCTGCAAGAATGGAGACATCTGCTGGAGGGGGCAGAGCACCGATTTACAGTGATTACGGACCACAAGAATCTTTTGTATCTGCAGGAGGCCCAAAGGCTGAATCCGCGGCAAGCCCGCTGGTCACTGTTCTTCGCCAGGTTCCGGTTTCAACTTGTGTTCTGGTCAGCTGCACAGAATACCCCTGCGGACTCCCTCTCCCGAGCCTTCGAAGCTCCAGAAGACATTGAAGAGCCTCATCCTATGTTGGATCCGGCCTGCCTCTGTGCGGCCCCCGGGGGGGGGGGGGTCACCCCAATGCGGGAACTTGTGCCTCCTCAGGACCAGGAAAAAGTAATGCGTTGGGGACATTCATCTGTATGGGCTGGACACTTTGGGTTCCAAAAAACCCTCCGTCTGATTTCTCGACAGTACCAATGGCCTCGTATGAAGCAAGATATCCTTCAGTTTGTCACGACCTGCCCTACCTGTGCCCGGACCAAGTCAGTGGTGGGGCGCCCCTGGGGAGATCTGCAGCCCTTGCCCATTCCTGCAGCCCCCTGGGAGGAATTGTCTATGGATTTCATTACAGATCTTCCCCGCTCCCAGGGGCACACTGTGATTTGGGTAGTGGTAGACCGGTTCTCCCGTATGGCACACTTCGTTCCCCTGCCAGGGCTTCCGTCGGCAGCACTGTTAGCCCAACAGTTCATCCAGCATATTTTCCGGCTCCATGGGTTACCAGTTAGGATCATCAGTGACCGCGGAGCCCAGTTCACTTCACGATTCTGGAGAGCCCTGTGTTCTGCTCTGGGGGTTGTTACCCATTTCTCCTCTGCCTACCATCCGCAGACCAACGGGATGGTTGAAAGGATTAACCAAACGTTGAAGGGGTTCTTGCGGGCTTTTGTCAACAAGCGGCAAGACAACTGGGCATCCCTTCTTCCGTGGGCCGAGTTCGCCTATAACCACAGTGAACACTCTGCCTCTGGGCAATCTCCATTTTTCATGGTATATGGACAAAATCCGCGGCTTCCTTCGCCCATCCCCTCTGACTCCTCTATGCCCATGGTTACTCAAACCCTGGCTGACCTGCGGGAAGTCTGGAATATGGCCCGAGAGCAACTACAGAAAGCAGCCGCCAGGTATAAGTCATTTGCTGACCTCCATATTCTACCGACACCGGCGCCCCGCCCCGGTTTTGCAGTCGGGGCAAAAGGTATGGCTGAGCACCAAATACCTGAGGCTCCGGGTGCCCTCTCGGAGGCTGGGGCCACGATACATCGGGCCGTTTGTTATCCAGTCTTGGATCGGAGCTGTGACATACCGCCTGCGGCTACCCAGTACTCTGCGGATCCATAATGCCTTCCATGTTTCTCTACTGAAGGTCTTTCGGGGGTCTAAATGGCATCCACAGAATAAAGAGTCAGTTGTTCCAGAGGCTGACCCCGATCCCAAGTATGAGGTTGAAGAAATCATAGACTCCAAGAGGCGTCGGGGAAAGCTGCTCTACCTGTTATCATGGAAGCATTTCAGTCCCGAAGATAATTCCTGGGAGCCGGCTACCAATGTACATGCCCCGGAGTTGGTACGGGCCTTCCATGATCGATATCCTCAAAAACCTGGACCCAGGAGGAGGGGGGCATCCGGGGGGGATACTGTCACATCCGTCGCTCCCTCCGGCTGCTCCTCCGCGGGAAGCAGGAGCCGGCGTCCGCCACGACGAAGGCCGGCTTTCTTGAGGCCACCCGGGGCTCGCCATGGTAATGGCCGCCCAGTCCAGGGCCGAGGCCGGAGGCCGGTGATCGCGGCTGCCGGAATCTCGATTGCCGGCTATGGGGGCTGTGTTTGCGCCAGTAGGGGAAATGGCGCCGAGGCGCGATGGCCGGCGTCTTCTTCACTCTTGGGCGCGGGAACCCGAAGCTCCGCCTCAGAGGAGTTAGACTGGGAGGCCAGTACGGTAGTCCCGACTGGGAGGTCGGACAGAGCCAATCAGAAGGGTTCTGTCGCTAACCAGGTTCTGATTGGCCGGCTATGTCTACGGGGGCTGGGCGGTTGAATGCCAAACAGTATTTAAGGAGCGAGCCTGAGATAGGACATTGCTTCAGGTTCTGTTTCCTGAGGTCAGTCTCCGTTTGTTCCTGTGATTAGTTGGTTTCCTTGTGCTTCTGGTTTTGACTTTTGGACTGTTCCTGGTTTACTCTGTTAGCCGCCTGCCTTGACCTCTTGCCTGACTCTGACTACGCTGTTAGCTGCCTGCCCTGAACTGTTGCCTGTTTTTGGATGTCTCTATTTTCCATCTGCCCTCTTCTCTCCTGGTCCCAGTCCAGGACAGACCGTCAACTCCGCGGTTCCTGAAGTCCCGTTGACCGCCTGCAGCTGGAGGCTCAACCCTTGGTGAACGGCGGTCGCCACGGGTGAAGACGGGGTTGCACGGCTGTCCTTTGAGGTCCTTCGGAGCCTTGCGGGACCTAAGGGCTCACCTTCCTTGCGGACAAGACAATCTGTGAGCAATGTACATTGTATTCTACAGTATGACCGAGAAATGCCAAAAAGAGAAAATGATCAAGTATTTTATATCACTTTCATTGTTGGTTTAATCATGACTTGATAATGACTGTGACTGAATACGCCTGCTTAACTTTATATAGATAGGTTACAAATATCAAGGTTGACTTGCTATTTCTGCAGTGTAATTTAATAACAATGGATAAGTTACCTGAATAGTCACTGAATAGTATATTCGCATATCAAGATAAATTAGGCCAAAATATATCCATTTGAGAAGGTATCAAGTTTAAACAAAAAATACCTAGTGTAGCTGAATGAAACTCACTCTGGATAAAGATGTTAGCTAAGTGATTAAAGAAAAAAAGTCATTTTCTCATCGCCCAAGTCTTAAGAGGAGAGGGAGAATTCAAAGTTATTTGAGAAAGTAGAGGTATTACCTCAATCAAACTATTAAGGGTAAAAAGCATAGGAACATTGCTCAAGAAATTGCCCAATCAGCCTGAATGACTGATTCCAGGTCAAACTTATTTCATGTTATTTATATTTCCAATCAAAATAGAGCTCATACTGACCTCCATATTCTACGGAATAGCTTGATAATGAGCTCAAAAACTAAATGGGAAAACCAGCTCATGTTTTGACAGAAAAGTAGCACTGCATTTGCAAAGTCATAATCTAGTATTATTTCAAATTATTCATATTTTTTCTCAATCCTTAGATACCTCTGCAGTCTAGATGCAGCCCGAGTTGCCTTCATGGTTTCAGGAAATTAACCAGGGAAGGAGAGCCCATCTGCTGCTATGACTGTATCCCCTGTCCAGAGGGAGAGGTCTCCAGCCAAACTGGTGAGTGATTTCATGTTATAATTTGGCATGCTCATGGACACTGCTTATTCACTATTAGGCCCATATTCAGCATTTATTGAAGACCCAACATGGGCCAGAAAATATGATTGCACTCCTGCCTTTTGCAAAACATCAACACAAAGCAAGGAGGAAGGAAGGAAGCAGCAACACAAAAAAGATGTGGATCAAGACAGTGAAATAGGCCACAAATGGGACAAAAACAGCAAAGAATGGGAATAAAGCTTTGTGGTATATTCGTATTTGACCTCTGATGCAAGCATCTTTCGAAACATGGGCCGTATATTGTCCCCAAATAAAATCAGCTTCCTTCCATTTGGTGTTTTTATCCCTTTTGAAAAACATCACCAGAATTGAGCACATCCTGATCTTGACAATTGCAATCTCGGTATTCTATGTAAGAAGGTCTTCATATGTCCTAGTGGAATACCTTGTGTCTAAGCCAAAAATATGAACTGGAACTGCTAGCAAAACTAATCACACCTACATTGAATAAGATGTATGGGATCCTTTAAAAGCAACGCCTGACGGAATAAAGAATGTCCCCATGGAAAGGCTGAGAGAACTGGAGTAGTAGGGAAGGGAAGTAGGTTAAACAAAACAGATAAATATCCAGAGGTTGATTGTAATGAAATATGAATTTATTGAGAAACCAGAAACCACAGACTTGGCATAGTCTATGTTTTGGCAATGATTGCCTACTTCAGGAGTCAAGTATCTGTAAAGTATCAGTGATTTCAATAATCAGTGAGGATAGCCATATCACTGAAACACTTAGAAACATCTCAATCCACTTGAACTACACAGACTTTACAGCAGGCAACCTCGGACCATGTTTGAGTCCGTAGTGTCTGGTTTTTCAATAAATCCTTTAGAAGCATACATTTCAGTTGCAAGTAATTCTAAGACATAATGCATGATTTCATTTCCAGTGAAATCATTCATTACTTGTTTAATGTTTGCTACTGTCCAAGTTTATTTGATATTCCACATAATATCCCACAAACCATCAGAATCTGAGCAGCTAACAAAACTAATAAAAATAGGATTAAAAAACTAGAGATAGAAGAGGAAGGGGGAGGGTAGACAGTAATGGGAGGGAGGAAAATGAACTACAAAATGTGATAGGACGGGGGGGGGGGGGGGTGGTAGAGGAAGATGATAGGGTAGTTTCAGATGTAGACAGGCTCATATAGGGAAGAAGTGGAGATTATCATCAAAGTCAGCATTATTTTGTGGAAAAAGCATCTTCAAAGACGAAGGTTTGTTTAAGGAAATATGTGATCATATCTGGAGATGTAAAGCGTTCCAGAGAGTGGGGCCAACAACAGAAAAAAATAAAATTACGAGTGGTATCATATCTGATGTACCGATAAGAGGAAATGGCTAGAAGATGTTGTTGAGAGGAGTGAAGAGCTTGTGACGGACAATAGGGAGTCAAAAGATGTGCCAGGAAAGAAGGGGACCCAGTGGTGGCTATTTTAAATACCAGAAGTAGAATCTTATAGGTTATTCTATGTGCAATAGGGAGCAAGTGAGCAACTTTCAATAAAAGCGTGACATGATGAAATTTGTTTGCACTAGTGATCAGTTTAAGGGGGTTGTTTTGAATCAATTGAATATCATGTATACCTTTCTATCATACCCCTTTGTATAATGAATTACAGTAATGTATTTGAGACTAGACAAAAGAGTGTACTAGGATCTCAGGTGCAGTTTGTAGAAGCATCACTGAATCAAAGTTGAAGTCTGGGTTCAGAAATTGAGATCAATGTCAATTATAATGCCTAGAAGTTTCAGAGAAGAAACTACAGGGCCCTGTACATTGTGAAGCAGGAGTGGAATTGTAAGAATTATATTGGGTTGGTCACTAAATAAGATGGCCTTTGATTTTTCTGGACTCAGCTTTAGCCTATGGTTTGTTGGCCAGGAAGTGATCTTTGAGAGTTTGTTAGGGAATGAATGTCTTCAGGTTGATGGGGTCTATAGTTGTCAAAATTTGAATATCATCAGCATAAATAAAGCCTCTGAGGTTGATGATTGAATAAGAGTTAGCAATGGAACCATAATGATGTTGAACAAGGTTAGTGCCAATATAGATCCATGAGGACATAGCAACTTGCGGAGAATGGTTCAGAGGTAGTTCCTTGGAAGCTCACTATTTAGGTTTCGCTTTTGACATTGTCAACCACAACTTACTTCTTGCCACACTGTCCTCATTTGTGTTCCAGGGCTCTGTCCTCTCCTGGTTCTCCTCTTATCTCTCCCACCGTACCTTCAGAGTACATTCTCATGGATCTTCCTCCACCCCCATCCTGCTGTCTGTTGGAGTTCCTCAGGGATCTGTCCTTGGACCCCTTCTCTTTTCAATCTACACCTCCTCCCTGGGCTCGCTACTACTACTACTACTACTATTAAACATTTCTATAGTGCTACTAGACTTATGCAGCGCTGTACAAATTAACATGAAAAGACAGTCCCTGCTCAACAGAGCTTACTATCTAAATTGGACAGACGAACAGACAGCTAGGGGTGGGGAAATTGCAGTGGTAGGGGTGATAAGTGAGGGTGTTGAGTAAGAGAGTCATGGATAGGAGTCAAAAGCAGTAGCAAAGAGGTGGGCTTTAAGCCTAGACTTGAAGACAGCCAGAGACTGAGCCTGACGTACTGGCTCAGGGAGTCTATTCCAGGCATAGGGAGCAGCGAGATAGAAGGATCGGAGCCGATCGCTGATCTCATCTCATGGTTTCCAATATCATCTTTATGCTGACGACACCCAGCTTTATCTCTCCACACCAGACATCACTGTGGAAACCCAGGCCAAAGTATCGGCCTGCTTATCTTACATTGCTGCCTGGATGTCCAACCGCAACCTGAAACTGAACATGGCCAAGACCGAGCTTCTTGTCTTTCCACCCAAACCCACTTCTCCTCTCCTTCCACTCTCTATCTCAGTTGACAACACCCTCATCCTCCCCGTCTCATCTGCCTGCAACCTCGGAGTCATCTTCGACTCCTCCCTCTCCTTCTCTGTGCATATCCAGCAGATAGCCAAGACCTGTCGCTTCTTTCTCTATAACATCAGCAAAATTCGCCCTTTCCTCTCGGAGCACACCACCCGAACACTCGTCCACTCTCTCTCATTACCTCTCGCCTTGACTACTGCAACCTACTCCTCACTGGCCTCCCACTTAGCCATCTATCCCCCCCTTCAATCCATTCAGAACTCTGCTGCACGTCTTATCTTCCTTCAGGACCGATATGCCCATACCACCCCTCTCCTCAAGTCACTTCACTGGCTTCCAATCAGGTACCGCATACAGTTCAAGCTTCTCCTACTTACCTACAAATGCACTCGATCTGCAGCCCCTCATTACCTCTCTACCCTCATCTCCCCTTACGTTCCTACCCGAAACCTCCGCTCACAGGTCAAATCCCTCCTCTCAGTACCCTTCTCCACCACCGCCAACTCCAGGCTCCGCCTGTTCTGCCTCGCCTCACCCTATGCTTGGAATAAACTCTCTGAGCCCATACGCCAAGCCCCCTCCCTGCCCATCTTCAAATCCTTACTCAAAGCCCACCTCTTCGATGTCGCCTTCGGCACATAACCATTGTACCTCCATTGAGGAAATCTAGACTATACCAACTTGACATTTCGTCCTTTAGATTGTAAGCTCCTTTTGAGTAGGGACTGTCCTTCTTTGTTAAACTGTACAGCGCTGCGTAACCCTAGTAGCACTATAGAAATGTTAAGTAGTAGTAGTAGTATAGGTTCTGGAGGTGAGGTATGAGTCAAATCAGGTTAAGGCTTTATTTGTGATACTGATGTGAAAAGGCAGTGAAGTAAGGTTTGTCATTTTGAAACATATCTTATTATAAGGGAAAAGTTAGTGTCCTATAACTGATTCTATTTGTGAGATAATGGGACAATATTTTTAATTCTCAGATATGGACGCTTGTATGAAATGCCCAGAGGACCAATGGCCCAATCAGAAAAAAGATACCTGCATCCCAAAAGTGATAACCTTCCTGACCTATGAAGAGCCTTTGGGGATAATTTTGACTTTCATCTGTATTTTCTTAATTCTCATTAATACTGTCATTTTGGGCATCTTTATTCATTACAAAGACACCCCCATAGTGAAAGCCAACAACCGAGAACTCAGTTACATTCTCCTTATCTCCCTCATACTCTGTTTCCTCTGCTCCTTGGTATTCATTGGACACCCTGACAAAGTGACCTGTATTCTCCGACAGACTGCCTTTGGGATCACTTTCTCCATCGCTCTCTCATCTATACTTGCAAAAACCATCACTGTGGTCACAGCCTTTCATGCCACCAAGCCTGGAAGCAAGCTACGGAAATGGATGGGTTCCAGGGTCTCAGTTTCTATAGTTTTTTTCTGTTCTCTTATTCAAACTGTTCTGTGCCTTGCCTGGTTGTTCACTGCTCCCCCATTTCCATATCTTAACACGAAATCAGAAATTGGAGCAATACTAACTGAATGTAATGAAGGGTCAATAGTTGCATTTTACTGTGTTCTGGGTTACCTGGGATTTTTGGCTGGTGTCAGTTTCATTGTAGCTTTCCTAGCAAGAAATCTGCCTGACAGGTTCAATGAGGCCAAGTATATCACCTTCAGTATGCTGGTGTTCTGCAACGTCTGGTTCTCCTTCATCCCAACATACCTGAGCACCAAGGGCAAGCACATGGTAGCTGTAGAAATATTTGCTATTCTGGCTTCCAGTACTGGACTTCTTGGCTGTATCTTTTTCCCTAAGTGCTATGTTATTCTGCTGAGACCTGAAAGGAACAGCAGAAAATGCTTATCAAAAAACAAGAATTATTAATATTTGTGCAAAAGATGGATTAATTTAAATATTATCAGTCGTTGGCCAAGTCCAAGTTGAATGTCCTTTTAATCCATAAACTGCATCATTGGTTGAGGCCATCCTAAATTTCACGTGTTATATTATAACTAAAATTAGATATTATACACAATTTGAATATAAAAATTGAGCAGCTATAATGGTCAATAATAAAGTTGTTGGCGATATCTTTTTATTGGAATAACTTTATATATTGATTAGATTTCTGAGTCATCCTCCATTCAATGGAGAAACACTTGGGGACTATTTAGGAAAGGGGACAGGAGTTAATGTTTTGCCGTTCTGTGGTGACAGTCAAAGTGGTTTACATGTTATATACAAGTATGTATTTTGTACCGGGGGAAAACAGAGGGCTATGTGACTTGTCCAGAGTCATGAAGAGATACAGTGGGAATTGAACCTGGTTCCCCAGGTTGTCATCTCATTGCACTAACCATTAGGCTCCTCCTTCACTCTCAGCTTCGTTAACTGTTAACATGAAAATTCAAATGCACCAATAGTTAATATGGTACTTTAGTAACTATTACACATTAATTTTGACAATTATTCCACAGTAGGTGGATAAACTCACTGCAGTAAATAGACCTTTTTGCTTAAAGAGTTCAGTCAGATGGGTTTTTGTTTGCATACATCTGTCATTAAAGGTCAGTAAAGACAGCAGTTGTGTGTATATGAAAGAGGTGATGAGACAAATGGTGATTTTCAAAGACATGGGGCTAGATTCTATATATGGCACCAAAATAATATGCCTTGGTGTATTCTATAAAGTATGCCTAAAGTTAGGTGCAGTTTATAGATTATGCCTAGTGCCCATCCCTGCGACTAAATGTAGTCATGGGCCATTTATGGCAGGTAAAACCTGGTGTAAATTCCCAAGCCTAACCTAAGTTGGAAGTGGGTGTATTCTATAACACTGTATGTAAATTTTAGGAATGCCCATGACCTGCCCATGTCTTCCCGTGGCCACAACCACTTTTGAAATCAACACGGTAGAATATACACACACCACTTTATAGAATACGCTTAAAGTAGCGCATGTAAATTCTGAATTCTAATTATTGCCAACTAGTGCGGTTAATTACTTGTTAGGGTCCAATTATCAGCTTGTTAATCAAGTTATATGCCCAATTCGGGCCAGAATTGCATGCATAACTCTAGTCAGCAATTTGCATCATTTCTTTTAAGGTGTGAATAAACATGTGGAAAAAGTTGATCTGGTTGATGTACTGTATCTAGACTTTCAGTAAGCTTTTGAAAAGTCATGGGATAGGAGGCAATGTCCTTCTGTAGATTAGGAACTGGTTATTGGACAGAAAACAGGGTAGGATTATATGGTCATTTCTCTCAGTGGAGGAGTCTGGAGTGCCGCTGGGATTAGTACTGGGACTAGTGCTATTTAATATATTTAGAAATGATATGGAAATTGGAATGATGAATGAGGTGATTAAATTTGCAGATGATACAAAACTATTCAAGGTTGTTAAAACACAAGCGGACTTTGAAATATTACAAGAAGACCTTAGGAAATTGGATAACTGGGCATCAAAATGGCACATGAAATTTAATGTGGACAAATGTTAGGCGATGCACATTGGAAAGAATAATCCAAATCATAGTTAAATGATGCATGAGTCCACCTTAGGGGTCAGCACTCAAGAAAAAGATCTAGGTGTTATTGTAGATAATACTCCCAAATCTTCTGCTGAATGTATGGCGGTGGCCAAAAAGGCAAACAGGATGCTAGGAATTATTAGGAAAAGGATGGTGATTATACTGAAAATACAATAATGCTTCTGTATTGCTCCATGGTGCAATCACACTTTGAGTATTACATTCAGTTCTGGTTGCAGTATCTCAATAAAGATATAGCAGAATTAGAAAAGGTTCAAAAAGAGTGACCAAAATGATAAAGGGGAAGGAACTCCTCTTGTATGAAGAAAGGCGAAAGAGGTTAGGGCTCTTCAGCTTGGAAAAGAGACGGACGAGGAGATTATGATTGCTCTCTACAAAATCCTGAATAGTGTAGATTGAGTAGAAGTAAATCAAATTTTCACTCATTCCAAAAGTACAAAAACTAGGGGACACTCAAGGAAGTTACATAGAAATATTTTTAAAACAAACAGTTGGAAATATTTTTTCACTCAACGAATAGTTAAGTACTGGAACTGTTTGCCGGAGGATGTAGTAACAGCGGTTAGCGTATCTAGGTTTATAAAAGGTTTGGACAAGTTCCTGGAGGAAAAGTCATAGTCTGCTATTGAGACACATGGGGAAGCAACTGCTTGCCCTGGGTTTTGTAGCATGGAATATTGCCATGATTTATTTTTCTGACAGGATTGTTGTGACCTGTCTAGGCCACTGTTGGAAACCGGATACTGAGCTAGATGGACCATTGGTCTGACCCAGTATGGCTACTTTTATGTTCTTAAGTAGAGGAGGAACTCAGCTGATACTACTAATGAGAGATCTAGGACAAGCAGCAGACTTAGCAGTAAAGAACAAAAGAGAATGGTCTACAATCTACAGTAGTTGACTAGTCAAGCCTAAGAGATTGTTCTATAGAGGAAAGTATCCACATCTGAAAAATCTAATGCATCTATGAAAGATGAGTTCTCTCCTATCTCCACAGAGAGGTGGAGGAAGGCAGAAGCAATGTAGGGTGAGGGGACAGGAGACAGTAGAGTTTACAGTAAAGACAAAAGAGCAGAATAAGAGGCCCTCTATTCCATGCTGAGATTGGTATGGAGCAACTTCTGGTTGATGCAGATTGTGATGGATCCTTATTTCAGGATTTTCCATCAGAAACTTCAGATATTGAGAGTGTCTTAATTTATAGTTTATTTCTACTTTCTATACTGGCAGGCAGGCCAAAATGAGAGAGACTAAATCAAAGGGAAGAAAAGAATGCCAAAATTTCAGATAGGACAGAACCATTCACACAAGAGCATTTATCACCAAACCAGAAAGGGCAGTAAATTGCAAACAACATGGTTCCGTACAAAGGTATCTTACAACCAATCAAGGTAACAATATAACAACCACCACAGCACAGAAGATAAAGATTTGCAGCCATGTAAGTCAGCTGATTTGTCAAATGCCTTCACTGACAAGGGTCTACAAAATGTAGTTGCTAGCAGGTTAGGTCTTAAAGAAGAACCTACCACAGGTAGGAGTGGAGGGGCATTCTCGAGATGACGCCTAAGTCAGACTTTGGATAGCTTGTGCTAAGCGTCCCAAATCGGAACAGGAAATATGGCCATTTTCAAAAAAGCAAAAAGTCTATCTCTTTTATTTTGAAAATGGCCACATGTAACATGTTTTGGTTGTTACAATTGTGGTGATGACCCCTCTCAAATTTACCTCATTTCTGGTGGTCAGCTTCTTAGCCGGCTTCTGTCTGTCATTCCTGAGTTAGTTCTGTCTCTGTATGCTGGCTGCTCCTAGCATGGTTCTAATTGCTTCACTATACTGCACCTGTGTGTGTTGCCTAAGTTAGCTCTGCCTCTGTCTCTGTGTGCTGGCTGCTTCTAGCGTGGCTCTAATTACTCCACTATGCTGCACCTGTGTGTGTTGAGCCTCTCTGTGCTTCAGTATGCTTTCTGTCTGAGTCCTGTAGCTGTGACATCATCAGTCAGGCCCTTGATAAGGAAGTGGTGTTCTTCCATTCAGGGCCTCTGCAAACGCCAAAGGCCCAGGTTAGTGTTTGGTGCTGTTAGCATTTCTGCCTTGTCTTGCTTGCCTTGAATCCTATCCTGATTCCAGTCCTTTTGGCTCCCTTTCCCTCCTGTCTGAGAACTCTGTATCCCTGGTGCAGTTAGCACTTCTGCCTTGCTCTTGTCTGGGTGCCTGGTGGCACTTCTGAATCCTGTCTGCTTTTGGCTCCCTTTCCCTCCTGTCTGAGAACCCTGTATTCCTGGTGCAGTTAGCACTTCTGCCTTGCTCTTGTCTGGGTGCCTGGTGGCACTTATGAATCCTGTATGCTTTTGGCTTCCTTTCCCTCCTGTCTGAGTACCCTGAACCCCTGTCTGCCTTGCTTTTGTCTAGGTGCCTGTGGGCACTTCTGAATCCCTGTCTGCCTTGCTTTTGTCTAGGTGCCTGTGGGCACTTCTGAACCCTGTCAGCCCTGTTTGCTTTCAGTTTCCTTCCAGTCCGGTCTGTTTGGAAATCCTGTATCCTGATTCCTATCCTGAACCCTGTTGTGGTCTGGCTTGTTTAGTGTCCCTCCTAGTGTGTTCTCTGGTGTTCCTGCCTGCTAGTTCCAGTACCAGTTTTCCTCCGAGCCCTGCCGGCTGCCTGCACCCGGGGGCTCAATCCCCGGGGAACGGCGGGTAAGTGTAGGTGAAACCTAGGTCCAGTCCCATGTGTTCCTGTCCAGTGTGTTCCAGTTCAGTGCGTACCAGTCCGGTACGTTCTAGCCCAGTGTTGGTTGGTGGGTTTTGCCTGCTGCTGCCTCTCCTCGTCAGCAGCCCAAGGGCTCATGATTACTCCAGAGTCCGTGCCTGCGTGTTTTGAACCTGAGAACCTGACATTGGTGCTAGGTACGTTTATCATTTTGGTCCATTAAAAAAAAAAAATGTACAAGTGGATGAGTAGAAAATCAAACTACTGGAATGTAGAAGGAAGGAGCGAGTACTCTGTAGACTGGTCACACAAATATCACAGAAGAGCAATGAGACACCCTAGGGGGCACTGTTGTGGACTTCATATACAAGGTCCCAGGTACACATCTCACCGTCACCCCTTATTTTGTCTTCTGAGCCCTCAAAACCTATCCAAAACCTGTACACCACTACAATAGCCCTTATAGGTGAAGGGGGTCACCTATATGTGGGCACAGTAAGTTTTTGGTGAGTTTTGGAGGGCTCACAGTTTTCACTACAAAATTAACAGGTAGAGATATGGGCCTGGGTCCCCTTCCAATACACTGTTCCAGAGACCTGCTTGCTGCTCTAATAGAACTGGCTATAACATCTGAAGCTGGTATAGAGTCTGGAAAGCACCATTTTTATTCACATCTTTAGGGGTGGGGGGGGGGTGGGAGGGGTCATCTGGCCTACTTAAGAGCACTGATCCTGCCCTGGGAGGAAGTGACCCGGGAAGGTATTATTTCTTAATGACGATTTGGAATCATATATATGTCTCCTTTGGTGATTGGAAAAGCCAGCTTGCCCTACTCCTGTTTCCTGCCTGACATTTTTATTTAAACATCTATTAGAATAAATCACACTTTGCAAGTATATCATAAACACTGCCAATGCTAGTGGCACGTTACCCTCTTCCAGTGCCCTGCTATTGTTGATGTTACACTGACCTTTTTTTCTAAGCTTTGGGTTCTTCTTTTCACTCTTTCTGCTTCTTTGCCCCTTTGAGAGGGGCTTGTATTCTTTATGCCACTGTTAGTGCCCTTTGCCCCATTTCTTGTTTCATGGGGTCATCAAGTCACTCTTAAAGGTTTAAAGTACTGTTGAATCTGTGAAAGATGATAATCAAATATAAAACAATTTGATAAACAAAATAGATGGAAAATCCCACTAGTAGAGTGCAAAAAATGCTTTCCCAATTGACTTTAATGAAGCACAATGAAGTGAATAATGCAAATGATTAAGAGTCCTGTGAGACCCTGGGCAAGGGTTATGGGGTGGCCCTGGAATAACTCAGCCAGACAAGGTATATAAAGGTGAAAGTAATTGTTTTTCTTTCACCTGGGACCTGTTACTTCACAGGCCAGGAACCTCAGATGAAACAGTAACAGTCTCAAGTAGGCCTCTGGCTAGCAGGCCAAGCAGTCTGTGGGGAAGATGCACTAAAATAATCGTTAATGCCCGTTGCTTACCGATTCCTTAGCGAATCGGTAAGCAACGGGAATGCATCAAGGAAAGGAAATGCAAATGAGCTGCTCATTGTAGCTCACTTGCATTCTCTATTCCATCGTTAAACGGTTGGCCAATCTGCCAGTTGAGCATGTGCAGAGCAGCCAAGCGTTATGCTGGCTGCTCTGCGCATGCCAAACATGCCTCCCTATGCCGCCCGAAGACGCAGCATCGCTCACCCCCTCCACGGCCTGCTGCAGGAAGGCTCCGATGCGGCTCGATCCAGGACAGTGCAGTTGAGGACGTCCATCGAAAAAAACATCCTTTTTGGATGTAATTCCCCCCCGCAATAATAAAAACGTGCTTTTTGGACGTGCTTCACTCAGCTGAGAGACCTGGAAGTCTCTGAGCCAATCACAACAGGACGTTTTTATTATTGCAGTGGGGGGGGGGGGGGGGGATGACGTCCAAAAAGGACGTCTTTTTTGAAGCGGAGTGCCATTTTTTGAGTTGTTGCACTGGTTGGAGGCAGGGATCGCGATGAGATAACCACTGTACAGGTGAGAGGAAGGCTCAAACAGGCAGACGCAAGGGAACCAGCTTTGTGCAGGGTGGGTGTGGGCCTCTCACTGCTCAGCCGCTACTGTCGGCACGGACTCGCAGTGGTCAGCCGCGGGTGTTGATCCTTCACGGGGTCACTGTCGGGCTTCACTTCGAGGCGGTCTCCCAGCGCGCAGTGGTCCTCTCTTCTGCCGCTCTGATTCGGTCTTGGCATGCGGTCAGCTGTTCAGCATTCCCCTCGCCTCAGAGCATGTGCGGCGGTGCTACTTTCAGCCTGTGATGCCGGGTCGAAGAAAGGTGCTTATGATCAGAGCAGCGCTGTGCTCTCGGGTTGGATAGAGCCGTCTCCAGCGTCGGCTCGCCTGGGGAGAACCGTCGGAGGAAGTCCGTGTTCCTCGGTCCACAAGTGGGCCCTCTGTCCTGGGAGCGGGTGGGGATTGGATCCGGGCCATGAGGCCGGTCGGGAGCCGCACCTCAGCGCCAAAATCGCTGGTACAGGAGCTCATAAGATGTCCCGCAGGAGCTCGTAAGATGTCCCGGAGGTGTCCGGCGTTCAGCGGCACTCTCCGTGTACGGCATTATTAAATCTATTAGAGAAATAATTGTATACACTTTTGCATGATGCTACATAATTCTGATACTTTTTTTTTTGTGCATAATTTTAAAGTTCTTGATAAAGAATTCTTAAATATCCCAAATTACTTGTGAGATCTTAAGGACCCTGCTCCGTCCAGGGACTAAACAGAAACTGAGGTATTTATTTTGTTTGTTTGTATTACTGTATTTTGTCCACCAGAAAGTAACTTCTTACAGGATTTTTTTGAGTGAAGGATGTCCATAAAGGACGTCCCTGACAAGCACTTGGACTTTTTTCCCCCCGATTTTTGTTTGTTTGTCACTTTTATAGAACTTTTTCAATCCCGCGCAGCCCCAACAAGAGGTACAGACCTCTCATTAGATTTTCCATGGTTAGGCAATCGGAAAACGGTAGTGCATCTCATTACAATACGGTTTCTACACATTTTAATACTAATTTGCTCATCTGCATTCCGTTTTCGTTAGCTGCTACCGTGATCGGAAAATGGCTCGGAGAAGCCTTTAGTGCATGCCAGGGTTATCTATTTGCTCGTTAATGGCTCGTTAATGGCTCATTAAGTTTAGTGCATCTGGCCCTGTGTCTGGTGGGGCTGTCCCACCCCAAACACAACCTGTAGGTTCTCAGGTCTTCTGGGAAATAAACTAGTATAAACAGAAGAATGTGATGTAGCGACTTAAGGGAAATATATGGTGAGAACAGAGAATAGAATGATCTCTCAGGAAGATAAGTGCTGAAGTATGTGAAGCCTTGCTTAACAGAAAAGGTATATAAACGATTGAACAAGAGCATTATGTTGGAGAGGCAGTGATAGACCACATGTTTGTGTCCCCTCCTCTCCACATGAGAAACTAGCATTTGTAATTGTAATTCTCCGAGGACAAGCAGGCTGAATATTATCACTGATGGGTCGTCGTCTGTGACGGCCCAGGAGACCGGAACTCTTCAAAACAAAGAAACTTCGAGAGTGCTACGTTGCGCGGGACAAAACGTACCGCGCATGTGCGAGCAGGTTCCCGGCCGCGACACGAGCGTGTCACCATTAGTTCTTTTTGATCCGCGCTTCAGGAGAGCTGTGTTTTTGCTGCTACTCCCTTTTCGGCTCAGGAGAACCGTTTTTTCATGTTTATTGCGCTCTCTCTTCTTGTTCTTCTTGTTCTTCTCAGATTAAAAAAAAAAGTTAGTTTTTCTTTTACTTTTCTAGTTTGGTAAGAATTAAAGAATTGCCTTTCTCATACGCTGGCCTTCCTAATGGACATATCCTAACTCTTCCTCTTCCTCTCTGAGTTTTCTTATTGTATTCACCATACATGAACCTTAGTCTAACACAATATCACCTTGTATTTGTTCTTACCAGAACTGGCTAACGCCGTTACGGAACTATGTAAGCCACATTGAGCCTGCAAATAGGTGGGAAAATGTGGGATACAAATGTAACAAATAAATAAATAAATATTCTTTTATCTGTCTAAATTGTGGGTGGCTGATATATAATAATTTGTAGTAGTAGTAAAAAGAGCAGCCTTTAAAAAAAAAAAAAAAAAACCAGGTCACAGCAGCTAAATTTATTCAGTGAAGGCATAGACTTGAGCTTCAGTTTTTCCTTCCTTGACCCTCTCTAACCTTAGCCTGGCCCCGTCTTTTAAACTCCCAGATATTGACTCCGCCCTTCCCGGCTCACTTCCTCCCAGGACAGGTTTAGTGCTCTTAAGGTGGCCCATGCTAGTTAGAGAGGGCCTTTTCTTAAGGGTGAGGAGCAGTGTTCTATAAACCCCCATACATACCTCTTTGTGCCCCCCTCATTCCTTCATATATTCTTTCTCTATCTTTCCTCCTTTGACTCCTGTGCTTTCACCCATTCTCTCTCTCTCTCTCTCTCTCTCTCAAATATGCCTCTTCGGCCATATTTTCCCTGAATTCCCCCCACCTTCCCACCTTCTTCAATTCCCCCCACCCTCCTGTATTCTCCCTTGCTCACCCACCCGCTATCTCGCCCAGACCATGGCAGTGGCGACAGCGGTGGTGGCTCTCCCCTCCAGGTTTACCTCATCAGATGTCTTGCAGTAAATCTTCACCCTGCAGTGGCTGGCAATGTATTGACATGCTGCCTCGGCCCGCACCGGGCCTTTCTTTCTGACTTGTGCCCCTTTCTTAAAATAGAAAGTTGCATCAGAAGGGGGCAGGACTGGGTTGGGTATAAAGTTGCAGGCTGAGGCATTTCAATACACTGCCATTCAGTGCAGGGCGAAGACAACTAAAGAGGTAAACTGGGAAGGGAGAGCTGCCTGTGGTCTGGGAGGAGAGCAAGAGATGCCAGACTGGGCGTGCGGGCTGGGGAGGGAGAGAAGGAGGTCAGTCAATCCTTAATCGTGATTAATGATTAACGAGTTAATCACAGCATTCATTGTGATTAACATGCAGCCCTATTTATTTATTAGGATTTACTTACCACCTTTTTGAAGGAATTCACTTAAGATGGTGTACAGCAAGAATAATTCAAACGTAAGCAATAGATAGTTACTAGCAATACGACATATGGAATTGTATGCTACATTACAATGTCAACACAATATGTGATCAAACATTTCAATAGACAGCATAGGGTGTAAGCAAAGATGTAACATACAAATAGATATGATTGAGTAACAGGAATTTGAAAATAAGGGGACTCATTTAAAGAAAGTTGCATATGAGGTCAGAAAGGTGCTTGAATATTAAAAGAAAATTTAAACAAATCTGTCTCTCAAAGAGTCATGCAACACTTGCCCTTTCCCATTTAACAGTTTTTCTCCTAACCACTGTTCCCTCTAAGCTGAGTGGGTGTCTGCCAACTGCATTGCCACCAGTAGGGGGTGGTGCTTCGATGTTGTGGTTTCAATTTCTAGGGACAGGCAGGTTCCCTGGAGTCTGCAGAACTTGCCTGTCCCTCAATATTGAAAACATGATAGTGAAACAGCACCCCCCCCCCCCCCCCCCCCCCCCACTGGCAAGACTATAAATGGAGGACTTCCGTTCAACTTATAGGGAACAGTGCTCCCAACTGCCTCAGCCAAGAGCCACAGTTCAAAGAGAGGCTCGAAGCAGCATGAACCCTGTCACTCTGTAAGCTCCTGCTCCTTCCAGCCCCTGTATTGCACAGCACTCAATATCAGAGTTCTTTTTTTATGTTTGTTTGCTTTTTTTTTCATCCTACACATTCTCTCACATTGTATAGCATCACTCACCTTCGTCGACCGGCTCTTGCGTTGCTCTCAATTTTCAACTGTCACTTATGTGCTCCATCTGCACATCTGAGCTAGCTTAAAGCCTCAACAACCCAGCTTCTGTTTTACTTGAGTGCCTGCTTGCAAGCATCCCTCTATCCCAGCAACCATCTGACCCAAATATAAACGGGGATTCAATTTAAAAGCACAACTTGGGAGCCCAGCCCAGCTCTCCTGGACTTGTACTGGAGCTTTCGTATGCCTTGCCATGGCCTCCTGCACTAGGCCGCTCTGACCAGGCTCCTCTTCTGTGCATATACTCCAGCTCCACTATTTATGGCACTGATTAGTTCTGCTTTCTGATGTTCCAGGCCACCTCAACTAGACGCATGCTGTTGCTTTCCACACCTCCGCAGTTACCTCAATGTGTGATCCCTTGTTCTGTATTTGGTGAAGGTCTGTCTGTGTTTTGTGTATGAAGAAGTCATTTAAAGTTGTTTTCTGTATGGTAATAATGGTGGGTGGGGAGATCAGGGGAGGGAAGAGAGGGGATTGGGGGGTCACTTCCTTAATTTCTGACCTGGGCCCCAGCATGTCTAACACTGGCTGTGGTTGTGATTAAAGAAAAGAAAATGATCAGGTAAGACATTTTTTTTTTCACACATTCTCTTAGCACATGTTAAAAAAAATTGCTAGTGTTAAAAAAAATGTTTATTAACATGAATATGTGAAACTTGCCAAATACATTTCCTGAATTCAGGGAAATAGTCTACAAATGATCTGGTATGTAACCTTGGGCTTCTCTAACTGTACAATACTCTGTCCTTACAGTGCATTTTATTTATTTATTTGTTATATTTGTATCCCACATTTTTCCACCTATTTGTAGGCTCGATGTGGCTTACATAGTACCGGAGAGGCGTTTGCGGTAAGATAAAGTTCATGTGGTGCAGCCACATTAGGGAATCGTAGAACGGAAGAGTTGTGTTATGTCCATTAAGTGTTTTAGTTTGGTTGTGTTGCAGAGATCAGGCATTTAAGTTGGATCGGTAGGGTATGCCTTTTTAAACAGGTTAGTTTTTAGTGATTTCCGGAAGTTTAGGTGGTCGTACGTCATTTTCAAGGCTCTTGGTAATGCGTTCCACAGTTGTGTGCTTATGTAGGAAAAACTGGATGCATAAGTTGATTTGTATTTAAGTCCTTTGCAGCTTGGGTAGTGCAGATTTAGATAAGTTCGTGTGGATTTGGATGTGTTTCTAATTGGTAAGTCGATCTTGTTTGTCATGTATTCCGGGACTTCACCGTAGATGATTTTTTGTGAACTAGGGTGCAGATTTTGAAGGCGATGCGTTCTTTGATTGGGAACCAGTGTAGTTTTTCACGGAGGGGTTTTGCACTTTCAAATCGCATTTTTCCAAATATAAGCCTAGCTGCAGGGCCGTGCCAACATGATAAGCGGGGTAAGCATGGCAGGGGGGCGCCGCACCATGCTTACCTTGCCCTCTCACTCCCATTGCTCAACTGCCCGCCCTCTTCTCTCCCGCAAGATCCCTTTCCTTTTTTTTTCTTTTAAATTTACCTCCGTCCAGCAGCGCAGTGTCAGTGAAGGAGGCGGCGCTCCCGACGTGTCTAGCCTTCCCTTCACTCAGTGTTCCGCCTTCTTCTGACGTCAAGGAAATGACGTCAGAAGAAGGCGGGACACTGAGCGAAGGGAAGGCTAGACACATTGGGAGCGCCGCCTCCTTCACTGATGCTGCGCCTGCGCTGCCGGATGGAGGTAAATTTAAAAGAAAAAAAAAGGAAAGGGATGTTGGGGGAGAAGAGGGCGAGCAGTTGGGAGCGGGAGGGCAGGGGAGAGAGGAATGGGAGGGTTCATGGAAGGGAGAGAGGGGAATTGCTAGATAGGAACGAATGGAGGGGGCAGGGGACAGAGGAACATGGATGGGCATGGATGGGAGGGCAGGGCTCAGGGAGAGAGGGGAATTGCCGGATAGGAACGAATGGAGGGGGCAGGGGATAGAGGAGCATGGATTGGCATGGATGGGAGGGCAGGGCTCAGGGAGATAGGGGAATTTGCTGGATAGGGATGAATGGAGGGGACAGAGGAGCATGGATGGGAGGGCAGGGCTCAGGGAGAGAGGGGAATTGCTGGATAGGAACGAATGGAGGGGGCAGAGGAGCATGGATGGGAGGGCAAGGCTCAGGGAGAGAGGAGAAATTGCTGGACATAGAGGGGAGGGAAGAGAGATGAAGGAGATGAAATGAGGGAAAAGGAAGAGAGGAGAAAACTGCACATGGATGAAGAAAATAGGCAGAAGCTGAGGACCAGAAATGAAGAAGAAAGGAGGAAAGGAAAGAAAAGAAATAAATGGAAAGGAAGCCCTGGAAACGGAGTTAAGAGGACAGGTAGCAGCAGAATCAGATACTGGGCCAGCATGATCAGAAAAAGAAAGTCACCAGACAACAAAGGTAGAAAAAAATCATTTTATTTTCATTTTAGTGTTTGGAATATGTCCACTTTGAGAATTTACATCTGCTATTTTATTTTGCAATGTATAGCAATTTGTTTCTAAGAATATTGCTGACAATTCCTATCAGTATGGCAAGTGGTGAGTGATCATTTTCATGGGGGGGGGGGGGGCGCCAACTGATAGTCTGCAGGGGGGCGCCACAGACCCTAGGCACGGCCCTGCCTAGCTGCCATGTTTTGAGCGGTCTGTCGTTTCTTCAAGGTTTGTTCTTTACATCCCGCATGAATTCCATTGCAGTAGTCTACGTGGCTTAGTACCATTGATTGAATCAGGTTGCGAAATGTTTCCCTCGGGAAGAATTGTTTCCCACGTTTGAGTTTCCACATTGAGTGGAACATTTTCTTTGTTGTGGATGCCACTTGGCTGTCTAGTGTTAAGTTACGGTCCATTGTAACGCCAAGGATTTTCAGGCTGTCTGAGATAGGAAGGGTGTGATATGGGGTGTTGATACTTGTGGAGTTGTCCGTGCTGTGGTGGGATGAGAGGATGAGACAATGTGTTTTTTCTTTATTGAGTCCATGATGTTCAAGCTGAGCCTGATTTCGTTGGTGATTTCTGTCAGTTTGGTTTTTTAAGGAATTTATATTGTGACATCGTCTGTATATGTGAAAGGGTTAAGGCCTTGGTTGGATAAGGACTTGGCAAGTGGGGTTATCATTAAGTTGAATAGGATTGGTGATAGCGGTGAACCTTGTGGTACTCCACAGTCTGCTTTCCACAGTGATGATATGTTTGAATTTGATTTTAGTTGATACATTCTTATGGTTAGGAAGCCCTTGATCCAGCTAATTATGTTTCCACCAATCCAGAACTTATCTAGTATTCTTATTAATATATTGTGGTTTACCATGTCGAATGCACTAGACATGTTGAATTGGAGGAGAAGGATGTTTTTGCCTGTTGCTATTTCCTGCTTGAATTTGGCTAGAAGAGTGAGTAGTACTATCTCAGTGCTTTGGAGGGGGCGAAAACCTGACTGTGATTCGTATAATATTGAGAATTTGTTTATATAATCTGTAAGTTGTTTAGTTACCATGAGTTTGACCACCAACGGGATAGATGCTACTGGACAGTAGTTAGTGATTTCATTTGTTTTTTTCTTGGTATCTTTTGGTATCGGGGTGAGTAGGATATTGCCATTTTCCTTAGGGAAGAGGCCTAGCTGAAGCATGCAGTTTAGGTGGGATGTGAAGTCTGCTATGAAGCGGTCAAGGGCGGATTTCATTAGGTAGCTGGGACAGGTATCTAGTTTACAGTTAGTCGATATCCAATGTACATCCAATGTACGTCAATTTGGAACTGCTGAGCCCCGGGCGGTAATTCCATTTTTTACATGTGTCCGATACATGTGGCAGAAAATATTTTTAATTTTCTACCACGTGGCATCCGGGCGGTAATCGGAAGTGTACATGCACTGACAATTACTGCCCGGTTAATGCGTGGGACCTTACCACTAAGTCAGTGGTTGGCAATAAGGTCTAAGGCCCAAAATGGATGCGTGCCAATTTTTATTTTGCCACATGGCCATTTTTGGCCAAAAAAAGACCTTTTTTTACATGTGCACTGAACAATAGACCTGTGCATGTCCAATACACATATCTATACCAGCACAGGTCACTTTTTGGTGCACGTGCAAAAAAGGCCTTTTTTTGGCCATAAATGGCTGTGCGGCAAAATAAAAGTTGCCATGCGTCCAGTTTGGGCCTGAGACCTTACTGCCACCCATTGACTTAGCGGTAAGGTCTCATGCGTTAACCAGGCAGTAATTGTCAGCATGTGTACACTGCCAATTACCACCCAGTTAGCGCCACGTGGTAGAAAATAAAATATATTTTCTGCCACATGTATCGGACACATGTAAAAAATGGAATTACCGCCCGGGGCTCGGCAGTTCCAAATTGACGTACATTGGATGTACATTGGATATCGACTAACAGCAGCTATGCGCATAACTGCCCTTTAGTGCCAATTATAGCCAGTAATAGACTTAATTCTAATTCACAGTCAAATATTGAGTTAAGTTATGTGCACAACTGTCCTTATTCTATAACTTATGTGGGCAAATTTGCAAAAAGTATAAACCATAAATTTGAGAGTGCAAATAGAATTAGGAAGATTGTTTGAAGCTTGCAACCTGTGTAGGTGATTATGACGTACACGTTTTAAGTGGGTTATTTTCTAAACTTGCTTTCTTGCACATATGGCTAGATACACACAAATAAATAACCATTAACAAAATTACAACTGACATGAAAATACACATATTGACTTTATTGGTAGGTTTGTGCATGGATAGAGTTTAAGTAGAGTTGACAAATACACATGCAGATTGACGTGCGTACCTAATAATCTAGACTGAAGTAGGACTAACTATCTGCACCTGTGATGTAGGCACAATTTCTTCCGCTTACGCTGCTATATTATAATGTCTTTAGTAAATGTTGCCTAAGTAACAAAAAACTTGCTCTCTTGAACTAGATCTCCCCTTTCAAAATTGTCCTCTATACCTAAAAATACCTGTGGTGCTAACGTGTATATTTCAGGAGTTGATAGAAACTACAAAATAAATGAGGAAAAAGAATCAAAAAAATGTCTAACCATATAAATGAAAAAAGATTATTTTTAAATGTTTCTGTAAGCAATGAAATGAAATTAGTTAATTGTAAACAGGGAGGAAAAAGCCTCAACAACCTGCCAGCTAGTAGCCGAAAGAGCAGGATTTCTTCATCATTGGCAAAAAACCTCCCTGATATGATTTAATTGCAAATAGTATAATTTAACAGACAACATTTTTTCAAAAAAGTTTTAAATACTTAGCTGTGGAGTCTCTTTCTTCCAGCTATATCAAAAAAATCAGACATGACCAACGGTGGCCAGCGTTTTGTTCTGTCAGTTTTTGATCGGAGTCTAAATTCTCTGGCCGGCTGACCCTGATGCAGCTAACGAAGCGCTGGTCACCATTGGTCACAGTCTCATCTCCCTCATATTGTTTCCTCTGCTCATTACTTTTCATTGGCCATCCTAAAAACTTGACCTGCGTTTTCCGACAAACTGCTTTTGCAATGACTTTCTCTATTGCACTGTCCTCCATACTGGTAAAAACTATCATTGTGGTCATGGTGTTATAAGCTACAAGCCCTGGAAGCTCACTCCAGAAATTGATGGATACCAGGGTCTCCAACTTTATCGTCCTTTACTGTTCCCTTCTTCAGGCTGTTCTGTGTCTATTTTGGATGGGTATTGCTCCCCCATTTGTGTATTTTAATACACAATCAGAAATTGGAATAATAATAATTGAATGTAATGAAGGGTCAATAATTGCATTTCAATGTGTTCTGGGTTACCTGGAATTTCTGGCTGGTATCAGCTTCATTGTAGCTTTCTTAGCAAGAAATCTACCTGACAGTTTCAATGAGGCCAAGTACATCACCTTCAGCATGCTGGTGTTCTGCAGCGTCTGGATCTCCTTCATCCCAACATATCTGAGCACCAAGGGCAAGTACATGGTGGCAGTGGAGATATTTGCTATCCTGGCTTCAAGTGCAGGACTGCTGGTCTGTATCTTCTTCCCAAAATGTTATATTATTTTAGTCAAGCCTTATATGAACAACAGGAAGCACCTAACAAAGAACAACAACAGTTAATATTTTATACTGATGACGATAAAGAAAATGTTATGCCGGTCATAGGTTTTTGTGCATTTTTCTTTTGGACTTTTTTGGTTTTTGAAAATGGTCCTAAAAGATAGATGCATTGAGTGCAAAAATGTCTAGCAAATGGCTAATTTTTAAACAAAGAGTTGAACGGTTTTCTGGTTTGAAAATGGGCATGTTTGCTACTGGAGTTTTGGATATATTTTTCAAAAGCATCCAAAATTGGATTTAGATATTATATCAAAAATGCTCCTATTAGTATACCTTGTCCTAAGCTATCGAATAACCTTCATGTACATCTCCACTTAGAGCTTTCCTTGACAAGTTGAAACCAGGATTGTAAACATTTTTATTCATTAAGGGCTTCTTTTTCAAAGCCATGCTAGCAATTCCCATGTGGCAAATGAGAGGAAGCCAATAGGAATCTGCTGCACCAAGAATCGATAGTGCAGCTTTGTAAAAGTGGCTCTGAGATTGTCCCTAACTAGGTTGATACTGTATTTTTGCAACTCCCACTCCCCTTTGTCCTTTTCTTCCTTTCTTGTCCTATTTGATATTGCATTTCCTTTTTTTTTTGTTTTTATGGAATTTTAATATTGTAGGTTTTTTTTCTATTTGAGCGATATATCAACTAAAGGCTTTCTTATTTTCAGCCACCTTTGGTGGTTAGTTTTTATTTTGGAGCACTCCCCATTGTGCTGTCCCTGGGGGGAAGGACGTGTGTAGGCGTTCCTGGATCTGCTGATACAATGTTGTGTGTATGCTCTATTTCTTTGCATCTCTTTCCTGGAAAAAATGACATTCTTTTCCTTTTTAAGATTTAAGTTTTTATTCTGTTGATAACTGCTCAGAATGTATGGGCAATAAACCAAACTTTTAATAAACTTGGAATCCTGGGAATAAATAAAACTTGAAAACTTGAAACTTGATTGCTTGCATATCTCATGCAGAAAGAAACTTTCACACTCCCCACATATCTACAAAGTCTGTAGGTAATTTTTCTCCTGGACTTTGCACTAATTTTCACAATGAAATAAGGGGCCCTTTTACTAAGCCACGTGAGCGTCTATATGTGCCCAATGCATGCCAAAATGGAGTTACTGCCTGGCTACTGTGTGGCTCTTGCGGTAATTTCATTTTTGGCGCGTGTCCGATACGCATGGCCAAAAAATCATTTTTATTTTTGGATGTGCACATCAGACGCTCGCCAAGTGGCTTTTGACATGCATAGGTCATTACCGCCTGGCTACCATGTGAGACTTTACTGCTAGGTCAATAGCTGGCAGTAAGGTCTCAGACCTAAAATGGACGCACAGCAATTTTCATTTTGCCGCACGTCCATTTTCGGAAAAAATATGAAAAAGGCATTTTTTTTTGCAGGTGCACTGAAAAATGATTCTGCGCATGCCCAAAACCCATGCCTGCACTACCACAGACCATTTTTCAGTGCACCTTAGTAAAAGGACCCCTAAGTGTGCACTTTTACTTTTTTACATTGCCTACCAAAAAGTCCCTTTATAAACTTGGACCTCCTTTGTCTGTAGGTACTTTTAAAATTTATTTTATTTAGAATAGCATGCACATTTTGGGGGAAAATAGATACCTCAAGGTTTATTTTAGAAGTCTTATTCACAGTTTCCACACAGAAATTTGATATTTACATGTACAAACCAATGGTTTGTAAATGGTGACTTTGAAAGGACTCAGTTTACACGTGGCACAAAGCAAATGGTTTATTGAAGGAACACAGACCCCCATGTGGCCAGGTATAGTTTCTACAAATAAGATAAAATTGACTAATTACATATATATTTGTAAATAAATAAGCACAATTAAAAATTTAAAAAAGTAATAAAAGCCACACTAGAGTATAAATTGTATAAATGAATGTGAATAAATTGCATAAATCACATTTGAACTGTCCAAAAATCATATACAAATATATACAAATAAAACTTCTTGATTGACAGTGAGAAATCCTTAATAATGCATGATAAAAGTGAAGAATGATGCTAAAACAATCTTTGCATATTGATTGTCACACTGTGAATATTAAATGCCAATAAATAAAGTAATAAAAATGTAGACAAGAAAACTTTGTCATATGCTACACTGCTAATCATTTCTATAGTGCTACTAGACATATGCAGCACTATATACATTATATACAGGTGCTTTCTCTGTCCCTAGGGGGCTCACAATAAGTTTTTTGTACCTGAGGTAATGGAAGGTTAAGGAGTCCTTTTACTAAGGTGCACTGAAAAATGGCTTGCAGTAGTATAGGTGTGGGTTTTGGGCGCACACCGATCCATTTTACAGTTCACCTGTAAAAAAGGTCTTTTTAACATTTTTGCTGAAAATGGATGTGCAGCAAAATCAGACTGATAGAGCCTATGGAATGGATGCCTGAGGAGGTTGGTGAAGGAATGCAGATATCCATATGCTCCACCGTCAATCGATGTAAAGCTGAGCACTCATTGATTGACCCCTGAGGAAGGCTCTTGTAGCTGAAACACGGACCGTGTAGGGTCCAAATAAAGTTGTACTTGGAGCATCTTATCCTGGTGTTTGGACTGATCTCTTGGACTTGGTTCTTTTCCACCCCCTTTTTTTGTTTGAGCTTAATTTTTGTGGAAAGTGTGAACCCCATTTGTCGTTGGCAAAATCAAAATTACCACGCGTCCATTTTGGGTCTGCAACCTTACTGCCAGCCACTGACCTAGTTGTAAAGTCTCACACGGTAACTGGGTGGTAATAACCTATGCACATCAAATGCCACTTGGCATGTACCTGATACGCGTGTCCAAATATAAAAATTATTTTTTAGCCACACGTATCGACCGCGTGCCAAAAATGAAATTACCACAAGAGCCACCTGGTAACCGGATGGTAACTCCATTTTGGCTGCATGTAGTTTACGTGTT
Source organism: Microcaecilia unicolor (assembly GCF_901765095.1). Taxonomy (NCBI): domain Eukaryota; kingdom Metazoa; phylum Chordata; class Amphibia; order Gymnophiona; family Siphonopidae; genus Microcaecilia; species Microcaecilia unicolor. Next base: position 337,206,481 of record NC_044033.1, read on the forward strand.
TACATAGCTTAGTAAAAGGGCCCCTAAATGACTTGCCCAAGGTCCTGCAGTGGGAATCAAACCCAGGTTGCCAGGATCAAAGCTCACTGTACTATTAGGCTACTCCTCCTCGTGGTTGTGCTGAACCAGCAGTTGTCAGGATATCCCCATTCTCTTTAAGAAGATTGAGCACCAACCCCTCGTGGTATAAATGGCCCTTAAAGATGTTCACGCAACCGAGCACATGGTTATAGAACAGGGTCATTTACTTGCATTGGTGCTTAATTGGTGGCAACTATCAATATTGGTCTTAACAAGCACTAATTAGTAGTAATAAGTACTTACACACGTTATTGATCTTCACCTTCTAATCTAGAAAAAGTGCACCTAATTTCTGTAGCATCCAACTGCATAGCCGCCGAGAGGGGGGCCGGGGGGGACAAAATTCCCTGGGCCCGGGCCTCCAAGGGGGACCTGGCGCCAGAGTCCTACCCGCCCTCCGTCGTTGACCGTCTGCCCCCTGCATTGAAATCGCAGCGTCTCACCTCTGTGAAAGCAGCACTACAGGCAGCAGGGCAGCAGATCGCCTCCCTTCAGCCCTCCTTCCCACCCTGTGTCCCGCCCTCGTCTGACATAACTTCCTTGAGGGCGGGACACAAGGAGGGAAGGGGGGCCGAAGGGAGGCGATCTGCTGCCCTGATGCCTGCAGCGCTACTTTCACGAAGGTTAGAGGCTGCAATTTCAATGCAGGGGGCCCGGCCCGGTGGCAGACGGAGAGGGGGAGCAGCGGTGACCTTGGGGGGGGGGAGGGAGGCGACCTTGGGGGGTGGAGGGGGGGGGGGGAGCGGCGGTGTCGACCTTGGGGGGGCAGGGCCCAGTCTCTTGGCGTCCCTGTCCAACTGCAAAGGGGGCATGGCCAAGGGAGGGGCATGGCCAAGGGGGGGCATGGGCAGGTCAGGGACACTGTTCTCTCTAAGCTGATTGGGAGTCCTCCACTTACAGTCCTGCCGGTGGGAGGTGCTGTTCCAGTATCACATTTTCAATAGTGACAGACCACTAAGCTCTGCAGGACTCCAGAGAAACCGCCTTTCCCTAGCGATTGAAAAGACAATAGGGGGCAGTGCTTTCATATTTAATATAGAAATGTAATTGGAGGACTCCTGCTCAGCTTAGAGGGAACAATGGTCAGGGGCCTGCCTGGCACAGTTTTATTGACTTTTCCATTTACACCCCTAAATAGCAGTTAGGTGCACACAAGGCTGGCGTAAATGCTCACGCCTAAAGTATGTGCAAAAATGCAAAGTTAATGTAGTACTTTATATCAGAACAAAAAAATGGAAACTATCCAGCTTATAATCGAAAGTGATCGCCGGCCATCTTCCGACATAAATCGGGAGATGGCCGGCGATTTCTTAAAAGCGGCGAAATCAGTATAATCGAAAGCGGCATTTTTGACAGCATCGCTGCTTTCCTGTCGCTTCGCCGGCGAAAGTTCAAGGGGGCGCTTTGGTAGATTAGCGAAGGCGGGACATGGGCGGGCATGGGCGTGGCTACCAGATGGCCGGCTTTCACCGATAATGGAAAAAAAAGCGGCGTTAAGCAGTATTTCGCCGGCTTTACTTGGTCCTTTTATTTTCACGACCAAGCCTCAAAATGGTGCCCCAACTGACCAGATGACCACTGGAGGGAATGGGGGATGACCTCCCCAAACTCCCCCAGTGGTCACCAATCCCCTTCCAAACTAAAAATAATAAAACTAAAAACCTTTTTTCCAGCCTGTATGCCAGCCTCAAATGCTGTACCCACCTCCATGACAGCAGAATGTGTTGTATCCTCAGACAGCCTTTCCCTGGTTGCGATGTGGCTCTGGGGTGAGTGTGACACCTTTTCTGTTAGGTGCCCTGCAGAGAGTCACATTAGTAATGCATTGTGGTGGGTGTAGGGTACTGGGCTCTACTCCCATGGTGCTTTTCCCCCCTGCTAACTGGGTCAGAGTGTGCCCTGTTTTGTTTCCTGTTGTAGTCCATGTGGTAGTGGCCATTTTTGTAAGCCAGTTTTAGTTCCCTTTCCTGTGTTACCCACGTTAGAGAACGTAGTTTTTACCTTGAATGGTGCTGAAAGAGGGCATTACATAGTAACATAGTAGATGACGGCAGAAAAAGACCTGCACGGTCCATCCAGTCTGCCCAACAAGACAACTCATGTGTGCTACTTTTGTGTATATAAGTCTGCCCAGCACTAGCCCCGCCTCCCAACCACCGGCTCTGGCATAGACCGTATAAGTCTGCCCAGCACTATCCCCGCCTCCCACCACCGGCTCTGGCACAGACCGTATAAGTCTGCCCAGCACTATCCCTGCCTCCCAACCTCCAGTCCCGCCTCCCACCACTGGCTCTGGCACAGACCGTATAAGTCTGCCCCGCACTATCCCCGCCTCCCAACCTCCAGCCCCGCCTCCCACTACCGGCTCTGCTATCCAATCTCGGTTAATGGCATTGTACACCATTGTGCCAGCTCTGACCTACTGCTAATCTTAGTACCAGGGGACTCTTTGCCAGTGGGGCACAACCTCTGATCTGCAGTTAACTGTGAGTAAACGTGCTTATTTCAAGAAAGGAATTTTTCAGAGAGATTAGTCTTCAGGTGTGAACTGGTGTGCCAAAGTTATACAGCAGCAATAAGTCCTAGAGGCTGTATGCAGGTCCCTGGAGCAATTTTAGTGGGTGCAGTACATTTGTGGGTAGTGGGTTTGGGGGGCTCAGCTCCCAAAGTAAGGGAGCTATGCACGTGGTGGGAACTTTTCTGAAGTCCACCGCAGTGACCCCTAGGGTGGCTGGTTGGTGTCCTGGCATGTCAGGGGGGGCCAGTGCACTAAAAATGCTGGCTCCTCCCATGGCCAAATGCTTTGAATTTGGCCGGGGTTTGAGATGGCCGACATAACTTTCCATTATCGCTGAAAAACAAACCCGGCCATCTCAAACCCGGCAAACTCCACGGCATTTGGCCGGGCTAAACCGTATTATCGAAAAAAAAGATGGCCAGCCATCTTTTTCGATAATATGGTTCCGGCCAGCTGTAGCGCTGCCGCCAACATAGATCGCCGGCGATCTATTTGGCCGGCGACGCTCGATTATGCCCCTCTATATCAACTTTCTTCTGCAAAGAAAAACTAAGGGCGTCTTTTAGTAAGGCGTGTTCATGTTTTTAGCGCATGCTGAAATTGTGGGTATGTTAAATGTTAGAGATGTCAATGCATTCCTATGGGCGTCTCTAATTTTAAGCGCATCCACAATTTTAGCATGCGCTAAAAACGTGAGCGCGCCTTAATAAAAGACGCCCTAAGCTTCTAAATGTGAGGAGCAACCACAAGCTTTACAAATTCAAGATTTCAAAAACTTGCCTGTCACTCAATATTGAAAACATGATAGTGAAAAAGCACCCCCCACTGGCAGGACTGTAGATTGAGGACTCCTACTCACCTTAGAGGGAACAGTGCTCCCAACTGCCTCAGCCATGAGCCACAGTTCAAAGACAGGTTTGAAAAAGCACGAACCCTGTTACTCTGTAAGCTCTTGCTCCTTCCAACACTTGTATTGCTCTCAATATCAGAGTTATTTTTTTGAGTTTGTTTGCTTTTTTTTTTTTTCATCCTACACATTCTCTCACATTGTCTAGCATCACTCACCTTTGTCAACTAGCTCTTGCCTTGCTCTCAGTTTTCAACTGTCACTTATGTTCAGCGCCTGCACATCTGAGCCAGCTCAAGGCCTCAACAGCCCAACTTCTTTTTAATTGAGCACCTGCGTGCCAGTATCCCTCTACCCTGGCAACCATCTGACCCCAATATGAACAGGGGATTCAATTTACTAGTACAATTTCAGAGCTCAGCCCAGCTATCCTGGATTTGTGCTGCAGCTTCCATATACCTTGCCATGGTCTCCTGCACTAGGCCGCTTTGACCAGGCTCCTCTTCTGTGCATATACTCCAGCTCCACTATTCATGGCACTGATTAGTGCTGCTTTCTGATATCCCAGGCTGCCTCAACTAGACCCACCATGCCGCTTTCCACACCTCTGCAGTTACCTCTGGGTGTGATCCCTTGCTCTATATTTGGTTAAGGTCTGTCTGTGTTTTGTGCATGAAGAAGTCATTTAAAGTTGTTTTATGTGTGGTAATAATGGCAGATGGGGAGATCAGAGGAAGAGGTAGGGAGGCAAGGAGATTGGGGTTCACTTTCTTAATTTCTGACCTGGGTCCCAGCATGTCTAATACTGGCTCTGGTTGTGATTAAAGGAAAGAAAATGATCAGGTAAGACACTTCTTCCTCACACATTCTCCTAACACGTTAAAAAATTGTTAATGTTATCTACGTAGCTAGAAGGACTGAATCTACTGATTGTATGGTCACCTCGTTGGCTTTATGTGTTTACCTTAGGTCAGCAGAATAAATCTGTATCAAGCAGATTTATTTTAATTATTACAAAGCCTTGTGGTTAAAGTTGAGAAAGAATGGCTGCAGGATGTAGCAATAGGGATCAGAGTACTATGCTATTCAAGGTGCTGGGTTACCAAGAAAGGGACATAATAGACTGTCCTGGAGAGATATTTTATATCGGTCTCACTCAAACGGGAATCTCAGATGTATCCAAGGCAGTATAGACACAATAACTGTGCAGAGTGGATGGACTTCATCTTTTTCTGTATCATCAATTGTGTATTATAATGTTGTGTTTAGTGCGGTCCACACAAGTATTCCTATCAAATTAATTTTTGTCTCTAAGTTAATGAAACAGTGGATCTGTAAGGTTATATTTTAAAAAACCCAACCTATATTTCATGGTAAATGAACATGTCAGGAGCAGATATCCCTTAAGGCTGAACTTCTGAGCAGCAGAGCCCAACAGAGACCATATGGTGTCCTCACAGGTGTTGGAGCTCAGCTAGAAATAGAGTTGTCACCTCACCATAAACATTACAATTTTGCTGTCTTTCTTCATCCTCCATGTGTGTAAATGCACAGGTCTACTTCACTGCAGTTTAATAATTAATGTTTTCTGCCTAATATTTAAATATTCAGTTGGATAGTACCATCAGGAACTATATAGCATCCTACACCATGCCCAACTGTAACACTTGGAGCAGGAAGAGCGAGTATTATCACAATAGAAGCTGTTTCAGAGCATTAACGATGGAAACTCATCTGGTTCTGATTGTGTTGATGCTTTGTCACATTCTGTGGAAGACGGCTGAGTGTCAGTACACACTTGGAAACTACACATCAATACCACAACAACCAGGTTACCGTAGGGATGGGGACATCGTGATTGGGGGACTTGTAACTGTAGAAACCTTTTACCCACTTTATCATCCATTCTTCACAACTGTTCCCTCATTTGATGGACATACCCTGTAAGTAGCATCATGGATTAGTTCCTATATGAGACCCAAAATGTTACTAACTTACAAACATTTATCACTACTTCTTGACGAGGGAAAAGAACTAATTGGCACAGTAATAATATTAAAATAGGAGGGTTTAGGACCGATCAAGGTTGTATATTTGTGAGGTTCTTCCATGTGTTCCATATTGGGAACTATGAAAGCCAATGAGTTCTTTTCCCTCGTCAAGTAGTTGTGATAAATGTTTCTAAGTTAGCGGTCATTTTTACAGAAAGTTAAACAGGTTTCATATTTTTGGGTCTAGGATGACTATTTTAGTTTGTTTCCTGTATTTCCATCATTTTTTCGATAGTATTTTAGTTCCTATATGAGACACGCTTGAGGGTTTTATTTTGGTTGGTTACTGGCATGAATTGCAAAACTCACCTGATGACATTTTACTAATTCACTCACATTAAATCTGAGTATTTTCCCTTTGAAAGGAGCCCTGGGGGAAAAGGACCTGCTAGGATTTTCATGTCTTTATTTGTGAACATTTTCCACTTAAAATCATTGTGAAAATGCACAACTAGATGTGTTGTTGTCTCTCTCAAGCCTTTATACCTTTTGGCCAGATAAAAATATACTTTTCCCTGTGTCCACTTTTTTCCAATGAACAGAGTGAAATGTTTTCAGACAGCTTTAGATCCCGGGTAAACGTATCCTGAAAAGTGACTTCCAAAGCACGTTTGCATTCTGACGCTGTATTGTATTGAATTATTTTAGATATTCACCATACTCTCCATGAAAGAAAGACATTCTAATCTTTTTCTCAGGTTTTCCCCATCTTAATTCCTTTGACATCCTCTTAATGTCGAGCTTTTCATTCTTTTGAAAATACTACTTGTTTGTACCTTATTCAAAGCACATAAGCATTTGAAAACTTGCATTATATCTTCCTTTAGCTTTTCTTCTTCTGTCGAGTGTTTACCTTAGGTCAGCAGAATAAATCTGTATCAAGCAGATTTATTTTAATTATTACAAAGCCTTGTGGTTAAAGTTGAGAAAGAAGGGGTGCAGGATGTAGCAATAGGGATCAGAGTACTATGCTATTCAAGGTGCTGGGTTACCAAGAAAGGGCTTTCAAAGTTGAAATAACGTGGAAACTTCAATGAAAAATGACCCGACATGGGCCTTGTTTCGGCACACTGCGCCTGCCTCAGGGGTCTGGAGACACAAACATAAATGCAAATATAAATGTATAAAAAATATATTTTAAAAAATTCATACAACATATAAAACGAGGACAGCAAAAGTATGTGTGTGTAAGTATGTTAATAAAATAGAACACAAATAGATGTGTAAAACATAAGAAAATAAAACATACATATTGAATAATACAGGTTTTCCTCTTTCTATGTGTTTAATTAAAGTATATTTATCTATCAAAGATCTGCAAATGATCTAGCAGGAAAAGTCCATTATATTAATAAACAGAATAAAAGCTGAACCACAAATCAATGTATAAAACATACAAATCTAATACTACAACTTTTTCCATGTATTAAATAAAGATACAATTCTCCAACCGAGGCCTTTAACAGGACAGGGCCATGATAAAATCATTATTTACATAGGTTATCTATATATTACATTGCATGAAAAAGAATAAAATATAATGAAATAGTGAAATATAATAATCATCGGTTAGTGCGAACCACGTTGGATTGAAACCTGCAAATCTTATCAATTGGTGAACGTCTCGAATGCCAATGAGCAAACAGACCGCATTGCAGTAAACTGAAAAATTAAAAACAAGAACAGGTCTATTTTTTACTATTGAATGTCTATATTTAATAGCAGCCAAAACAATTTTTTATAAATATGTATAATGGCTGCAAAAAAAAAAAAAAATATATATATATATATATATTTCAATTATCAATTTATACGGTACACAAAAGATAAATTGAATGTTGGAAATTTAATTGTATGAAGAGTTTTCAGGCACTGAGGTAATATAACCTGAGGGCTTTCCTGTGAGTTGATTGCCATTTTGCACAAAAGTCGACTACAGCTACCTATAAAAATGAATTGGATAGTGAACATTTGAATGAAACTTTAAAATAGTCAACTTTATTGAGGTTTAGTGATCTCCCACCTCACCTCCTCATCCTCGTTGCTCTTAGCCCCTTCCTTTCTCTTCCTTCTCCTCCTCCCTCTCCCCTTCCTCTCTTTTCTTTCTTCACGCACTCTAGGACACGTTTTCACCTGCGGTGGATGTGAATTTCCACGAACATTTCTAGGATTCCTTCATGGTTGTGGCCTCCTTTTTGTTGCTGGGGATTGGGAATATCCACCTGTGCTTCAAACCATGCCATCTCTGCTGATACCACTTCCTCATCCAACCTTCTTTGGCTCCTGCATAGTCTTGGGTGGGGAGTTTATATTGTTGGTTCCAATGTATATTGATGGGCAGAAAAACAGCAGTGCTAGAGTCCAGTGATTATGGGTGTCTGCATATGGGTAGGATGTGAATTGACCTGCTGTGGCCTGAAAGCATGGTTGAATAATAGAAGAGAAAAAGAGAAAAAAATGCAGTTAATTTGGAACATGCATGATTTCTTCATTGATATCAGAACAATATGTAAAGATTGTGAGAAACAATGCTTCTAACCCTATCCTAAGCCTATTTCTTGTCTACTATTAATGTCTGTTTCGGTATCATATTTTTGATGCTAATTTCATATTAAATTATATTTATTGCCCTTAAAGTAATGTGCTATTGAACTATTACAACTTCCTGGCCTTTGTTTCTGCGGTGGAGGAGATTAACAACAGCTCGGAGCTCTTACCCAACCTCACACTGGGATTCCACATTGATAATCCTTATGACAACTTTATCTTAATGTATAGAGCTGCCATGAATATATTTTCAGGAATGGACACCGGGATCCCAAACTACAGCTGTAAAACTTCTGGATCACTGACTGCTATTATTGAAGGTCTTCCAGCTGAGCATTCGAGTCAGTTTTCTAGCCTCTCCAGGATATACCACTACCCACAGGTCAGGGAGCATCTTTGATTTCACCTCATTCCCTCTTCTATAAGTCTTCTTTAAAGAACATCAACCTTTAGCAGAATGAAACCAAATTACTCACTCTTAACGGTGATAAACTGTAATATTTAAATGATGATTCAGAGACAAAAGTTTATAACATGAACATAAATGTAAGTATTGGATCAAATATTTAGTCATCAGAGCAATGGGCTGAGGCATCCTATTTCCCCCTCCTGGTATATCTTATGGCTTTAGCCTCTGTTGCCTCTGGTTCAAACATTAAGGTCAATGTGATTAATATGTGTGATGTATTATTATTACTCATGAGGGTAAAATTATTAACCCTCAGTGCAATAAGAAATCTGAGTGGGAAATTCCTCGCAAGTAAACTAAGTGGGGTTTCTAAAGCAGCAATTTCATTATAACTAAGTATCAGGCAGCCTGACTTCTACTTTCTGGAAACAAAAGGGAATTGCTCAAAATGAACTCAAGCAAATAAACAGTCATACAACTTTTTGTGGCAAACAAGATGCTGATTGAAGATCCTGTTCCAAGGAATGGCAGCTGCTATAAGGTGGGTGCATTTATTCTTTTAATGCTTGCTCTAGCCAACTAATTCTCCAGATGGTGCGCCTCACATGTGAGCCTCAAATTAAAGCCACAGTGGCACAGAGGGATAAGTGAGAAAGTCCAATGTTTAGAAATATCTATGAGTCTTGCAGGTCTTGACTTGAATGGTTGCAAAGAGAATGTATATCCTGCAGTTTATTGGTAAAATATATTACCATTTATTTCCCACAGGTTGGGACAAATTGGTGTCTCTCCTGGCACAAAAGGTTGTATTCCTGTTATTTTTATTCTCCTTGTGCTTGAGGCCAATAAGACATATTTTCCTTTGCTTTCAGGACGTGTAAGTCAGGCTATCTGATACCTTTGTTTGTTTTATTTGGGGAAATGTATTAGTTGCTATAAAATAAGAGTTTGTAACAAAACTACTGCTAAGAAAACATTAATACTAGGCTTTGATCCTGGTGAACTGGGTTTGATTCCCACTGTAGCTTCTTATAAACTTCGGGAAGTCATTTAACCCTCCATTGCCTCAGGTAAAAAATTTAGATTGTGTGCCCACAATGTGTACAGTGCTGTGTATGTCTAGTAGTATCTTGCTGGACATATTGGATGGACCATGAATACGTAAGTACATAAGTATTGCCATACTGGGACAGACCAAAGGTCCATCAAGCCCAGTATCCTGCCTCCAACAGTGGCTAAGGAAACAAAGGGACAGACGATCTGCAAGCTCCAAGATGGAAAATATACAAAGCAGATCATTGATGGATAAAAATGATTTTAATAATAAATTAGAATATGCATACAATAGCCCGTAGGTTTGCGGTAAATGTCAGTAATGAATCTATTTTGCATTATACTTATATTTATGCCTAGAAAGGGAATTCTTCTTTTATCGAAATGTATTTGGAATTTTAAATTTACATCTCGGGTATTTAACCAGTTGTGAAAGTCCTTTAACTCCATTTCTGTTCCTTTCCAGACCATAAAAATATCGTCAATATATCTCTTCCAAATATATATATGGTCTATATATCTATTCTTTGTAATACATTTTTCTTCAAAATGAGCTACATACAGATTGGCTATGGATGGTGCGAATGTTGCACCCATCGCTGTGCCTTTTATTTGTTGGTAAAACATACCATCAAACGCAAAAAAGTTTTTAATGAGTGCTATTGTTGCAAGTTCAGCAATAAACTGTGTTGGTATCCTAGGTCGTATGTTTTGATTTAATAACTTTTCTTCAATGATTTTTAATGATTCTTTCTGTGGGATATTGGTATACAGACTCTCTACGTCAAAAGTGACCAAAAGCATGTCTTTACTTGGGGTGATTGTATTAAGCATATTGATGATGTCAGATGAATCCCGGGTGTAAGAAGGAATTTTATGAACCAAAGGGCGCAGGAACTTGTCTGTGAAAATTGATAAAGGTTCTAATAAGGAGCCACACGCAGATACAATTGGTCTGCCTGGAGGTTTTGTCAAAGACTTGTGTATTTTGGGAAGAATATATATAGTTGGTATGATTGGTTCTTTTACCACTAAAAAACTAGCCTCTTTTTCAGTTAGGTACTGTGCTTTCCTACCTATTTCAACTAATGAGGAAATTTCACTTTGAATTTTTGTTGTTGGATCCTTACTTAGTATTTTGTAAAAAGTTGGATCATTAATATGTCTATGTACCTCATCAATATAATCTGTCCTATTCATAACTACGACGGCTCCACCTTTATTGGCTGGTTTAATTACAATGCTGTGATCTTTCTGTAATGTTTTAATTGCAGCATTTTCTTCTTTGGTTAGATTATAAAAAATCCTTTTGTGGTCTTGTTTCTCCAGTGCTGCTATATCTTTAAGCACAACCGTTTCATATGTTTGTATTATGTGATGGGTATTGCCAGGTGGGAGCCATTTGCTATTGTTTTTTACTATTGATTGATCATTATAGTCAGATGTTTTTTTTGAAAAAAATTCCATAATTTTTAATTTCCTTACAAATTTGAAAAATTCTACTCTGGTGTTAAAAGCATTATATTTTGGCGTAGGTACAAACGACAGACCTTTACTAAGAACATTCTTCTCTGTATCTGTTAGTTTTCTATCTGAGATATTGTAGACTGTATTTAATACCTGTTGGTGTTTTCCTGTCCGTATTTAGGTTGAAAAAATCCACTTCTTCCTCTACCTCTGCCACGACCTCTACCTCTATATGATGAGTATCCTCTCGGATACTCTGAGGTAGAGTTACCTGCAGTAGATCTCTTTTTCCATAGCTGGCCCAAATGATGTACCTGTTTATTCACATTCATTCTCGGAGGTGTTGTATAGAGAGAAGCTGATGGATCAAATACATCATCTTGATCACTTCTGGACCATTTTCTTTCTCTTATGGTTTGTGGGCTTGTGACAATATTTTCACCTATCACTTTATTATTATGGTTGTTATCATTTATTATCCTGCGAGGGTTATCTAACCGTTTATTTGGGTATCTATGGGTACTTCTGTTTCTGTAATTTTTCTGTCTATGCCATGGGTATACATTGTGATATTTATAATCCTGATCGTCTCTTCTGAATTTCTCAAATTTGATGAGTCTTAAATCGCGCTCAAATTGATCAGTGCTTTTCTTAAAATCTTCATGAAGTATATCAAAGCACGTATCATTCTCTTTCAAAAAAATAAGTTCCTTATCTAGCTCTTCTTTAACTCTCTGTTCTTTTTCTTTGCAAGTTTTAATAAGCAAAATCATAAGGTCTAATGAGCACTTATTAAGAATAGCTTCCCATTGCAGCATAAACGTATTATCGTCAGTAAACATTGTAGATGCCTTATTAATACGCAATGTGGGGGAAGGGAGAATATCTTCTCTACTACTGCATACCAGTGGCGTAGCTACGTGGGCCTGAGGGGGCCTGGGTCCCCGTAGATTCCAGCCTCGACCCCCCTCCCAGTGAACCCGCTCCCGCCCCTGCCTACCTTCGCTTTTGCTGGCGGGGGACCCCAATCCCTGCCAGCCGACGTCCTCTCCGTCCTGCTGAGAGAAAAAAGTCTTCCTGTTGTTGCATGCTGACGTCCTGCACGTTGTACGTGCAGGACGTCAGACTCAGAGAACAGAACGTTCTGCTCTCTGAGTCTGACGTCTTGCACGTACAACGTGTAGGACGTCAGCATGCAACAGCAGGAAGACTTTTTTCTCTCAGCAGGGCGGAGAGGACGTCGGCTGGCAGGGATTGGGGTCCCCCGCCAGCAAAAGCAAAGGTAGGCGGCGGCGGGGGAGGGTTTGCGGTGGGAGGGGGGTCGGCAAAGACGTGGGAGGGTGGCAATGGCAGTGGGGGGGGGGGCGGCGCTGGGGGGGGGGCTAAAATGTGCCCCCTCCCCTCCGGCTCTGGACCCCCCTCCCACGGAAGTCTGGCTACACCCCTGCTGCATACGAGTTGGCTTTAACATCTCACCTTTCTTCACCTCCATTCTTTACAGTATAATTGTGCTCTAAGTATTTGCTATGTGAATGAAATGTGATCTTTCCATGACAAAAGTGCTGATAAATTCATTCTTTTATTTTCAGCAGATCAGTTACACCTCAGGGAATCTTGTCATGAGCGACTCGGTTAAGTTTCCTTACTTCTACCGGACTGTCCCCAGTGAGCTGCACATCTGTGCTGGGATAGTCAAACTATTGAAGCATTTTGGCTGGACCTGGGTCGGTATCATTGCAGCTGATGATGAAAACAGCATGAGGGCTGTGCAGATCCTGAGAGAAGGAATTAAGCAGAGTGGAGGTTGCACTGAATTCATAGAAACCTTCCGTCAGTACAGTTCACTCATACTTCAAAATACAGATAAAATTCACAACACTATCATTACATCTTCAACTAAAGTGATTATTTTGTATTGTAGTAGAGACTACACAGAGGTTGTAAGACGTACATCCATTTGGGAAGCACCTGGAAAGGTCTGGATCATCACAAATGAATGGGGATTTTTGTTGCCCTCATACAATGTTGATAAAAAAAACACCTTAGCTTTTGCTATCACAAAAAAGACTATTCCAAGCTTTCACAAATTTGTCCGTGAGGTGAATCCTGCCACGTTTCCTAATGATTCATTCACAGAAATGTGGTGGAAGGACCTATGTAACAACCAGTGCCTCAAGAGCATCCAAAGAACTTGCAGCAGTGATGAAATGTCTTTTTACATCTTACACTGTGACATTCTAATCTCTGGGGATAGTTATAATATATACAATGCTGTCTACGCCATGGCATATGCACTGCATGACATGATCACTCCTGGTTCTGGAAATAGCACCATGTGGAGTGGAGAGAGTGAGAGAGTTTTAGATTTCTTCCCATGGAAGGTATTATCCTATATCAGAAGAAAGTTATTTTGAAAAAGAAGTGATGGTTTATGATTGCGCAATGTGGAAGGGAAGCAGGATGCAGTGAAATCTGTATATTCACCTTCCTTTCCTTATATAATTTTAGATTTTAAACCATTCTGATTCATTGCAGAAGGGTGGTATATCAAGTCTTTTAACTATAACAGGTGTTTCATGTCCAACATTATAGACATGCAGCTAACTGGAAAGATAAAAGTACTTATAAAAACTATATGGGTAATATTTATCCTGCACCTGTCGGGGTTTTTTAAAATGCTGATTGCCATGGGTTGAATTAGATCCGGATATTCTGTGTTGGGCCTAACCCAGCTGAAAATATTTAACTTCCAGTGGTCCACAAGTTGCTGGATATTATCTGGGGCCAACTGATAATCAGTACTCAGATTACTAACTAGGCATCATTAGGGCAGCTTTATATGTGGTCCAGTTTGCCCAGTTAGTTCAGGAAAGACAGGGTAGGAAGAAAGGGAGGGAGGGGGAGTGCTTTATATATTAAAGATGATATTAAAGCCACACAATTGCAGGACCTACAGAGGAAGGAAGAGGAGGAGGAGTAGTAGTAGTAGTAGTAGAACTGTAGGTCATTCTGGAAAGAAGGAATGGCAAATGTATTTCCAATGGTGTGATATAAAGGCCTCCTTCACAGTCATAAGTACATAAGTTTTGCTGTACTGGGACAGACCAAAGGTCCATCCAGCCTAGCTTTCCTGTTTCTAATAGTGGCAAATCCAGGTCACAAGTACCTGGCAAGATTCCAAAACAGTACAATACATTTTATGTTGCCTATCCTTTAGGAATCCACCCAAATCTTTTATAAACCCTGCTAAGCTAACTGCTTTTACTATATTCTCTGGCATCAAATACAAGAGTTTAATTACAGGTTGAATGAATAAATATTTTTCCAAGTTGTTTTAAATTAGACAGATATTTAATTGAAGACATTCAAAATCTTCCTGTGAAAGGGGTCTACTACTAATCGGAGATTTTAATATACCAGATGTTGGTTGGAGTATCCCTATTGTAGGATCTTTGAGAAACAGGGAGATCTTGGATTCTGCACAGGGGGAACTATTCCAGCAGTTGGTAATAGAACCCATGCCAGATGGGGTCACACTGGACTTAGTGTTTACTAATTGAGATAGTTATAGTAGGTGATCATCTGGCATCCAGTGATCACCAGATGGTGTGGCTTAATATTAAGATAGGTGTGGAGAGGGTTCATTCAAAAGTGAAGGTTCTGGACGTCAATAAAACTAACTTTGTTCAGATGGGGGATTACCTCAAGGAACTGTTTGTCTGGAAGAAGTTAGAAAGCAGTGGATAAAACTGAAAGGAACTATTGTAACAGCAACAAACATTTTGGTGAAAGTAAGAGGAAAAGGGAGAGCTTTGGCTCTCAAAAGTAGGAGCTAAAGAGGTATGGAAAAAGAGGTTAGTCCTTATAAACTACAAGAGATTGCAGAAAGAGGAAGACAGGCGACAATATCTAGAAAAGCTAAGAGAAGCTGGTAGAGTAGTCAGGAAAGCAAAGATGCAAATAGAAAAACAAAACTAGCCAATATAGTAGAATGGGGGACAGGACAATTTTTAGGTATGTTAGTGATAGAAAGAAGTGCAAAAGTGGCATTGTGAGACTCAAGATAAGGCCAAATTCCTTAACAAATATTTCTGTTCTATGTTCACAGATGAAGGGCCTGGAGCAGGACCGCAGATGATAAACACAAATGGAGGAGTAGTAGTCCCTGATTGATTTTCAGAGTACTATGTTCATGAGAAGCTGACTAAACTAAAGGTGGACAAAGCGATGGGGCCGGATGGCATGCATCCGAGGGTACAGAAGAAACTTAGGGAAGTTCTAGTGGCTCTATTGGCTGACCTTTTCAATGCTTCCCTAGAGTTGGGAGTGGTCCTGGAGGACTGAAGAGCACATATGGGCCCTCTCCACAAAAAGAGGAATTAAGGAAGACGTTGAGAACTACAGGCTGGTAAGTCTGACTTTTGTGGTAAGTAAATTAATGGAAACACTTTTAAAAGAGAGAATAGTAAAGTCATTGGAATCCAGTGGATTACAGGAGCAGAAGCAACATGGTATCACTAGAGGCAGGTTTTGTCAGACAAATCTAATTAATTTCTTTGACTGGCTAACCAGAGAGATGATCGAGGGAGAGAGCTAGGTGCAGTGCATTTACATTTTACGAAAACCTTTGACACGGTTACACAAAGAAGACTAATAGATAAACTGAGTATCCTTGGTATGGGCACTAAAGTGACTGACTGGGTTAGGAACCAGTTGAGTGGAAGACGACAGAGGGTAGTGGAAAATGGAGCTCTTTTTATCATTTTTGTAAGCGATATTGCTGAAGAGCTGTCTGGAAAGGTTTGCTTCTTTGTGGATTCTACCAAAATCTGCAATAGGGTAGACATCCCTGATGGTGTGGATAATATGAGGAAGAACCTAGTGAAGCTAAAGGAATGGTCTGGAATTTGACAGCTAAGATTTAAGGCTAAAAAATGCAGGGTTATGCATTTGGGCTGCAAAAACTGGAAGGAACAGTACAGTTTAGGGGTGAAGAAGAGGAGCAGGACTTGGGTGTGATTGTATGTGATGATCTTAGGGTATAAAAGGAGACAGTGAAGGCTAGAAGGATGCTTGGGTACATAGGGAGAGGAATGGCCAGTAGGAATAATGAAGTGATGATGCACCTGAATAAGACTCTGGTGAGACCTCATTTAGAAAGAGTGGCTACTAAAATGGTCAGTTATCTTCGTCATAAAGTGTATGAGGACAGACAAAGATCTCAATATGTATACTTTGGAAGAAAGAGGGTAGGTATGATGGAGACATTGCAATACCTATGCGGCATAAATGAACAGGAGAACAAATCTCTTTTAAATGTAAGGAAGCTCTGAAATGAGGTGGCGTAGGATGAAGGTGAAAGGGGATAAACTCAGAAGTAACCTGAGGAAATACTTCTTCATGAAAAGGGTTGTGAGTTTGTGGAACGGCCTCCCGGTGGAAGTGGTGGATGCAAAAAGAGTATCTGAATTCAAGAGTACTTGGGACAAGTACAAAGAATCTCTAAGGGAGTGATAAGGAGAGTAGATGGCATGGATGGGCAGACTTGATAGGTCATATGGGTTTATTTGCTTTTTTCTGTGTTTCTTAGTTATCCAGCCACTGGCACTGAATATCAGCAGTGCTCAGGTAACTTCCAGGTACAGCCCATCTCTGCCCCTGGACTACCTTGGCACTGACCAAATAGTGCTGTAGCAGAGTCAGAGCTGAAATTCAGTGGCACTAATCTGCAGAGTGCTATTTAACTAGGGAGGTCTTTTACTAAGCCACGGAGGCGTTTTTACCTTGCACTAGAAATCAGTCTGGAAAACGCTGAGACACCCATTATATTCCTATGGGTGTCTTGGTGTTTACTGCTTACCGATTTCTACTGTGAGCTAAAAAATGCTACCTTAGCTTAGTTACAAAAAAAACACAGGTAAGAGAGGCTCCTGCTTGGTTATTTAATACTGCATATCAAATTCTACCTACTTTGCTAAAAAAGGGGATCATAAACAAGATGATTTTGAAAATTTGGTTTCCTTTTCAAGTAAAAAGTTAGTACAACTTTTCCCATTTCAACATGGGCTGCAAAGTTTAGTTGTGCATCTTTTCAAAATTGTTCATCTTTAAAATATCTGTCCAGTGATAAATCTCTTCTTTATACTTGTAAATTTGTTAGGTAGGTGCATTTATTGTTGGAAGAATGGCAATGTGCAACAAATTAGGGCATTTGCACTTTCTATATTTTTCAACAAACCAGATGAAAAGATGCTGGTTTGAATCAAATCCTTATTCATTTCATTTATTTTCAGCTCAGACACAGCCCAAGGGATGGGAGAAGTTGGACAAACCAAAGCTCGAGAAAAGGAGAAGATCGAGCACAAGGCAGTTCAGCAATTTTGCAAAAACTTTCACAAGCAATAACTAGGTTTCTATTTTTTATTAGCTTCATCATTATCTGAAGAACCTCCACTTTAAGAACATTCTGGGAGAGGAAATCTTTTTTGATGAGAATGGCGATCTCGCCATTGGATATGATATTATAAGCAATTTCTTTCTACCCGATGGGACACAGATTAATGAAATTGTTGGACGTTATAACCCTTATGCTCCACCAGAGCAGGAATTTACCATCTATGAAAAGATGACCACGTGGGACAGCACATTCAACGAGGTCTGATTTAAATTCAATTTAAATTTCTCGCTCTGGCATTTATGGTCGTTAACATTGGCAACCCCCCACCCAAACCTCACTGCTCTCATTTCTCCTTAAACCCTTTATCACCCTCTCCATTCTCTCTTTTCCTCCGGCTTTTCTATTTCTCCAGTTCATTTGTCTCATTTGGAATCTACACATCACTCTGCTTTCTTTTATCTGGTTCCCTTTCTTTGGAATGCTTCTCCCGCTAACCCTCCGTTCTGAGCAATCGTTTGATCATTTTAAGTCTTTGTTGAAAGCCCACCTATTTAAAATTGCCTAGATTGGAACTAACATCTACTTAATTTACTAAATTTAATCAATTTAATTTAATTAATTAATTTAATTTAAATTGTATTTTCCTTGTAGTTCCTTTCCTCGTGGTTAGATTTGACTACTGTACTCTGCTCTGATGTGATTGTGAAGGGCAGTATATAAAATTTTTAATAAACTAAATAATACAATAACAAGATGAAAAACACTGAACCATGTGTATATTGAGAGAGATTCAGTAAATGGGACCCAAAGTTAGGTGCTGGAAAGATGTGCGATAAACCAGTATTCTATAAAGGGCGCATCTCGTAGAGCACAATTTATAGAATAGTGTTTGAAGCCAATTGCCGTGGCCAACTTTGGGCCCAAGGACTCATGCCTGCCAAAACCTAGGGTAAATTCTCATGCCCAACTGGTGGCAGCCTTTAACATGGTGCCTAATTTTTGGGAACGCCCTGACACACTCCTGCCACTCCCATGCCATGTCCCATTTTGAGCTGCTCACTATGGGGTCCTTTTACAAAGTCACAGTAAAAAGTGGCCTGCAGAAGTGTGGGCATGTCTTTTGGGCACATGCTGGGCCATTTTTTGTACCATGTTTGGTCTCTCTCTCTCTCTCAATGGTCCATTGAGTGCTGAGAGTACGCTAGTGACAAGTTCACTTGAGCACCTGGATATTTTGAGGTCTTTTCCTCTATTTGTTTTTAAGAGAATCTGTGAGCAATGTACATTGTATTCTACAGTATGACCCAGAAATGCCAAACATTCATTGTTGGTTTAATTATGACTTGATAATGAGTGTGACTATTGGGCAGACTGGATGTACTGTTCAGGTCTTTACCTGCTGTCATTTACTAGAGTACTGATAGAACTGAAAAATGAGCTTGCGGAGCTACTGTTAGTGATATGCAATTTACCCTTATAATCGGGCGTGATGCCGGAAGATTGGAGGGTGGCCAATGTAACGCCGATTTTTAAAAAAGGTTCCAGGGGAGATCCGGGAAATTATAGACTGGTGAGTCTGATGTCTGTGCCGGGGAAAATGGTAGAGGCAATTATTAAAAACAAAATTACAGAGCACATCCGAGGACATGGATTACTGAGACCAAGTCAGCATGGCTTTAGTGTGGGGAAAAAGAACCCGAATTATAGCTACGTCATGCAAGGTTCTACGTTAGGAGTTACGGATCAAGAAAGGGATCTGGGTGTCGTCATTGATAATACACTGAAACCTTCTGCTCAGTGTGCTGCTGTGGCTAGGAAAGCGAATAGAATGTTGGGTATTATTAGGAAAGGTATGGAGAACAGGTGTGAGGATGTTATAATGCCGTTGTATCGCTCCATGGTGCGACCGCACCTTGAGTATTGTGTTCAATTCTGGTCGCAGCATCTCAAGAAGGATATAGTAGAACTGGAAAAGGTGCAGCGAAGGGCGACAAAAATGATAGCAGGGATGGGCTAGGGCTTTTCAGCTTGGACAAGAGACGGCTGAGGGGAGACACGATAGAGGTATATAAAATAATGAGTGGAGTGGAACAGGTGGATGTGAAGCATCTGTTCACGCTTTCCAAAAATACTAGGACTAGGGGGCATGCGATGAAACTACAGTGTAATAAATTTAAAACACATAGGAGAAAAGATTTCTTCACCCAACGCATAATTAACATCTGGAATTTGTTGCCAGAGAACGTAGTGAAGGTGGTTAGCTTGGCAGAGTTTAAAAAGGGGTTGGACGGTTTCCTAAAGGACAAGTCCATAGACCGCTACTAAATGGACTTGGGAAAAATCCACAATTATGGGAATAGCATGTATTAAATGTTTGTAAGTTTGGGTGGCTTGCCAGGTGCCCTTGACCTGGATTGGCCACTGTCGGGGACAGGATGCTGGGCTAGATGGACCTTTGGTCTTTTCCCAGTATGGCATTACTTATGTACTTATATCTAAATATCTTCATGCTATATTCATCAGTAATAACTATATAGTTTAGTCTGCTGAATATGCCGGCTTAACTTTATATAGATAGGTTACAAATATGAAGGTCGACTTGCTATTTCTGCAGTGTAATTTAATATCAATGGATAAGTTACCTGGATAGTCACTGAATACTATATTCACTTATCAAGATAAATTAGGCAAAAATATATCCATTTGAGAAGGCATCAAGTTTAAACAAAAATACCTAGTGTAGCTGAATGAAACTCACTCTGGATAAAGATATTAGCTGTTATGATTGGGGTCAGAACCCCTCTCAAACTTACCTCTTTCCTGGGGGTCAGCTTCTTAGCTGGCTTCTGTTTCTTTTCTCTGTCCTTTCTGAGCTGGCTCTGTCTCTCTGTGCTGGCAGCTTCCAGCAGCATGGGGTTAATTGTTTCACTTTACTACAGCTGTGTGTGTGGACGGTGTTAGCTCTAACTCTCTTTGGGTGTACTGGCTTCAAGTGCTTCACGGTGTTGCATTGGTGTGGGTTGGGCCTCTATGGGTTTCACTGTGCTCTCTGGGTCAGTGTGCTGTTGCCTGGGTCTAGGGAGTGTGACATCATTAGGGAGGGCCTTGATAAGGAAGTGGTGTTGTTTCCTTCAGAACCTTTGCAATGGTGGTGTTTGCTTTAGGTAGGGTGGTGCAGTGCGCACTTCTGACTTTGTGTCTAGTTTCCCTGCTTGCTTTTGCTAAGGTCCAGGTTAGTGTTAGTGCAGTGTGCACTGGTGACTGTGTGTTTAGCTTTCCTGCTTTTCCCTTATGGTTCCCCTGCTTTTCCCTCTTGGTTTTGGAAGCATTGCTGTGTGTAGGGCTTTGGAAGCTCTGTTGCTGTTAGAAGTACTTCAGGGTTTGGTGTTGTTAGGAACACTACAGATTTTGCTGTTAGAAGTACTCCTGGTGTTTGTGCTATTGGGAGCATTGCAGTCTTTGCTGTTTGAGTTTTGGTGCTCTAGGAAGCACCTTGTTAGTTTGGTGTCTAGCTTGCCAGATTAATGCTTAGGAAGCACCTTGTTAGTTTTGTGTCTCGCTTGCTAGGGTAGGGCTTAGGAAACTCCTTGTTAGTTTTGTATCTAGCTTGCTAGAGCAGTGCTTAAGTAGATTGTTAGTTTTGTGTTTAGCTTGTTAGTGTAGAGCTCTGCTTGTAGCTTGGTGCTTAGTAGCACCTGTGTTAGCTTTGTGTTTAGTTCCCTGCTCTGTTAGTTTAGGGCTTAGGAAGTCCCTTTCTTGAGCAGGGCTTAGGAGCTCCTGTTTAGTATAGGGCTTAGGAAGTCCTTTTGTCAGTTTACTGTTAGGAACACTTCTGCGGGTTTAGGGCTTGGGAGCACTTAGGTCAGTTTAGGTCTAGGAGTACTTCTGTTTCCACTGCTGGTCCGTGTGTCATCCGGTATCCAGTAAGCCCTGCCGGCTACTCGAACCCAGGAGCTCAACTCCTGGGAGGCTTAGTAGCTAAGTGCAGGTGAAGCTGTGTGGACCAGTCCGGTGTGCTCCAGTCCGGTGTTCCAGTCCTGTGTCCTCTAGTCTGGGGGATTCCAGTTCATGTGTTCCGGTTCGCTGGGCAGTGCCTGCAGTCCCTGCCGGTGTGTTTGCCCAGTGTTGGTTGGTGGGTTTTGCCTGCTGCTGTCGCTCCTTGGCAGCAGCCCAAGGGCTCATGTTTGCTCCAGAGCCCGGCCCCGCGGGCTCTGAACCTGAGAACCTGACATTAGCTAAATGATTAAAGAAACAAAAGTCCTTTTCT
Organism: Microcaecilia unicolor; assembly: GCF_901765095.1. Taxonomy (NCBI): domain Eukaryota; kingdom Metazoa; phylum Chordata; class Amphibia; order Gymnophiona; family Siphonopidae; genus Microcaecilia; species Microcaecilia unicolor. The sequence goes on from NC_044033.1 coordinate 337,228,118, forward strand.
CATTGCCCAAGTCTTAAGAGGAGAGGGAGAATTCAAAGTTATTTGAAAAAGTAGAGGTATTTTCTCATACTGTTTAATCAAACTATTAAGGGTGAAAAGCATGGGAACATTGCTGAAGAAATTGCCCAATCAGCCTGAATGACTGATTCCAGGTCAAACTTATTTCATGTTATTTATGTTTCCAATCAAAATAGAGCTCATACTGACTTCCATAGTCTGCCAAATAGCTTGTTAATGAGCTCAAAAACTAAATGGAAAAACTGGCTCATGTATATTTATTTATTTATTACATTTGTATCCCACATTTTCCCACCTATTTGTAGGCTCAAAGTGGCTTACATAGTGCCGGAGAGGTGTTTGCAGACTGTGGAGTGAACAAATACAAGGTGATGTTGTGGTAGGATAAGGTTCATGTGGCAGGACCACATGAAGGAATTGTGCAACAGAAGAGTCATGTAATGTCTATTACAAACTTTAGTGTTGTTGTGTTGCAGAGATCAGGCATTTATGTTGGACTGGTAGGGTATGCCTTTTTAAACAGGTGAGTTTTTAGTGTTTTTCTGAAGTGTAAGTGGTCGTACGTGGTTTTCAAGACTTTTGGTAGTGCGTTCCACAGTTGTGCACTGATGTAGGAAAAACTGGATGCGTAAGTTGATTTGTATTTGAGTCCTTTGCAGCTTGGGTAGTGTAGATTTATGTACATTCGTGTTGATTCAGATGTGATTCTGGTTGGTAGGTCAATCAAGTCTGTCATGTATCCCAATGCTTCACCGTAGATAATTTTGTGAACCACAGTGCAGATTTTGAAAGCAGTGCATTCTTTGATTGGGAGCCAGTGTAGTTTTTCACAGAGGGGTTTTGCACTTTCAAATCGCGTTTTTCCAAAGATGAGTCTTGCTGCTGTGTTTTGAGCGGTCTGAAGTTTCTTTATGGTTTGTTCTTTGCATCTCGCATATATTCCATTGCAGTAGTCTACATGGCTTAGTATCATTGATTGCATCAGGTTGCAAAATGTTTCCCTTGGGAAGAATTGTTTCACGCGTTTGAGTTTCCACATTGAGTAGAACATTTTCTTTGTTGTGGATTTTACTTGGCTCTCTAGTGTTAAATTGCGATCTATTGTTACTCTGAGGATTTTCAGGCTGTCTGAGACAGGGAGGGTGTGATCTGGGGTGTTGATAGTTGTGGGGTTGTCCGTGCTGTATTGGGATGAAAGGATGAGACAGTGCGTTTTTCCTTTGTTGAGTTTTAGTTGAAATGCATTTGCCCAAGAGTCCATGGTGTTCAAGCCGATCTTGATTTCGTTAGCGATTTCTGACAGTGTAGATCTGTAAGGAATGTATATAGTGACATTGTCTGCATAGATGAAAGGGTTAAGGCCTTGGTTGGATAGGGTCTTGGCTAGTGGGGTCATCATTAGGTTGAAGAGGATCGGCGATAGCGGTGATCCTTGTGGTACTCCGCAGTCTGCTTTCCACGGTGATGATATGTTTGATTTTGATTTTACTTGATATGTTCTTGTGGTTAGGAAACCCTTGATCCATCTGAGTATACTGCCACCAATCCCAAACTTGTCGAGTAATCTTATTAATATATTATGGTTTACCATGCCGAATGCACTAGACATGTCGAATTGGAGGAGGAGGATGTTGTTACCTATTGCTATTTCCTGCTTGAATTTGGCTAGGAGAGTGAGTAGTACTGTTTCTGTGCTGTGTAAAGGGCAAAAACCTGACTGTGATTCATGTAATATTGAGAATTTGTTTATATAGTCTGTAAGTTGTTTGGCTACCATGCTTTCCATCAGTTTGGCTCACAATAGGATGGATGCTACTGGTCGGTAGTTGGTGATTTCATTTGCTTTTTTTATGGTGTCTTTTGGTATCGGGGTGAGTAGAATATTGCCATTTTCCTTAGGGAAGAGACCTTGTTGGAGCATGTAGTTTAGGTGGGATGTGAGATCTGCTAAGAAGCGGTTAGGGGTGGATTTCAATAGGTAGTTGGGGCAGGTATCTAGTTGACAGTGAGTGTTGGCGAACCTACAGAGCGCCGTAAGGAGGGCGAAGTTTAGCCAAGTGCGGTCAGCCGGGTGTTCTCCAATGGTTGGGTCCAACTCGCTGAGGACGTTTTCGATGTCAGTGTTGTCTTGGGGTAGCGTGTTGCGTAGGTTTACAATTTTTTCATTGAAATACTTAGCAAGTTTGTCCGCAGGTGGGGTGTCTGTATTAGATGTAGTGACCAGGTTGGTATCTAGGAGTTTGTTCACGAGTTGGTATAATTTCTTTGTGTCTTTGTAATCTGTCCCTATTTTAGTTTTATAGTATGATCTTTTGGTCTGTCTCATTGCGTATTTGTATTTTCTTTGTGATTGTTTCCATGTGTTTAGTGTGTGTTCATCTTTTGTTTTTTTCCATGCTCGTTCGAGTTTCCTGGATTGTGTTTTTAGCTTTTTCAGTTCATCGTTGAACTATGGTATCAAGCTATGCTTGCGTGTTCTTGTTCGTAAGGGTGCTATTTCCTCTAGTATGCATTTACATCTTTTATCCCATTCCAAGAGGTAGTATATGGATTCTGTTTGTGCTGTCCATTCATTGTTGTATATCAACTGCCAGAATGTTTTCGTGTCTTCATGACCTCTTGTTGTGTATGATGTGTGTTCTTGGATTTGATGTACCCCCTTCTACCGCCAGTGTAGGGATAGGTTTAGTTTGTAATGATCAGTTCAGGGTGTTTCTGTCCATTTAATATCTGTTATTATTAAGTTCTGGTCTGTTGAAAGTTTGTGTGAGATGAGATCAAGTGTGTGCCCTTTAATGTGGGTTGCTTGCATTAGTGGCTATTTGAGATCCCATAGGTGGAGGAATTCCTTACATTCTCGTGCGTTGATTGAGTTTGGGTCTTCTAAGTGAAGGTTGATGTCTCCTAGTACTAGTACATTGGAGTTGGTTACACATGTGTTTGAAATGAAGTTCATGAAGTTAGTCTGGCCTTCGTTCCAATTACCTGGAGGTCTGTAAAACAATACACAATTCAGGTAGTCGCATAGGGTTTTGTTGTGGATTCTGATTGAGGCAATTTCAAGTTGAGGTGTCATGGACTTGGCAGTGGTTTCGGTGGTAAAGTGGGATCAATAGATTAGTGCTATGCCTCTGCCTCTTTTTTCCATTCTGGTCCAGTGTGTGATTTTGTATCCTAGAGGGCACAGGTCTGGGATTATGGGGTCATTGTGGTCATGGATCCAGGTTTCATTGATGAAGAATAGGTTGAGGTCTACTGCCATAATCCAGTCTGCTAGAATTGCTGTTTTGTTTACTGCGGATCTGGCATTGATGTAGCCCACTTAAATTGTTTGGAATGGGTCTTCTGCGTTTGATGTTGTCTGGACTTTTATTAGTTGTCGTTTCTTTGCTGGGATGAGTTTGTTTGGACCCTTCTTTGCATTCTGTATTGATTGTCCACATGTTGGTTTTCTTCCTTTGTTTAGGTTGTTGTCTGTTTGATGAGGTGTGGCGTGCCTGATCACTCTTTGATGATTGTACAGTATGCGTATGATGTTACTGTCTGCAAGAGGGGTGGTTAGTGTAAAGTGGATCAGTGGTAAGGAATAGATTATTAGGAGTAGTTTGAGGGTATTCATTTTGGTTTCTATTCACTATGGGCTTGTAGTGGGGCTGTTTCTGATGACTGGATGCGTGGGAATAATTTTTGTTCTTTGGTGTGAGTCTGGTGTTCTGATCTTGCATGTTATTTCAGCTTGCCTTTCTAGCTGTTGAGGTCAGTGCTGGATTAGGTTTCAATGATGGGTTAATGAGTAGGGGAGGTGGGAGGGAGATGAGTCCTTCAATCTGTCTCTTAGCAGCTTTATGTTTCCCTCTCTCCCTTGCCCAGAGAATCTATAGGGTTCCTGTTACTGGCTTTGGCTGGAGGTGGAAGGGAGAGGGGATTTAGAGCTCCTTCAGGTAGTTAGCAGGGGGGTATCACGCATGCAATCCGAAGAGCTCAAGTTGGAAGATTCCAGCTTCAAAGCACCTTTACAGTATTAGCAGGGAGGTGTCATACATGTAACACAGAGAACTCATGTTTAGACAGAAAAGTAACACTGCATTTACAAAGTCCTAATCTAGTATTATCTCAAGTTATTCAGATTTGTTCTTAATCCTCAGATACCTCTGCAGTCTAGATGTAGCCCGAGTTGCCTTCCTGGGTTCAGGAAATCAACCAGGGAAGGAGAGCCCTTCTGCTGCTATGACTGTATCCCCTGTCCAGAGGGAGAGGTCTCCAGCCAAACTGGTGAGTCATTTCATGTTATAATTTGGCATGCTCATGGACACTGTTTAGTCACTATCAGGCCCATTTTCAGCCTTTATTGAAGACCAAACATGGGCCAGCAAATAACTCCTGCCTTTTACAAAACATCAATGTGTGGTGCGGATACTAATCAATAATTCAAAATAACAAACAAATCCGCAGAATATGAAATAACAAAAGTCAGGGAAAAAGCCTCAAAGAGCTTGGAGACTATACAAAAAGTCTCTACAAGCTATGCGGACAAAAATGTCCTCTCTTCATCATCGGCAAAAAACCATGAGGCTAAGGCTGTAAATATTACTACTACTACTACTTAACATTTCTAAAACGCTACTAGGGTTACGCAGCGCTGTACAATTTAACATGGAAGGACAGTCCCTGCTCAAGGAGCTTACAATCTAAAAGACAGGTGTACAATCTAAAGACAAGTGTAGAGTCCGTCTGATAGGGAATACTATATTTCACGAAAGGTTAGGTGCCGAAAGCAGCATTGAAGAGGTGAGTTTTAAGCAGAGATTTGAAAATGGGTAGGGAGGGGGCTTGGCGTAGGGGTTGAGGAAGATTGTTCCAGGCAAAGGGTGAGGCAAGGCAGAATGAGCGGAGCCTGGAGTTGGCAGTAGTGGAGAAGGGAACTGAAAGGAGGGATTTGTCCTGTGAGCGGAGGTTACGGGCGAGAACATAGGGGGAGATGAGGGTAGAGAGGTAGTGAGGAGCCGCAGACCGGGTGCATTTGTAGGTAAGGAGGAGAATTTTGAATTGTATGCGGTATCTGATCGGAAGCCAGTGAAGTGACTTGAGGAGAGGGGTGATGTGAGTATATCGGTTCTGGTGGAATATAAGACGTGCAGCAGCGTTCTGAACGGATTGAAGGGGGGATAGATGGCTAAGTGGGAGGCCGGTGAGGAGTAAGTTGCAGTAGTCAAGGCGAGAGGTAATGAGAGCGTGGACGAGAGTTCGTGTGGTGTGCTTAGATAGGAAAGGGTGAATTTTGCTGATGTTGAAGAGGAAGAAGTGACAGGTCTTGGCAGTCTGTTGGATATGCTCAGAGAAGGAGAGGGAGGAGTCGAAGATGACTCCGAGGTTGCGGGCAGATGGGACGGGGAGGATGAGGGTGTTATCAACTGAGATGGAGAGTGGAGGAAGAGGAGAGGTGGGTTTAGGTGGAAAGACGAGGAGCTCAGTTTTGGACATGTTCAGCTTCAGGTGGCGGTTGGACATCCAGGCAGCAATGTCGGATAAGCAGGCCGATACCTTGGCCTGGGTCTCCGCAGTGATGTCTGGTGTGGAGAGATATAGCTGGGTGTCATCAGCATAAAGATGGTACTGAAAACCATGAGATGAGATCAGTGAGCCTAGGGAGGAGGTGTAGATTGAGAAGAGAAGGGGTCCAAGGACAGATCCCTGGGGAACTCCAACAGATAGTGGGATGGGAGTGGAGGAAGATCCATGAGAGTGTACTCTGAAGGTGCGGTGGGAGAGATAGGAGGAGAACCAGGAGAGGACAGTGTCAAATGCAGCGGATAGATCGAGGAGGATGAGGATGGAATAGTGGCCTCTGGATTTGGCGAGGAGCAGGTCGTTGCAGACTTTAGAGAGTGCTGTTTCTGTCGAGTGTAGAGGGCGAAAGCCGGATTGAAGTGGATCTAGGATGGCATGAGAGGAGAGAAAATCAAGGCAGCGACTGTGAACGGCGCGTTCAAGTATTTTGGAGAGGAAGGGGAGGAGGGAGATGGGGCGGTAGTTGGAGGGGCAGGTAGGGTCAAGTGATGGTTTATTTTTAGGAGAGGTGTGACTACGGCGTGCTTGAAGGTGTCAGGGACAGTTGCAGTGGAGAGAGAAAGGTTAAGGATGTGACAGAGGCGGAGGCGGAGGCGGAGGCGTCGGGTTACTTCTCTCGCCCTCCTGTAGTTTCCAACCCCTCCTCCTACCACAATCTCACCGCTTCTCGTCCTTTGAAGCTCACTCCATCCGGCTATTCTACCCACTACCACTCAGAGCTGCAGTCATCTACCGCCCCCCGGATAAGCCCCTCTCTTCATTCCTTACTGACTTCGACGCTTGGCTCACCGTCTTTCTTGATCCCGCATCTCCATCCCTCATTCTTGGCGATTTTAACATCCACGTTGACAACCCATCCAACTCCTACGCTTCTAAATTCCTTACTCTGATATCCGCCTTTAACCTCCAACTATGCTCTACCACCCCTACTCACCGTGATGGCCACTGTCTCGACCTCGTTCTCTTCTCTTCATGCTCACCTTCCAATTTCTGCACCTCAGTCCTTCCTATCTCAGATCATCACCTAATCACCCTCACACTTCATCACCCTCCCCCTCAACCTCGCCCAACTATAACCACTGCCTTCAGGAATCTCCAAGCTGTCGACCCCCCTACCCTATCCTCTCACATCTCCACTCTCTTCCCTTCCATCTCGTCTTCTGACTCTGTCGACACGGCTGTCTCTACCTACAATGAAATTCTCTCCACTGCTCTGGATACCCTAGCACCATCTGTCTCTCGCCCCACTAAGCGCATTAATCCTCAGCCCTGGTTAACCCCTTGCATCCGTTACCTCCGCTCCTGCACCCGATCTGCTGAACGTCTCTGGAGAAAATCTCGCATCCTGTCAGACTTCACCCATTACAAATTCATGCTATCCTCCTTCCAATCCTCCCTATTCCTTGCCAAACAGGAATATTATTCTCAATTAACCAATTCTCTTGGCTCCAACCCTCGTCGCCTCTTCGCCACCCTCAACTCCTTACTTAAAGTACCCTCCGCTCCCACCCACCCCCCCTCACTCTCTCCTCAAACACTAGCTGACTACTTCCACGATAAAGTACAGAAGATAAACCTTGAATTCACTTCCAAGCCTTCTCCTCCCTGTGGCTTCTTAACCCACTCCCTCAACCAACCTAACCTGGCCTCCTCCTTCTCCTCCTTCCCTGAGATCACCAAAGAGGAAACTGCTCGCCTTCTTTCTTCCTCTAAGTGCACCACCTGTTCCTCTGATCCCATTCCCACCAACCTGCTTACCAACATCTCTCCTACAATTAACCCCTCAATCTGTCACATCCTCAACCTCTCTCTCTCCACTGCTACGTTCCCTGACACCTTCAAGCACGCTGTAATCACTCCACTTCTCAAAAAAGCATCGCTTGACCCCACCTGTCCCTCCAACTACCGCCCCATCTCTCTTCTACCCTTCCTCTCCAAATTACTTGAACGTGCTGTCCACAGCCGCTGCCTTGAATTCTTCTCCTCTCAGGCCGTCCTCGACCCACTTCAATCCGGCTTTCGCCCACTACACTCAACAGAAACAGCACTCTCTAAAGTCTGCAATGACCTGTTCCTTGCCAAATCCAAAGGTCACTATTCCATACTCATCCTCCTCGACCTATCTGCCGCCTTTGACACCGTCAATCATAAGTTACTTCTTGACACACTGTCCTCATTTGGATTCCAGGGCTCCGTCCTTTCCTGGTTCTCCTCGTATCTTTCCCATCGCACCTTCAGAGTATTTTCTAATGGCTCTTCTTCCACCCCCGTCCCGCTCTCTGTTGGGGTCCCTCAAGGATCTGTCCTTGGACCGCTTCTTTTCTCGATATACACCTCTTCCCTGGGCTCCTTGATCTCATCACATGGATTCCAGTACCATCTCTATGCTGACGACACCCAGCTTTACCTCTCCACTCCCGACATCACAGTCGAAACCCAGGCCAAAGTTTCGGCCTGCCTCTCCGACATCGCTGCCTGGATGTCCAACCGGCATCTGAAACTGAACATGGCTAAGACTGAGCTCCTTGTCTTCCCACCCAAACCCTCTTCTCCTCTTCCCCCACTCTCTGTCTCTGTTGACAATGCCCTCATCCTCCCCATCTCTTCATCCCGCAATCTCGGAGTCATTTTCGACTCCTCCCTCTCCTTCTCTGCCCATATCCAGTAGACAGCTAAGACCTGTCGCTTCTTCCTCTATAATATTAGCAAAATTCACCCATTCCTTTCTGAACAGACCACCCGAACTCTCGTCCACTCACTCGTTACCTCTCGTCTTGACTATTGCAACCTTCTCCTCGCTGGCCTCCCGCTTAGCCACCTATCCCCCCTTCAATCTGTCCAAAACTCCGCCGCACGTCTTATCTACCGCGTGAACTGATACTCTCATATCACCCCTCTCCTCAAGTCGCTTCACCGGCTCCCGATCCACTACCGTATACAATTCAAGCTTCTCTTATTGACCTTCAAGTGACTCAATCTGCAGCCCCCCACTACCTCTCTACCCTCCTCTCCCCATATGTTCCCACCCGTAACCTCCGCTCTCAGGACAAATCACTCCTATCTGTACCCTTCTCCACCACCGCTAACTCCAGACTCCACCCCTTCTGCCTCGCCTCACCTTATGCCTGGAACAGAATTCCTGAGCCCATACGCCGTGCGCCCTCCCTGCCCATTTTCAAGTCCTTACTCAAGGCCCATCTCTTCTTCCTTGCTTTTGGCGCCTAACCACCTTCCCCATTCCAGATACATACACTGACTACATAGCTTATTACCTTTAGATTGTAAGCTCTCTTGAGCAGGGACTGTCCTTCCCCTTGTCTAAACGTGTACAGCGCTGCGTAACCCTGACAGCGCTATAGAAATGCTAAGTAGTAGTAGTAGTAGTAGCGGTAGTTGGAGGGGCAGGTAGGGTCAAGTGATGGTTTTTTTTAGGAGAGGTGTGACTACGGCGTGCTTGAAGGTGTCAGGGACAGTTGCAGTGGAGAGAGAAAGGTTAAGGATGTGACAGATGGAGGGGGTGACAGTATGGGAGATGGTGTTAAGTAGGTTGGTGGGGATGGGATCGGAGGAACAGGTGGTGCATTTCGAGGAGGAAAGAAGGCGGGAGGTTTCATCCTCGGTGATCTCAGGAAAGGAGGAGAAAGAGGCCATGGTTGGTTGGTTGTTGGATAGGGCTACAGGTTGAAGAGGAGGTGGCTTGGTAGTGAACTCAAGGTTGATCTTTTGTACCTTGTCACAGAAGTAGTCAGCCAGTGATTGAGGATAGAGTGAAGGGGGAGTGGGAGCGGGGGGCACTTTGAGGAGGAAGTTAAGGGTGGTGAAGAGACGACGAGGGTTGGAGCTGAGAGAATTGGTCAATTGGGTGTAATAGTCCTGTTTTGCAAGGAATAGGGAGGAATGGAAGGAGGATAGCATGAATTTGTAGTGAAGGAAGTCTGAATGGATACGAGATTTCCTCCAGAGGCATTCAGCGGATCGGGTGCAGGAGCGAAGGTAGCGGATGCAAGGGGTCAGCCAAGGCTGGGGACTAGTACGCTTTGTGGGACGGGAGGTGGATGGAGCGAGGGTGTCCAAAGCAGAGGAGAGAGCGGCATTGTAAGCGGAGACCGCTTTGTCTACAGTCATGGAGGACATGATGGAGGGGAGGAGATTAGAGATACTAGAGGATAGAGTGGGGGTGTCAATAGCCTGGAGATTCCTGGAGGTGGTGGTTAAAGATTCTGTTTGCTGAAGCCAAAAACACTTTATTTTCAATTTTTGAAATTTTTTCATTGCTAGATCAATCTTCAATACATTGAACGTTACACTATGAACCCAAGAGAACATCCATAAATACAGTTCACTTATCTCTGTTCAATGTTCCCAATCCTGCTCCCGCTGTGCGGTCCCTCAGAAGCTGCCCTGAGCCGACGGTGGCCAGCATTTCACTGCTTCTTCAGGGTCTCAGGCTGTAACTGTGGGAAAAAAGAATAGTGAACGTTCTACAATTACAATCGCATGCAAGCATATGATCTATCAAAATCCACAAACATCACAGTACATCGAGTACTCGCACAGCTCTCTTCGGTAGTATGAGAATTAAAAGCTGCCGCCATTGTGAGTTGGCTTCAGCAAACTGAATATTTACAGCTGTAGCCTCAGGGTTTTTTGCCGATGATGAAGAGAGGACATTTTTGTCCGCTTAGCTTGTAGAGAATTTTTGTATAATCTCCGAGCTCTTTGAGGTTTTTTCCCTGACTTTTGTTATTTCATATTCTGCAGATTGGTTTGTTATTTTACAAAACATCAACACAAAGCAAGGAGGAGGGAAGCAGCAAAACAAAAAAGATGTGGATCAAGAAAGTGAAATAAGCCACAAATGGGACAAAAACGGCAAAGAATGGGAATTACGCTTTGTGGTATATCCATATTTGACCTCTGTTGCAAGCATCTTCTGAAACCTGGGCCGTTTGTTGTCCCCAAATAAAATCAGCTTCTTTTCATTTGGTGTTTTTATCCCTTTTGAAAAACATCACCAGAATTGAGCACATCCTGATCTGGATGTCTCAATTGCAATCTCGGTATTCTATGTAAGAAGGTCTTCACATGTCCTCCTCCTCCTCCTACTCTTACTCCTACTACTATAAATCACTTCTATAGCGCTACCAGTATACCTTGAGGGGCATAATCGAACGCAAACGCCCATGTGTAAAAACGTCCATCTCTGAGAACGGGTCTGTGAAGGGGCGGGCAGAACTGTATTTTCGAAAAAGATGGACGTTTATCTTTAGTTTCGAAAGTATGGTTTGTGCCGGCCAAATGCATTGGATGTGGGCGTTTTTTGAGCTGGGCATTTTCGTTTTTCAGCGATAATCGAAACTGCTGCCGGCCATCTCAAAAATGGACCAAATCCAAGGCATTTGGTTGTGGGAGGGGCCAGCATTCGTAGTGCACTGGTCCCCCTGACATGCCTCTATGCCAGCCTCAAATATCATACCTAGCTCCATGACAGCAGTATGCAGGTCCCCGGAGCAATTTTAGTTTAGTTGGTGCTGCGCAGGACCCATGCAGAGAGCAAAAATCAGAAGAAGAAAAAACATGCAAGTGCAGTCAGGGACATGCAAATTAAAACAATAGTAATAGGGGGATTCAAACTAGCCACCTTCTGATTACAAGACCTGTGCTCTAACCACTGCACCACTTATTCACTTGTGTAGATGCCCTTCCCTTTCCATTAAGTCCCTCCAAGTTTCTGTCAGCCAATCACAGTTGTTTAGCTGACACCGATGTCACTTGGAGGGACTTAATGAAATGAGAGAGACATCTGAATAAGTGGTGCAGTGGTTAGAGCACAGGTCTTGTAATCAGAAGGTGGCTGGTTCAAAAACTCCTATTACTATTGTTTTAATTTGGATGTCCCTGACTGTACTTGCATGTTTTTTTTTCTTCTGATTTTTGCTCTCTGCTTGGGTCCCACGCAGCACCAACTAAACTAAAATTGCTCCGGGGACCTGCATACTGCTGTCATGGAGCTAGGTATGATATTTGAGGCTGGCGTAGAGGCTGGGAAAATATTTAAACATTTTGTTTTTTAGGGTGGGAGTTTTTTAAGTTCTTGTTTTTTGGAGGGAGGGGATTAGTGACCACTGGAGGAGTCAGGGGAGATCATCCCCGATTCCCTCTGGTGGTCATCTGGTCATTTAGGGCACTTTTTTGGGACCTGTTCGTGATAAAACAGGGTCCAGAAAAAGTGACCTAAATTCTCGCTAAAAACGCCTTTCTTTTTTCCATTATCGGCCGAGCGCGCCCATCTCTCCTTGGCCGATAACCACACCCCAGTCCCGCCTTCACCACGCCTCTGACATGCCCCCATCAACTTTATTCGTTCCCGCGACCTAGTGCAGTTGAAGATGCCCAAAATCGGCTTTCGATTATACCGATTTGGGCGCTTTTGCGAGAAAAACGCCCATCTCCCGATTTAGGTCAAAATATGGGTGTTTTTCTCTTTCGAAAATAAGCTGGCTTGTGTCTAATCCAAAAATATGAACTGGATACTGCTAGCAAAGCTAATCACACCCCCATTGGATAAGATGTATGGGATCCTTTAAAAGCAACACCTGACAGAATAAGGAATGTCCCTATGGGAAGGTTGAGACAACTGGAGTAGTAGGGAAGGGATGTAGGCCAAAAAAACAGACCACACCTTGAGTATTGTGTTCAATTCTGGTTGCCACATCTTAAGAAAGATATATTAGAATTGGAAAAGGTGCAGCGAAGGGCGACTAAAATGATAGCGGGGATGGGACGACTTCCCTATGAAGAAAGACTAAGGAGGCTAGGGCTTTTCAGTTTGAAGAAGAGATGGCTGAGGGGAGACATGATAGAGGCATATAAAATAATGAGTGGAGTGGAACAGGTGGATGTGAAGCGTCTGTTCACGCTTTCCAAAAATACTAGGACTAGGGGGCATGCGATGAAACTACAGTATAGTAAATTTAAAACAAATCGGAGAAAATTTTTCTTCACCCAATGCATAATTAAACTCTGGAATTTGTTGCCGGAGAACGTGATGAAGGCGATTAGCTTGGCAGAGTTTAAAAAGGGGTTAGACAGTTTCCTAAAGGACAAGTCCATAAACCACTACTAAATGGACTTGGGAAAAATCCACAATTCCAGGAATAACATTTATAGAATGTTTGTACGTTTGGGAAGCTCGCCAGGTGCCCTTGGCCTGGATTGGCCGCTGTCGTGGACAGGATGCTGGGCTCGATGGACCCTTGGTCTTTTCCCAGTGTGGCATTACTTATAAATATCCAGAGGCTGATTGTAATGAAATATGAATTTATTGAGAAACCAGATACCACAGACCTGGCACAGTCCATGTTTTGACAACGATTGCTTGCTTCATGAGACAAGTATCTGTAAAGTATTAGTGATTTCAATAATCAGTGAGGGTAGCCATATCACTGAAACACTTAGAAACATCTCAATCAAGTTTACCACTTGAACTACACATACTTTACAGCAAGCAATCTCGGACCATGTTGAGTCTGTAGTGTCTGGTTTTTCATTAAATCCTTTAGAAGCATACATTTCAGTTGCAAGTAATTCTAAGACATAATGCATGATTTCATTTCCAGTAAAATCATTCATTACTTGTTTAATGTTTGTTACAGTCCAAGTTTCCAAGTTTATTTGATGCATAATATCCCACAAACCATCAGAATTATCTGAGCAGCTAACAAAACTAATAAAAATAGGATTAAAAAAATAGAGATAGAAGAGGAAGGGGGAGGGTAGACAGTAATGGGAGGGAGGAAGAAGGAACTACAATATGTGATAGGACGGGGGGAGGGGTAGAGGATGATGACAGAAAGGGTAGTTTCAGATGTAGGGGGAGAAGTGGAGATTATCATCAAAGTCAGCATAATTATTTTATGGAAAAAGTATCTTCAAAGAGGAAGGTTTTAAGATTGGTTTAAAAGTTGTTTAAGGAAATGTGTGATCCTAGCTGGAGATGTAAGACGTTCCAGAGAGTGGGGCCAACAACAACAAAAAAAATAAAATTACGAGTGGTATCATATCTGATGTGCCAATATGAGGAAATGGCTAGAAGACGTTGTTGAGAGGAGCGAAGGGCTTGTGACGGAGAATAGGGAGTCAAAAGATGTGCCAGGAAAGAAGGGGACCTAGTGGTGGCTATTTTAAACACAAGAACTGGAATCTTATAGATTATTCTATGTGCAATAGGAAGACAGCAACTTTCAATAACAGTGTGACATGATCAAATGTTTTTGAACTAGTGATCAATTTAATGGAGTTGTTTTGAATCAATTGAATACGATGTATATCTTTCTGTCATAGCCCTTTGTATAATGAATTACAATAATCCATTTGAGACAAGACAAGAGAGTGCACTAGGATCTCAGGTGCAGTTTGTAGAAGCATCGCTGAATCAAAGTTGAAATCTGGGTCCAGAAATTGAGATCATTGTCAATTATATTGCCTGAAAGTTTCAGAGAAGAAACTACAGGACCCTGTACATTGTGAAGCAGGAGTGGAATTGTAAGAATTATATTGGGTTGGTCACTAAATAAGATGGCCTTTGATTTTTCTGGACTCAGCTTTAGCCTATGGTTTGTTAGCCATGAAGTGATCTTTGAGAGTTTGTTAGGGAATGAATATCTTCAGGTTGGTGGGGTTTATAGTTGTCAAAATTTGAATATCATCAGCATAAATAAAGCCTGGGAGGTTGATTGAATAAGAGTTAGCAATGGAACCATAATTTATTTATTTTTATTACATTTGTACCCCATGCTTTCCCACTCATGGCAGGCTCAATGTGGCTATGGAGGGTTAAGTGACTTGCTCAGAGTCACAAGGAGCTGCCTGTACCTGACGTGGGAATTGAACTCAGTTCCTCAGGACCCAAGTCCACCACCCTAACCACTAGGCCGATACCAGTATAGATCCATGAGGACATAGCAACTTGCGGAGAATGGTTCAGCAGTAGTTCCTTGGAAGCTCACTATATAGGTTCTGGAGGCGAGGTATGACTCAAATCAGGTTAAGGCTTTATTTGTGATACTGATGTAAAAAGGCAGTGAAGTAAGGTTTGTCATTTTGAAACACATCTTATTATAAGGGAAACGTTATTGTCCTATAACTGATTCTATTTGTGAGATAATGGGACAATATTTTTCATTCTCAGATATGGAAGCTTGTATGAAATGTCCAGAGGACCAATGGCCCAATGAGAAGAAAGATGCCTGCATTCTAAAAGTGATAACCTTCCTGACCTATGAAGAGCCTTTGGGGATAATTTTGACTTTCATCTGTATTTTCTTAATTCTCATTAATACTGTCATTTTGGGCATCTTTATTCATTACAAAGACACCCCCATAGTGAAAGCCAACAACCGAGAACTCAGTTACATTCTTCTCATCTCCCTCATGCTCTGCTTCCTCTGCTCCTTGGTTTTCATTGGACACCCTGACAAAGTGACCTGTATTCTCCGACAGACTGCCTTTGGGATCACTTTCTCCATCGCTCTTTCATCTATACTAGCAAAAACCATCACTGTGGTCACAGCCTTTCATGCCACCAAGCCTGGAAGCAAGCTACAGAAATGGATGGGTTCCAGGGTCTCAGTTTCTATAGTTCTTTTCTGTTCGCTTATTCAAACTGTTCTGTGTCTTGCCTGGTTGTTCACTGCTCCCCCGTTTCCATATCTTAATACAAAATCAGAAATTGGAGCAATACTAACTGAATGTAATGAAGGGTCAATGGTTGCATTTTACTGTGTTCTGGGTTACCTGGGATTTCTGGCTGGTGTCAGTTTCGTTGTAGCTTTCCTAGCAAGAAATCTACCTGACAGGTTCAATGAGGCCAAGTATATCACCTTCAGCATGCTGGTGTTCTGCAACGTCTGGTTCTCCTTCATCCCAACATACCTGAGCACCAAGGGCAAGTACATGGTAGCAGTAGAAATATTTGCTATTCTGGCTTCCAGTACTGGACTTCTTGGCTGTATCTTTTTCCCTAAGTGCTATGTTATTCTGCTGAGACCTGAAAGGAACAGCCGGAGATGCTTATCAAAAAACAAGAATTATTAATATTTGTGCAAAAGATGGATTAATTTAAATATTATCAGTCATTGGCCAAGTCCAAGTTGAATTTTAACCTAGAAACTGCATCATTGGCTGAGGCCATCCTAAATTTCACATGTGTTATATTATAACTAAAATTAGATATTATACACAATTTGAATATAAAAATTAAGCAGATATAATGGTCAATAATAAAGTTGTTGGTGGTATCTTTTTATTGGAATAACTTTATATATTGATTAGATTTCTGAGTCATCCTCCACTCAATGGAGAAACACTTGAAGACTATTTAGGAAAGGGGATGGGATTTGATGTATTGCCTTTCTGTGGTTACAGTCAAAGTGGTTTGCATGTTATATACAAGTATGTATTTTGTACCGGGGCAATGGAGGGCTATGTGACTTACCCAGAGTCATTAGGAGATACAGTGGGAATTGAACCTGGTTCCCCAGGTTGTCATCTCATTGCACTAACCATTAGGCTCCTCCTTCACTCTCAGCTTCATTAACTGTTAACATGAAAATTCAAATGCACCAATAGTTTCATTGGTACTTTAGCAACTATTAAACATTAATTTTGACAATTATTCCAGAGTAGGTGGATAAACTCACTGCAGCAAATAGACCTTTTTGCTTAAAGAATTCAGTCAGATGGGTTTTTGTTTGCATACATCTGTCATTGTGTATGAAAGAGGTGATGAGACAGATGGTTATTTTCAAAGACATGGGGCTAGATTCTATATATGGCGCAAAAAAAATAAACCTAGGTTTATTCTATAAAGTATGCTTAAAGTTAGGCGCAGTTTATAGAATATGCCTAGTGCCCGTCCCTGTGGGCCATTTATGGCAAGTAGAACCTGGTGTAAATTCCCTAGCCTAACTTAAGTGTGAATCAAGTGTATTCTATAACACTGCACGCAAATTGTAGAAATGCCCATGGTCTTCCCATGGCCACATCCCCTTTTGAATTCAACGTGGTAAAATTTATGCGTACCACTTTACAGAATATGCTTAGAGTAGTGCATGTAAATTCTAATTATTGCCAACTAGTGTGATTAATTGCTTTTCAGGGTCCAATTATCAGCACTGATAAGCCTGATAATCAATTAAGTTACATACCCAATTCAGGCCAGAATTGCATGCATAACTCTAGTCGCCAATTTGCTTCATTTCTTTCAAGGCATGAATAAACATGTGGATAAAGTTGAGTTGGTTGTTGTAGTGTATCCAGTTTTTTTTAGAAAGCTTTTGATTAACTTCCTCATGAGAGACTCCTGAGAAAATTAGAGTCATGGGATAGGAGGCAATATCCTTCTGTAGTTTAGGAATTGGTTATTGGACTGAAAACAGAGGGTAGGGTTAAATGGTCATTTCTCTTGATGGATGAATGTGAACAGTGGAGTGCTGCAAGGATTAGTACTGGGACTGGCCAAAACAGCAAACAGGATGCTAGGAATTAATAGGAAAAAGAAGGTAAATATGACTGAAAATGCTATAATGCCTCTGTATCACTCCATGGTGCAACCGCACCTTGAGTATTGCGTTCATTTCTAGTCACCATATCTCAAAAAAGATATAGAAAACTAGAAAAAGTTCAAAAAAGAAAGACCAAAATGATAAAGGGGATGGAAATCCTCTTGTATGAGGAAAGGCTAAAGAGTTTAGGGCTCTTCAGCTTGGAAAAGAGACGGATGAGGGGAGATTATGATTGCTGTCTACAAAATCATGAATGGGGTGGAACGAGTAGAAGTAAATCAATTTTTTACTCATTACAAAAGAACAAAAACTAGAGGACAGTCAAGGATGTTACATGGAAATACTTTTAAAACAAATAGGAGGAAATATTTTTTCACTCAACGAATAGTTAACTTCTGGAACTCTTTGCCAGAGAATGTGGCAGGGGTGTATCTGCGTGGGGCCACAGGGGCCTGGGCCCCCGCAGATTTCGCCCTGGACCCCCCTACTGCTGCCAACACCTACCTTTGCTGGCAGGGGACCCCAACCCCCGCCAGCCGAGGTCCGCTTCCTCTAAAAATATTCCTTGAGCTGAGGTCTTTTAAGTTGTTCGTCCTCGCTCCCACTCCTCTGTGCTGCTGTTCAAACTCTACGGAATCCAGTTTCAGAGTCTGTCTGACGTCGCAGCACGTTGTACGTCGTCCTGCATGTACAACATGCTGCGATGTCAGACAGACTCCGGAACTGGATTCTGCAGAGTTTGAACAGCAGCACGGAGGAGTGGGAGCGAGGACGAACAACTTAAAAGACCTCAGCTCAAGGAATATTTTTAGAGGAAGCGGACCTTAGCTGGCGGGGGTTGGGGTCCCCGCCAGCAAAGGTGGGTGGTGGTGACGGTGGCAGGGGGGTGGCAATGGCGGCGGGGGGGCTATAATGTGCCCCCCCACTCTGGCTCTGGCCCCCCCTACCGCCGAACCCCAGATACGCCCCTGGAATGTGGTTACAGCGGTTAGCATATCTGGATTTAAAAAAAGGTTTGGACAAGTTCCTGGAGGAAAAGTCCATAGTCTGCTGTTGAGAGAGACATGAGGAAGCAACTGCTTGCCCTGGGATTTGTAGCATGGAATGCCATAATTTAGATTTCTGACAGGTACTTGTAACCTGTCTTGGCCATTGTTGGAAACAGGATACTGGGCTAGATGGACCATTGGTCTGACCCAGTATGACTACTTTTATATTCTCCTTTGTTATGTAGATTCACCCAAGGCAGTGTATACAGGTATAGTTTAACATAAGACATAATTTTTTAAACAGTATTACAAGAGTGAAATAACCAAGTATAAACATAAATACAATAAATGAGGTAAACTTGAAAACAGCAAATTGAAACCTAATAATAGAACTACCATTAAACAGTATCAAAAAGGTACACAGCAGCACTGAAATTCAAATAACAGAGATATAATGCAATATTAACAGAATACTAATGATACACCTAATAAGCATGCATTAGAACACTCAACTCAGCTAATATAGATATATTATAATATAGATATATAGTGGAGAGGAGAGGAAAGACTATGCAAAACAGAGGAATTCAATAAGTGGCTTGAGTCTTGGTGTAAAGAAAAAGGTTTCAGATACATAGGAGAATGGGGTAATACGTGGAAAAATAACAGGCTGTACTGTAATGATGGGCTACATCTTTCTGTGATGGGAAAAAGGATCCTTGGGGTGAAATTCAGACAGTATGTTTCTAGGCATTTAAACTAAAGCGTGGGGGTGACAAAAGGAAACAGGGGATTTCGGAAAGTCACCCCCAGAATAAACACGATGGCAGAGGGAAAGGTCATGTAAATATAAAAAACCATCCAAACTCACTAAGCACGTGGAAAGCTATGTGCACAAATGCTCATAGTCTAAGTAAAAAGGTTCAAGACTTGCAAGCCCTGATGTTTGAAGAAAACTTGGATATTGTTGCTATTACGGAGACGTGGTTCAACAATTCTCATGAATGCAGTGGCGTAGCTAGGATAGTTGACACCCGGGGCCGGTCATTTTTTAACACCCCCCCCCCCCCCCCCCCGAAATCCAGTACTAGGCATACCGAGAATACAAAACACTCAGTACCTATAGAGCAATTCTACCATACCATAAGCAGTAATTTGTACGAGACACACAAGGAAAAGGAATGCATCTTAAACACTACAGTGAGCACTAGAACATCAATTCACCTATTGTAAAACGAAAACAGACAGATTAGTACAGATCGTCGATCCTGCACAGTCAATGCCAACCGAAAGCCATGTCTTTTTCACAAATAGATACACCCTAGTCCACTATAGAATAAGTAATCATAAACTTTCTATTTAGACAAAAATTAAACTGAACCCCCGATGCCAGACTCTGCATACAATGTAACACCACAGAAACAGAAATGTCCTAGTACTGTGCAAAATATAAAGACAGCAGATGTAAATTTGAAAAAACTAACAAATACCAATCACCACTTTACAAATTAACAAATAGAAATAAAACAAATAATATCATTTTATTGGACTAATACATTTAGCTTTCAGAGGCCAAAACCTCCTTCCTCAGGTCAATTCAGTATAGTACTGTTACAGTGTCCTATCCTGACCTGAGGAAGGGGGTTTTGTTCTCCGAAAGTAAAATGTATTAAAATTAGTCCAATAAAAAGATTACCTTATTTACATGTTCTATTATAAACATTTATTAACACAGCTACAATACTACTTTATCCTAAAGCAAAAAAATAAAAATATATATTTACAGTTTGTTGTCTCTGGTTTCTGCTTTCCTCATCTTTTCATTGTCTTCCTTCTATCCAGCATCTGTGTGTGAGACTGGATAAGTTCTGTGTCTGTGCGGTGGTCAATGAATGGGTGGGGTCTAAGACAGAAGCAGGGATGTGTAGAGAATCAGTAGCAGTTTCTCTGTTTTACTCTTTTTCTATGTGAACCTAACAAAACCCACTGGATACAAGACAGCAGTCCAGGCAGCGCCAATGACACAGCCAGCAGCTGCACGAGCAGAAGCAGAGAAGCACAGAGGTAATGAGGAAGGTTTTCTCTTCTCTTTATAAATGTGAGGCAGCAGCAACTGGCAAAACTACAGCAAGACACCAAGGCAAAGAGTATGGGCATGCATGTCCTATACCGCACACCCTTGAAATCTACGGGGCTCATTTTGAAGGACATGAATGTCTCAAAATGAAGTCTATCTGCTCAAAACATCCAAATTGCAATTTTGGAACAGCAGAATTTGGACATCCTACACTGCAGTTCGTCCAAACAGCAAGGAAGTGTGTGTTGTGGGCATGTTTTGGGCAGGACTATGGAGTGCCCCCCCTCGCCCCCCCCAAAACTACGCCCATGAGCTGAAGACAGACAGGACTAGAACAAGCAGGACCGAAACTGAAGCTGAAGACAGGCAGGACTAGAACAAGCAGGACTGGAACTGAAGCTGAAGGTAGGCAGGGCTGGAACAAGCAGGATAGGAACTGAAGCTGAAGGCAGGCATGGCTGGAACTAGCAGGACAGGAACTGAAGCTGAAGGCAGGCAGGGCTGGAACTGAAGCTGAAGGCAGGCAGGATAGAATACAAACAGAGAAGGAACTGGAGCTAAAGACAAGCAGGGCTGTAGCAGAAGCAAGAATACAGGCTGGAGACAAACCAGGAGCAGTCTGGAAGTGCAAGAAAAACACACAGACAAGAACTCCTCTAAAGACCTCTGATGCAAAGGCAAAGCAGGAAGGTTCCAAGGCTCTTTATAAAGGAATTTACTGATGATGTCACAACTAAGAATGAGGTTTGGCTGCAGGAACACCAGAGCATGGCTGGAATACTGGAACACCTGAATAGGACTGGAATGATCTCTGGAACACAACCAGGAAAAAGCAGTCCACAGCAGCCACAGGGCCTGGTCACTGGGAAGAGTGGTGAGTATACACACAGGGTACGGCCACAACTGTGACAACCTGTAACGTGTCATTTAAATCATCTGTAGTAACTGAAGACTGGAGGATGGCCAATGTGATGCCAATTTTTAAAAAGGGTTTCAAGGGAGATCCAGGAAATTACAGACTGATAAGCCTGACTTCAGTGCCAGGCAAAATAGTGGAAACTATTATAAAGATTAAAATTACGGAACACATAGTCAAGCATGGGTTCTGCCAAGGAAGGTCTTGCTTCACCAATTTGCTTCATTTCTTTGAAGGTGTGAATAGACCTGTCAATAAAGGTGAGCCGGTTGACGTGAAGGGCATTTTCAAAAGGGACGTCCAAGTTGTGATTTGGACGTCCTTGCAAAACGTCCAAATCCAGGGGTGGGGAAAACCATATTTTCGAAACAAGATGGAGGTCCATCTTTCGTTTCGAAAATACCGTCAGAGACGTCCAAATACTTAAAAATTTGGACGTCCCTAGATTTGGATGCCCCTACACATGGACGTTTCTGACTTTTGGCGATTTTCGAACCCAAAGACGTCCATGTCAAAAACGTCCTAATGCAAGCCATTTGGTCATGGGAGGAGCCAGCATTTGTAGTGCACTGGTCCCCCTGACATGCCAGGACAGCAACCGGGCACCCTAGGGGGCACTGCAGTGGACTTCATAAAATGCTCCCAGGAACATAACTCCCTTACCTTGTGCGCTGAGCCCAAGGCAGAGGCAAGTACAGGAACCAGCAACATTACAGCTGAGAGCGACCCAGAATGAACAGTTGGAAATAGGTATTTCCATTTTCAATCTTTCAGATACTCCACAATCTGAAGCAGAATTTAAGGTTCTACAAAAAAAAAAAAAAGATTTTCCTTCGTACCAACAGTGAAGTATAATGCATTTCAGATTAGAACAGATTTATTCAAATTCAGCCATAAATTACAAATTATTTATGTGTTCTCTAACACCTGCACTCCCCATACGGACGTATATGTCGTCAAGAACCCTTCATCATGGATTCCTCCAGGACCCGTGAATCCACTCATACAGGCATTCAACTCATATATTACACAGGACCTGAAGAAATTAGAAAAGAAAGGGAATCCTCACTTCTATAGTTTGACCAAAGTCGAACAAGAGGCAGTTATCACCAAAACGTGATTAAGCCTGCTGACAAGGGAGGCTGGATTGTGATTATGAATCGCAGAGATTATATCGATGAAATAGGCAATTTAACAACCAACAGTACTACATTCCACTCCAGGGCGATCCGACAGACAATTAAAAAGGACATTATTGAATTAATTGATATTTCTTCAAAAATGAGTTTCCTTACTGCAAAGGAGAAAGACTTCTTATAGTGCAAAACCCTGTTATTCCTACATTATATGTTTTGACAAAAATACACTAATCTCTTGTTAACCCACCAAGCAGACCAATAGTCTCTGGTAATGGATCCATTCTAGAGTCACTATCTATCTTTGTGGATTTTTTCTTACGGTCATTTATCCCATTGTACGTCCTTGATACAACACATATGATTAATATACTTCAGGATTATGATGGTACACTTACAGATACTATTATGATTACTTTTTTTTTTTGTTACATTTGTACCCCGCGCTTTTCCCACTCATGGCAGACTCAATGCAGCTTACATGGGGCAATGGAAGGTTAAGTGACTTGCCCAGAGTCATATGGAGCTGCCTGTGCCTGAAATGGGAATTGAACTCAGTTCCTCAGGACCAAAGTCCACCACCCTAACCACTAGGCCACTCCTCCACATTGAATCCCTTTATACCAACATTCCACAACTTGAAGCTTTGACAATTACAGAGAAAACACTTCAAGCCAGAAGCACACGTGGAGGGGCATAATCGAACGCAAACGCCCATGTGTAAGAACGTCCATCTCCGAGAACGGGTCCGTGAAGGGGTGGGCCGAATTGTATTTTTGAAAAAGATGGACGTTTATCTTTAGTTTCGAAAAAACGGTTTGTGCCAGGCAAATGCATTGGATGTGGGCGTTTTTGAGATGTGGGCGTTTGTTTGAGCTGGGCATTTTTGTTTTTCAGCTATAATTGAAACAAGCGTCCCAGCTCAAAAACGACCAAATCCATGGCTTTGGGTCGTGGGAGAGGCCAGGATTCGTAGTGCACTGGTCCCCCTCAAATGCTAGGACACCAACCGGGCACCCTAGGGGGCACTTTTAAAAATAGGAAAAAAACATTAAATTACCTCCCAGGTGTATAGTTCCTTTACCTTGGGTGCTGAGACCCCCAAATCCCCCCCAAAACCCACTCCCCACAACTCAACACCATTACCATAGCACTTAATGGTGAAGGGGGGCACCTACATGTGGGTACAGTGGGTTTTGGGGGGGTTAGAGGGCTCCCATTTACCACCACAAGTGGTACAGGTAGGGGGGGATGGGCGTGGGTCCGCCTGCCTGAAGTGCACTGCATTACCCACTAAAACTGCTCCAGGGACAGGACTTGTTGCTGCTGTATAACCTTGGCACAGCAGTTCACACCGTAAGACTAATCTCGCTGAAAACGTCCTTTATTTCAATAACCGCGTTTACTCACAGTTAACTGCAGATCAGAGGTTGTGCCCCACTGGCAACGAGTCTCCCTGGTACTAAGATTAGCAGTAGCTCAGAGCTGGCAGAATGGTGTACAATGCCCTCTTTCAGCAACATTCAAGGTAAGAACTAAGTTCTGTAACGTGGCTAACACACGAAAGGGATCTAAAACGGACTTACAAAAATGGCCACTACCTCGTGGACTACCGGAAACAAAACAGGGCACACTCTGACCCAGTAGGCAAGGGGAAAAGCACCATGGGAGAAGAGCCTACCAACTACCAACATCGTGAGACTGTAACACAAGCTAGTGAAATCACGGAGCCCAATACCCTACACCCACCACAATGCAATGCTGATGTGACCCTGCAGTGCACCCGAGAGCCACATCTGACCCAGGGAAAGGCTGTGAGAGGATCGAACACATTCTGCTGTCATGGAGGTGGGTACAGAATTTGAGGATGGCATAGAGGCTGGGAAATAAGGGTTTTGCAAGTGGGTTTTTTTTGGTGGGAGGGAGTTAGTGACCAATGGGGGAGTCAGGGGAGGTGATTCCCGATTCCCTCCGGTGGTCATCTGGTCATTTAGGGCACTTTTTTTGGGACCTGTTCGTGAGAAAAAAGGGCCCAAAAAGTGTCCTAAATTCTCGCTAAAAATGCCTTTCTTTTTTCCATTATCGGCCGAGCTCGCCCATCTCTGCTCGGCCGATAACCATGCCCCAGTCCTGCCTTCATCATGCCTCCGACACGCCCCTGTCAACTTTATTCGTTCCCGCGACGGAGTGCAGTTGAAGACGACCAAAATCGGCTTTCAATTATACCGATTTGGCTGCCCACGGGAAACGGACACCCATCTCCCGAACATGGGCATTTTTCTCCTTTCGAAAATAAGCAGGAAAGACATATTCCAAATCACCTTATTCTTTCATGTGTAACTGTCGCATTAACCAAGATTCATTTCTGTTGCCAGAATATCTTCTATCAACAAGTAAAAGGGACTGCAATGGGGGCAAATTCTGAACAAGAATATCTGGATGACAACCCCTTTATTCATCACATCTAGATCAACACGAGATACATAGATGATATTTTCATCCTTTGGCAAGGCGATAACGATACTCTGGAAACATTTTATAATTGGCTCAACACTAGAGATCCCAATTTAATATTTCAAATGCAATACAGTTCTCAGAAAATTCATTTTCTCAATTTGACCATTACAAAGAATGATTATCACTTCTCTTACCGCATGGCCACATGTGCCTGGGTTTTCTTTTACCAAGTGTGGAAAAAGGGCCCTGGCGGGCGGGAAAACAGTCCCCACTGCTAGCGCAGGGCCCTTTTTCTTGTAAATTGGTAAAAGGACCCCTGTGTGTGGTGCGTCCCTTATAGAATACCAGTTTCGTGTGGATCTCACGCCTAAGCTTACGCCTACTGAAACCTGGAGGGGCATTTTTGAACGGGGCCGGCCATGTCTAATGCCGCCCATCTCCAAGCACGATGCCGTGAAGGGGCGGGGACAACCGTATTTTCAAAACGAGATAGGCGTCCATCTTTCGTTTTGAAAATACGGTCAGGCCGGCCAAATCTCAACATTTGGGTCGACATTAGAGATGGTTGACCTAAATGCTAAGATCGCCGCACTTAGAGATGGCCAGCCTTGGTTTTCAGCCATAATGGAAACCGAAGCCGGCCATCTTAAATACGACTAAATCGAAGGCATTTGGTCGTGGGAGGGGCCAAGAATCGTAGTGCACTGGCCCCCCTGACATGCCAGGACACCAACCGGACACTGTAGGGGGCACTGCAGTGGACTTCACAAATTGCTCCCAGGTACATAGCTCCCTTACCTTCTGTGCTGAGCCCCAAAACCCCCCCCCCCAAAACCCATTCCCCACAACTATCCACCACTACCATAGCCCTAAGGGGTGAAGGGGGGCACCTACATATGGGTACAGTAGGTTTCAGGTGGGTTTTCAAGGGCTCACATTTTCCACCACAAGTGTAACAGGTAGGGGGGATGGGCCTGGGTCCGCTTGCCTGAAGTCCACTGCAGCCACTAAAACTGCTCCAGGGACCTGCATACTGCTGTGATGGACCGGAACATGACATTTGAGGCTGGCATAGAGGCTGGCAAAAAAAGGTTTTTAAAGTTTTTTTTGAGGGTGGGAGGGGGTTAGTGACCACTGGGGGAGTCAGGGGAGGTCATCCCTGATTCCCTCCAGTGGTCATCTGGGCAGTTCGGGCACTTTTTGGGGACTTGGACCTGGAAAAAAAGGGACAAAGTAAACTCGACCAAATGCTCATCAGAGCTGGCCTTTTTCCCCCATTATCGGCCGAGGGCGGCCATATGTTAACCATGCCCCTGTCCCGCCTTCGCTACACCTCCCACACGCCCCAACATCCTGCCTAATTTCTGGGAATGCATCTTAGCATTTAGCACACACTAATCCTATGAGCTTTAGTAAAAGGGCTCCCAACTAATTAGTTTCTATGCAGATCTGCGATCCACACCCAAATTTTGATGGCCTACAGAGAATCTGGGGGATAAGTACATAAGAACATAAGAGTTGCTATACTGGGACAGACCAAAGGTCCATCAACCCCAACATCCTATTTCCAACAGTGGCTAAACCAGGTTACAAGTACCTGGCAAGATCCCAAAGTAGTACAATGCATTTTATTCTGCTTATCCTAGAAATAAAGCAGTGGATTTTCCCCAAGTCCATTTTATTAAAGGTCTATGGACTTTTCCTTTAGGAAGCCATCCAAACCTTTTTTAAACCCCACAAAGCCAACTGCTTTTACTACATTCTCTGGAAACAAATTCCAGAGTTTAATTACACGTTGAGTGAACAAATGTTTTCTCTGATTTGTTTAAAATTTACTATTTGTAGCTTCATCGCGTGTCCCCTAGTCCTAGTATTTTTGGAAAGAGTAAACAAACAATTCACATCTACCCGTTCCACTCCACTCATTATTTTATAGACCTCTATCATATCTCCCCTCGGCTGTCTTTTCTCCAAACTGAAGAGCTCTAGCCATTTTAGCCTTTCCTCATAGGGAAGTCGTCCCACGTCCCATCCCCTTTATCATTTTCGTTGCCCTTCTCTATACCTTTTCTAATTCCAGAATTGCACACAGTATTCGAGGTGTGGTCGCACCATGGAGTGATACAAAGTCATTATTATGTCCTCATTTTTTGTTTTCCATTCGTTTCCTACTAACACCTAACATTCTATTTGCTTTCTTAGCCGCTGCTGCACACTGAACAGAGGGTTTCAACGTTATCATCAGTGATGACACCTAGATCCCTTTCTTGGTTGGTGACTCCTATTGTGGAACCTTGCATTACCTCATTAAAATTTAGGAGCCAGGATGGTGCACACTAGGAGCACTTACACTAGCGCAATGGCTAGTGGAAATGTTCAGTTAGATGCATAAAAAATAGTATTGTATAACCTGAGAACACGTAACTGTCTGACACCCCCCCCCCCCAATATATCCATAACCCTCCCAGGTTCACTCCCCCCTCAAAATTGCACACTATGGAGTCTGAGTACACAACTTAGGGGTCCTTTTACTAAGGCGTGTAGGTGCCTACGCGCATCTAATGTGCATCAATTTGGAACTACTGCGTGGCTACCTTGAGCCCCAGGCGGTACTTTCATTTTT
Organism: Microcaecilia unicolor; assembly: GCF_901765095.1. NCBI lineage: Eukaryota > Metazoa > Chordata > Amphibia > Gymnophiona > Siphonopidae > Microcaecilia > Microcaecilia unicolor. The sequence continues at coordinate 337,255,466 of NC_044033.1, forward strand.
TATGCGCATCCGATATGCGCGGTAAAAAATATTTTTTTATTTTCTACTGTGTGGCACTAACTGGGTGGTAATTGGCAGTGTATGTGCTCTGACGATTACCGCTCGGTTAACGTGTGAGATCTTACTGCTAAGTCAATGGGTGGCAGTAAGGTTTCAGGCCCAAAATAGACGCACACCAATTTTTATTTTGCCGCACATCCATTTTTGGCCCAAAAAAGGCCTTTTTTGCAGGTGGACTGAAAAATGAACCTGCTTGCATACAATACATGCATCTACACCAGTGCAGGCCACTTTTTGGTGCACCTTACTAAAAGGACCTCTTAGAGAATATTGACTAACAGCAGTTATATGCATAACTGCCACTTGGTGTCAATTATAGCCAGTAATAGACTTAATTCTGAGCCAAATATTGAATTAAGTTATGTGCATAATTGTCCTTATTCTATAACTTATGTGGGCAAACCGTAAAATTGAATGTGCAAACAGAATTAGGAGGATTGTTTGAAGCTTGCAACCTGTGTAGGTGATTTTGACATGCACATTTTAAGTGGGTTATTTTCGAAAGTTATTTTCATGCACGTATGGCTTGATACACATACATAAATGACCAGTTACAAAATTACAACTGACATGAAAATACACAAATTGACTTTGCCAGTAGGTGTGTGCATGGATAGAGTTTGAGTAGAGTGTGAGTGGAGTTCACAAATATACACGCAGATTGACGTGCTTACCAAATAATCTAGACAGAAGTAGGACTAACTATCTGCACCTGCAATGTAGGAGCAATTTCTTCTGTTTACGCTGCTATATTATAATATCTTTATCAAATATTGCCTAAGTAAATAACGTACTAGCTCTCTTGAACTAGATATCCCCTTACAAAATTGTCCTCTTTACCTAAAAATACCTGTGGTGCTAACATGTGTATATTTCTGGAGTAGACATGTACATGAGATGAATTTGAGTGAAGTCACAATTTACATATCAATTTTATAGAATATGTGTATATGTGCTTATTCTACACCAGGGGTTCCTCAACCCAGTCCTATGGACACATCTAACCAGTCAGGTTTTTAAGATATCCACAATGAATAAGCATGACATAAATTGGCATGCAACACCTCCATGCTATGCAAATCTGTCTCATGCATGTTCACTTTGGGTATCTTGAAAATCTGACTGCCTAGGTGTGTCCTGAGGACTGGCTTGAGAACCCCTTCTCTATGCATATAACATTTAGCAGGTAGGAATGTCTATACCTTCAATGTAGGCACAGTTTTAAATATCGGGCCTTTGGTTATTCAAGAAATATTTTCATTGATAGGCAGGGTGTGCTGGTAAATTTTTAACAACAAGCTCTTTCTCCGGATGTAGCCAGCTCTGCAGTTGGAAGGGCCAGGGGTGGCCGGGGGGGGGGGGGGGAGGAGGAAAACACTTGCCTCTCTCTCCTCCCTCTCTTCGTGCGGGCACGCTAGGCATACCTTTGCTGGCAGCCAATAAATGGATTGCCACCACTCCCAACGTCTTGCTCTGAGCAGCATGCTGGAACTTCTCTCACATGCTCGAGAAGTCCCAGCCTGCTGCCCAGAGCTGGAAACAAGGAGCTGGGAGCAGCAGTAGTCTATTTACTTGGCTTGCAGGGCTCAGCATCCCCACCAGCAAAGTAAAAGATAATTCAGCAGGGGGCCCAAGCCCACATTTTGGGAGCCAGTTGTTAAAGAAGCCATGGAGGGCCCTGCTTTAAAAACCGGCTCCCAAAATTCTTAAAAACTTAACAACCGGCTCTTGTGAGCCTGTGAGAGCCTGCTCCAGCACACCACTGTTGATAGGTGTTAGTGGAACTATCATGTTGCAATTGTTTTATTCCCACTGACTCGGTGGTCTTTGAGTATTTGTAAACTGTAGAGTATGTAAGAATTCTGTTTAAATTAAATTAAATTACCCCCATAACTACCACCAGACTACATGACTGCAGCCAGAATATTACCTTATGAAAGGTCTGACCTGTAACATGAAAAGGGCAACTCTTTTGATGAGTTTGACCTTCATAATGAAGATTTTGGATTCCAGATTAGCCCTTGGGTATGCCCTGCAAGAACTTGGATTGATTGCATTTTGTGTATTCAGCTTATGCAAACATGTTTTCCATCATCTTTTATTGCCCCAGGACTAGACTTTTATATTTCTCTCTCCTTTAATGAACTTACAACTTCCAACATGCACTTACATTTAAAAAAAAAACAATAATTAATATGAAATATGCAAACCTGGGAGCAGAAGACAGCCCTTGAGGTTGAATCTTGGAGGAGCAGAGCCCTATAAAGACCACATGGTAATGTAAACATCAAAAAGATCGTAGCTGGAAAAACAGTGAACTGACTGCCACGGAAAAGAAAAACATTGGGATTTTCTCGTCTTTACTTATAAAATTTGTGTCTCTTTGTTTGTGTTAGTTAAAAATATTCATCAAATCTGGAAGAACATTTGGGTATAAGTCAGGGACATGATTGATTTAGGCATAACATGCCAATGCTTAATGATTGATGATGCAATAGGGAAATATATATATTTTTTATTTTAAATAAATTTAGCCTTGATGATGGTAACCTTTATTTTACTGATATTTGGCAATTTTATATTGACATCTGTTGAATACAGGTGTGCACTGAAAAATCACTTTTCAACAAAAGGCTACTGCAGGGAAGCAGACATCATCATTGGTGGAATTGTAACAGTGGGACATTCTTACATGACTGAGAAGCTGAACTTTGCCAATCCAGAAATAAAACAGTTTCGGCGCATGTAAGTATTATTTTGTTTTCTTGAAGAGCTCTTGTGACTTTATTGATCCTCGAGTGAAATGGAAGCTTTGTAGGCTATCAGCAGTCATTGTGGAAACCACATAGGTTCTTCTTGAACATTTCCTGTATTATTTCATCAGCATTTTTAGCTCATTGAAAAAGCTTCACAGCATAAGAACATAAGAATAGCCATACTGGGTCAGACCAATGGTCCATATAGCCCAGTATTCTGCTTCCAGCAGTGGCCAATCCAGGTCACAAGTACCTGGCGAGATCCCAAATAGTAGCAAGAGTCTATGCTAACAATTCCAGGGCAAGCATTGGCTTCCCCAAGTCTATCTCAGCAAACTATGGACTTTTCCTCCAGGAATTTGTCAAACCTTTTTTTAAAACCCAAATACTCTAACCATTGCTACTGCATCCTCTGGCAATGAGTTCCAGAGCTTAACTATATCTTCCTATTTGTTTTAAAAGTATTTCCATGTAATTTCATTGAATCTCAGCCCAAGTTTTCCAGATTGATTTCTGTTGTGTTTCTCGTTGGTTTTCTAACAATCTGGGTAGTTGAGCAGATCATTTACCATCCATAATCCTAAAAGCTCCTTCATCCCCCTTCCCCCTCATGTTTCACCACCTAGCTATGGATTAATCTAGACCAATGTTTCCCAATTCCAGTCTTGGAGTACTTCATGCCAGTCAGGTTTTCAGAATCTCCACAATGAATATGCATGAACTTGATTTGCATACACTGCTTCCATCATATGGAAATCTCTTTTATGCATATTCTTTGTGGAGATCCTGAAAACCTGACTGACAAGGGGTACTCCAGGACCGGACTTGGGAACCCTGATCTAGGCAGCTACCAAACTAACAAGTTGTCATTTGAACCTTAAGCTGCCTAAGGCTACAGCCACAATCAACTTGCTAACATTAACCTATCCCCACTGTTTACAAAGCCACACTAGTGGCTGCCACACGGACACAGCCCAATCAAAGTGCCTTTGGATGTTTCTCATTCAACTGTTCTAAAGGCTAAGATTTATTTATTTATTTGTTACATTTGTATCCCACATTTTCCCACCTATTTGTAGGATCATTGTGGCTTACATAGTACCGGAGAGGTGTTTGCAGACTCCAGGGTAAACAAATACAAAGTGATGTTGTGGTAGGATAAGGTTCATATGGTAAGACCACATAAAGGAATCATACAACGGGAGAGTTGTGTAATGTCCATTATGTACTTTAATGTTGTTGTGTTGCAGAGATCAGGCATTTATGTTGGATCGGTAGGGTATGTCTTTTTAAACAGGTGAGTTTTTAGAGTTTTCCTGAAGTGTAGGTGGCCGTACGTAGTTTTCAAGGCTTTTGGTAGTGCGTTCCACAGTTGTGGGCTGATGTAGGAAAAACTGGATACGTAAGTTGATTTGTATTTGAGTCCTTTGCAGCTTGGTTAGTGCAGATTTAACTTTGGATATTTTTACTAGTATCATAAATAAATCCTTTAGTGAAGGTTCTTTAGCTCCTTCACTAAAGAAAACAGTGGTGAGACCACTGATTAAAGATAAAACATTGGATCAGAATTGTGTGGAGAAATTATAGACTTATATTTCCTTTTCTTGTTAAGATTATAGAGAAAGTAATATAAGATCAGTTTGTACATTTTCTTGAACAGCATAATATACTGGATCCAAATTAATTTAGATTTAGAACCAACCACAATACAGAGACGTTGTTAATTTCTCTCTTGGATATTGTTAGAACCAGTTTTGAAAAAGGTAGAAGTTATTTTCTGACCACACTAGATATATCCAAAATAAAGACCCAATACAGTTCAGTTCATATTTCATTCAGTGGGGGCCATATTAAACCATCTAATTCAATCATATAGCGTTCCCAGCGCCTATCCTCTTAATAATGTAACATCTTCTCTAATGTCATTCAATATTATTACATATATCAACAGTCTTTTCTTCATTTGTTCTTTTTTTTAGCTGTTCTTTTTATTATATATTTTTAAATACTTTGCATAAATAAATTTAAATTTACAACTATGGACCTCAGCAGCACAATGAGTGTGGCGGCGATTCATATGTCAAGAGACCCAAATGCTCTCAACTTTTGACACGCCATTGGCTCTTCATGGGTCCTCTAAATAATTGCAAACATTTTTTACTCTTTCATTGATTTAGCCACTTGTTCATATCCACAACTTATATTACTGTTTCATTGATTTAATTATTTGTTCCTACCAACAGCTTATATGATTTAGAACTTAGCTTTTAGTGTTTGGCAGTGATCTTCGTGACCTCTACATGCGGCATGCTTCGCAGGAGCTGCGTCAGGGTCAGGTCCACTGGAAATCAATGTGAATACCAAATGTTATAAAAGTAACGATGTCACAATGTTAACAATTAAATCATCCTCTATAAATTTTGTAAGGGTCACTTACTAACAAAGACGCCATCATCAAACTTTCACTCTAAGATGGCGCCACTATCATTCAAACTTTAAATAATACTGCCCATAATTCCCCCCAATCAGAATGCTGTCTTACAGAACCTATCAAATCCCTTTGAAACAATGACCTCAGACAAGGGATCCCCAATCCAATTGGTTATTAAGACCTCGAGGGAATAAAGTATCCAAAGCAAATATCCAACGTTGATCCTTAAAATTAAGAATTTTAAGGCACTGGGCATGCTATGTGATTGAATTCGACACACTAGATATATCATCAGCATTTGATACTATAGATCACTCCATCATGATTAATTGACTGAAATCTATTGGCCTGAATGGTGGTGTTGTTTCACATTTGGAAATTATGGAATTCTCTCGGGGCCCTTTTACAAAGGCATGGTAAGCATTACGTGCATGCAGCATGCACCAAAATAGACTACCACCAGGCTAATATGCTCCCTGGTGGTAATTTCAGATTTGGTGCAATCCCATACCGCCAGGACAAATTATTTTCTTATTTCCTACTGCATGCGGTGTTTCCGCCATTAATCGGCAGTTGGCACACACTGACCAGTAACCATATATGTAGTGTGTGAGCCCTTATCACTAGATCAATGGGTGGCACTACGGTCTCAGGCCATAAATAGGCACTCGCTAGTTTTAATTTTGCCGCAGGCCCTTTTCCTGGCCCATTGAAAAAAGCCCTTTTCCCCCCAGATGGGGTAAAAACTGGTCCAGTATGCACCAAAAACACACGCCGACACTACTGCAGGCCACTTTTTGCTGTGGCTTAGTAAAAGGATCCCTTAGTTACCAAAGCTTGCAATTTAGGAGTCATCTTGGATTCTTCTCTCACTCTAAAATTTCATGTGCAGAAAATTATTAAGGATGTCTTTTTTAGATTGCGGTTGTTGAGACGCTTAGAAGAGCTTCTGAATTATAGTAATTTTCAGTCAGTGATTCAAGGCATCATTACCCCTTGTTTTGACTATTGTAATGGTCTTCTGGCAGGATTATCTAAGAACTTACTAGGAACGTTACAAGTAGCACAAAATGCTGTGACCAGAGGTTTTGGTAGGATGCTCTCATTACACACACATTTCACCTGTGCTGAAACAACTTCACTGCCTTCCTATTGAACAAAGGATAAAATCCATAAAACTCATAGACAGGTAGACTTAGGAAAGCCATTGCTCATCCATTGAAAAAATATGAGGAATAGATCTTTTTTTTTCTCTCTCTCTAATTCTGTCCTACCAATATTATCGTTCTAGTCTGCTCTGTTTTAGATTGTAAACCACCATTAGGCAGTTAGCTTAGCGGAGTTTAAAAAAGGTTTGGATGGCTTCCTAAAGGAAAAGTCCATGGACTATTGTGAAATGGACTTGGGGAAGATCCACTTCTTGTTTCTGGGATAAGCAAGCATAAAATGTATTGAGTTTTTTGGGGGATCTTGCCAGGTATTTGTGACCAGGATTGGCCACTGTTGAAAACAGGATGCTGGGCTTAATGAACCTTTGGTCTGTCCCAGTGTGGCAATATTTATGTATTCATGTACTTAGGTGATATATTAAGTTAGCTGTAAACAATAAACCATAAATAATAAAACAATCTGCTTTTTAGGATCTACTGAATATTTGTGATGAGGACTGGCCATTGTCAGAGATGGGCTCAATGGATCTTGCTTTCACACAGCATGGATTTCTTATATTCTTATGTTTGTATAACACTGTGGTGACCAAAACTGTCCTGAGGGATCCCTAATCATTCAGGTTTTCAAGGTATCTGCAGTGAGTGTGCCTGCATGTAATAGAGACAGTGCATGCAAATCTCTCATGAATATTCATTGTGTATATCTTGAAAACCTGACTGGCTGGAGATCCCTCAGGACATGTGTGAGAACTATTGGCTTAATATATTTTCTTCCGAATCCTTGTCTTTACTGAGCAACATTTCATATACTGCAACCCAGGGCTTTTTTTGAGGGGGTACTTGGGGGTACTGAGTACCAGCACCTTTTCCATTGTCTGCTAAAATAGACCCATGGACCCCAGGTTTTAATGAAAGAGCTCAGGCTCTACACACCAATTCTGCCTTGTCATAGATTCTGTGACTGGTTGCAGGGGGCCTGGCTATTGTGGGGTGGGTCCCTCAGTGATCACCCCACCCCTGAAAGGTGATCTGGTATTTAAGTACTGGCACCCAGTGGCATTCCTAGGGGGGGCTGACACCCGGGGCGGAACGCCGATGCGCTCCGCCCCCCGGGTGCAGCGCCCCGCCCCCAGTGCAGTGTGACTGCCCCCCGGTGAAAGGACACCCCCCACTCCGGCGAAGGAACCCCCCCCGGGTGCACGCCACTGGGGGGATGCTGCACGCTGGTCAGCGTCGTTCGTTTTCATGCTCCCTCTGCCCCGAAACAGGGCGCGGCACCCCCCCCAGTGGTGTGCACCCGGGGTGGACCGCCCCCACCGCCCCCCCTTGGTACACCACTGCTGGCACCTTTTTTTGCTAGAAACAATGCACTGCTGCAACCAAAGAAGTCCACGTTTAGCTCAAATTAAGCTTGGAAACACTGGATTTGCAGTGCAACAAATCTTTAAATTGTTCACAGGTTAATTAAAGGACAATTTCCAAAATACAGGTGTAAAATGTGTGGGTTCTATGTATCCATGTGAATCATCTATATAATTTGCAAAGGAGTATTACAGACAATTTCAAAACACCTTTCATTTTGCCCCTGCTTTGTCTGTGGGTATTATATTTCTCTGTTAAGTAATCCATGTATTACAGATTTGTAATGCAATCGGCTTGCATTATTGTTAAATCCCATCCATAATATGCCCTCTCCCCATGAGCGTCTCCCTTCAGTCTGACTACATAAACACATGTTATAGTATCTTGACCACAATCTAAGCTGGACTGACTTAAGGCCATTTTTAGAGAGTGATCAGAAATGTCTTTCAAAATGACCTTCCATGTGTCTTTACTATGCTATCGCTCCTGGAGAGTCAAACATAAGAAAAGATTTTAGCGACTTTTTCTAAGTTTGCACTCATTTCAGCCAGGAATGCAGGTAAGTTCCATGTTTTTACTGTTTTCAACTTGAATATCTGGTTTTTCTTTGATATTGGTGTATAGAATGATGGAGGTTAAATACTACGACTTTCTGGCCTTTGTTTCTGCGGTGGAGGACATCAATAACTCCAAACTGTTGCCCAACATCACACTTGGAGTCCATCACTATGATCCTTACAACAATCCACTCCTGACCTTCAGCGCTGCCATGAATCTCTTCTCAGGAGCGGATACGGGTTTACCTAACTACGACTGCAGAACATCTGGTGCTCTCACTGCTATCATTGAAGGTCTGCCATCAGAGTTATCAATCCAGATGTCCAATGTGTTTGCGATGTACCACTTGCCACAGGTACAAGGGCTTCTCAGTTTTGCTTATTTTTTTTTGCCAGACTGTCAGTTTGTTCTTGCTCCCTTGTGTTTCCAAGTCCATCAAAAGGAGTGCCGTATTTAAGTATCCATTTACTCCATCCATGACCTGGCGCAAATATTTATTCTACTATTCTACAGAACACTTATGCACGTAAGTGTTTTATTTAATAGACTCACTATATGTGAAAATATGACACCTTAATGTTGGTATTCTGTGATAGAATTGCCTTCTATAGTTAGCTTAGCGGGGTTTAAAAAAGGTTTGGATAGCTTCCTAAAAGAAAAGTCCATAAGCCATTATTAAAATGGACTTGAGAAAACCCACTGTTTATTTCTAGGATAAGCAGCATAAAATGTACTATTTTGGGATCTTGCCAGGTACTTGTGACCTGGATTGGCTACTTTTGGAAACAGGATACTGGACTTGATGGACCTTCAGTCTGACCCAGTATGTCAACACTTATGTACTTATGTACTAAAAGAAAAACCTTTACTGCTGCTTTGAGGATTGGTCCTGTCTCAGCGAGTCAAGATCTGATTTTGGACTACTACTTCTTCTTCTTTTTGTTTTCTATTCCTTACCACTTATCTGATTAAATATTGTATTATTATTTCCTTCCCTTCTTCCTCCGGTCCCTTTCCACTGTCATTGTAACTGCTTCTTTAGTTCATTGTAAGCCGCTTAAGGGCTGCTTTAAGTGGCAATAGGCATGGTATAAATGATCTAAATAAATAAATATAATACCTCACTAGACAGCTTATATCCAACTAGTAGCACCTGCTAACCATATACATGCTTTTGAATACTGGCTGGTAAATATTTTTGAATAAACATATAACTTTGTGATATTTATGTCATTTACTATTTATATATTAAAGGTGGTACTTAATTGATTATTTTTCCCAACAGATTAGCTATACCTCCCAGAATCTTTTCCTGAGCGACACCATTATATTTCCTTATTTCTACCGGACCATCCCCAGTGAGCTGCCCCTCTGTGCCGGGATCCTCCGGCTGCTGAAACATTTTGGCTGGACCTGGGTTGGTATCATTGCACCTGATGATGACAGCAGTGTGAGGGCTGTCCAGATCCTGAAGGAAGGATTTGCCCAAGATGGCGGCTGTATTGAATTTATAGAAACCTTCAATCATGGGAAGGACATATCAGAAAAAAGAGCAGATACAATCTATAAGAGCATTTATACGTCATCTTCAAATGTAATTATAGTCTACGGCAATCGTGACTATATAGCAAGTTTATATTGGCGCATAGACTTTCTACAGATACCTGGGAAGATTTGGATCACAACTGCTGAATGGGACTTTCCTTTGACATATGCACTGGGTAGCGTACTGGTAAATAGCTTTTTAACATTTAACGTACACAAGAGGAATGTTCCAATGTTTTCAAAATTTATCCGTGAGGTGGATCCAAACCGCTTTCCTACTGATGATACTATAAAGTCATGGTGGAGTGTTCTGTGCAGCCATATATGCCGTGAGGATATAAAAAGAACCTGCTCACTTCTCAAACAACCTAAGAACTCAGAAGGGTTGCACTGCAATGCGAATTATTTTGCAAGCAGCTATAGTATTTACAATGCCGTTTATTTGCTGGCACGTGCCTTGCATGACATGATTGCCTCCACCTCTGCCAGTGACCACTTGAGGAATGGAAAAAGTTGGATGCATCAGAATGATTTGCGATGGAAGGTAAAACGAGAAACAATATGTTAGGAATTTGGCTTCAGTTAACCACTTAGAAGCAGGGGCATGGAAACAGAGAAAAATTAAGACAAAGACCATATGGCCTATCCAGTCTGCCCATCCATATCATCTACTATTCCTTCCTCTCCCCTAGAGATCCTATGTACTTGTCCCAAGTTTTCTTAAATTGAGTACAATCTTCTTCTCCACCACCTCCACCGGGTGGCTGTTCTATGTATCTACCACCCTTTCATAAAGAAAAAGAAGCAGTTGAATTAGAGGTCATGAGTTGAGCTTGCAGGGAGGGAGACTTAGGAACAATGTCTGGAAATTCTAGAGGTCATGAGTTCAGCTTGCTGGGAGGGAGACCTAGGAACAATGTCTGGAAATTCTAGAGGTCATGATTTGAGCTTGCCGGGAGGGAAATGTCTGGAAATTATTTTTTTACAGAAAGGGTGGTGGATTCCTGGAATAACTGTCGCAGGAGGTCATGAAGACAAAAAAGGTGTCAGAATTCAAGAATATGTGGGATAAAGTCAGAGGAACAATAGAAAAGGATGACCTCATAACTGGAATAAACTTTAATGGCAGCTTCAGAGGTTGGGAAGTAAGTCGAATGCCAGGCAGACTCCTATTGTGTGGGTCCCATAAATGGCAAAACAGATCAGGATCGAGGCTGGAATGGGCTTTGATTGCAACTCCAGAAGTTGGGAAGTAGGACCGGTGCCAGGCAGACTTCTACAGTATGAGTCCCAAATTGGCAGGGAGAGACAAAGTATATTGAAGGGGGGGCAGACTCAAGAAAAACATCAGGAAGTATTTTTTCATGGAGAGAGTGGTGGATACTTGGAATGCCCTCCCGCGGGACGTGGTGGAGATGAAAACGGTAACGGAATTAAAAAATGCGTGGGATAAACATAAAGGAATCCTGTTCAGAAGGAATGGATCCTCAGAAGCTTAGCGCAGATTGGGTGGCAGAGCCGGTGGTGGGAGGCGGGGCTAGTGGTTATGAGGCGGGGCTAGTGCTGGGCAGACTTCTACGGTCTGTGCCCTGAAAATGGCAGATGTAAATCAAGGTCAGGTATACACATAAGGTAGCACATATGAGTTTATCTTGTTGGGCAGACTGGATGGACCGTACAGATCTTTCTCTGCCGTCATTTAATGTACACAAGAGGAATGTTCCAATGTTACTATTTTGCATATTTTCAAAGCACTTAGACTTACAAAGTTCCATAGGTTAATATGTAACTTTGTAAGTCTAAGTGCTTTGAAAATATGTCTCATCGTATACCAGTGTTTAATCATGAAGAAGTGGAACCTGTGCAGAGTGCCAGATATGGCCTCCTTGTTAGGCAGACTGGATAGACCGTGCAGGTCTTTATCTGCTGACATTTACTATGGGCCCTTTTTACCAAGCTGTGGCAAATGGGGGCCTGAGCTGGCATCGGCGCGTGTTTTTCACACACTCCGAGGCCCTCTTTTACCGCAGCAGGTAAAAGGAATGTCTCGTCTTTCTGCAGGAAATGGCCATGCGACAAGTAAAGCACTTGCCAAGTGGCTATTTTGGGAGGGAGCCCTTACTGCCACCCATTGAGGTGGTGGTAAAGGCTCCCGCGCTAACATGGTGGTAACCAGGCAGCAAGCGGCACTGCCCCATTATGGCCGGGTACACTCTGGTGCTACAAAAATTAATACTACTATTACTGCTTATCATTTTTATAGTGCTATTAAATATCTGTAGCACTATACACAACAGGATGCACCATTGATGACACTGCCCTGAAATGAAAACAAAGGTTAAAAAAAAACCCTGAAAAAAATAAAAAAAATCTCATAACACAGGAAACTAAACAAAACAATTTTGGGGGACTGCAGACCCCTGGTAAATAACTATTTAAGGGACCATTTTACTAAAGTCCGTTAATCCTTAACACTCAGAAACAGGCTGTCACATGACCACAAAAGGGGTTTTGTGGTAGTTTGCTTGTTTCTGCATGCTAAAAATCATGTGTTACTGAATTTTTCAGAAATGTTCTGTCAAGGGGGTGTGGCATGGGTGGAGAGTGGATGTGGATGCGTTAGCCAGCTAGCTTATTACACTTAGGGATCCTTTTACTAAGGCACACTAATCATTAGCACATGCTAAATGCTGCACAGCCCATTGTATTACTATGGGCTGCATGGCATTTATTTATTTGTTACATTAGTACCCCACATTTTCCCACCTTTTGCAGGCTCAACGTGGCTTACAATACAATACGCATTGTGATAAACACAGTGTCTGCCCTTACAGGAGGAGGCCGCCAGAGGGCGCTCTCCCACTGAAATCGGGAAAATGCCCATTCTGGTCACTAGAGGGAGCTCCAGGGATCGAGATGAGTATTGGCATATATGGGCCAGTAGAGGGAGCTTCAGAGAGATAGCTGGGGGAGTGAGAAGAGTCTTCTAGGCCAGATCTTTCTGGAACCAGAGGGGCGAGGTCTCAAGAGGTGGGGAGGTTAAGTGGACACCTCATAAATAGCTTCCTCTCAGTAGAGGGAAGGATTTGCCCGAAAGAGAGAAGTTTTGCCCAAGGGAGAGAAGATGGGAGCCTGGAGGCCAGAAGCCTGGACTGTATGATCCCGGTGCAGAGAAGATGAACTGTGTGTTCAAGGGACTATGTGTCCCTAGTACGGGCAAGGTAAAGCAGGCTGCAAAAGCCTGGGGTTAGAAGTCCCCAAAATATTGTGATTGCTACTGAAGTGTTTAAAAGAACAAACAGCCGTGGGGTGGAGGATAGGACTGTACAGTCAATGTGAGTGAAGAAAGTCCTATCCAGGGGTGGTGGCTGTTTTACACTGAGACCCAGGTCTCCCACAGTATATGGGCTTAGTGAGAGAATTTGTACTAAGATGACTAACGGCTGGAAAGAAGTGAGTTCCACAAGACTGCCGTATAGTTCAATAAATTGAATTTGCATTTTGATGACTATCTCATTTGCATGTATGTGAAGGCTGGAGAATCCTAGTTGAAGTTCCAGGAGAGTGCGAGGGGTCACAGCCCGTGAATCAGAGGGGTGACCGGGGCACACTGAACGGGACAGGGGAGGATTCCCAGCCAAAGGAAGACATGCCTGAGTAGTCACCCTGACTAAGGCAGAAGCCCCAGATATAGAGGTGGGTGCTTGCAAGTGACTAGGAGAAGACCAGACAAAGTCCTGCTCAGGAGCCCCGGGCCAATGAGGCTGGGTAGAGAGCAGGAAGGGCACATGGCTTTACAGATTGCCCTGAAGCCAAGTACCAGGGAGCCTGAAGAGAGCTTAGTTGAAGAATATGCTAAGGTGGGGAAGATAAAGGAACCCCTTGTGTTTTGAACTGTTTGTTTCGGTGCTGTGCTTGCTGGACTTATTCTGAAGGGAGGGGGAAGATAAAGGAAACCCCCTGGTTTGAACTGTTTGCTTCGGTGCTGTTTTTGCTGGAGTTACTAGGGATTTACCACCAAGTGAACTGCTTTGATTGGAAGTCTGTGGCTGAGCAGTTTGCCTGGCCAATTGCAATACATAGCTTGGCTTGGGGGACAAGGGAACTCTGAAGAGACTAGTAAGCGAGACCCCGGCCAGCAGAGGGCTGCAGTTCTGCATCACCCAGCGGCCGGGAGCGTTACAGATGGTGGCAGTGGTGGGATACACAGCGGACATCCACGCAGAAGGCAGACAGACCGAGGCGGAGGAGTTCCAGAGTCCAGAGACCAGACAAGTGGCCAGAGTGTTAAGGTGGTGTCCAGGAGGTTCCTGAAGCCCGTTGAGGGGGGCCAACGCTGACAAAGGCGCATTACTCGCCTACCCAGGTAAAGGGTACCTAGGGGGGAGGCGAGGGAGGATCCAGTAAACTGAGAAGAGCAGTTCATGTAAATGATAGAAAGGCTTGTTCTTGTGGAGATTCTGGTACGAGTGTAAGAAGTAGAGAGCAAGTGTAGGACCAGGGAAAAAGCCAGTCCGCACTTGGATATCTCTCTTGTGTTGCAGGCTGCATCCCAACAGATGGTCGAGGAGGACGTTGGAGCCATGGGAGGGCGGAGACGGTTCAGACCGAAGAGAAAAGTCCAGAGGCCCGAGGAGCCGGAGCCCAAGTCGCCAGCAGAAGGAATGGACATGGCAGAGTTGGACACCATGATCCAGGTTCTGGGACTTGGAGGGGGACTGTGTTCAGAGACTGTTGGGACATTGTTTAAGCCTGAAGGGGTGTCTGGGGAAGACAGGACCCTGAGAAAAAGAGAAGTGATTGAGCCAGAGTGTGACCAATGTGGGGAAATGGGCCATGTTGGGAAGTGGTATCTGGCAGTAGGCAGTTCAGGGGATGAACTGGGAGACAGGGAGGAGATAAGGAATCCTACAGTCGGTTGGTTGGGGTTAAGTGACATGGCAGGCAAGAGGAAGCCCAAAGGCCATGGGAGTCGGGAGGTAACCCATTCCTCAGGGGCAGACTGCATGGGTAGGCCGGGAACCCAAGGGGAAAGAGGTGTCTGCAGGGAAGAGGGTCAGGAGGAACCCGCTGCAGGGAAAGCACCCAATGTCCCAGGGAGAGGGGTGGCCACAAACCTGAAAAGTGCCAAGAGGGAGGATGGGTGCCTGGACAAGGGAAGAAAGCCCCAGTTGCAGGATAGTGAAAGTCCTGGTAAGAAGGGTAAACCCTCTTGGAAAGGGAAAGGGGGTGTAGGCCCAGGTGAAAACTTCCCAGGTAACAGGATAAAGAGTAGTCCTGATTGGGGAGGGGAAGTCAATGTACACTGTGAGCAGGGGGGCGAGACAGCTGAAGATAAAGTAGGCTGCCCAGGCTATGGTGAGGACCGGGCAGTATTGCCATGGGGTGGGGAACCAGGGAGCGTTGCCCCAAGGGAGAAATACTGGGAGGCCCGGGAAAAGAATGAGAACCTGCTGTTAAAATCCCTTACAGAGAATCTCTGGCAGTTAGAAGGGGAATTACAGGCCCTAGGTAAACCGGGGGAAGTCAATAGGCACCCGGAGCAATGTCTGAGGGAGGTCCTGGAACTAAACAAAGGACTGATGGTAACTTTAGTGGGCCATATACAGCAGCAGCAGGAGGCGTCCCAGAAGGTGATGGAGAATAGTCTGAGGGAGAATGAATAGAGATGGGTCCTATTCGAGTCAGCGTGTAAGGAAGAGATGGCTGCTTCAGTGCATGCCTTAGAGGCCAAACTGGCAGAGTCCCTTAGGCAGAAGGAAGGCTGTGAGGCACTGCTAGCCACGGTTAGGGCTGAGCTGCGCACAGAAATTAAGCTAAGGGAGGGAAGGGAAGCAGAAGTAGCCCAGCTTACAACTACCTTGAAAGAGACCCAAGCCTTGAGGGAGACCCAATTAGCTAAGCTGCAGTCCACACATGAACAGGAGATAAGGGACCTCACAGACAAATTGCAACAAGACCAGGAGCAGAGGGTATCCCTAAGTAAAGCTGAGTTACAGAATGCTCGCCAGGAGTGGCATAAAGAGGGGGAGGCCCTGAGGGAAACTATTAGAGAGATGGGTAAACTACAGCACACAGCTATAAGAGAGCTGAGGGGGAGTTTAACCCAGGTAAAGGCTTGGCTGGGAGAATTAAAGGGCCAACAGGAAAGCCAGCTGAGGGAAGTACAGCAGGGGTATGGTAGAGCTGTGGCAGAGGTAACGATGGCCTTGCAGCAGACCCAAGCTGAGTGGGCTGTAGAGAGACAGCAAGCCAAAGAGGCCACAGAAAGGGCAGGAAGATGCAGGGAGGCCATGGAAGAGAAGTGCAGAGTGCTGACCCTAGCAGTGGATGTGCTCTTCCAGGATGGGCAAGGGAGGTTAAGAGAGCTTCAGGAAGCCCACTCCTGCATTGTAGCCCTACAGGAGAAGCTCAAGGGGAAGGAGCGACCAGGAGGGGTCAGTCAACTCCTACCCATGAGTAAGGGTCAGGATAGGGAGAGTCAGAAGGACTCTGTTAAACCCACAAGGAGGGGTGGTGTAAAGTTTAAAGTGGATGAGAAACCCCAGAAGGGCAAACAGAAAAGGGAAGAGGCTGCCCAGGGAAGGGAAAGGTTCAGGTCCCAGAAGAAAGGGTTGATCCTAGGGCCCCGAGACCGCCCAGTAGAGTTGGGGGATGCAAGAGCTCCTAGGCAGGGGACACCGGCTCAGGAAGGGTGCCAGGGGGAGGCTAGATCACCCAGAGGCTGGGGGGAGTCTTGTGCTAAAAGGGGTTATCCTAGTCCAAAAGGGAGGAATAGGAAACACTTAAAAGTCTCAGGGAAAAGGAGACTTGGAACCCTACATAAAACCCACAGAGGTCAGTCAGGGCCTAAGGGTCAAAGAAGTACAGCCCAGGGTTGTAGAAAGGAAAAGGGTTTGATTGGAAGTTTCCCTGAAGTGCTAGGGGCACTAGGCCTGAGGAAAGTGCACCCAAAACCAAGAGTGAAGAAGGGGGTGTACCCATGGGCTAGGAAAGTAGGGGAAGAGATTAGACGCAGAGGCCTAGGAAGGCGGAGAAAGAAAGGATTAGGGATTTTTGAGTTTCTAGGGGTTACAGAGGAAGGTCCCCTAGAGCAAAGCAGAGCCTTTGTGGTAAGGCGGACCACTGGGTACAAAGCCTTCCTGAGAATCCCTCCTAAGTGATAGGGGAGAGAAGGAACCTGACCCCGAGATGAGTTAGAGGGAGTCAGGAATTGCTGCTCCTCAAAGAAGAGATTTGAGGGAGCAGCAATATCTTAAGGGTGGGGGTATGTGATAAACACAGTGTCTGCCCTTACAGGAGGAGGCCGCCAGAGGGCGCTCTCCCACTGAAATCGGGAAAATGCCCATTCTGGTCACTAGAGGGAGCTCCAGGGATCGAGATGAGTATTGGCATATATGGGCCAGTAGAGGGAGCTCCAGAGAGATAGCTGGGGGAGTGAGAAGAGTCTTCTAGGCCAGATCTTTCTGGAACCAGAGGGGCGAGGTCTCAAGAGGTGGGGAGGTTAAGTGGACACCTCATAAATAGCTTCCTCTCAGTAGAGGGAAGGATTTGCCCGAAAGAGAGAAGTTTTGCCCAAGGGAGAGAAGATGGGAGCCTGGAGGCCAGAAGCCTGGACTGTATGATCCCGGTGCAGAGAAGATGAACTGTGTGTTCAAGGGACTATGTGTCCCTAGTACGGGCAAGGTAAAGCAGGCTGCAGAAGCCTGGGGTTAGAAGTCCCCAAAATATTGTGATTGCTACTGAAGTGTTTAAAAGAACAAACAGCCGTGGGGTGGAGGATAGGACTGTACAGTCAATGTGAGTGAAGAAAGTCCTATCCAGGGGTGGTGGCTGTTTTACACTGAGACCCAGGTCTCCCACAGTATATGGGCTCAGTGAGAGAATTTGTACTAAGATGACTAACGGCTGGAAAGAAGTGAGTTCCACAAGACTGCCGTATAGTTCAATAAATTGAATTTGCATTTTGATGACTATCTCATTTGCATGTATGTGAAGGCTGGAGAATCCTAGTTGAAGTTCCAGGAGAGTGCGAGGGGTCACAGCCCGTGAATCAGAGGGGTGACCGGGGCACACTGAACGGGACAGGGGAGGATTCCCAGCCAAAGGAAGACATGCCTGAGTAGTCACCCTGACTAAGGCAGAAGCCCCAGATATAGAGGTGGGTGCTTGCAAGTGACTAGGAGAAGACCAGCCAAAGTCCTGCTCAGGAGCCCCGGGCCAATGAGGCTGGGTAGAGAGCAGGAAGGGCACATGGCTTTACAGATTGCCCTGAAGCCAAGTACCAGGGAGCCTGAAGAGAGCTTAGTTGAAGAATATGCTGAGGTGGGGAAGATAAAGGAACCCCTTGTGTTTTGAACTGTTTGTTTCGGTGCTGTGCTTGCTGGACTTATTCTGAAGGGAGGGGGAAGATAAAGGAAACCCCCTGGTTTGAACTGTTTGCTTCGGTGCTGTTTTTGCTGGAGTTACTAGGGATTTACCACCAAGTGAACTGCTTTGATTGGAAGTCTGTGGCTGAGCAGTTTGCCTGGCCAATTGCAATACATAGCTTGGCTTGGGGGACAAGGGAACTCTGAAGAGACTAGTAAGCGAGACCCCGGCCAGCAGAGGGCTGCAGTTCTGCATCACCCAGCGGCCGGGAGCGTTACAGCATGCGTCAACCTTTTTCTACCTGAGTACACAATTCTGGAACGTGCTGCTGCGCAACTTAAAAATGATCTATGAACTAACGAACTTCTGCAAACTACTGAAGACCCATCTCTTTAACAAGGCATACCACAAAGATCAACAAATGTAAACTCCTACACAGATAACCAGAATTGTCTTATAATATTTGCTTGTTACACTACTATCATGTTTTATCATTATCATGTTACCCAAGATCCTTCTGTAATATTAAATGTCTATTTTCTTATATATTTCCACTATTCATGATGTATTGTAAGCCACATTGAGCCTGCAAAGAGGTGGGAAAATGTGGGATACAAATGCAATAAATAAATAGTACCGTAATGGCATTCGCCAAGTTGGTTGGTAACAAATACAAGGTTATATTGTGGTCGAATGAGGTAGGTGTGTATCAGGCATCACGAGGGTCGAGGAAATGAAGATTGTATATTGTCCCGTACAATCATTGGTTATGCTGTGTTGCTGGGTGTGGGGATTTACAGTGGATCGGTGGGGTAAGCCTTTTTGAAGAGGTTGGTTTTTAGTGATTTCCTGAAGTTTAGGTGGTTATGGATTGTTTTCACAGCTTTTGGGAATCCATTCCATAGTTGTGTGCTTAAGTAGGAGAAGCAGGATGCGTAAGTTGCTTTGTATTTAAGTCAGGGGCGTTTTTTCAGTGTTCAGTTTCAGTTGGAATGAATTTGCCCAAGAGTCCATGATGTTCAGGCCTTCATTGATTTCATTGGTTATTTCTGTTATGTCATCTCTGAAGGGAATGTAGATTGTAACGTCATCTGCATAGATGAATAGGTTGAGGCCTTGATTGGATAGGGACTTTGCCAGTGGGATCATTATTATGTTGAAGAGTATTGGTGATAATGGTGATCCTTGGGGTACTCCGCAGGCTGCTTTCCATGGTGGTGATATGTTTGAGTTTGATTTTACTTGGTATGTTCTGGTGGTTAGAAAATCCTTGATCCGATGAGGGGATTCAAGATGGCGATCAAGCAGGATGTGCGATGAGGACGCTCCTAGAAAAACTTTCCAAAAGTTTTGTTTCTTATAATAATTATGCCAAAAAGGAAAGGAAAGCCGAGGGGACCACCTCTCCCGAAGCAAATTCCTTCCTTACCTGGGCAGCAGTCCATGTCTGCATATCTGGTTTCAACTCCAATCTCGGACGCATCCGCTAGCAGGGCAGAGAAGAGCCCCGCTCTAGAGAGCGAAGTATCGCTCAGTCCGTTGGGACCTTTGACCCTGACGCCGCCTCATACGCCCGGAGGTTCTGTACCGAGCCCTGAAGGAAAGGGGAACTCGAAGGAGTGGCGCTCTCCGGAGATGTCCGTGCAGCCCGAGGAGATCTTTGGGATGGCACAGGGAGACCAACGAACGCCGGAAGATCTGCTTGGGGCAATCGGCGGGAAGTCACCTGAAACAACAGCGCGGGCCTCAGCTTGCGCTTTGGCGATTGAACCGCTGAGAAAACGTCAAGTGGTGTCGTTGAAATCAATCTGGACAGCCCTCGAATCACTTCACAAGGTCTGTACTTCATTTATTACGTTGTCATTGAATAATTCTTCTCAGATAAATTCCTTAAAAGTTCAAATGGAGGGAATATTAATGAAGCAGACTAGTCTGGAAACACAAGTTGAAAAATTAAATCAGCAACAAGCCCAGATTTCCGGGGATTGCATATTAATCCACAGAAAAATTGAGAATATGGAAAATTACTAAAGAAATCTGAACTTGCGAATATTAAACTTTCCAAGATCTCAATTTGTGGTTCCTAAAGACATGTTTGCTAAATTCTTGAAAGAAATATATAAGTATTCTGAGCAAACAATCCCCCCAACTCAAAAAATGTATTATTTGGATGTGAAGACTCCTCCATTACAGGATAATTCTACGCAGGATATATCATCTGAAGCACTGGACTTGACAAACTTCCTAGAACAGTCGAAGGATAACAGAGACTAGAGCAACCTTGATAGTATCTTTCGTTTTTCTGCAAGATAAAGAATCTTTATTGAGACTTTATTTTAAAAACATGTGCCCTGAATTTAAAGGAAGCAAGGTCTCTATATTTCCAGACATTGCTCGATGGACTTAACAAAGACGGAAAAAATCCTGCTTATGAAACAGGAATCTTTGAATATAGGAGCAGTCTTCCAATTACGTTTTCCATGTAAATGTGTTTTGATATTTAAAGAGAAGAAATATGTGTTTTTTGAGCCAGATCAATTGAGGTCATTTCTTGATAAGAAGGGAGACCAGGGTTAATTTCAGATAAATGAGTCCTATATAAATATGGATAACCGCTGCTTGTTTTCCTTTAATTTAAAGTGTTCCAGCACCAACTTCCTTTGGTATTATTATATCTTGAATCCCTCTATTTGTGGACTATAATAACCAGCCGAATATATATTCTTTGTTTGTAAATTTATCTATTAAGTTAGAATATGTTTTCTTTTTTTCTTTAAAGGCTGATGTATCTTGTCAAAGAGTTATTCTTTGTATATTTTATATTAAAATGATAAAGGAAAAAGAAAAAGAAAACCCTTGATCCAGTTAAGTACATTTCCATCTATCCCAAAGTGGCCAAGGAGTCTTAGTAGTATATTGTGGTTTACCATGTCGAATGCGCTCGACATGTCGAATTGGAGGAGAAGTATGCTTTTACCTGTGGCTATTTCCTGCTTGAATTTCGCCAGGAGAGTGACTAGGACAGTTTCAGTACTATGGTGGGGGCGGAATCCTGATTGTGAGTCGTATAGTATTGAGAACTTGTCCATGTATTCCGTAAGCTGTTTGGTCACCAAGCTTTCCATCAGTTTGACTACTAGTGGGATAGACACAACTGGGCGGTAATTGGTGAGGTCGTTTGTGTTTTTTTTCGTGTCTTTTGGTATTGGAGTGAGTAGGATATTACCATATTCCTCAGGGAAGAGACCTCGTTGTAGCATGAAATTTAGGTGGGATGTGAGGTCTGCTATGAAGCAGCCGGGGGCAGATTTAAGTAGATGACTGGGACATATATCCAGTTTGCAGTGGGTGTTGGCGAACCTATGAGTCGCTTGAGTAACTGATTCAGTGGTGAGGAGGGTAAATGTTGACCAGATACGGTCAGCTGGGTATCCACCAGGGATTAGATCCAGGTCGTTGATGAAGTTTTTGATGTCGGTGTAGTGCTGAGGAAGTGTGCTGCATAGTTTTATTATTTTTTTGTTAACGCAGTGGCTTAGCTATGGGGGGCCACAGGGGCCTGGGCCCCCTAAAATTGGCTCTGGGGCCCCCAGTTTGGTTGGTGGGGGTCCTCAACCCCCGCCAGCTGAAGCGATTGTCCCGTTCTGGTCTCGCTGCCTTGCCTACCCTGCTGTCCTCACTTGAACCATGCACACTCGTTTTAGTGAAACTCAGCATGCGCAACACTTCGCACATGCTCAGTTTCATTAAAATGAGCGTGCAAAGTGCGACTGAGAACAGGACAGGCAATGCAAGACCAGTGCAGGACAAACCCTTCAGCTGGGGGGGTGGGGTTGGAGATCTCCACCAGCCAAGGTAGCTTTGTGCAGCGGCAGGGGGACAGCAGAAGCGGCAGAGGGGGGGGGGGGCGGCAGCAGGGAGGTGGGCCAAAATGTGCCCCCCCCACACTTTAGGCCCCCCCCCCCCGCATACTAATTCCTTAGCGTGCCTTATTAAGGGGTTCTTTTACTAGGCTGCGCTAGCATCATTGTGTGTTTTTGATGTTCGTTGAGGCCCCCTTTTACCACATTGGGAAAAAGGCTATCTTTTTACTGGTAAAGACATGGCTAAGCGGGAAGAGAACCATTTGCCACACGGCCATTTTGGCGGGGAGCACTTACCACCACCCATTGAGGTGGCGGTAAGGGCTCCTACTCTAACTCAGCAGTAACTGGGCAGAATATGGCGCTGCCTGAGTACCGTCACATAAGCACCGGTACTAAAAAATATAATCTATTTTTGTAGCGCCAGAAATGGTGCTTTCTGGGGATGGGCTAGTTCTGGACTGGCGCATGGCAAGCCTGTTGCCATTCGCCAACATTAGTAAAAGGGCCCCTAAGGGAATTTTAATGCATGATCTAAAACTGAAAACACTGGGAATGCCCCTTCTTGATATAGTGTTAGTTTTGAGCTTCCTGTGTATTAAAATCCTGTGTTGCAGAACGTTAAACCCCAAATTTAACACCCTTTAATGGATCAATAGTTTGGTAAAATGCCCTCTATGAGGCTAGTTTTCAAATAGTCCACAATGAAACAAAGTATGTGGATTTTAAGTCAGTTCTCGAAGGGGGTCTTTTACAAAGCTGGACTACTGATTCTAAGTGTGGCAAATGAGAGGAAGCCCATTCAGTTACCACCTTCCATGGGAGGGCATTCTACACATCCACACCTTCTCTGTGAAAAAAAATGTCCTGACATTACTCCTGAGTCTACCCCCCTTCAACCTCAATTCATGTCCTCTAGATCTACCGCCTTCCCGTTTGCGGATTAACACCTTTCAAATATTTGAACATCTGAATCATGTCACCCCTGTTTCTCCTTTCCTCTAAGGTATACATGTCCAGGTTGGCAAGTCTTTCCTTGTACGGTTTGCAACGCAAATCTCATACCATTTTTGTCGCTTTTCTTTGCACCACTTCCAGACTTTTTATATCTTTAGCAAGATACGGCCTCCAAAACTGAACACAATACTACAAGTGGGGCCTCATCAACAACTTGTAGAGGGGCATCAACACCTCCAGTTCCTACAGGCTTGCTCTCATTTGCCACCCGGCTTTGTAAAAGAAGTCCTAAATCCAGAGGCGTAGCCAGGTTTTGACAGCAGGGGGAGCAAACTTTTGTAAATTAGGCGCTAGTCAGTGTCAGACAGGCGGCAGTGCCGGTATTGTCGCTTAGGTGCAGTGACTGTGGCTGGCAGTGATTAACACAGGCTGCTTCTGCTGCATCCCACCTGCAAAGAACCTGAAAGTTAAATCAGGAGACGGGAGGTAGCTGAGGTCCCAGGACCTACCAGAGAAGGCAGCCTGTCTTCTTAACTACAAGTAAAATTATTCAAATTGTGGCCATCACCTCAGGAACACTCCTTCCACTAGTAGAAACTTTGTTTAAATCAGATGGGGTTTTGTTTGTGTGGTGACTCTACAGGATGTGGAGCCCATTAGTCCTTGAGCATTTTTATTTTTGGTGACAAGGGTCACCAAAGGCAGCCCTTGCCCTGGAGCCCACTTTCAAATACAGCCAGTATATGAAATAACACAAACAATACACTAAAGACACTAAAACCTATACAGAAAACGTACCACACCATATTCACCTATGAAAAGCTAGTACTATAAAATCTACACTGGGCCCTAGAGCACCAATATACCTGCACTACAAATATTACATGTAACCCTAGAACACCAACACATTTACTACTGGTAAAACAGAACAAGTGAGACTGCTAAACAGTTCTACGCAGAAACTACTTGCCCACAGAATACCACACCTTGGTCACACACCAAATATGAAACAAGGGATCACGTCACAAATATAAAGATAAAAATTGAATTGAGAACCCCAAGAATTCAAACTAGGCATGTTGCATAACATGGGAGAAATGAAAACACAAATGTATTTTTTCTTATACTGAAAAAAAAATACAAAAGACATCTGTGATGCACATTTCCCAAAGCTAACATATTCCACCAAATAAATTCAAAATAAAACACTTTTTTCTACCTTTGTTGTCTGGGTATTTTATTTTTTCAAGCATGTTGGTTCCAGTTTCTTTTCTGTTTTTCTGTCTGTCTTCTGCTCTCTTTCCAGTGGGTGCGGTCCATTTGTCCTATCTCCATTTTCATCTTATCTTCTTCTATTACCTCACTATATCTGTCTCTGATACATTTCCTCTTTCTCTTTTCTGTCTCTCCCCTTAGATTTTAACTTCTCACTCTTCAGTCCTCCACCTATATTTCACTCACCAGTACCTATCAACTTTCCATCTTCTCCTCTCACCCCTACCTCTCCTCTCACTCCTTCCCTAACCTTCTTTTTCACCCACTCCCTATTATACACTTCTACCCTCTGTACTTACCATCCTCCTCTCACTCATCTCTCCTTGAGAACCTTCATTGTCTCTGCCCACATTGTTGTACCATGCAAATATCTTCCCTCCCTCTCCCTTCTTATACTATTGTAGCCCAGCATCTCTTTGACCCCTCAACCCTTCTCTCTCCTCCACCCCTATGGTCTAGCAGTTCCCTATCCCCTCTATTTGTTCCCTCCATCCCTATTGTCTAGCAATTCCCTGACACTCTCTCCCCCTTTCCTCTTTATTGTGCCAGGAGACATGGCTACACAAATTCCCAATGCCATGTGCTTTCCAGGTTGTATAGACAGCAAACTTCACACCAGAAGTGAAAGCCTGCTAAGTGTACATAATCCAGGAAGGAACCAAGCCAAAAGGGTTTGTGTAGCTGCATCTCTCCCCTTCTTACTCTCTCTCTCGCTTCTCCTCCTCTGGTCTGCCATCTTCCGCTTCTCTTCCCGCTTTCCATCTTTATAACACCAGGCTTCCCAAAGCAGATTACACTAGTTAACATAAAATTTAATTTATCAGGAAACAGGATATCCTCACTGAAATTTGGCCATCTGTATAATATTGAGCAGTGTAGAAAAATGAGCACAAAATACAGAGTTTATTAGTGCTGTTTCTACCAGCTACAATAATTTTTAAAGCTATTTTAGTGATATTCAATTGTCATTTCATGATATTTATATCTACATATGGGACACTTTCAAATAAATAAAAAAGCTGTCAAATAAGTTAAAATAAAAAATATTTTGTCCTCCACTTTTTAATGCACTACCTATCCAACTGGAACAGCTTAAACATTTTAGGATGGACCATGCATAGGCAGTCCCTTACTTCTAATAATCATTTTTTATATTGTTTTGGGTCAAAAGGCTAGATAGCCTCACCCAGTCTCCTGTTTTGTCTAACCTCCTTGCCTTCAACCCCCCTCCCTCTATCCAGTACCCTCTGTTTCCCCTCTCTCTCTCCCCTGCCACCATCAATCCCCCTTCCCAAGTCCAGCATCCTCTGTTTCCCCTTTCTCTCTTCACTGTCATCATTTCCCCTCCCCAGGTCCAACATCCTCTGTTTCCCCACTGCCACCATAAATCCCCCTCCCCAAGTCCAGCATCCTGTTTCCCCTCTCTCTCTCTCTCTCTGCCGCCATCAATCACCCTCCCCAAGTGCAGCACCCTGTTTCCCCTCTCTCTCTCTCTCTGCTGTTGCCATCAATCTCCCTCCCTAAGTCTTGCACCCTCTGTTTCCCCCCATTACTGCTGACGCCGCCACCCAAACCGTCAAGCCTTCTCTGTTTAGCTGTTCCCTACAGCCATAACACGCTGCTTGCCTGAGCCGGTGTTGGATCCTCCGCGCCTCGACGCAAGTGTACTTCCTGTTTACGCGAGGGTGGGTCACGCAAGCAGAGGGAAGGATCCATCCAACACCGGGTCGCTCAAACAAGGCAGCCAGCAAGCGTGTTATTGCTGCAGGGGCTGCTAAAGAGTAGGCTTGACAGTACGGGAGGGGGGGTTGGAAGAGGGAGAAGAACAGAAAGTGGTCTTGCACTTGCTGGAATGGTGGGGTGAGAAGGAACGGAAACGGAGGGGAGAAAGTTACTGCAAATTTAAAAAAAAATCCTTGCTGCAGTGTGCCGACCATGCCGGTAACTGCATAGGCGCCATTTTTTTTAATCCATTTGGGGGAGTGACCGCTCCCCCTGCGCCCCACCTAGCTACGCCACTGCCTAAATCTCAAATTACAGACATATCTTTGGAAATGCCACCTCCCTGTATTATTTTTAACGTCTTCTCTTGATAGGAAACTCAAAGCATGCATTTTGTAGATTAGAACAGCTTGCATCCTTTCAGTAGAGGAAAATATTCTATGTGAAACAAGTATGGTTTCCAAAAATGGTTTTGAAAATTTTCATCTAAGTGTGCTTCGAAATTAGGAGCCTTTTACCTTCACACCCAATTGTACTTTCCCATTCTTCAGCTTCATCACTATCTGAGGAACATCTGCTTTAAGAACCTTCTGGGTGAAGAGATCTTTTTTGATGAGAATGGAGACCTTTCTGTTGGATACGATATAGTAAATGTGGCCTTTCTCCCTAATGGCACCTTGAGGGCGCTTCGGATTGGAACTTATAACTCTTATGCTCCTCCTGGGCAAGAGTTTGCTATTAATGAGAAGGCAATCATTTGGGAGAGCTCATTCATTCAGGTGAGAATTAGGTGAGACAATGTGATGAAAGGCACATGAGCTCATAAAATACTAGCAGGTCAATATTCAGCTAGCGGCGGTCAGTGTTTTTTAAAGAGATGACCACCACCAGGTAAGTTAGACCTCAATATTCAATGCTGAGCAATGCCTGGGTCCTGGCATTGAACAAGAATATCACTGGTATCCACATAACTTTCTGGTCTGCCCCGATTCCCCCTGGGCTGTCCTGGCACCTGCCCAGATAGTGCTGGAGCAGTCAGAGCTGATATTCCACGACATTGCCAGGTTAGGTGTCGCTGAATATTGGTTTAAGTGGGAGGAAAAAACAGTAGAGGAAAAAGGAAGACCTCTCGCAGATGGTGTCCAAAATATTCTTTTATTTCAATAATCTTCAAGAACAACAAAGGAGACCCGATATGACTCGTGTTTCAGCCCTACTGGCCTGCATCAGGGGTCTAGAATTTAGTCAGATCATTCATATTTCCAGATTTAGCCAGCGTTCTATTGTCCAAGTGCTTTCTTTTTAGCGATTACCAGTGGAGATTTTCTCTGATGATCTTTTTGGAAATATGTATGATATGACCAAATTCTTTGTTGTTCTTGAAGATTATTGAAATAAAAGAATTTTTTGGATACTATCTGCAAAGAGGTTTTCCTTTTTCCTCTACTGTTTTTTTTCACCTGGTGTATCCTATCCATGGAGGTTTCTTCCTTTTGTTTGTGACTTAAGTGGAGGAAACTACACTGAATATCACCCCCCCCCCCAAGTTTAACTTAACAAATTCAAAGCAGATAACGTAATATCAAACTTTACAAGATATTAAGCAATGTTTCAAGAATAAGAGCAAAGCAAAACACATACAATCAGAAAAACTCTGAAAATATCATACAGTGTATGATATTCAAGTTGGGTGCTAACAATCAATTATTGGCACTAATTGGCAATAACTAGAATTGACACACATCTTGCAAGGTGCTATTCTATAAAGATGTGCCTGTAAATTCTTATGTACAGCTGCGAAAAGAGGGTGTGGCCATGGGAGGGGCATGAACAGGTCATGGGCATTCCATGAATTTGCGCATAGTGTTACAGAATATTGCAGATCTGTGCCTAATTCTATTATTCTAGATCTGTCGCCCCCAGGATACAAATCACACACTGGACCAGAAAAGAAAAAGAGGCAGAGGCTTAGCACTAATCTATCGATCCCATTTTACCACCGAAACCACTGCCGAGTCCATAATACCCCAACTTGAAATTGCCTCAATCAGAATCCACAACAAAACCCTACGTGACCATTTGAATTGTGTCCTGTTTTATAGACCCCCAAGCAATTGGAACGAAGGCCAGACCAACTTCATGGACTTCATCTCAAATACATGTGTAACCAACTCCAATATACTAGTTCTAGGAGACATCAACCTCCACTTAGAAGACCCAAACTCTATCAACGCATGAGAATGCAAAGAATTCCTCCACCTTTGGGATTTCAAATGGCCACAACCACAAGCCACCCATGTCAAAGGGCACACTCTCGATCTCATCTCACACAAACGTCCAACAGACCAGAACTTAATAATAACAGATATCAAATGGACAGAAATACCCTGGTCCGATCACTTTAAACTAAACTTGTCCCTACACTGGTGGAAGAAAGGTCTACAACGAATACAAGAACACACCTCCTACAACACAAGAGGTCAAGTCAACACGAAAACATTCTGGCAACTGATGTAAGATAACGAGTGGACAGTACAAACGGACTCTGTCCACTACCTCACAGAATGGGACAAGATGCAAAAACATACTGGATGAAATAGCACCCACACGAACAAGAACCTTGCACAAGCATAACTCGATACCATGGTTCAACGCTGAACTGAAAAAGCTGAAAACATATACCAGACAACTTGAACGAGCATGGAGAAAAACAAAAAATGAGCATACACTCAACACATGGAGACAAATACAAAGAAAATACAAATACGCAATAAGACAGACCAAAAGATCCTACTACAAAACTAAAATAGGGACAGACTAGAAAGACACGAAAAAATTATTCCAACTTGTGAACAAACTTTTATACACCAGCTCGGTCACTACAACGAATACAGACACTGGCTAACTATTTCAATGAAAAAATTGTAAACCTATGCAACATTCTACCTCAGGACAACCCCGACATCAAAAACTTCATCAAGGAGCTGGACCCAACCACTGGTAAATACCCAGCTGACCGGATCTGGATAAGCTTCGCCCCCATCACCGTCGAAACTGTTGCCAAGCGATTAGCAGGTTCTTCAAAACCCACTGCAAACTAGACACCTGCCCCAGCTATCTAATGAAATCCACCCCTGACCGCTTCATAGCAGACCTTACATCTCACATAAACTACATGCTCCAGCAAGGTCTCTTCCCTAAGGATAATGGCAACATCCTACTCACCCCAATACCTAAAGATACCAAGAAAAAAACAAATGAAATCACTAACTACCATCGAGTAGCATCTATCCCGCTGGTAGTCAAACTAATGGAAAGCATGGTAACTAAACATCTCACAGATTATATAATCAAATTCTCAATACTTCATGAATCACAGTCAGGTTTTCACCCCCTCCACAGCACTGAAACAGTACTAATCACTCTCCTAGCCAATTTCAAGCAGAAAATAGCAACAGGCAAAAACATCCTCCTCCTCCAATTCGACATGTCTAGTGCATTTGACATGGTAAACCATAACATACTAACAAGATTACTAGATACGTTCGGGATTGGCGGAAACATACTTAGTTGGATCAAGGGCTTCCTAACCACAAGAACATATCAAGTAAAATCCAACACTAACATATCACCACCGTGGAAAGCAGACTATGGAGTACCACAAGGATCACCGCTATCACCGATCCTATTCAACCTAATGGTGACCCCACTAGCCAAATCCTTATCCAACCAAAGCCTTAACCCTTTCATATATGCAGATGATGTCGTCATATACATTCCTTACTATACCAAACTGATAGAAATTACTAACGAAATAAACCTCAGTATGAACATCATGGACTCCTGGGCAAATGCATTTCAACTAAAACTTAATAAAGAAAAAACACATTGTCTCATCCTCTCATCCCCACACAACGCGGATAACCCCACAAGTATCAACTCCCTAAACTGCACCCTTCCTATTTCAGACAGCCTGAAAATCCTCGGCGTTACAATAGATCGTAACCTAACACTAGAGAACCAACTGGCATCCACAACAAAGAAAATGTTCCACTCAATGTGGAAACACAAACGCGTGAAACAATTCTTCCAGAGGAAAACCTTCCGCAACCTGATAAAATCAACAGTACTAAGCCATGTAGACTACTGCATGGAATTTATGCGGGATGCAAAGAGCAAATCCTAAAGAAACTCCAGACAGCTCAGAACACGGCAGCTAGACTTATATTTGGAAAAACATGATTTGAAAGCATAAAACCACTCCGCGAAAAACTACACTGGCTCCCAATCAAAGAACGCTTTGCTTTTAAAATCTGCACCATGGTTCATAAAATCATCCAGGAGAAGCCCTGGGATACATGATAAACTTGGTTGACTTACCAATAAGAAACACATCCAAATCAACACGAACATACCTAAACTTACACTATCCAAGCTGCAAAGGACTTAAATACAAATCAACTTACGCATCCAGCTTTTCCTACATATGCACTCAACTGTGGAACACACTACCAAAAACCGTGAAAATGACGTGCGACCACCTAAACTTCAGGAAATTACTAAAAACTCATCTGTTTAAAAAGGCATACCCTACCGATCCAACTTAGACAACGGATCCCTGCAACACAACAAACTAAAATGCGTAATGGACATAACACAACCCTCCCAATGAACCATTCCTTAATTTGGCTATGCCACACGAACACAATCTTACCATAATATCACTTGTATTTGTTCACACTGGAGTCTGCAAACGCCACTCTGGCACTATGTAAGACACATTGAGCCTGCAAATACGTGGGAAAATGTGGGGTACAAATGTAACAAATAAATACATAAATAATTTAGGCATGAGGGTTTACGCCCAGTTTCAGTTGGTTGAAAACCTCACACCTTTAGATCCTGGAGCTACGTGGTATTCTACAAATGGTGCCCAACTCGGAATGAAGTTTATAGAATAGCGTTTAGTGCTTATTTTGTTCAGCACTGATTTTTCAGAGCCATATATAGGATTTGGGGAGATATGATTGAGATCTACAAAATCCTGAGTGGTGTAGAACAAGTAGAAGTAAATCAATTTTTTACTTGTTCCAAAAGTACAAAGACTAGGGGACACTCGAGAAAGTTACATGGAAATACTTTTAAAACAAATAGGAGTAAATATTTTTTCACTCAACGAATAGTTAAGCTCTGGAACTCTTTGCTTGAGGATGTGGTAACAGCAGTTAACGTATCTGGGTTTAAAAATGGTTTGGACAAATTCCTGGAGGAAAAGTCCATAGCCTGCTATTGAGACAAACATGGGAAGCAACTGCTTGACCTGGAATTTGTAGTATGGAATGTTGCTACTCTTTGAGATTCTGCATGGAATCTTGTTACTCTTTAGGATTCCAGAATCTTGCTATTCTTTGGGGTTCTACATGAAATCTTGTCACTCTTTAGGATTCTAGAATCTTGCTTTTTTTGGGGTTCTACATGGAATGTTGCCACGATTTGGGTTTCTGCCAGGTACTTGTGACCTGGCTTGGCTACTGTTTGGAAAGCAGGATACTGGGCTAGATGGACCATTAGTCCGACCCAATATGGTTACTCTTATATAACCCACCATGTCCAAACTCCACCCCTGTATATGCTCACCTGTCAAATATGTGCTATGTAATATATGTATGTATTTAAAGAATAGCATATAGGCACATATTCATCAATTATGTATGTATATTCGCTAGTATTCAAAGGATCATTTTCAGTGGCATGTAACAGTTGAGTACCACTAAAAATGATTGGTTATTGCCAAATGCAAAACCGCCTATTTTGTGGTCTTATGGGGGTGGAATCAACACTTGGCTGGTTAAATACCGTTATTCAGCACTTAACCAACCAAGGTCACCGCATAAATAGAATCACATAAAAGTCAGAACTATCTTTGGGGCCCTTTTACTAAGGCTTGATAGGCTTAATGATGCCTACCGTGCACTAAAAGGGTACTACCGTGGGATACGCTGAGGCATCCCGTGGTAATTTTCCACTCAGCGTGCCCATGGGCAGAGAATAGGTGTGCCTGCGCTAATCGGGTAGTCTGGGCACATTACCATATTCTACTCAATTAGTATGGGAGTAGCTTGGAACCCTTACCACCTCCTATATAGATGGAGGTAACTGCCCCCACTGTAATGGCCACACACTAATGGGGAAATTAGTGTGTGGCCATTACAAAAAAATATGGCAAGGAAGCCATTTTGTTGCCAGACTAAAAGTGGCCACAGCGCATGGAAACTCCATGCACCAACACCAGTGCCGGCCACTTTTTAGCACATTTTTTAATGGACTCCTTTATATGGTAACCTACTGGCTCCATGGACCCAGAATTCAATGCCGAAGTCCAGACGTGTCCCGAAATTGAATTTCTGGGCATAACGCCAGCAGTGGTCAGCAAAATATTGAGCGCCACTGGGTGAATATGGACCACTAAATATTTACATACATAATATGCATGTAAAAATAGTGTCTATTTTATAGAATTATCTCATATGTTAAGGACAACTCAAAGAAATGGACTAAATTGGTCCGTTGACTTAAAATAAATCTAACTCTACATCTAAACAAATTTGATGAAAAATGATATAGTATTCTCTCACCGTCTAGACCCCACCATCGTCTGTGTGCAGCAAAAGTTGTTCTCCTGGGTACCAGAAACTGAGCAGAAAGGAAGCCCCATCATGCTGCCATGACTGCGCTCCCTGTCCTGATGGAGAGTTTTCCAACCAAACTGGTAGGTGATGCCAATGTAATTCACACAGGGGCCCTTTTACTAAGCTGTGGTAAAAAGGACCCTGGACTATGCTCAGGGGCGTTTTTTGCCATGCGCTGAGGCCCTTTTTACAGCAACAAGTATAAAGGCTGAAAAAACAGACATGGCCATGCTGCAGCATTGGTCTTACCGCATGGCCATGCAGGAGGAAATGCAGTGCTCTGGGGATGGAACTACCGTTGGTGCCCACATTGGCCGGTGTAGCTCCAGATTGGCCCATGGTGGGATTACCGCCACTTAGTAAAAGGGTCCCACAGTAATTACAAGTCACAATTGTGCAGGAGAAAAATTGTTTTGTTTCATTTTATTTGCTTTCTGTTTTTAAATTTTTACGTCATGTATTTTTGTTTCATCTTGTTTACCTTAATTTATAATTCTTTTTATTTTTAGTATTTCAAATTTTTGTTTCATTTTGTTTCCTTGCCTTTTCTTTCTTTTGTTTTTTTTTAAACATTTTTCATCACGTATTTTTCTTTCATTTTGTTTACTTTTTTTTTTTCAATTACAAGTTTATACAAACATTTCAAGATATACTCTTGATTAAGCATAGTGTGGTAAACATTACAATGATTTTAAGATAATGAAGAATAATTATAATAAAGGTAATAAATTTAGTTTCCAACACTCAAGTCCACTATTTTTTGGATCCAAGATGTTAACAGCAGGAATTTTAAGGAAAAAAGAAATCATTAAAGTTAGTCAAGCACAGATATGGATAGAGATAAACATTAAATTAAATTCCTTCAGTTCTTCTTGAAGCAATAAAAGATGACAATTGTGAAGGGTCCATGAAAACATATTTGATTGAGTTCAACCGAATAATACACTTGCACGGGAACCTCAAATAAAATACCCCTTTAAGTTGCAAGATAGCTGGTTTAAATAACAAAAATTGTTTACGTCTTTTCTGGGTCTCTTTCGAAACATCAGGAAATAGACGTATTCTTTGGCCCAGGAATAGTTTATCCCGGTGCTTAAAGAATAATCATAAAAACCATTGCTTATCAGGAATCAATGTTAAAGTAGCCACCAAGGTGGCTGCTTCTGCTTGTTGAGTTTCGGAGGTCTCCAGAAGAGCAGTCAAATTCAAAGACTCTTTTTTCTCCTGTTGGGATGATTCCTTATTTTGTTTACTTTCATTTTTTTTTTTTATCATTACTATCACATATTTTGTTTCATTTTGTTTACTTTCATTTGTTTTATTTTTTAATATTTTTTCATTGTGTATTTTTCTTTCATTTTGTTTATCTACATTTGTTATTTTTTTTTATATCATGTATTTTTCTTTCATTTTGTTTAATTTTAAGGCCCTGTTTACTAAGCTCTGTTATAGGCGCATTAGCATTTTTAACGCACATTAACCATATATGCGCATAAACCGTGTACGTGCCTACAATATCCCTATAGATGCCTACACGGTTAGCATGTGCTCTAATTGCAGGCATGTTAAAAATCCTAATATGTCTTAGTAAACAGGGCCCTTAATTTATTATTTTTTTAATTTCTAGTATATATTTTTCTTTCATTTTGTTTATTTTCATTTCTTTTTTTTTTGTTTTTACATTTTTTTCATCGCATAGTTTTCTTTCATTTTGTTTACTTTAATTTGTTATATATATATATATATATATATACAGTGGGGGAAATAAGTATTTGATCCCTTGCTGATTTTGTAAGTTTGCCCACTGACAAAGACATGAGCAGCCCATAATTGAAGGGTAGGTTATTGGTAACAGTGAGAGATAGCACATCACAAATTAAATCCGGAAAATCACATTGTGGAAAGTATATGAATTTATTTGCATTCTGCAGAGGGAAATAAGTATTTGATCCCCCACCAACCAGTAAGAGATCTGGCCCCTACAGACCAGGTAGATGCTCCAAATCAACTCGTTACCTGCATGACAGACAGCTGTCGGCAATGGTCACCTGTATGAAAGACACCTGTCCACAGACTCAGTGAATCAGTCAGACTCTAACCTCTACAAAATGGCCAAGAGCAAGGAGCTGTCTAAGGATGTCAGGGACAAGATCATACACCTGCACAAGGCTGGAATGGGCTACAAAACCATCAGTAAGACGCTGGGCGAGAAGGAGACAACTGTTGGTGCCATAGTAAGAAAATGGAAGAAGTACAAAATGACTGTCAATCGACAAAGATCTGGGGCTCCACACAAAATCTCACCTCGTGGGGTATCCTTGATCATGAGGAAGGTTAGAAATCAGCCTACAACTACAAGGGGGGAACTTGTCAATGATCTCAAGGCAGCTGGGACCACTGTCACCACGAAAACCATTGGTAACACATTACGACATAACGGATTGCAATCCTGCAGTGCCCGCAAGGTCCCCCTGCTCCGGAAGGCACATGTGACGGCCCATCTGAAGTTTGCCAGTGAACACCTGGATGATGCCGAGAGTGATTGGGAGAAGGTGCTGTGGTCAGATGAGACAAAAATTGAGCTCTTTGGCATGAACTCAACTCGCCGTGTTTGGAGGAAGAGAAATGCTGCCTATGACCCAAAGAACACCATCCCCACTGTCAAGCATGGAGGTGGAAATGTTATGTTTTGGGGGTGTTTCTCTGCTAAGGGCACAGGACTACTTCACCGCATCAATGGGAGAATGGATGGGGCCATGTACCGTACAATTCTGAGTGACAACCTCCTTCCCTCCGCCAGGGCCTTAAAAATGGGTCGTGGCTGGGTCTTCCAGCACGACAATGACCCAAAACATACAGCCAAGGCAACAAAGGAGTGGCTCAGGAAGAAGCACATTAGGGTCATGGAGTGGCCTAGCCAGTCACCAGACCTTAATCCCATTGAAAACTTATGGAGGGAGCTGAAGCTGCGAGTTGCCAAGCGACAGCCCAGAACTCTTAATGATTTAGAGATGATCTGCAAAGAGGAGTGGACCAAAATTCCTCCTGACATGTGTGCAAACCTCATCATCAACTACAGAAGACGTCTGACCGCTGTGCTTGCCAACAAGGGTTTTGCCACCAAGTATTAGGTCTTGTTTGCCAGAGGGATCAAATACTTATTTCCCTCTGCAGAATGCAAATAAATTCATATACTTTCCACAATGTGATTTTCCGGATTTAATTTGTGATGTGCTATCTCTCACTGTTACCAATAACCTACCCTTCAATTATGGGCTGCTCATGTCTTTGTCAGTGGGCAAACTTACAAAATCAGCAAGGGATCAAATACTTATTTCCCCCACTGTATATATATATATATATATATTAGCAATAACAAGATGGGTATAAAATGATAGCAATCCAATTTTCAAACAAAGATGAATACTAAGGCATGCCAACGGATTTAGCGCACGCTAACAATTAGCATGTGCTAAATGCTGTGCAGCCCATTATATACTGTACCTACAGGCTGCATGGCACGTGATGTAAGGCACATACTAATTCATCAGAATGCACTACATCTGTTAGCATGCCTTAGTAAAAGGACCCCTTTTGGTCACATAGATCCAGGGAAATCTTCAGCCAAGCATAAATGCCTACATTTTCAGTGTGAATTTAGATGCCAAAATGTAGTTCCTTGGATTTAGGTACTTATCCTTGTCTGAAAATGGATGCTTTTTTTTCTGTCAAGCCACAATGCCCTTTTTCCTTCTCCGTGCACTTTTCAAATTGAGTAGGAAGTATCCAGATTTCTCAAAGCAGCAGGCAAGTGGAGAGATGTCACAGATGCTTTCAAATTCTTTTTTTTAACTCTTAAAAGGAGCAGAAGGAAGGAGAATGACAGGGGAAGAGAAAGTAGGCCACTTAGCTTCAATTTTGTTTAATTGAATGACAGGGAGGGATGACAAGGGCAGAAATATTTAGAACTGTTCTGCCAGCACCTAAATTTGGCAGCCCACTTAAGGTTGCCAGTACTGAAAATCGTAGCCATAGATGAGGTGTATATGCTTGTGCCTAGATAGCAGAAGAATACACATGGGGGGAATTCTGCAAATGGCACTGTTCCCTCTAAGCTGAGTGAAAGTCCTTCAACTGCATTGCTGCCACAGGGGGGCGGTGCTTCAATACAGTGTTTTCAATTGCTAGGGACAGGCAGGTTCCCTGGAATCCTGCAGAGCTTGCCTGGTCCTCACTGTTGAAAATGTGATAGTGAAAAAGCGCCACCCACTTGCAGCACGGTAGGTGGAGGACTCCCTCACAGCTTAGACGGAACAGTATTCCTGTGCCCAAATTTGGGTGAGGAAACCTGGTGTAAATCCTGGCACCCTAATTGGGCACAGAATCCCATCAACCAGACCTACCAACCAGAAACACATTTAGATCAACAATTTAACAACAAAAAATGACTGCTAACTGATTAAGGGGTCCTGTTACAAAGCTGCGGCTGAGGCCTCCTTTTACCGCAACAGGTAACAGGCAGGTTTCCCTTACTTGCCGCACAGCCATTTCGGGGGGGGGGGGGGGGAGCACTTACTGCCACCCATTGAGGTAGTGATAAGAGCTGTCGCTCTAACCCAGCGGTATCCGGGCAGTGAATGGCACTGCCTGATTACCACTGGGTACACACTGGTGCTACAAAAATTGAAATATTTTTGCAGCACCGGAAATGGTGCACGCTGGAGGAGGCTACTGCCGGGCTGCTGTGGTAGCCTGGTGGTACTTTCCTTTTAGCAAGCAGTAAGCCTCCGTTGGGCTTACCGCCACTTTGTAAAAGGGCCCTTAAATCACTTGTTCAGGGCTATCCACTAATTTTCAGCAGCATTTAACTGGTTAGCATCGCTGAAAAATTAGTGGTTAGAGTTTAAATGAATACTGGCTATTTGGGAGGGGGGGCACTGATATTCAACACTTAACCAGCCAGGGTAACAGCATAAATGGGACAACATAAAATACAGTCCTATCTTTGGGTCGTTTTACTAAGCTGCGGTAAAAATGACCTTGTTCTAGTGGCGGGGGCTGTTTTAGTAATGCACTGTGGCAGAGGGTTAAAAGGCTGAAAAAAGACACACGCTTCCCATTGAGGTGGTGGTGAGGGCTCCCATGCTAACTCAGTGCTAACCAGCCAGCGTGCAGCGCTGCCCGATTACCCCCGGGTAACCCCCTTTGGAAATATGTTTTGAATATTTCCGCTAGAGAGAGGTGTGACCAGCAGAAGAAAGGGGGTGTTGATGCCTCTGTATAAGTCGTTGGTGAGGCCCCATCTAGAGTATTGTGTTCAGTTTTGGAGGCCGTATCTTGCTAAGGATGTAAAAAGAATCGAAGCGGTGCAAAGAAAAGCTACGAGAATGGTATGGGATTTGCGTAACAAGACGTATGAGGAGAGACTTGCTGACCTGAACATGTATACCCTGGAGGAAAGGAGAAACAGGGGTGATATGATACAGACGTTCAAATATTTGAAAGGTATTAATCCGCAAACGAACCTTTTCCGGAGATACGAAGGCGGTAGAACAAGAGGACATGAAATGAGATTGAAGGGGGGGCAGACTCAAGAAAAATGTCAGGAAGTATTTCTTCACGGAGAGAGTGGTGGATGCTTGGAATGCCCTCCCGCAGGAGGTGGTGGAGAGGAAAACGGTAACGGAATTCAAACATGCGTGGGATAAACATAAAGGAATCCTGTTCAGAAGGAAAGGATCCTCAGGAGCTTAACCGAGATTGGATAGCAGAGCCGGTAGTGGGAGGCGGGGCTGGAGGTTGGGAGGCGGGGATAGTGCGGGGCAGACTTATACGGGCTGTGCCAGAGCCAGTGGTGGGAGGCGGGACTGGAGGTTGGGAGGCAGGGATAGCGCTGGGCAGACTTATACGGTCTGTGCCAGAGCCGGTGGTGGGAGGCGGGGATAGTGCTGGGCAGACTTATACGGTCTATGCCAGAGCCGGTGGTTGGGAGGCGGGGCTAGTGCTGGGCAGACTTATACGGTCTGTGCCCTGAAGAGCACAGGTACAAATCAAAGTAGGGTATACACAAAAGTAGCACACATGAGTTGTCTTGTTGGGCAGACTGGATGGACCGTGCAGGTCTTTTTCTGCTGTCATCTACTATGTTACTATGTTACTATGTTACTATGTTACTATGTAAATGCCACAAAGATGTGAAACAAACAGTAAATATATCAGCATCTATGACAGCTTCAGACATTATGGCTAATCCTATTAGAGCAACAAGCAGGTCCCTAGAGTAGCCTAAGGATCAGTGCAGTGCACTGTAGAGAAAGTGACCCAGGCATATATCCCACTCTCACTGGTGCACTTGCGGTGAAACATTTTGTAGGGCTCCTCATACACTATAAGGGGGTAACGGTGAAATGGGACCTGGGACCTTTTATCTGAAGCCCACTGCAGTGCCCCCTAGGGTGCCCCACTGCTCTGCTGGGATGTCAATGTGGCCGGTGTACTATGAATGCTGGCTCCTCCTGCATCCCAATGGCTTGTGTTTGAGCATTTTTCCTTGGAAATGTTTTTTTTTCTGAAAATTATTCTAAAAGATAGATGCACAGAGCACTAAAACATCTAGCAAATGGGCATTTTCAAAACAAAGAGACATTTTTCTACTTTGAAAATGGCCATGTTTGCTATTTTTAAATGTTTTGGTTTTTTTTTTGCGAAATGTCCAAAATCAGATTTAGACATCATATCGAAAATGCCCCTCT
This sequence comes from Microcaecilia unicolor, assembly GCF_901765095.1. Classification (NCBI taxonomy): domain Eukaryota; kingdom Metazoa; phylum Chordata; class Amphibia; order Gymnophiona; family Siphonopidae; genus Microcaecilia; species Microcaecilia unicolor. The sequence goes on from NC_044033.1 coordinate 337,294,975, forward strand.
AAGTATTTGAAAAGAAAATGCATCCAGTCTTTAAAAAAAATGTGCTGAAACATTCTAAGGACATTTTCTTCGTTCACAGACACGGACAGCTGTACGAGGTGCCCAGAGGATCAGTGGCCCAATAAGGAAAGAAATTCCTGCCTCCCAAAAGTCACACACTATTTGTTCTTCAAAGAACCCTTGGGCCTAGCTCTAACTCTCATCAGCATTTTTTCCTTTTTCATCACTGCTGTCATTTTTGGTATCTTTATTCATTACCGAGACACTCCCATAGTGAGAGCCAATAACCAGAATCTCAGCTACATCCTTCTCATCTCCCTCATGCTCTGTTTCCTCTGCTCATTACTTTTCATTGGCCGTCCTAAAAACTTAACCTGCGTTATTCGACAAACTGCTTTTGCAATAACTTTCTCTATCGCACTGTCCTCCATACTGGTAAAAACTATCATTGTGGTCATGGCTTTCCAAGCTACAAGGCCTGGAAGCAAGCTCCGGAAATTGATGAATACCAGAGTTTCCAACTTTATCGTCCTTTCCTGTTCCCTTCTTCAGGCTGTTCTGTGTCTAGTTTGGATGGGTATTGCTCCTCCATTTGTGTATTTTAATACACAATCAGAAATTGGAATATTAATAATTGAATGTAATGAAGGGTCAATAATTGCATTTTATTGTGTTCTGGGTTACCTGGGATTTCTGGCTGGTGTCAGCTTCATCGTAGCTTTCCTAGCAAGAAATCTCCCCGACAGTTTCAATGAGGCCAAGCACATCACCTTCAGCATGCTGGTGTTCTTCAGTGTCTGGATCTCCTTCATCCCAACATATCTGAGCACCAAGGGCAAGTACATGGTGGCAGTGGAGATATTTGCTATCCTGGCTTCAAGTGCAGGACTGCTGGTCTGTATCTTCTTCCCAAAATGTTATATTATTTTAGTCAAGCCTTATATGAACAATAGGAAGCACCTAACGAAGAGCAACAACAGTTAAATATTTTATACTGATGATGATAAAGAAAAAGTTATGCTGGTCATAGGTTTTTGTGCATTTTTCTATCAAACTTTTTTTTTGTTTTTGAAAATGGTCCTGAAAGATAGATGCACTGAGTGAAAAAAAATGTCTAGCAAATGGCCAATTTTGAAACAGAAAGTTGGATGTTTTTCTGTTTTGAAAATGGGCATGTTTGCTACTGGATATTTGAATATTTTTTTCAAAAACATCCAAAATTGGATATAGACGTTATATCAAAAATGCCCCTGTTGGTATACCTTGTCCTAAGCTATTGAATAATTTTCATGTACTTCTCCACTAAGAGCTTTCCTTGACAAGTTGAAGCCAGGATTTTAAACATTTTTATTCATTAAGGGCTTCTTTTACAAAGCCATGCTAGCAATTCCCATGTGGCAAATGAGAGGAAGCCAATAGGAATCTGCTGCACCAAGAATCAGTAGTGCAGCTTTGTAAAAGTGGCTCTGAGATTGTCCCTAACTAGGTTGATACTGTATTTTTGCAACTCCCACTCCCCTTTGTCCTTTTCTTCCTATCCTGTCCTATTTGATATTGCATTTCCTTTTTTTTTTTGATGGAATTTTAATATTGTAGTTTTTTTTTCTATTTGAGCGATATATCAACTAAAGGCTTTCTTATTTTCAGCCACCTTTGGTGGTTAGTTTTTATTTTGGAGCACTCCCCATTGGGCTGTCCCCGGGGGAAGGGACGTGTGCAGGTGTTCCTGCATCTGTTGATACAATGTTGTGTGTATGCTCTATTTCTTTGCTTCTCTTTCCTGGAAAAAATGACATTCTTTTCCTTTTTAAGATTTAAGTTTTTATTCTGTTGATAACTGCTCAGAATGTATGGGCAATAAACCAAACTTTTAATAAACTTGGAATCCTGGGAATAAATAAAACTTGAAAACTTGAAACTTGATTGCTTGCATATCTTATGCAGAAAGAAACTTTCACACTCCCCACATATCTACAAAGTATGTAGGTAATTTTTCTCCTGTACTTTGCACTAATTTTTGCAATGAAATAAGTGTGTATTTTTAAATTGACTATTAAAAAGTCCCTTTATAAACTTGGACCTCCTTTGTCTGTAGGTACTTTAAAATTTTATTTTATTTAAAATAGCATGCATATTTTGGGGGAAAATAGTAGGTATCTTGAGGTTTATTTTAGAAGTCTTATTCACAATTTCCACATGGAAATTTGACATTTATATGTGCAAACCACATCCTTATGTAAATGACTTTGAAACGACTCAGTTTACAGGTGGCACAAAGAAAATGGTTTATTGAAGGAACACAGACCCCATATGGCCTGGTCTTGGCAGTGTCTGAATTAGGGGTATATTTTCTACAAATAAGATAAAATTGACTAATTACATATATAGTTGTAAATAAATAAGCACAATTGAAAATAAAAAAGTAATAAAATCCATACCAAAGTAAAAATTGTATAAATGAATATGAATAAACTACATAAATCACATTTGAACTGTCCAAAAATCATATAAAAATGTATACACATAAACCTTCATGATTGACAGTGAGAAATCCTTAATGCATGATAAAAGTGAAGAATGATGCTAAAACAATCTTTGCATATCAATTGTCACACTGTGAACATTAGATGCCAATAAATAACTTGATACAAATGTATACAACAAAACTTTGTCATATGCTACACTACTAATAATTTCTATGGCGCTAGTAGACATATGCAGCGCTATACACATTATATACAGGTGCTTTCTCTGTCCCTAGGGGGCTCACAATCTAAGTTTTTTGTACCTAGGGTAATGGAGGGTTAAGGGGTCCTTAGCTTGCAGTAGTGTAGGCATGGGTTTTGGGCACGCACCGATCCATTTTTCAGCACGCCTGTAAAAAAGGCCTTTAAAAATTTTTTTCCTGAAAATGGATGTGTGGCAAAATCAAAATTACTGCATGTCCATTTTGGGTCTGTGACCTTACCACCAGCCATTGACCTAGTAGTAAAGTCTCACGCAGTAACCGGGCGGTAATGACCTACGCGCATCAAATGCCACTTGGCGCATGCCTGATACGCACATCTGAAAATAAAATTTTTTAGCCCTGCATATCAGAAGAGTGCCAAAAATGAAATTACCACAAGAGTCACGTGGTAACCAGGTGGTAACTCCATTTTGGCATGCATTGGGTGCGCATAGACACTTAGGCAGCTTAGTAAAAGGGACCCTAAGTGACTTGCCCAAGGTCCCAAGGAGCTGCAGTGGGAATTGAACCCAGGTTGCCAGAATCAAAGCCCACTGCACTAATTATTAGGCTACTCCTCCGCATGGTTGTGCTGAACCAGAGGTTGTCAAACCAGTCCTTGGGGCACACTCAACCAGTCAAGATTGTCAGGATATTCCCATCCTCTTTAAGAAAATTGAGCACTAACCCCTCGTGGTATTAATGGCCCTCAAAAATGGGCAACTGAGCACACGGTTATAGAATAGGGTCATTTACTTGCATTGGTGCTTAATTGGTGACAACTATCAATATTGATCTTAACAAGCACTAATTGATAGGTTTTTTAAAAATATACATCTTTATTGAGTCAAAGGTAGGAGCAAAATGACACAAATTGGACACCAATAATAATAATTTAAAAAAAGCACACATAGGTCCAGCTACAAAAACAGGCTGTAACATGTGTTCATAGAACAATATTATAATATGCTAGGACAAACAGGTTCACTGCTCCCCCCTTATCGTTTTCTTAATTTGTAACACTAATTGATAGTAATTAGTACTTACATACATTATTGATCTTGCATCTTCTAATCTAGAAAAAGTGCACCTAATTTCTGTAGCATCCAACTGCAAAGGGGGCATGGCCAAGGGAGGGGCATGGGCAGGTCAGGGGCACTGTTCTCTCTAAGTTGATTGGGACGGGAGTCCTCCACCTACAGTCCTGCCGGTGGGAGGTGCTGTTCCAGTATCACATTTTCAATAGTGATGGACAGGTAAGCTCTGCAGGACTCCTACTGGCAGAAATGTAGTTGGAGGACTCCTGCTCTCCTTAAAGGAAACAGTGGTCAGGGGCCTGCCTGGCACTGTTTTATTGACTTCTTCCATTTACACCTCTAAATAGCAGTAGTTAGGTGCGCAATAGGCTAGATTAAATGCTTGCGCCTACAGTATGTGCAAAAATGCAAACTTATTGTAGTACTTTATATCAAAACAAAAACAAGTGGAAACTATACCAACTTTCTTCTGCAAAGAAAAACTAAAATTGTAAGTGCGAGGAGCAACCATAAGCTTTACAAATTCAAGATTTCTAAAAAGGAGGAAAAAGACCTCAGCTGGCTAAAGAACTTGCCTGTCCCTCAATATTGAAATAATGATAGTGAAACAGCATCCACCACTGGCAGGCCTGTAGATGGAGGACTCCAGCTCAGCTTATAGGGAACAGAGCTCCCAACTGCCTCAGCCATGAGCCACGGTTCAAAGATAGGCTCGAAGCAACACGAGCCCTGTCACTCTGTAAACTCCTGCTCCTTCCAACCCCTGTATTGCACTCATATCAGAGTTTGTTTTTATGTTTGCTTTTATTTTCATCTTACACATTCTCTCATATTATCTAGCATCACTCACCTTCATTGACTGGCTCTTGCCTTGCTCTCAGTTTTCAACTGTCACTTCTATGGTGCGTCTGCACATCTGAGCCAGCTCAATGCCTCAACAACCCAACTTCTTTTTAATTGAGCACCTATATGCCAGTATCCCTCTACCCCGGCCACCATCTGACTCCAATATGAACAGGGGATTCAATTTACTAGTACAATTTCAGAGCCCAGCCCAGCTATCCTGGAGTTGTGCCGGAGCTTCCATATACCTTGCCATGGTCTCCTGCACTAGGCCGCTCTGACCAGGCTCCTTTTCTGTGCATATACTCTACTACTACCACTACTACTACTATTTAACATTTCTAAAGCGCTACTAGGGTTACGCAGCGCTGTACAATTTAACATAGAAAGACAGTCCCTGCTCAAAGAGCTTACAATCTAAAGGACAAATGTACAGTCAGACAAGTAGGGGTCGTCAAACTGGGGCAGTCTAGATTTCCTGAAAAGTAAAAGGGTAGGTGCCGAAAGCAACATTGAAGAGGTGGGCTTTGAGTAAGGATTTGAAGATAGGTAGGGAGGGGGCTCCAGATCTACTATTCATGGCACTGATTAGTGCTGCTTTCTGATGTCCCAGGCTGCCACAACTAGACCCACAGTGCCACTTTCCACACCTCTGCAGTTACTTCCTGGTGTTATCCCTTGTTCTGTATTTGGTTAAGGCCTGTGTTTTGTGTATGAAGAAGTCATTTAAAGTTGTTTTATGTGTGGTAATAATGGCAGGTGGGGAGATCGGAGGAGGGGTAGGGAGGTGAAGAGATTGGAGTTCACTTTCTTAATATCTGACCTGGGCCCCTGCATGTCTAACACTGGCTCTGGTTATGATTAAAGGAAAAAAAATGATCAGGTAAGTTCCTCACACATTCTCCTAACACGTTAAAAAATTGTTAATGTGGTTAAAAAAAAACCCTTTTTCTTCACATGAATGTGTGAAACTTGTCAAACACATTCCCTGAATTCAGGGAAATAGTCTGCAAATAATCTATGATTTACTGAGCAGTACACTGTTCTTACAGTGCATGACATCAACAGGTAGAAAATGCAAGTCTGAGAGTGTTGAAAGTGCTTGGCATGCTGGCACAGACTGTAATATGGTGCTCAGCAGCCAAGGGATAGATTTCTGCTGCTAAATTAGGAAGTTGAAAAGAGGGAAATGTGGGGCATTAATGGAAACGTAGAAGGAGCCTAAGAGAGAGAAGCAGATGCTGTATAAGGTGGAAATGATGGTGAATTCGAGGAACTGCCTCCCAGTGAAGGTGGTGGAGATGAAAACATCATCTGAATTTAAGAAAGCTTTGGACAAGTACATAGAATCTCTTAGGGAGTGAAAGGGAGAGTAGATGACATGGATGGGCAGACTGGTTAGGCCATACGGTATTTATCTGCCTTAATTTTTCTGGGTTTTCGTTAGGTTCCTGCTCCACAGAACTCAGTTTCTTGGTGTAGACAGCGGTGGAGATAAAGAAGCAGCCTGACCATTGTTCCATTATCTCTTCCAGAATTTATGGGGGGGGGGGGGGGGGTCAGTATTCAGTCAGCATAACTGGCTTAAATTAAGAGTGGGCACTGATGTTAAACATAATCCATAGAGGCAAGGATATTATCTGCATTGTGCGGTCTCTTCATTGGTTTTATGTGTTTACCTTAGGCCAGCAGAATAAATCTGTATCAAGCAGATTTATTTTAATTATTATAAAGCCTTGTGGTTAAATATGAGAAAGATGAGGTGCAGGATGTAGTAATAGGGATCAGAATACTATGCTATTCAAGGTGCTGGATAACCAAGGAAGGGACAAAATACACTCCCCTGGAGAGATATTTTATATCAATCTCACTCTAACTGGAATCTCAGATGTATCCAAGGCAGTATAGACACAATAACTGTGCAGAGTGGATGGGCTTTGTCATCTTTTTCTGTATCATCAATTGTATTATAATGTTGTGTTTAGTGCAGTCCACACAAGTATTCCTATCAAATTAATGTCTCTAAGTTAATGAAGACAGTGGATCCGTAAGGTTATATTTAAAAGAAACAACCTATATTTCATGGTACATGAAGATGTCAGGAACAGATATCCCTTAAAGATGAACCTCTGAGCAGTAGGGCCCAACAGAGACCATTTGGTGTCCTCACAGGCACTGGAACTCAGCTAGAAATAGAGTGGTCACTGGTGAATAAGCATTACAATTTTGCTGTCTTTCTTCATCCTCCATGTGTGTAAATGCACAGGTCTACTTCACTGCAGTTTAATAATTAAGATTTTCTTAAATAGTACCATTAGGAACTATACAGCATCCTACACCATGTCCAACTATAACACTTGGAGCAGGAAGAGTGAGCATTATCATAGAAGCTGTTTCAGAGCATTAACAAGGGAAGCTTATCTGGTTTTGATTGTGTTGATGCTTTGTGACATCCTGTGGAAGATGGCTGAGTGTCAGTACACCCTTGGAAACTACAAATCAATACCACTACGACCAAGTTACCGTAGGGATGGGGACATCATGATCGGAGGACTCATAACTGTAGAAAACCTTTACCCACCACATCATCCATTCTTCACAACTGTTCCCTCATTTGATGGACGTGCCTTGTAAGTAGCATCATAGCTTAGTTCCTATATGAGACCCAAAATACAAAACCTGTTCAACTTTCTGTAAAAATGTCTGCTAACTTACAAACATTTATCACTACTAGTTGATGAGGAAACAGAACTCATTTAAGAACCTCACAAATATGCCACCAACATCGGTCCCAAACCCTCCTATTTTAATATAATTACATGCCCTTAATTATATATAAATCTTAACACTTTTACCAATGTCACACAAAAATATAACTGCCAGTGTAAATAAAAATAGTCCGATAGGATATTATATATTATTTTTTATAAACAAAACAATATTCTTTTAAAGCAGTTGATTTCAGTAAAGCACTGATGCGTTTGCTCACATCGAAGCTGAAGTCGGCAAAACAGACGGCTCCATTGAGCTTAAGAGCTTATCAGTTCAGAGCAGCTTTAAAAGATAAGTGCTTTGTTTATAAGAAGGAATACGTGATATCCTATCAGACTCTTTCTATTCACAGTGGCAGTTATATTATTGTATGACATTGGTGAAAGGGTCGTTATATATATATTTAAGTGCACAATAATTATATTAAAATAGGAGGGTTTTGGACCAATGATGAGGGTATATTTGTGAGGTTCTTCCATGTGTTCCTAATTGGGAACCATGAAAGCCAATGAGTTCTTTTTCCCTTGTCAAGTAGTAATGATAAATGTTTGTAAGTTAGCGGACATTTCTACAGAAAGTTAAACAGGTTTTATATTTTTGATTCTATGGTTACTATTTTAGTTTGTTTCCTGTATTTCCGTCATTTTTTGGATAGTATTTTAGTTCCTATATGAGACAGGCTTGAGGGTTTTATTTTGGTTGGTACTGGCATGAATTGCAAAAATAACCTGATGACATTTTAGTAATTCTCTCACATTAAGTCTCTGATTTTGCTGCTCTCTATCTGTTCTCTTAACTCCGTTTCCAGGGCTTCCTTTCCATGTATTTCCATCCACCCTCCTCTCCCCTCCAGCCACCCATGTCCAGCCACCCTCCTCTCCCCCTGCCCTCCCTCCCAGCACCAGGCAGCCTTCCCTCCCACCAAGCACCAGCCCTTCCACCAAGCACCAGGCCGCCCTCCAACCCAGCACCCAGCATCAGGCCGCCCGCCCTCCCACCCAGCAGCACCCAGCATCAGGCCGCCCTCCCACCCAGCACCAGGCCTCCCTCCCATCCAGCACCAGGCCTGCCTGCCTTCCTTCCTCCCAGCACCAGGTCTGCCCGCGCTCCCTCCCACCAACCAAAGCACCAGGCCGCCTGCCCTCACTCCCTCCAACCAACCAAGGAAACACCAGGCCGCCCGTGCTCCCTCCCTCCCAGCACCAGGGCCCCCCTCCTCCGAAATTTAAAAGGCGTACCTCCGGGTTAAGGTGGCGTTGGCAGCGAAAAGCGTGTTCACGTGTTCTTTGCTCGGCGCGCCTTCGGCCTTCCCTTCTGTCCCGCCGGCGGGACCAGAGCTTGAGAGACAGAAGGGAAGGCCGAAGGCGTGCCGAGCAAAGAACACATGAACACGCTTTTCACTGCCAACACCGCCTTAACCCGGAGGTACGCCTTTTAAATTTCAGAGGAGGGAGGGGGGGCCCTGGTGCTGGGAGGGAGGGAGCCCGGGCGGCCTGGTGTTTCCTTGGTTGGTTGGAGGGAGCGAGGGCGGGCGGCCTGGTGCTTGGTTGGTGGGAGGGAGGGAGGGAGGCCAGCCTGGTGCTCGGAGGGAGGGAGTGTGGGCGGACCAGTGACGGCGCGCGTGCCAACAGAGAGGGCTCTGCGTGCCCTCTCTGGCACGCGTGCCATAGGTTCGCCATCACTGTGCTAGGATTTTCATTTCTTTATTTGTGAATATTTTTCCATTAAAATCATCGTGAAAATGCACAACTAGATGTGTTGTTGTCTCTCTCAAGCCTTCATACCTTTTGGGCAGATAAAAATATACTTTTCCCTGTGTCCACTTTTTCCAGTGAGCAGAGTGAAACGTTTTCAGATAGCTTTAGATCCTGGGTAAATGTATCATGAAAAGTGGCCTCCCCACATTTTTCCAAAGCACATTTGCAGTCTGATGCTGTTTTGTATTGAATTACTTTAGATATCCACCATACTCTCCATGAAAGAACAAATTCAAATCTTTTTTTTTCAGGTTCTCCCCTTCTTAATTCCTTTGACATCCTGTTAATATTGAGCTTTTCATTCTTTTGAAAATACTACTTGTTTGTACCTTATTCAAAGCACATAAGTATTTGAAAACTTGCATTATATCTTCCTTTTGCTTTTCTTCTTCTGTCGAGTATTTCTTTACCTCCTTCAGCCCCTCTGTGTGTGATTTATTCTTCAGACTGTACAACACCTTGCTCATTTTTGTAGGAATGACCTCCATCCTGATCTCCTTTTGTACACAAACTTTACTTCTGCTGAGGTCGCCATTCCACCTACGGTGGATATCTGATCCTGAGCATCCTAGTAGCCACAGCACTGGATTTTCACTCTCACCAGAACGCCACAGCATTTTGTGGTTCCCTCTTTGTCTTCTGTTATCTGAAAAATGGTGGCACCTGACAGGAAGGGAAACATGTCCGATGCAGCAATCCGTAGAGTTCACTTTTTTTCTATCATTGTACATTTTCTAATACAGCAGTAGTTTGCTTGTCATTAGTTTATTGCATCGACTAAAGTTCTGCATGTACATTAGAGCATTTTGTTCTGAAGCTCAGTGCAATGTTCTAATGCACAGATTATTACATCCGACGCTTGACAGCACATAACCAGTAAGATTTTTGGAAATTTAATTGTATGAAGAGTTTTCAGGCACTGAGGTAGTAACCTAAGGGGTTTCCTGTGAGTTGTCTGCCATTTTGCACAAAAGTCAACTACAACTACCCATAAAAATGAATTGGATAGTGAACATTTGCATGAAACTCTAAAATAGTCAATTTCATTGAGGTTTAGTGATCGCTCACCTCCCTTCCTCTTCCTCCTTGCTCTTAGCCCTTTCCTTTCTCTTTCCTCCCCTCCTCCTCCTCCCCTTCCTCTCATTTCTTTCTACTCGCAATCTGGGACACATCACCTGTGGTGGATGTGAATTTCCACTATAATGTGGAATGATAGAAAAATTACGGATTGCTGCATCGTGCGTGTTTGTTTTCCTTCCTGTCAGGTGTCACCATTTTTTAGGTAACAGTAGACACTTAGTAATTCATACTTCCAGCTGTTCCATCATGGGTCTGGCCTCATTTTTGTTGCAGGGCATTGGGTATTTCCACCTGTACTTCAAACCATGCCATGTCCCCTGATAGCATTTCTTCATCCTACCTCCTTTGGCTCCTGAATAATCTTGGGTGGGGAGTTTATATTGTTGGTTCTGATGTCCAGTGGCGTAGCCAGACTGCCAATTTTGGGTGGGCCTGAACCCAAAGTGGGTGGGCACAAAATTTTCTCTCTATCTTCCTTCCCCAGCAAAATTTAGTCACACTAATCAGATGCATTTGTCACACAGGGTAAAGTGCTGCTTTTCAGTGCATCAGATTTTAGAAAATTTATTTAATAACCTAATCCTTTTCAGTGAGCTTTCAGAGGCCAAAACCTCCTGCCTCAGGTCAGTATAATGCTGTTACGGTATCCTCGCCTGACCTAAGGAAGGAAGTATTGGTCTCTGAAACTTTATTAACACCATATTACTTTATCCTAAATTAAAAATAAAATTATTTTCTTTACCTTTGTTGTATGGCCATTTACTTTTTCTCATTGTGTCGCTCCCAGTCTCTAGATTCTGCTTTCCTTCGTTTTCACTTAACTCTTCTGACACGGTTTCCTGGCCATTTCTCATTTTTCTCTCCTTTTTCTTTGCTTTCTTCAATATTTTTCTGCCTCTCTCTCTCTCTCTCTGCCCTGATTTAATTCATTCTTACTATCCATTCTTTAATTTCCTTCATCTACTTATGGCTTTTCATCTTTTTCTCACCCTTGTTCTCCCCATGCCCCTTCCTCTTATTCTCCAGTCTTTCACTACTCCCCTTTTCCTTCCAGCAGCTCTCCTCTTTCTCTCCCCATCCTTCCAGTCTCCCCTCTCTCGCCCCATCCTTCCAGTAGTCTCCCCTCTTTCTTTCTGCATCCTTCCGTCCAGTGTCACCTCTTTCTCCCTACCCTTCCATCCAGCGTCTTCCCTCTTTCTCTCCCCATCCTTCCATCCATCTACCCTCTCTCCTGATCCTTCCATCTAATGTCTCTCTCTCCTTCTTTCTAACCAGTGTCTCTGTATCACTCTACCCTTTTCTGTTCAGTGTCCCTTCTCTCTCCACATCCTTCCAGTCTCTCCCCTTTCTCTCTGCATCCTTCCAGTGTCTCCCCTTTCTCTCCCCATCCTTCCATCCAGAGTCTCTCTCCCCATCCATCCGTTTTCCCTCTTTCTCTCCCCATCCTTCCGTTTCCCCTCTTTCTCTGCCATCCTTCCATCTATTTTCCCTCTTTCTCCCCATCCTTCCATGTTTTCCCTCTTTCTCTGCCATCCTTCCATGTTTTCCCTCTTCTTCTGGAGTTGTCTTCAGAAGAACCGTGGAGATCGGAGTGTTTTGCAACCCTCATCACTCAGAACGATCTGAAGTACTTGACCTGGAAGGTCATTTTCTTGGTGGCTGTTACTTCAGCTCGTAGAGTCAGTGAGCTTCAAGCTTTGGTAGCCCATGCTCCCTATACCAAATTCCATCATAACAGAGTAGTGCTCCGCACTCACCCTAAGTTCCTACTGAAGGTGGTGTCGGACTTGCATCTGAACCAGTCAATTGTCTTGCCAACATTTTTTCCCCATCCGCATACCCGCCCTGCTGAACATCAGTTGCACACATTGGACTGCAAGAGAGCATTGGCCTTCTATCTGGAGCGGACAAGCCCCCACAGACAGTCCGCCCAAATGTTTGTTTCTTTTGACCCCAATAGGAAGGGGGTTGCTGTCGTGAAACACACCATCTCAAATTGGCTAGCAGATTGCATTTCCTTCACTTATGCCCAAGCTGGGCTGACTCTGGAGGGTCAAGTCACAGCTCATAGTGTTCGAGCCATGGCAGCGTCAGTGGCCCACTTGAAGTCAGCCACTATTGAAGAGATTTGCAAGGCTGCGACGTGATCATCAGTCCACACATTCACATCTCATTACTGCCTCCAGCAGGATACCAGACATGACAGTCGGTTTGGGCAGTCGGTGCTGCAGAATCTGTTCAGGGGTTTAGAATCCAACTCCACCCCCCTAGGCCCTGTTTTATTCTGTTCAGGCTGCACTCTCAGTTAGTTGTTCTTCATAAGTCAATTATTGTTATGTCCTCGCCATTGCAAGGCCCAATTGACCATGTTTGTTGTTTTGAGTGAGCCTGGGTGCTAGGCATACCCCACATGTGAGAACAAGCAGCCTGCTTGTCCTTGGAGAAAGCGAAAGATACATACCTGTAGCAGGTATTCTCCGAGGACAGCAGGCTGATTATTCTCACCAACCCTCCCTCCTCCCCTTTGGAGTTGTACTTCTTCCTATAATTTTGCTATTCATTTAACTGAGCGGTCACGCACGGGCGGGAAGACAGCCACAAATGCGCAGTGGGCGTGCCCCACGCGCGGGACCTCCCGCGAGACTTTTGAAGTTTGCTAGGGAAACTCTTCCGGTTGGAGGGGGCTGCCGTGGACGTCACCCACATGTGAGAACAATCAGCCAGCTGTCCTCGGAGAATACCTGCTACAGGTATGTATCTTTCGCTTTATCCAATATCACAATTCCTCCTGTACAGCCACATAACAACTTTTTAGGGTGAATAGTGTTCACAATTATCGAAGATAGAGATAAGAGATTTCTGTTTTGGTACAGTATAAGTCATGACAAGAACAGAACATAAGAAAACCTATGGACTGCATTAGGGGCTTCTAGCTCATTTAGGCCCTCATGATCCAAAGCCCCGCGCTGTTCCGAACAGCGCTCTAAAAATAGCGCTGGAACAGCGCAGGGCTTTACTGCATAGATGGTCAAAGATAATGCATGCAAATCTAAGCAGCGCAATTATTTTTGATTATCATGTAGAAGTGCGGGCGAATTGTGCCGAGCATGCGCTCAGCACAATCCTCCCGCACTTGTTTGACAGGTCTGGGCTGTCAAAAGCCCAAACCTGTCAAACAGCCTGCCCCGAGGCCCAAACAACGGGGGCTGGAGGTCCAGTGGGTCCCCAGCCCCTCCCCAAACCCCCAGAAAACATCGTGGCCGCCGGCGGCCAAACCCTCTTCCACCCAGCGACAGGGGGGGCTGGAGGTCCGGTGGGTCCCACCCCCTCCATGTTCAGGGAGGGCTGGAGATCTGGTGGGTCCCCAGCCCCCCCCCCCCCAAACCCCCAGAAAACGTCGTGGAGGTCCGGACGATCCCACCCCCTCCATGCTCAGGGAGGGCTGGAGATCTGGTGGGTCCCCAGCCCCCCCCCCCAAACCCCCAGAAAACGTCGTGGCCGCCGGCGGCCAAACCCTCTCCCACCCTCCCACCCAGCGACGGGGGGAGGGGGGACTGGAGATCTGGTGGACCTCCAGCCCACCCCAACTCCTCCCCCCCCCCCAGCGTTCTTCTTTCAATCCCTGGTGGTTTGTGGTGACAACCCCCCTCCCGGCCCCCCTACCTTTCATTGGAGGAGGGACGCAGCCTGCCTCCCTCCTCTTCCAGTTGACTCCACCGCCACAAAATGGCGACGCCCAGCCCTGCTCATTGCATCCTGGGATGCGCTGGGCGGGGCAACAGGCCATGTAAGGAAATCGCTCCTGTAAATGGTCTGTAGCCCCGCCCATCGCATCCCAGGATGTAGTGGGCGGAGCTGGGTGCCGCCATTTTGCGACGGCAGCGTCGACTGGAAGAGGAGGGAGGCAGGCTGTATCCCTCCTCCAATGAAAGTTAGGGGGGCCAGGAGGGGGGTTGTCACCAGGGACCACCAGGGATTGAAAGGAGAATGCTGGGGGGGGGAGAAGTTGGGGTGGGCTGGAGGTCCACCGGACCTCCAGCCCCCACCCCCACCCCCGTCGCTGGGTGGGAGAGCGTTTGGCCAGAGGCAGCTACTTCACAATTTCTGGGGGTTTGGGGGGGATCTCCAGCCCTCCCTGAACATGGGGGTGGATTGTCGGGGGGACCGGAGGTCCACCGGACCTCCAGCCCCTTTCGCGTTTGCTTTGGGGGGGAAAGGGGGCCTGCCAGCATGCAACTGCATGCTGGACAGGGCTCACCATTCCTCCCTAATGATCCGCAAAATCTAACACCAGCTCGGAGCTGGCGTTGATTTTTCTGTGGCCAGCGATCCAATCTTTAGCGCGCTGGACGCTGATCATTGGGGGATGAATGCATTAAGCTCTGATTAGCATGCAGTTGCAAGCTACTTGCGCCACGGGCGTATCTGCGTGGGGCCACAGGGGCCTGGGCCCCCGCAGATTTCGCCCTGGCCCCCCTCCCCGCCGTCAACCCTCCCCTGCTGCTTACTTTTGCTGGCAGGGGTCCCAACCCCCGCCAGCCGAGGTCCGACCCGAAGTCTTCATATTTCGTCTTCCTCCGACTCTTCCGTGGCCATGCTGTAACACTGCTGATTCGTTGAATCCAGTTTGGAGTCTGATGTCACAGCACGTTGTACGCGCGTACAATGTGCTGCGACGTCAGACTCCGAACTGGATTCAACGAATCAGCAGCGTTACTTACAGCATGGCCACGGAGGAGTCGGAGGAAGACGAAATATGAAGACTGCGGGTCGGACCTCGGCTGGCGGGGGTTGGGGCCCCCCGCCAGCAAAGGTAAGTAGCGGGGGAGGGTTGACGGCGGGGGGGGGGGAGGTGGAGAGTGGCGGCGGCGGTGGGGGGGGGGAGAGGGAGGCAAAAATGTGCTCCCTCTCTCTGGCTCTGGCCCCCCCCCTACCGTCGGATTCCAGATACGCCCCTGACTTGCGATAAGAGCCCTCGAGTGCGTTGTTTCAGGCGCTCGAGGGCTCTGATCATGGGTCGGCAGCAAACTCCGGCGCTAGTATGGCGTTAACAGCATCTAGTGCCGGAGTTTGCTTTTGATCATGAGAGTCTTAGTTATGTTTAAGCAAAAGAGATCTGCATGAAATAAAATATTTATTTTTCTTTTGAGTTATAAAACCACTTGTCCCTGAAATATGCCTAAAAATAGAATAATCCATTTGTATATCTAAAATGTCAACATCTCCGTGACAGATGAGATGAAGATGTGATTCCATGTGCTCCAATTAAAGGAGAGTTTTTTTATTCCATCTTTATAACACCAGGCTTCCCAAGGCAGATTCCAACAACAATTAAGATGAACCAATCAGGAAACAGGAGTTCTATGAAATTTGGCCATCTGTATCCAACTGGATTAGGTTTAGACTATACAGATGGACCACGCATAAGCATAACCAGTCCGTTATTTCTAATAATCTTTATTTATTTATTTGTTGCATTTGTATCCCACATTTTCCCACCTCTTTGCAGGCTCAATGTGGCTTATAATACGTCATGAGTAGTGGAAATGCATGAGAAAGTATACATTTTGCAAGTGTTGTCAATTGCTATTGTTTTGGTGAACTAAAACGGCGGCATGCTCAGTGTAGTACAGGCAAGCTCCACCTACTGGCTTTAGTGGTCTACATAGGAAGAACCCGTGTCCTGTTTTATTCAACCTCCGAGAAAAACAGATCCTGCTAAGTCCCGCCCCCTGTGACGTGACGTTACCTTCCTGCGGAGAGGAACCAGTACGGAGGCTCGCCCCTTTTAAGGTGGACGAGATTGTGCGCAAATGGCAGGGTCAGGGAGAATAATCAATAATCTCTAGCGCTAAATACAATCAACAGAGAAAACAAAAAAAGATTCGTTGAATAGATGTAAAATGTCCGTATCTAAACGACTGCCCCCCCAAAAATGAACTTTTAAAAGCTTTCTGATCAAATCCAGGAAGATCCTGAGGATCCCGCGTTATCCGTTTTTTACCTTTTGCTGGTTCGGGCAAAGGGTAAAAAACTGATAAAACGGGATCCTCGAGATCTTCCCGGATTCGATCAAAAAACTTTTAAAAGTTCATTTTTTTTTGCCAGTCGTTTAGATACGGACATTTTACATCTATTCACCAAATTTTTTTTGTTTTCTCTGTTGATTGTATTTAGCGCTGGACATTATGGATTATTCTCCCTGACCCTCCCATTTGTGCACAATCTCGTCCACCTTAAAAGGGGCGAGCCGACCCTCCCATTTGTGCACAATCTCGTCCACCTTAAAAGGAGCGAGCCCCCGTACTGCCGTAAATTTGATTGGTTCCTCTCCAGAGTTTTTACCTTTTGCCGGTTCGGGAGGGTCAGGGAGAATAATCAATAATGTCCAGCGCTAAATACAATCAACAGAGAAAACAAAAACAAAATTCGGCGAATAGATGTAAAATGTCCGTATCTAAACGATGGCAAAAAAAATGAACTTTTAAAAGTTTTCTGATCGAATCCGGGAAGATCCCGAGAATCCCGCGTTATCCGTTTTTTACCTTTTGCCGGTTCTTCGTATAAAAGTATATGAAGATTTCCACTGAATAAATATGCAGGAAAGTAAAGGTTAAATTATTTGAATATATATACAAAGAACCTCCATAATACCTGCACTAGATACAGACATTTTACAGCTGCTTTGTTCAACATATTTTCTGTTTAAGCTGCAACTTTTAAATGCCTTACAAGGTGGAGGAGAAAAGACAAAATTGAATATCACAAAAACAACTTCAAAAATTATTGTAGCTAGTAGAAACATGAATTATAAATTCTGTAGTTTGTGATAATTTTTATTCAGTGTTCTATACCATACAGATGTCAGATTTCAGTGAGAATATTCGTTTTCCTGATCGGTTCATCTTAACTGATTGTAATATGCCTTGTGAAGCCTGATGTTTATGAAGACGCTGGAACATATCGATAAGTGACGCCCCCTGGCCACGCCCCCTGTGATGCAACGTTATCATCATCTGGAGAGGAACCAATCACATTTGCCCCCTGGCCACGCCCCCTGTGACGTAACGTTATCGTCCTCTGGAGAGGAACCAATCACATTTACGGCAGTACGGGGGCTTGCCCCTTTTAAGATGGACGAGATTGTGTGCAAATGGGAGGGTCAGGGAGAATAATCATTAATGTCCAGAGTTAAAAACAATCAACAGAGAAAACAAAACAAAATTAGGAGGATAGATGTAAAATGTTGATATGTATACGACTACCAAAAGAAAAATGACGTTTTGAAATGTTGACGATCGAATCCGGGAAGATCCCGAGGATCCCGCTGTATCCGGTTTTTACACCGTCCCCCATTTTAGGGTGAGAGAGGCTCTGATTTGTGGTGGGAATTGTACTACATGAGAAAGCCTATAAGGGTGTCAGGAAAAAGTGTGTAAGGATTTTAAGTGTGACACAGGGGAAGGACTGAGAAGTGAAGTTGATATTTGGAAAAAGAAGCCATTAAGCTGTGTCTGTGGGAAAGGTGTGTTGTTGGTGAGAGTTCTGAGTTCAGTACAGGGTTTGGAATCAGACTGCAGATTAAAGAAAATCCAGCACTGTTTTTGTATGAGTATGCTGTATTCTCCAGATTGATCTGATAGCTGTGCAGGGAAATGTTATGTTTATATGTGAAGTATGTGAGATGCAATGTTGAATCACCATTTGAATATGGAATGGGTTACTGTGTGAGATCTCTGAATGCAGTGTGAAGCCTGCTGGATTTTAGAACAGGGAATCAACAGTGAGAAATAGGTTTTGTAGTGAGAAAACCTTTAACTTATTTTATTTCAATTAGAAAGTTTGGCCACAGTATTGAGAACTGATTAATAGTCACCAGAGCCTGGACAAACAGGGAGTTTTAAGGTTTTACTTCCCTGATTATTTTCTTTATAAGTGAGGTTTAGGGAGAAGAGATGGGTGAATTATCCTCTGCCGGATTTCCAGCTGAGCTCCAACGCAAGAAAGACCTCACCTAAATCAATTCAAACACAGCTAAGTGACATATGCAAAGGGTTATTGAAGGACATATAAGTTTTTTTGGTTTACAACATTTTAAGGGAAAACTAAAGAACAGAACAACATCAAATATAAAAAATCCATGTTTTCCGGACTTGCTTAAGTGTTCTGGGTTCACCATAATACCCATAAAGATTCAAATTCTGACATCAATAGCAAGGAAAGAGTATAACAACAAATATCTGATTTTGATTAAAAAGACAATTTAAATATTTATCTGAAAAGGTTCTTTTATGCCTTTTTAGGTGATTTTGTTGAAAGAAACAGACCAAGTTAAGGGTATACATGTAAAACTACATTTGAATGTTGAATATGTTATTGCAGTTCTATTAAGCCTCACACTAATTGTGAATTTGAGTTTATTTGAATGAAAATTTGTTTGCATTTGTATTCAATAAAGAAAAAGATAATTTGTAAATCTGAAGGTGCGGTTCTTCCAGTTCAGGAACAAATCCTAAATTTAGCTTCTTTTCCTCCTTTATTCTTTGAGAGTAAAGGACAAGGTTAGTTTATTTGTTCTACTCCCTCGGCTGTGAGTGTGTGTTCCCTGGATATTCGCCACGACTACAACCATCAGGTATCTGGGAGCACATCACTACAGTCCAGCCGAGAGGGGTGGTAACACAAGCACCTCCGGTACCAGAACAGACGGTCACAGCAGCCTTTTCAGGATCCCTGGAAGAATGGCATTGAGGCGCTTGTCAAGAGTGACAAGAAAAGCTGTGGCATCGGTACAGGAGTCAAGGCTAGAATCTGCTGAGGAGGAGGAGGCGGTACCGGGCTGTCCGGAGACCGGCGCATCGATACCTCTTGTATAGAGGGTGAGCGGTCCTCCCGGCGTCGACACCGCCGCCACCGACCTCAGTACCACTGTTGACGCCAAAGTACCAGGCAAAGCTCCAAACAGGCGTTCCCGTTGAGCTTGTCTCGACACTTGTGTCCGCTTTTTAAGGCTAAGACACAACTTACATGCGTCTGGGCGATGGTTGGGCCCAAGGCACTGGATACACCACACATGAGGGTCGGTGCCTGAGGTTGCCCGGTTGCACCGAGTGCACTTCTTGAAGGTACTGGCGAGTCTCGATGTCATTGATGGAAAAATAGCGGCGGCGAAATCAAAATTCGCGATGGTGCCAAGGGAAGGGCACAAAAAAGGGAGAAAACACATACGGGCGGCCAAGGAAATTTGAGGACAAAAACCAAAGAAACTAATGGAAAACCTCTTTTTTTTTTTTTTTAGAAAAACTAAACAGCTCGTGCACGACGAAGAAGAAAAAACCAGCAAAAAACTGACTAAAAACGAAGGCTCTTCTTTTCTGGGGCACAGAACCGCCGTAAACAGCCACTCTTGACTGCGGAAAAAAGAAGACTGAAGCGGGACTCTCGCGCGAAGGGCTGGAAGATGGCCTCGCATGCGTGGTGCGTGCACCAGCGCGCTCGAAGGCTTTAGCAACCTTTGTTGCTAGAAAGATTTTCCGGACCTGGGGCTGCCGTGGACATCACCCATATGTGAGAACTAGCAGCCTGCTTGTCCTCGGAGAAATGATTCTACATGTGCCCAAAACACTCATCTACACTACCGCAGGCCATTTTTCAGCGCGCCTTTGTAAAATGGCCCCTACATGAAAATTCAGCACTGGCTGGTTAAGTTAATAGCCGGTAAAGATAGAACTGCTATTTATGCTGTCTGATTTACCTGCTAAATTTAGCCAGCCAGTGCTTGGATATTCATGGATAGCAGGCTATATCATGCAATATAGCTGGTTAGCTGCTATGCGCTAAGGGGGGATTCTATATATGGTGCCTGAAAATCCACGTGAAAATCATATCCACCTAAATGTGTTCTATAAGATTTAGGCACGGTATAGAGGATACACTTAGTTGATATCCTAGTGCCTAAAACTATGTGCATCCATTTACACCAACGAAAGTGTGGTATAAATCACTGCGTGTAGATTTACGTGGACTGGACCATATTCTATAACTTGCTATAAATCCCAGGGTAAGCAGTTGCTTCCCCTTGTCTGTCTCAGTAGCAGACTATGTTTAAGTTATCACTCATTTGTCCCCTCATTCCTGTTTGATTTTATGTATCCTTTTTTGTAAATATTTTATTTTGATTATCAGAAAACAATTTTAGTTCCCGTTATAAATATATTATATGTTATATGAAAAAAAGGTTTAAAGATTTATCTAAAGTTCCATAAAAAGCTGTTATATGGGTGTCCTGTCTTTTCATCTCAATGCCTATGGCTACTCTATCTGATAGGAATGCTTTAAGCTTACCACACAGGTTTCAAGAGCACTGTGAAGAGCTGAAGAGAGAGCTAATGAGGGTTGTCATCATGTCCTGTCACATGTATATGTCACCTGCAAGACTAGCTATGGGGTTGTCTTATGGAAGATATATCTAAGTACTGTACTGCTAAAGGCTATTTTCTCTTGGGGGGGGGGGGGGGGGAAACTAATCCTGTTCTTGATTATCATAAACATTAAAAAGAAATGAACGGTGCTGGAGAATATAGATACATGATAAGACTGATCCACACATCAAGCAGAAGATCTGCACTATGAAATCTGACATTCTCATATTAAAAGAAACCAACAGTAAGAATATCAGGAATAGTTGAACCAGGAAGAAAAAGGTACAAATCCCAGAGTTTCCTGTTGACCAAGGGAGGGAAGTTTTACTAAAATCCATGAAGTTCCCATGTGTTTGAACCATTTGTATATAGCATATAGGGAATGAAAATTACAATGCAGTAGTTAATGGTGTGCTAGCTCACTGAAAGCAGTGGCGTACCAAGGGCGGGGCAGTGGGGGCGGTCCACCCTGGGTGCACGCTGCTGGAGGGGTGCAGAGAGCAGCCGCGCGCCTGTCGGCTCCGCTGGTTCCCTGCTTCCTCTGCCGCGGAACAGGTTACTTCCTGTTTCGGGGCAGAGGGAGCAGGGAGCCGACAGCCACACGGCTGCTCCTAGCAGCTAAGAATGCACCCGGAAGGGGTGTCATTGCACCGGGGGGGGGGGGGGGGGGGGTGTTGTGCTGCATCCTGGGGGGACGGACGCTGCTGCACCCAGGTAGCAGCTGACCTAGAATCGCCACTGACTGAAAGTAGGCAGGAAGAGTGACAGAAACCAGACAAAACAGTTTGATCACATTTACTAAGTCTATGTATTCCTATTATGATCTGATTTTGTACTTCCCACCACTAAAAAATGCCAATCAGAGAAAAAAGTGCCCAGCCCAATTTACCTTTTTTGATTAAAATTCAAGTGAACAGTTCTGGGTTCTCACGTTGATGCCTATAACTGTCCAATCTGACATCAAGTTTCAGAGCTCAATATGCAGGTTTCAGGATCGCAGTGAAGAGCAAGCGAAGGAGTGATGATACAATGTCTCTGAGCAGGCCTTCCTACATAGGGTTACCACATTTTGTCCTCTGAAAAAAAGGACACATGTCACGCCCCCTACCCCACCTCCTGCTTTGCCCACACCACGCCCCTGCCCCACCCACACCATGTCCCTTTTGGATCCTCGCCCCGCCATTTCTCGCTGTCACCCTGCCCCCTGTCACATATTCCTCTCCCCCCGGTCACATATTCCCCTCCCCTGCCCCCCTGTCACCTCCCCTCCACCTTGTCACATATTCCCCTCCCCTCCCCTTACTTACTATCTACTGCCCTGGTGGTCTAGTGTCCTCTTCGGGGCAGGAAAGAGCCCCCTCTTTCCTGCCCGGAGCGCTGCCTTGCCCTGCATCCTTCTCGGTCTCAGCTCAGGATTCAAAATGGCTGCCGAGAGTTGAAGTCTTGCGAGGCCGCTTCAACTCTCGGTGACCATTTTGAATCCCGAGCCGAGACTGTGAAGGATGCAGGGCAAGGACTGGCAGTGCTCCAAGTAGGAAAGAGGGGGCTCTTTCCTGCCCGAAAGAGGTCACTAGACCACCAGGGCAGATAGTAAGTAAGAGGAGGGGAGACCCATGACGCCTCTTGCCTACCCGTCCGTTTGTCCAGAAATCCGGACAAATAGGCGGGTGGGCAAAACCCGCCGGACGCCCCTGACATGTCCTCAAAAAGAGGACATGTCTGGGGAAATCCGGACATATGGTAACCCTATTCCTACAGCATATGATAGAATGAGGAAGAGGTTATGAAGCCTTTATAGGCCTCCAGCAATCACATCTAAGAAAATATGCCTTCATACAAGACTACAGATTCAGTGCAGTTCAGCCAATGTTAAAAGGCAGATAACAATACAGTCCAACACATACACGAACAAAAGTCCAGCTTGAAATATGACAAATGATGCAGCCAGCCCACTGCCCTGTATCCCCTCTATCACTTGTTTAATATTACAGTAATCCTGGGAGACTCAGGGCCTATACCTACACACCCTTTTCCCCACAATTGTAAGGCAGTTTCTACACTAGAATCTTCTTTTAGGCATTTTAAAACTGCATCATGGCTTTTTCAGCTTGACACTACCCTGTATTATTTGTTTGCTGGGATGAATGTTTGACTTCCCTACTTTTAAACTGTAGTTCCTTTTATTTATATTTTAGTGTGTACATCACTTCCCCCTACTTGTTAGTTAAAGCGGTATAGCACGTCTCAAATAAATAAATAAATTAACTAATTACAGTATACTAGCGTAAGTCTGTTTACATGTCTAAATATAGGCATGGTCCCTTCTGCTAGCTCAATGACTGGAATGGAGGAGTAGCCTAAGCAACCTGGGTTCAATTCCCACTGCAGCTCCTTGTGACCTTGGGCTTATCTTCGGAAAAACGCGATTTGAAAGTGCAAAACCCTTACGCGAAAAACTACACTGGCTCCCAATCAAAGAATGCATTGCTTTCAAAATCTGCTCTCTGGTCCACAAAATTATCTACGGTGAAGCCCTGGGACACATGACAGACCTGATCGACCTTCGAACCAGAAACACATCCGAATCTACACGGACGTACTTAAATCTGCACTATCCAAGCTGCAAAGGACTCAAATACAAATCAACCTATGCATCCAATTTCTCCTACATAAGCACACAACTGTGGAACGCATTACCAAAAGCCTTGAAAACCACGTTCGACCACCTACACTTCCGGAAAAAACTAAAAACTTACCTGTTTACAAAAGCATACCCAACTAATCCATCATAAATGCCTGATCTCTGCAACACAGCAAACCTAAAGTACGAAATGGACATAACACAACCCAGGCCTCCTTCTTCTCCTCTTTTCCTGATATCACCGAAGAGGAAACCGCCCATCTCCTCTCCTCCTCAAAATCCACCACCTGTTCCTCAGACCCCATCCCCACCAACCTACTTAACACCATCGCTCCTACTATCACCCCCACCATCTGTCATATCCTCAACCTCTCTCTCTCCACTGCAACTGTCCCGGACACCTTCAAGCATGCTGTGGTCACACCACTCCTCAAAAAACCATCTCTTGACCCCACCTGTTCCTCCAACTACTGCCCCATTTCCCTCCTACCTTTCCTCTCCAAGATACTTAAACGCGCCGTTCACAGCCGCTGCATTGATTTTCTCTCCTCTCATACCATCTTCGATCCGTTTCAATCCAGCTTTCGCCCCCTACACTCGACAGAAAGGGCACTATCTAAAGTCTGCAATGACCTGTTCCTCACCAAATCCCAAGGTCACTACTCCATCCTCATCCTCCTTGACCTATCCGCTGCTTTTGACACTGTCAATCACAACCTACTTCTTGACACACTGTCCTCCTTTGGGTTCCAGGGCTCTGTCCTCTCCTGGTTCTCCTCTTATCTCTCCCATCGTACCTTTAGAGTACACTCTCATGGTTCATCCTCCTCCCCTATCCCGCTCTCTGTTGGAGTTCCTCAGGGATCTGTCCTTGGGCCCCTTCTTTTTTCAATCTACACCTATTCCTTTGGCTCCCTGATCTCATCTCATGGTTTCCACTATCATCTTTATGCTGACGACACCCAGCTTTATCTCTCCACACCAGACATCACTGCGGAAACCCAGGCCAAAGTATCGGCCTGCTTATCCGACATTGCTGCCTGGATGTCCAACCGCCACCTGAAACTGAACATGGCCAAGACTGAACTTATTGTTTTCCCACCCAAACCCACTTCTCCTCTCCCTTCACTCTCTATCTCAGTTGATAACACCCTCATCATCCCCGTCTCATCTGCCCGCAACCTCGGTGTCATCTTCGACTCCTCCCTCTCCTTCTCTGCGCATATCCAGCAGATAGCCAAGACCTGTCGCTTCTTCCTCTACAACATTAGCAAAATTCGCCCCTTCCTCTCTGAGCACACCACCCGAACTCTCATCCACTCTCTCATTACCTCTCGCCTTGACTACTGCAACCTACTCCTCACCGGCCTCCCACTTAGCCACCTATCCCCCCTTCAGTCCATCCAGAACTCTGCCGCACGTCTTATCTTCCGCCTTGACCGATATACTCATATCACCCCTCTCCTCAAGTCACTTTACTGGCTTCCGATCAGATACCGCATACAGTTCAAGCTTCTCCTACTAACCTACAAATGCACTCGATCTGCAGCCCCTCCTTACCTCTCTACCCTCATCTCCCCTTACGTCCCTACCCGTAACCTCCGCTCTCAAGACAAATCCCTCCTTTCAGTACCCTTCTCCACCACCGCCAACTCTAGGCTCCGCCCTTTCTGCCTCGCCTCACCCCATGCTTGGAACAAACTCCCTGAGCCCATACGCCAGGCCCCCTCCCTACCCATCTTCAAATCATTGCTCAAAGCCCACCTCTTCAATGTCGCTTTCGGCACCTAATCACAACACCTCTACTCAGGAATTCTAGACTACCCCAACTTGACATTTCGTCCTTTAGATTGTAAGCTCTTCTGAGCAGGGACCATCCTTATTCGTTAATTTGTACAGCGCTGCGTAACCCTAGTAGTGCTCTAGAATTGTTAAGTAGTAGTAGTAGTAATAGTATAAAGCATTTAGTCAGCTAAGCGCTAATATTCAGTGTAAGATAGCCGGTTATCTCCGTTGAATATTAGCACATAGCAGGTATCCAGCCACATCACACGATATAGCTGCTATCCATGAATATTCAAGCACTGGCTGGCTAAGTTTAGCGGGCAAATCGGACCACCTAAGTAGCAGTCCTATTTTTGGCCACTGTAAACTAAACTGGCCAGCGTGGAATATTAACTTGGCCAGCCAAAAAAACATGGATATTCCATGCTGGTCACTGGAAATGGGCTGGCATTGAATATCCAGGCCAGCTTGATTTTTTTTAACCTAATAACAGATATTGCACCCTTACAATTTATAGCATAAAGAGGCAACTTTCAAATAAAACCTTAGCCGGCTCCATTTCTTTTGGATAACCTGTCATCCTATCACCTGGGTCACTTTTTTTTATGTTCCATTTTTTCTGTTTTGAAATATACAATACTATACTGTACAAACTAAAGCTAAAGACTGGAGGAAGAGAGGTCTATGGGAAGGAGGACTTCTGGAGACTGAGCTATGGAAACTTGAGATACGGGAGAATTGTTGAGTATAGCTAATGTCCAGTCTATGTAGAGGAGGAAAGCTTGGCAGGAAGTGACATCATACAGCATTCTGGTTAGAGCAGAGGTGTACAATCCTGGTCCCTAAGATTTTTTTTATTTTAGATTATTTTATTTATTATTTATTTCAATTTAATTAAATGCCTTAAATCAAAACAATTATCAAGTATGGCACATGAAAATAACAATGTAAAAAGAAAGCATTATTCACATTAAAAAAAAAAAAAAAAAACCAACCATCCTAAACCTAATAAAAAGTAATCGGAAATTCTCCTAATATCCTCCTGGACTGGCCACCTCCCTTTCCCAACAGTTTTATCAACCACTTTAAGTTTGAAATAACCATCTGTTGACCTGTTTATGAAAATTCAAATATTTCTTCCCTCAACATATGGTAAAATGTGGTAAAAGCAGTTAGCTCAGCAGGGTTTAAATAAGGTTTGATAATTTCCTGAAAGAAAAATCCATAAGCCATTATTAAGATGGACTTCCAAATATCCACTGCTTATTTCTAGGATAAGCAGAATAAAATCTGTTTTTTACTCTTTTGGGATCTTGCTAAGAACTTATAACCTAGATTGGCCACTTTAGGAATAGGATACTGGTCTTGATGGATCTTTGGTCTGACCCAGTATGACAATTCTTATGTTCTTATGTTTTTACCAGAAGATAATTGTTGAAATGAATGTACAATAGCAGCTTATTAATTTATATGTCAACAGCTAATGACACTTACCTCTGAATTCTACGAATAAAGGCCACCAAAAATTGTGTGCTCTTAATGTGCATGGTAACTGATACCGCACCGCCACGTTAAAGGGTTTTGTGGTATTTTTGCAATTAATGCACTGTAAACAATGAGTTACGTATTTGTTTGCGTTAGGGGACAATTGATGAGTGGAGAATGGCCATGAAAGGCATTTTTGCAATTAGCACAGTGCAAATAAGATGCTAAGTGGCTCTGTGCAAATTTAACATGGCCCCTGTAACGCCCCCAATATATGTCACCCTAAGAAGCAGTAAATGCAGATTTTACTGGAATTTAGTAGAAAGGCCCCTTAATATATAGGAGGAAATATTTTTTTCACTCAACAAATAGTTAAATGAAAATTTGTTGCCAGAGGATGTAGTAACAGCGCTTAGTGTAACTGGATTTAAAAAAAAGGTTTGGACAAGTTCCTGGAGGAAGCTATTGAGATTAAGATGGACATGGAGAAGCCACTGCTTGCCCTGGGATTGGTAGCACAGAATCTTGCTACTATTTGGGATTCTGTCAGGTACTTGTGACCTGGATTGGCCACTGTTGGAAGCAGGATACTGGGCTAGATGTGAAACTGAGTATGACCTCGGCCAGAGATCTACTTTCTAGGAAAAGAACATATAATTGGACATGGAGTTATTTAACATTCTAGCTACTTGTTGGACATCATTTGCACAAATATTAATGATTCAAGTTTTTTGTTAGGTATTTCCTGCTGTTCCTTTCAGGTCTCAGCAGAATAATGTAGCACTTAGGGAAAAAGATACAGCTCAGAAGTCCAGCACTGGAGGCCAGAATAGCAAATATCTCCACTGCCACCATGTATTTGCCCTTGGTGCTCAGATATGTTGGGATGAAGGAGACCCAGACGCTGCAGAACACCAGCATGCTGAAGGTGATGTACTTGGCTTCATTGAAACTGTAAGGTAGATTTCTTGCTAGGAAAGCTACTATGAAACTGATACCAGCCAGAAATCCTAGATATCCCAGAACACAGTAAAATGCAACTATTGACCCTTCATTACATTCAATTAATATTGTTCCAACTTCTGATTTCATATTCAGATATGGGAACGGGGGAGCAGTGAATAACCAGACAAGACACAGAACAGTTTGAATAAGGGAACAGGAAAGGACTATAGAGTTTGAGACCCTGGAACCCATCCATTTCTGAAGCTTGCTTCCTGGTTTGGTGGCTTGGAAGGCCATCACCACAGTGAAGGTTTTTGCCAATACAGAAGAGAGGGAAATGGAGAAAATGATCCCAAAGACAGTCTGTCTGAGAATACAGGTCACCTTTTCAGGACGGCCAATGAATATCAAGGAACAGAGGAAGCAGAGCATGAGGGAGATGAGAAGAATGTAACTAAGGTCTCGGTTGTTGGCTTTCACTATAGGAGTGTCTTGGTAATGAATAAAGATTCCCAAAATAGAAGCAGTGATGAGAAAGAAGAAAA
The DNA here is from genome assembly GCF_901765095.1 of Microcaecilia unicolor. NCBI lineage: Eukaryota > Metazoa > Chordata > Amphibia > Gymnophiona > Siphonopidae > Microcaecilia > Microcaecilia unicolor. Next base: position 337,323,014 of record NC_044033.1, read on the forward strand.
TGCTGATCAAAGTCAAAGTTATCCCCAAAGACTCTTCATTGGATAGGAAAGTTATCACTTTTGGGATGCAGGCGTCTCTCTTCTGGTTGGGCCATTGGTCCTCCAGGCATCTTGTACAGGTATCCATTTCTGAGAATGAAAAATATTATCTCACAAATAGCATCATTTACAAAACAGTTAATGAACACTTTTCTCTTATAATTCATTTTGAAACATGTATTTAATATTTAACAGGCTATGCCAAATACTAAACAAGTAATGTACAAAGAGCTTAAAATGCAAATCAAATCATATATTATGTTAGATGTGCTTGCACCTGAAATGTAAGCTTTTTATGGATTCCGTATCTCTCACAAAATAGAGGTGTGATTAGGTTTGCAGGTAGCGTTCAGTTCATAGTCATGGATTATACATTAGGCTGTACCACTAGAACATGTGAAAACCCATTTTAAACAGAACAATGAGATTGCAACTTTGATGTCCAGGTTGGGACTTGCTCAATTCCAGCAGCGTTTTTGTTTTTTTTGTTTTTTACAAAAGGCTCTGCCAAATGTGGAGGCTTTTGGAAAATACCTATATGCATACGCAGGAGTGCATGCATATTTGCTGGCCAAAATGAGCATTTTTAAAAAAAAATGTGTGCATGTCTTTGAGCTGTTGTAAAACTCAACAGAGAAATGTCCCCATGTGTAGGTGCATGTGTATATATATATGTACATATTGTATAGTGTGTTTCTCCAGATGTAACTAGTGTAGGGTTACCATATGGCTCCAGAAAAAGGAGGACACATTGATACAGTCCGGGTTCTGCTTCCATTGAAAGCAATGGAAGTAAAACCCAGACTGGCTCAATCTGTCCTCCTTTTTCTGGAGCCATATGATAACCCTAAAATAGTGGCTCTCTAAATTCACCATTTACACGTGTCTGTAATCTATTCATGCAAATACCACTTTTTTATATGTGGAGATGTTTCTACAACAACCCTTGAATTGTATCTCTTCACAATTTTCCCAATTGTTAATTATTTATTTAGAAATTTCTATTCCGCCTACAACTAAGCAAATCACATGATTACATACATAATAAAATCACAAAAACAGAAAATACTCTTAACAAGTCCTTAACAAGGGAATCAACCCCATGTCTTTACAAACACGTGTGTTTTCAAATCCTTGCAGAATAGTTCCATACTTCTGCACAGTCTTAAAAAAACAGGTAAATTGTTACAAACCTATGGACCAGCACTTGAGAATGCCGCTTCTTGAGTGGAGGCATATTTCACAGTACTCATAGAAACATGATGACAGATAAGGGCCAACTGGCCCATCCAGTCTGTCCTTCCTCAGTAACCACTAACTCCTCCTTTTCCTAAGGGATCCTATGTGCCTGCCCCGTGCTTTCTTAAATTCTGACATAGTCCTTGTCTCTACGACCTCCACCGGGTGGCCATTCCATGCATCCACTACCCTTTCCATGAAAGAATATTATCCTAGATTCCTCCTAAGCCTATTTCCTCTTAAGTTCATCCTATATCCTCCCATTCCAGAGTTTTCCTTCATTTGAAAAAGGCTCACCTCCTGTACATTAATGCCACTGAGGTATTTTTTCTGAAAAGAAAGAACAAAATTGTTCATATGAGTTGTGCTGCAGTTAGATCTGATGATCCCCAAATAAAATAATAAATACATTGTGCAGTCTATTGCAGTTACATGGTATCTGATATAAAGTTTTTGATGTTTGGGACACTGAATGAAGTTGTATAATTGGCAGTCCCCACATTGGTCATTTTGGTGGGTTTCAATTTGAATGCTTCTTGAGAGGAGGCATATTTCACAGTACTCATAGAAACATGATGACAGATAAGGGCCAAATGTCCCATCCAGTCTGTCCTTCCTCAGTAACCACTAACTCCACCTTTTCCTAAGGGATCCTATGTGCCTGCCTCCAGAAGCGTAGCCAGGTGGGGCACAGGGGGAGCGGTCGCTCCCCTAAACAGCTGTTTAAAAAAGTGGCGCCTATGCGCCTCAACTCAATATTTTTTTTCTGCTCCCTCCCGAGTCTTGTTTAATCTTCTTTTCCTACCTCTTCTTCTGCCCACGCTCTCCCGTCCGCGAGGTCACTTTTACTTCCCGAAGCGTTCTCCCTCCAGCACCGGCGATTATCAGTGAGCCTGCCAGTGTCGGGGCTTCTGCTTCTCCTCCTCAGGCGCATCCCGCCCACTCTAAGCAACTTCCTGTTTTGCGCAGAGGTGGGACGCGCGCCTGAGGAGGAGAAGCAGAAGCCCCGACACTGGCAGGCTCACTGATAATCGCCGGTGCCGGAGGGAGAACGCTTCGGGAAGTAAAAAGTGACCACAGACGGGAGAGACGGGCAGAAGAGAGGGTGAAGCCAATCGGAAGATGGCAGAGGGGACAGGAGCTGGATGGGAGGGTCAGAGTGAGAAAGGGAAGGGACACGTGCTGGTTGGAAGGAGGAAGAGAGGGGCTGGATGGGATCTTGAAAGAAAGAGTCAGAAAGAAGGGGAGGAGAAAGATCTGGAAGAGACAGTTACTGAATGGAGAGTGGGAAGGGACAGGTGCTGGTTGGAAGGAGGAATAGAGGGGACAAATACTAGAAGGAATGGTCAGAGAGAAGGGGCAGGTGCTGGAAGGAAGAGTCAGTGAGATGGGTTAGAAAGGGGACAGATGGTGAAAGGAAAGTGGAAGAGAAGGGGTAGACTCTGGAAAATAGGGAGAGAGAAGGGAGAAAGGGGACAGACATTGGATGGAAGGGGAACGAGTATAGGCTGTAAAAAGTAGAGGAGGCACACACTAGGTGGAAGAGGGTTAGGGGCAGACACTAGATGGAAGGGGGGAGAGAGGGGCATCCTATTATTTCACAGGTTTTTTTTTTTTGCTAACTCTCCCCCCTTTTCCAGCACCTCTTTCCTCCCTACTGTACAGCACCCTCTTTCTATTTTCACTCCTCTGCCCAGTATATTCTCTCTTGTTTTCTCTCACCCCCCTCCAACATCTCTCCCTAACACTCCATCCAGCTGGATGGAAGGGGATAGGCCTCTAAAGGGGTTGAGTGAGGGCAATTGCTGGCTTGGTTGGAAGAGGGAGGGAATATTGGAGGATGCTAGACATGAGGTGAGTAGGAAGACGGGGGAGATGCTGGACAAGGGGGAATAAAAAAACAGAGGGGGGTACTGGACATTATTCAGGGATGAGGACCAAGAAGGGGTATGCTGGACAAGGGAGGAGTAGGGATATAGGGGAGATGCTGATATGGAAAGGAGAGAAGGACAAGGAGGAATGCTGCATACAAGGGGGGAGTAAGGTGTCAGGGAGAGATGCTGGATGGAAGTGAGGGAAAGAGGACATCCTGGATGGAGGGGGGTAAGAGAAAACAAAAGAGAATATATTGGTCAGAGGAGTGAAAATAGAAAAAGGGTGCTATACAGAAGAGAGGAAAGAGACAGTGATGGAAGAGAGGGGATAGCAAAAACAAACAAACTATGAAATAATAGGATGAAGAATAGGAGGGCTGGAGTAAGGGAGATAAAAACTGTAGGCAGATGTGGTTAAAAATAAAAAGGAAGATTGAAGACTGAGTAGTAAAAATGAATGAAGACTAAGAGGCAGAAAATGAAATGAAGGAAAGCTGAAAGGAAAAGATCAATTCAGAGGTGGATATAGGAGAGAAAGTGAAAAAGGCAGGAAGGGAGAGAAGTGGCAGATGAACTGGAGATCATGTGAAGAAAGTTAGGAAAAGCCAGAAACTGGAGACTGAGACAAACATGATGGGAAAAAGAAAACAAAATGACCAAACAACAAAGGTAGAAAGAAAAAATTTATTTTTAATTCACTGAATGGAAAATGTCAGTTTTACAGTAAGTTTACACTGCTTTCTTTATATTTTGCAGAGTGCTGTTTTGATTTCTCTTTCTCTAGTGTTGCAGTGTGGCTTCTTGTACATGAGATGAAATTGGTAACCAACGCAGCGATTGAATCACTGGCGACACATGTTTAGACCGAGATATTCCGGCCAACAACCTGGCTGTAGCATTCTGGATAGTCTGCAATGCCTGCATCCTACATTTCTTCATTCCCAGATACAGCGCATTGCAGAAATCTATCTGAGAAATTACCAGACTCTGGACCTAAAATCACAACTAGATAACGTAGGCTTCAATCTGATCAACTAGTGGAAGAGAAAGAAAGCAGACTTCACTATACTTAAAATCTGATCTTTCATAGACAACTGAGAATCCAAAATAACACCTAATGCACACATACCATCTCTCACAGGCAAGTCAACCTTACCCACCCGCACAGAGTGGCACTGAAGTAACTCTTCATCTTTTTTAAAAATCATCAGTTCAGACGTACTTACATTTAAAGCTACTCTATTACTTTTCTTCCAGTCCCCTACTGTGGTCATACATAACTTCAATTTACCTCTCAACCAATACAGTCCCCCTTGTAATTGAAAGTGAACTGAACATCATCCACATATATCCTATGTTCTGCTTGTAAATCTTTAAACACCTTACCCAATGAGGCCATATAGAAGTTAAACAACATACCTTGTGAAGCTGTGCCATCACTAAAAACCTGCACAGAATGGCCTTTCAAAAATGATGCAAACCAACTCCATTCCATCACCCATCCCAATCCTTTTCAACTTCTCAAGTAACAAATCAACATCTACAGTACGGAATGCTAATGAAACATCAAGTGAGACCAGACAAAAAGTCAGACCCTTGTCAATTCCCTGTATCTTCACATCCACTAATGACAACAACAATGTTTCAGCACCATGCCCTGTCCTGAAACCATATTGATGATCATCCAGACACCTCACATCATCAACAAAATCAATTGCTGTAAAACCACCTTTTCTATCACTTTCAAAACAGTAGGAACTACTGAAATCGGCCTATAATTATCTAAAGCCGAGCCATCCAAGGAACTGTTTTTTTTAAAGAGCAGCTTCACAGTTGAAATCTTACAGCTTGGAGAAGAGATGGCTGAGGGGAGATATAATAGAGGTCTATAAAATAATGAGTGGAGTGGAACAGATAGATGTGAATCACTTGTTTACTCTTTCCAAATATACTAGGACTAGGGGCATGCAAAGAAGCTACTAAGTAGTAAATTTAAAACAAATTGGAGAAAATATTTCTTTACTGAATATGTAATTAAACTCTGGAATTTCTTGCCAGAGAATGTGTTAAAAGCAGTTAGCTTTGCAGGGTTTAAAAAAGGTTTGGATAATTTCCTAAAAGAAAAGTCCATAAGCCATTATTAAGATGGACTTGGGAAAATCCACTGCTTACTTCTAGGATACAAAATATCAAAAAATATACACAGAATGTATAAATGCAAATATAATAGTCTTAAGGGCTGTTAGACTAAAGTGAGGAAGAGTCTCATATATAATACACGATGATATTTATTTCACTCAACAGGTGAATCAATTGCATGTGTTCATGTCTTAATCATTGACTCAGCCTCCACCTTCTAGGATAAGCAGCATAAAATCTTTTACCTGGATTGGCCACTGTTCAAAACAGGATACTGGGGTTTATTGACCTTCGGTCTATCCCAGTATGGCAACACTTATGTACTTATGTTCTTACACTACATGAGTCTAATGATTTACTAACAAAGTCAAAACAGGAACTGCAATAGAAGCCAAACCTCTAATCCAATTTGCTGTTGTACATTCAGAATGGAGGGAGGCGCCAAAGTTTATGCACTTGATAAGTGCGTAAATATTTTAAGAACATAAAAGTAGCCATACTGGGTCAGACCAATGGTCCATCTAGCTCAGTATCCTGTTTTCCAAACAGTGGTCAAGCAAGGTCACAAGTACCTGGCAGAAGCCCAAATCAAGGCAACACTCCATACTACAAATTCCAGGGCAAGCAGTTGCTTCCCATTTCTCTCTCAATAGCAGACTATAGACTTTTCCTCCAGGAATTTGTCCAAACCTTTTTTAAACCTTGGAGAAAAGGAGAAACAGGGGTGACATGATACAGACGTTCAAATATTTGAAAGGTATTAATCTGCAAGCAAACCTTTACCAGAAATGAGAAGGCGGTAGAACTAGAGGACATGAATTGAGGTTGAAGGCGGCAGACTCAGGAGTAATGTCAGGAAATATTTTTTCACAGAAAGGTGGTGGATACATGGAATGCCCTCCTGCGGGAGGTGATGGAGATGAAATCGGTAATGGAATTCAAACATGCATGGGATAAACACAAGGAAGCCTGATTAGAAGGAACGGATCCAAGGAATCTTAGTGGAGATTGGGTGGCAACGCCAGTAATTGGGAAGCAAAACCAGAGCTGGGCAGACTTCTAGTCTGTGCCCTGAGAATGGCAAGGACAAATCAAATATAAAGTATCACATACCATGTAAAATGAGTTTATCTTGTTGGGCAGACTGCATGGACCATACAGGTCTTTATTTGCCGTCATTTACTAGATTAAAATGCAGCATCCAGGTAGGTCCCCCCAGGCCTACCTGTATCCTGGTGGTCCAGCAGTGGTCATTGGTGGCAGGAACACTGATATGAAATAGCAGTAGCTGGATAACTGCCCAGACTGGACCACCTTGGTACTAATGCAGACTGGCAAGGCACCGTCTGTAGGATTTTGAGTGGCACTATCCAGTTATGACCCAGTCAACCTCTCCTACTCCTCCCATAGTGTATATAATACATATAAATATATGTACTAACTTTATCTGCATGTTCTGATCTAATCTAACAGTTTATATACCGCATAATCCAAAGAGGTCCTTGACAGCACTGAACATCTGTAATTTTTATAGCCACAGTAGCCAGCATTTGAAAAAAATAATCACTGACTGATAGTGACTAACTATAACGGTATCATTCACTCACCAGTGTGGTTGGAGACCTCTCCCTCTGGACAGGGAATACAGTCATAGCAGCAGACAGCCTGTCCTTCCCTGGTTAATTTCCTAAACCCAGGAGGGCAACTTAGGCTGCATTTGGACTGTGGAGGTGTCTGAGGATTGAGAAAAAAAATCCGAATAACTTGAGATAACTCTGGATTATGTCTTGTCAAATGCAATGTTACTTTTTCTGTCTAAACATGAGTCAGTTCTGTCCATTTAGTTTTTTGAGCTCATTACTAAGCTATACAGTAGAACAGAGTAAGGAAGTTTTCCAAACCTGATCCTGGAGGCACCCAATGGGTGACGGTAAAAGCTCCCTCCCAAAATGGCCGCACAGCAAGTGGTTCACTTCCCATATGGTCATTTATTTAAGAAAAGAGAAACCCGCCTTTTACTCGCTGCGGTAAAAGGGGGCCTCAGCGTGCATCAAAAACATGCGCCGCCAGTGCAATCCCCCTTTTCCTGCAGCTTAGAAAAAAGACCCCTAAGTGATCCAGCGTTAATTCAGCTGTTATTTCATTACCGCGTGTCACCTAGAAGATGCTAACAGTATAATGTTTCCATGTCCATACCATGCATTCTCCAAGAAAAATTCACTAATGCACATGCTAATGCCTTAATACCATCATGTGGTAGCCCTTTTAACATAAATTAAGGGCTTAACACCTTTTAGTACACATATCTCTAAATCCCATTGCATAAAATGAGACCTGTGCTAAAATAGCACGAGTTGAAATAAAATAATCCATTTTAATGGGAGCCCACTTTGATAATTTCCCTCCTAAGGTTTTTAGGTGCCTAAATTTAGTTGAATTTGTACCTGAAGAGTGGGTTCCTAAGGGATCCTTTTACTAAGCTGCAGTAAAAGGAGGCTTGCGCTACTGTCAGCATGTTTTTGATGCGCACTGAAGCCTGGCTATGCAGTAAATGAACCACTTACCATGTGGCCATTTCGGGGGGGGGGGGAGGGGGCACTTACCACCATCCACTGAGGTAGACCAGGCAACGTGCAGTGCTGCCCAACTACTGCAGGGTAAGCACCAACACTACAAAAATAGACAATATTTTTGTAGTACCAGAAATAGCGCACGCTGGGGGCGGTAGTTACGGATTGGCACGCGCCAACCCTTTAGTAAAAGGGCCCCTAAGTTTGGCTACAATTAAGCACCTAACATGGGGGCCTAAATTTGAGTATTGTTTTTTTTTTTTAATATTGGCTTTTTTATTGTTATACTAGTAAAAAAGGCCCGTTTCTGACACAAATGAAACGGGCGCTAGCAAGGTTTTCCTCGGAGTGTGTATGTTTGGGAGAGTGACTGTGAGAGTGACTGTGAGAGTCAGAGTGAAAGTGTGAGTGTGTGAGAGAGAGAGTGTGTTTGTGAGAGAGTGTGTGTGTGAGAATGAGAGTGTGTGCAAGTGTGTATGTGAGACACAGTGTGATAGAGAGTGTGTGTGTGTGTGCCCATCCATGCTCCTCTGTCCCCTGCCCCCTCCATTCATCCCTATCCAGCATTTTCCCTCTCTGCCTGAGGCCTGCCCTGCAATCCATATCCATCCATGCCCATCTGTCCCCTCCATTCATCCCTATCCAGCAATTCCCCTCTCCATGAGTCCTGCCCTTCCAATCCATGCCCATCCATGCTCATCTGTCACCTGGCCCCTCCATTTTTCCCTATCCAGCATTTCCCCTCTCTGCCTGAGGCCTGCTCTGCAATCCATATCCATCCATGCCCATCTGTCCCCTCCATTCATCCCTTTCCAGCAATTCCCCTCTCCCTGAGTCCTGCCCTTCCAATCCATGCCCATCCATGCTCCTCTGTCACCTGGCCCCTCCATTTTTCCCTATCCAGCATTTCCCCTCTCTGCCTGAGGCCTGCTCTGCAATCCATATCCATCCATGCCCATCTGTCCCCTCCATTCATCCCTATCCAGCAATTCCCTTCTCCCTGAGTCCTGCCCTTCCAATCCATGCCCATCCATGCTCATCTGTCACCTGGCCCCTCCATTTTTCCCTATCCAGCAATTGCCCTCTCTCCCTGAGGCCTGCCCTGCAATCCATTTCCATCCATGCCCATCTGTCCCCTCTATTCATCCCTATCCAGCAATTTCCCTCTCTCCCTGAGTCCTGCCCTCCCAATCCATGCCCATCCATGCTCCTCTGTCCCCTGCCCCCTCCATTCATCCCTTTCCAGCAATTGCCCTCTCTTCCTGAGCCCTGCCATCCCAATCCATGCCCATCCATGCTCCTCTGTCCCCTGCCGCCTCCATTCATCCTTTTGCAGCAAGTCCCCTGTCTCCCTTTCATGACCCCCCCTTGCATCCATGCTCCTCTCTCTCCCATGTCCCAGCCTGGGCCGCCCTCTTCTTCCCCCCCCCCCCCCCCCCCCCCCCCCCTTCGCATCCATGCTGTCGTTTCTCCCCTGCCCTCCCGCTCCCATTGTTGTTCTTTAGTGGCCACCCTCTTCTCTCCCCCCAACATGGTTGTTTTGTTTTTTTTTTTTCTTGTTTTCAAATTTACCTCCGTGCCGGTTACGGCAGCGAAGCGTCAGGGAAGGAGGCGGCGCTCCCGACGTCTAGGTTTCCCTTCGCTGTGTTCCGCCTTCTTTTGACGTCATCCTTGACGTCAGAAGAAGGCGGAACACAGCGAAGGGAAGGCTAGACGTCGGGAGCGCCGCCTCCTTCCCTGACGCTTCGCTGCCGAGCGTTGCGATTGGTTGAGTGTCATTGCTCCGCCCTCGACGTCATCACGTTTGACGCGTGGGCGGGGCAGACACAATGCGATCTCACCCCCTTCACTTTAGAATGTTGGCTAACAGAGGCTTCATTAGAACGTTGGAGGTGCGTTTTATATAGAGAGATATTTCATAACAATGGGCCAAATTTTAGAAATGATACCGAAACCTCAGTGCCAAAAAAAACCCCATGCTAAGTGCCCTTTATAGAATAGCGCTTAACACTGGGATCCTTACCTAACTTTAGGTACGAGGACTTACACCAACTAACACCAGTAGAAATCCTCACACCTAAATTAGACACAGATAACAATGCATGCCCCGATCTGCCCATGACCCTCCAGTGGCCACATCCTCTTTTTCAAGCTGCAAGTAAAATTTATGCACAGATCCCAGTGCATAAATATGTGCGTGTACATTTAAATTAATCACAATTAGCACCAATAATTGATTAGGGCCCAATTATCAGCGCTAACTGGCTAGGGTTCTAGATCAGTTCCCACCTGGGCAGTTACCACCCACCAATTTCCATCTGGACAATTCCCACCTAGGACAATTCCCACTGAACCAATTCCCACCACACCATGGAGGACAATTCCCACCCATAACCCAAAAAACACACTAGGACAAATAATATCCCTCCCTTTTCTCTTCCACATCATTTGGGAGGCCGCTACACCCTCACCCCCTCCACAACATTACCTTTTACACATCCCTTTCCCCTTCCAGACATGCAGTTCATGTGGGGGCAATGCCCCCCACACCTCCCAAACTAGGTTTGAACCTAATTCATGTTTAATCTGGGATCTAAATGTCATAAATAAATAAGTAAATAAATAAATACAAAGTGCAGTTCATGTGGGGGGGGGGGGGGGGGGGAGGCAATGCCCCCCCCCCCACACCCCAAACTAGGTTTCAACCTAATGAGGCACGCTGATTACAATTTATAAGAAATTACTACTCTACCTATGAAAAGTTATTCCATTGTTATATGTCCTCTGTGTACATCCGTATGCTGCTCTAGCCTTGTTTCAGACGCTGTTAAAAAAAAAAAACACTGCCAGGACTTATGGGACCTGATACAAGAAAGAAGCTACAGGCTAGAGAGGGTGGAAAATGTCCGGAGGGGAAAAGTCCTTGATGAGAATTGTCGCCTTAAGTGGAAATTGTCCCGGTGGGAATTGTCCCTGGGGGAATTGATGGGTGGGAACTGTCCGGGTGGGAACTTGCTCGCCCAAATTTGTGTGTGCAATTCTGAATGCCATATATAGAATTTGGGAAAAGATGTGCATGGTTCAGGGCCTTTTATCTTGGTTTTTGTGTTACTTAAATCTGACCTCGGTGAATGAGCTCTCCCACACGATCACCTCCTCATAGATGATAAATTCCTGCCCTGGTGGAGCATAAGGGTTATAACTTCCAACAATGTCATTACTCCTCGTCCCATCAGGTAGATAGGTTAAGCTTATAATGTCGTATCCAATAGCGAAGTCACCGTTATCAAAAAAGACTTCCTCACCCAGAGCGTTCTGAAAGTGGAGGTTCTTCATATAATGATGAAATTAATGAAAAAAGGGAAACATTTTTTAGTGAAACTAAGAGATACACTCCTAATGTCAAGCACATGGAATCAGCTCCTGATTGTACGAAGGGCTTTCATTTTGAAGCAGCTCCCAAACAGTGACATTTGTTTAATGTAACTTTGAAATGAAACAACAGAGAAAACCTACGTAGGACAAGGTGGTCAATATGCATTTAATTTCCTAATATGTACAAATATGAGGAATGTGCACAGCAAAAATTTTCAATTTAATTCCTCTTTGGACTTTTAATCATTTGCATTATTAAAGTAACTAGGAAAGTAATTTTTGCACTCTACTAGTGAGATTTTCCATTTTTTTTTTTCAAATTCCTTTCTACTTGTTGCTCATCTTTCATAGATGCAACACTATTTTAAGGGGCCCTTTTACAAAGCATTCGTAAGCTTATCGCATGCTAACTCAGGACTACCACTGGCCCAATGCAGCCGGCGGTGGTAGTTTTTGTTTGATCGTGCGCCATTTCTGGCGCTCTAGACAATTATTTTTTTTATAGTGTGGCGCTAACCCAGCAGTAATTGTACACTGCCCAGTTACCGCAGGAGCGTTTACCACCACCCATTAAGGTGACGGTAAGTGCAAGAGTTATCTTGCCGCATGGCCATTTTTTTGTGAGGGGGGGGGGGAAGCTTTTTACCCACTGCAGTAAAAAGGGCCCTGGTGTGCAGGAAAAATGGGCCCCACCACTACCGCAGGGCCTTTTTTCCCACAGCTTAGTAAAACAACCCCTATCAGGCTCATTTTCGAAAGAGAAAGACACCCATCTTTCGACACAGTTGTGGGTAGTGGGGTTTGTGGGGGGTTGGGGGGCTCAGCAGACAAGGTAAGGGAGCTATGTTCCTGGGAGCATTTTATGAAGTCCACTGCAGTGCCCCCTAGGGTGCCTGGTTGGTGTCCTGGCATGTCAGGGGGACCAGTGCACTACAAATGCTGGCTCCTCCCACGACCAAAGGGCTTGCATTTGGTCATTTCTGAGATGGGTGTCCTTGGCTTCCATTGTCGCCAAAAATCAGAAACGACCAAGTCTAGGGATGATCATCTCTAAGGACAACCAAAATTTCAAGATTTGGGCGTCCCCAATCGTATTATTGAAACGACAGATGGACATCCATCTTGTTTCGATAATACGGGTTTCTCCACCCATCCAACAGGATGTTTTGCGAGGACGTCCTCAAAACTTGGGCGTCTCTTTCGATTATGCCCCTCCAAGTCTTTAAGATGATCCCATGGAACAAGAAATGGGGCAAAGGGCAGTAACAATTGCACGAAGCCCCTATCAAAGGGGCAAAGAGGCAGAAAGAGTGAAATGAAGAACCCAAGGCACAGAAACAGGGTCAGGGCAACACCAACGACAGCAGGCCACTGGAAGAGGGTTAACGTGTCACCAGCACTGGCAGTGCTTCTGATATACTTGGAACATGTGATTTATTCCAATAGATGTTTAAATCAAAATGCCTCCATAGATCTGATGTTTTGTGATACTTCCTCTCTGCCTTTCTTTTTTTTTTGGGGGGGGGGGGGTGGCTTCCAGATGCATCATTCTTATTTCTCCAATACTTGTTCTACCTGTGGTAGGTTCTACTTTAACACTTAACACTTAAGCAGCCACATTTTGTAGACCATCGTCAACTAAGGCATTTGCAAATCGGCTGACATACATACTGGCTACAAATTTTTATCGTCATTATATTACACATCAGTGTTATATTTCGTAAAAGCCTATATAGTTCTATGCGGATAATAAAAACAATAGACTGAATCACAACTCGAGAATTACAGCTTTAGCAACATTAATTAGAAAAATCAGCTCACATGTTTACTAAATAAGAACGCTTTTAATTATTTTATAAACTGTAAATAATCATGCAATGCCCAAATTGAAGTAGGAAGGGAATTCCAAATTGAAGCAGCCTAATAAGACAAGGATGTAGACAACTGTCTAATAGATTTAACTACAACCATCTTCTGTATTGAGGTGGTTGTTGTATTGCTACCTTGATTGGTTGTATGTTCTTTGCAATTTACTTCCTTTCTGGTTTGGTGATGAGTGGTCTTGTGTGAATTGTTTTGTGTATCTGAAATTTTGGCGCTCTTTTCTTCCCTTTGATTTAGTCTGTATGTTGTTTTGGCCTGCCTACCAGTAATGGCGATATAGAAAGTAAAAAAAAAACTTTAAATATCTGATGCTTCTAATGGAAATCCCTGAAATAGGAATCAATCAGAATCTGTATCAGCCAGAAGCTGCTCCATACCATTCTCAGCAGGGAATAGAGGGCCTCTTATTCTGCTCTGTTGGCTTTACTGTAAACTCTATTGTCTCCTGTACCCTGACCCTAACTTGCTTCTTCCTTCCTTCACCTCTCTGTAGAGATTGGAGAGAAAACTCATCTTTCATAGCTGTACTAGATTTTTCAGATGTGGATACTTTCTTCTTCAGAACAATCTCTTAGGCTTGACTAGTCATCTGCTGTAGATTGTAGACCATTTTCTTTGTTCTTCACTGCTAAGTCTGCTGCTTACCTTAGATCTCTCGTTAATAGTATCAGCTGAGTTTCCTCCTCTACTTCTACTGCCATTTTCATGCTTAACCTTCTCGAGCACTGCAATTTAATCAGATTAGATTGAAGGCTCTTTGGAGTAAGGATGTGTCTGACAGCACTGTGCACTAACTTTAGGTCTGTACTACAGTGTGTGATCACTCCCTTGTTTGATTACTGTAACGCATTGTATGTTGGGTTACCTCTAGGTAAGATCCATCCTTTACAATTTACTTGTTTGCTCATAGATACTTCTCACTTGGTTTAATGAGCTGCACAGGTCACCCATCCACTGGAGAATCAAGTTTAAAATCTTGTTGCTAATTTTTAAGGCTTTAATCAACGATGTGCCAGTTTCTGTGGCTAGTTCTTTGAAGTTTTATCAGCCTGCTCACGCATTGCATTCTTCAGATAAACTTTTGCTTGACATTCTTTCCTTTCATTATATTAAGCTGAGTACCATTCAACTATTTTTTATATTGAGGGTATGAGGCAGTGAACTTTGTTGCCCTTTAATTTAAGAGGTATGACTTTACTTCTTCGATTCCGTAAACATTTGAAGGCTTTCCTTTTTGCTCAAGCTTTTTTGGTAGTTTAAAGCTGTGTGTTTAAGCTCCTTATTGTTTTAGAGACGGATTTGTTTTGGTCAAGAAACTTCTATTGCATATGTGTGTTTATGTCTTCCTTTAAAATTATATTATGTATGTTCTGCTGTGATCTGCTGAGAGTTGTACAATCGTGTGGACTAGACATTTTTAAAATAAATTAAATAAATCAATTATTGGTAGATCTTCAGCAATAATGTATAGTACTAGTAATACCAGATGACTGGTATTACTAGCATTCTCGAAAGAGAAGGACGCACATCTTTCGACACAAATCGCAAGATGGGCATCCTTCTCACAGGGTCACCCAAATCGGCATAATCGAAAGCCGATTTTGGGCATCCCCAACTGCTTTCCGTCGCAAGGATGACCAAAGTTCACGGGGGCGTGTTGGAGGCATAGCAAAGGTGTGACTTGGGCGTGCCCAACATATGGGTGTCCTCGACCCATAATGGAAAAAAAAGGGTGTCCCTGATGAGCACTTGCACAACTTTACCTGGTCCTGTTTTTCTTATGACCAAGGCACAAAAAGGTGCCTGAACTGACCAGATGACCACCAGAGGGAATCGGGGATGACCTCCCCTTACTCCTCTAGTGGTCACTAACCCCCTCAAAAACAGCTTTAAAAATATTTTTTGCCAGCCTCAAATTTCATACTCAGGTCCATCGCAGCAGTTTGCAGGTCCCTGGAGCTGTTTTAGTGGGTGCAGTGCACTTCAGGCAGGCGGACCCAGGCCCATCCCTCCCCCCCCCCACCTGTTACACTTGTGGTGGTAAATGCAAGCCCTCCAAAACCCACCTGAAACCCACTGTACTCGCATCTAGGTGCCCCCCTTCACTCGTAAGGGCTTTGGTAGTGGTGCACAGTTGGGGGTAGTGGGTTTTGGGGGGGGGTTGGAGGGGTTCAGCACTCAAGGTAAGGGAGCTATGTACCTGGGAGCAATTTCTGAAGTCCATGCAGGCTACTCCCACAACCAAAGGGCTTGCATTTGGTCATTTCTGAGATGGGTGTCCTTGGTTTCCATTATTGCCGAAAATCAGAAATGACCAAGTCTAGGGACCACCATCTCTAAGGATGACCTAAATGTCAAGATTTGGGCGTCCCCGACCATATTATCGAAACAAAAGATGGACGTCCATCTTGTTTTGATAATACGGGTTTCCCCACCCCTTCACCAGGACATTTTGCGAGGACGTCCTCAGCAAAACTTGGGCGTCCTTTTCGATTATGCCCCTCGGTGTGTCCTATTTATAGTGTAGTTGAGTTTCCTTTCTCTATGTTGTCTCTTCAGTCTCTGGATCCAGGAAGTAAGATATTTTTAAAATAGTTCTTTGTTTCTGGCACGTATGTTCGCCACTTGATCTTTGGACTCTTTCAGCAAACGTCCAAAAGTGGATTTAGATATCATATCGAAAATGCCCTCTCCCATGTCTGTTTGAAAGACAGCTTTCACCAGGTGGATCATCGGTGAGACACAAGCAGAGCTTTCACTTACAGTACATACGTAGCTTAAAGAATACTTTGTAAATTACATAGGGTGTCTTTTACTAAGGTGCACTCATGTTTTTGGCATGCACTAAAATTGTGGGCGCACTAAACATTAGAGATGCCTATGCATTCCTATGGGCGTTTCCAACATTTAGCGCGCCTACAATTTTAGCACACACTTAAAACGTGAGCACGCCTTAGTAAGATGCCCATAGTTTCCTCTTGTACTTAAGTGTCTGCACTTGCAGAAGCTCTATGGCTGGTATAAATGTGAGCAACTAAATTTTAGGCATGTTGATAGCTGGTTATGATCATATTCTACAATGGAACCTAGGTTCCTTACCACACACCCTTTCAGCTTCTAATTGGAAGCTCCCAGTTATAGAATTGATCCCATTGGCACATTTATTACATCTTATAAATTACCAACTAGTGGAGAAGATGCCACATACGCGGGTGGAATTAGCACTCATTTCGGTTCACAATTAGACACCTGGGCTAGCAATCTTTAAAACACCATAAAACCTTACAGAGAAGTGCATAACCATGGGTAGGACTGAACACGGGCCGTGTTCTAGCAGCAATGGCTGCTTCAGGAGTCCACAGTATACAGATCTCAGGAAAAACTAAATTAGATCTTTCCCTTAATGAAATGTATAATTGTAACATACATCAAAAAAGTCAAGCAGCATTTGTCTTCCACTGACTGGGCAGAAGAATCTGATGCCTAAACACAGGCCGTGTCGAGTCCTGCCCATGGTTATGCACTTCTCCATATGGTTTTATATATATATATTTTATTAAAGTCTTTTAAGAAACATTTTGGCTATACCCTGGTCTCTGGCCATCTCCACTGTTGGTTTGCTGCTGTTTCATTTGTGGGGATTGCTCCCTCTTCCTTATGTTTTGTTATTTCCCATTGAGGGTCATGTCAAGGCTCATAATGTTAGAGCCATGGCTACCTCAGTAGCCCACTTGAGGTCACATCTCATTACTGCCGTTTCGAGCAGGCAGTCCTGAAGAATTTGTTCGGTGTCTAGAATTCAACTCCACCCCTCTTAGACCCAGTTTTCTTTAGTTCAGGGCTATACTTTGATAGCTAGCATATAAATATTTTCAGGTTAATTGACTTCCAGACTTCAATGTTTCAAGTACCTATTGTCCTAGAATTGTTGTTTTCAGTGAGCCTGGTAGTTAGGGATTCCCAGTTGTGAGAATATGAAGGCTTGCTTGTCCTTGGAGAAAGTAGTTACTTACCTGTAGCAAGTGTTCTCTGTGGACAGCAGGTCAAGTAATCTCACATACCCTCCCACCTCCCCTTGGAATTGAATTCTTTAGCTATTGTATATGACTGAGGGACCCGCGCTTATGTGACTGGCGGAAAAGCACCAGAGCATGCACAGTGGAATGCTACTAGAAAGTTCTTAGATTCACTAGCGTTCCTACTGGGCTCTGTTGGACCCAGTAGTAAGAATACTTGGCCTACTGTCCTTGGAGAACACCTGCTATAGGTGATTAACTTTGCTGTCTCAGATCAGCCCTGGAACTCTTTTCAAAAATCAGCATTACATTGGCCACCATCCAATCTTCAGGTACTACAGACGATTCTAACAACAGGTTACTGTGGATCGGCAATTTCATGTTTTTCTTTCAGTGCCCAGGGTGTATACAGTCCAGGTGGTTTTCTACTTTGCCATGGGCTGCTTCACAAGCTTTCTTTGTGATGTACCTGAAAATATTATTACTATGAGTTTTTGCCTCTGTTGCAAATTTCTCATCATATTCTCTTTTAGCCTTCTTTATCAATGTTTTGCATCTAAATTGCCAGAGTTTATGTTCCTTCTTACTTTCTTCAGATCCTTTCTCCATTTTTTGAAAGATATTCTTTTGATTCTAATAGCATCTTTCACTTTATTTTTTAATTATACTGGCTGTCATTGCCTCTTCTTTCTGCCTTTTAAATACATCTCCT
Organism: Microcaecilia unicolor; assembly: GCF_901765095.1. Classification (NCBI taxonomy): domain Eukaryota; kingdom Metazoa; phylum Chordata; class Amphibia; order Gymnophiona; family Siphonopidae; genus Microcaecilia; species Microcaecilia unicolor. The sequence continues at coordinate 337,340,862 of NC_044033.1, forward strand.
ATACATATATTGTGCTGCCTAGTTGAGTAGCTGCCATTGAGAGCTCGTTCTTGATCATTAGCTGATTTCTATATATGTTTCTTTTATTTTTTTTTTCCAAAAGATTTTGGACTTCTGCAAAGTAATTTTGAAATCTAGCATCTTTCTCTCTGATCCTCTCTGTCTCAGTGCAAAAAAGTAATGGTGGCCGGCGCTGCTTTCTTTTTCTTTCCTAATTAGGCGCTGGTGACATCATTATCCGTGGAGTGGTGTAGAATGGGTATATGTGAATTGATTTTTCAATCTTTCAAAAGGTGCAAAGACCAGGGGACACTCAATAAAATTACATGCAAATACTTTTCAAACAAATAGAAGGAAATATTTTATCACTCAATGAATAGTTAAGCTCTGGAACTCAGTGCCAGAGGATGTGGTAACAGTGGTTAGCATATCCTAGTTTAAAAAAGGTTTGGAAAGCTTCTGGAGAAAAAGTCTATAGCCTTTTATCGAGACAGACATGGGGGAAGCCACAGCTTGCCCTGGGATTGGTAGCATGGAATGTTGCTACTATTTGGGTTTCTGCCAGGTACTTATAACTTGGATTGGCCACTGTTGGAAACAGGATACTAGGCTAGATGGACTATTGGTCTGACCCAGTATAACTATCAGTGGCGTAGCCGAGGGTGGGCCTGGATGGGCCCAAGCCTACCCACTTTGGACTCAGGCCCACCCAATAACAGCACACCTATGATGTGGCTGGCAGGGATCCCCAAGCCCCACCAGCCAAAAACTCCCAACAACTGTCCCTCTTGCATACCTTGTATATAGCAGATCTTCACCTGCAGCGAGCAGCGACTAATACATACTGCTCACACCAGCCCCACAGCCTTCCCTCTGATGTATTCTCATCTATGCGGAAATAGGAAGTTGCATCAGAGGGAAGGGTGTGGGGCCAACATGAGCAGTGTGTATTAGTTGCTGCTCGCTGCCGGTGAAAATCTGCTATTTAAAAGGTATGCGGGGGGAGAATGTATGACAGACCATATGGTATGCAGGTGAGAAAGAGAGAGACCAAATCACTTGTGGGACAAACTGGAGTTCTTATGCCCACCCATCTTGGGCCCAGGCCCACCCAAAATTGTGTGTCTGGCTACTCCCTGATAACTATTCTTATGAAATTTGAGGGAAAGATCATGGGCATAGGCTTACTTAGCTGCTTATCAAATAGGGGTTTTTTTTGTTTTGTTTTTTCATGATTGCTGAAGTGCCTTGTTCTCCTGTCTTCTCCTTCTCACAAACAGGCTCCAATTTGTCTGGCTCTCTCCTGTCATGTTCCCTGCTTGCACGGGGTATGGGCATCTGAGGATATAGTGGCCATCTTGGATTTGGGCAGGGCAGCCATCTCAGAGGTGGGCGTCTTAGGACAGGGCTGCCATCTTGGAGTTGGGCAGCCTCAGGAAGGAAGCCCATATTTGGGCTTGAGGGCGTCTCCGGTTGGGGCAGCCATCTTGAAGACAGCTGTGCATGTTTGGGCCTGATTCCTGTCCTATTTAAAGCCCTGCCACCAGTCCTTTCATGCTTCAGCTTCTATTCAGTTTCCTGGGTAGTTGTAGTGCTTCTGGTTTTGCTACTATTTGCTGCCTGGTATTGACCTCTGCCTGATCCTGGACTTGCTACTGCTTGCTGCCTGGTATTGACCTCTGCCTGGTCCTGGACTTGCTACAGTTTGCTGCCTGGTATTGACCTCTGCCCGATCCTGGACTTTATTATTATTATTAGCAGACTTGCTACAGTTTGCTGCCTGGTATTGACCTCTGCCTGATCCTGGACTTGCTACTGTTTGCTGCCTGGTATTGACCTCTGCCTGATCCTGGACTTGCTACTGCTTGCTGCCTGGTATTGACCTCTGCCTGATTCTGGACTTGCTACTGTTTGCTGCCTGGTAGTGACCTCTGCCTGATCCTGGATTTGCTACTGTTTGCAGGTGGAGGGGGCGCGACGCAATGCGACCTTGGGTGGGGGGGGCCAGGGGCGGGCCTTGTCCCGGGCCCGGCCTCGGCGGCCCTGGATGGGGCTGCCATCATGGCATTGGGCAGCCTCAGGAAGGAAGCCCATATTTGGGCTTGAGGGCTTCTCCGGTTGGAGCAGTTTCCTGGGTAGTTGCAGTGCTTCTGGTTTTGCTACTATTTGCTTCCTGGTATTGCCCTCTGCCTGATCCTGGACTTGCTACTGCTTGCTGCCTGGTATTGACCTCTGCCTGGTCCTGAACATGCTACTGTTTGCTGCCTGGTATTAACCTCTGCCTGATCCTGGACTTGCTACTGTTTGCTGCCTGGTATTGACCTCTGCCTGATCCTGGACTTGCTACTGTTTGCTGCCTGGTATTGACCTCTGTCTGATCCTGGATTTGCTACTGTTTGCTGCCTGGCCCTGCTGTTGCCCATTGCTTGGCTGTGCCCCGTGGACTTTGTTCTGGACTCAGTTCTCTGCTGTTTGCTTCCCACACCTGGGGGCTCAACCCCTGGGGAACGGAGGGGGGCACAGGGGGAACTCGGATTTGGCCGACAACCCGGCGAGGAATCCTCCTCCCTCGCGCACAAGGGCTCACATCTCCGCTGGGCAAGCCTGACACTCTCCCATCCTCTGGCCTGTGTTTGAGCTGAAAATAAGTGCAACAGATAAGGATTTGGTTCAAACTAGCGCCTCAGTATCTAGATCGTTTAAAGGTATAGAAAGTGAAAATGACCTAATTTCTTTCATTTTAACAGTTGTCCAAAAAGTAAAGGCACGTTCTGAACAAATTAACTAGAGCTGCAGATTTATTACAGTTTTGCACTGCGATTGAAGTGTTATTTTAGTCGTAATTAAAAAAATAATAATCATGGCTATGAAAATTAATCATCCCATGTATCTCCGCTAGGGATCATAATCTTCTACTCGCTTAAATCGCTTTGAATATCAGGCTCTCATTTTTAAAAAGACATACACCTAAGCCTTGAAGCCTATTTTGAAATGTAAAAAATTATATCAACATTTTCCCTGCAGAGGAAGCCAAATTATCAAAGTTTTCTTGTGTAAGATCCTCATATTTGAAAAGCAGGTAGGTGTCAACATTCAACATTATTTACCTGGGTGACTTTGCATATCAACTCTGATGGCAATATCTGGTTAGTGCCAGGTCAGTCCAGGAGCAGAATCGAGACAGACCTGGAAGTTATCCAGTCACCTGTAATATTTGGTTCTTGTACCCAGATAACTAACTGATCACGCTTAACCACATATAATACTGTCTTAACTATGCCTGGTTAGTTATCGGAGCACCACCCTCCTCCGAGCAAGAGGGTGCACAGAGCAGATGTGAGGCTGTCACTGTGCCGGTCCCCTGCCCTGGAACAGGAAGTTGACATCAGAGGAGGCAGGAGATGGGCAGAGTCGACAGCTGTGCGCCTGCTCCATGCATCCCCTTTCTGCCCGCCCCACCACCCCACCCTTGGTATGTTACAGGACACATAAAACTTCTGGCAGCCTACAAACTCCTGGAAATTCAATGCTAGATTGCCTGGCACTGAATACCCATGTCTAGTTCAGGCACAACAGTCAACATTAAAATAAAACAACCCTGACAGCTGCGGATAAATACTACTCCTATAGTTTTTCTATGTGCTTTACATTTCACTTTTATCTTTGCAATTAGGTGCATATCTCTGAGGGTGAGCAGGAAGCATCTGTGTGAGTATACAGACTTCACTGCATCCTGCTTCCTTGTTTCTGAAAAGAACATTACTCTAACAAAGGATATTACCTTCCATGGCAAAAATTCCAAAATGCTCTCACTTTCTCCACTCCCCAGGATGGTATTTCCAGAACCAGAGGTAAACACATCATGCAGTGCATGTGCCAGGCCATACACAGCGTTATATACATTATAACTGTTCCCAGAGTTTATGATGTCACAGTGTAGGAGGTAGGCAGATGTTTCATTATTGCTACAGGATCTTTGGATGCTCTTGGGGCACTGGTTGTTACACAGGTCTTTCCACCACATTGCTATGAATGAATCGTTTGGAAAAATGTCAGGATTCACCTCACGGACAAATTTGTGAAAGCTTGGAATAGTCTTCGTTGTGACAGCAAAAGCTAAGGTGTTTTTCCTATCAATATTGTATGAGGGTAAGACAAATAACCATTTGGCTGTGATGATCCAGACTTTTCCAAGTGGTTCCAAAATGGCTGTATATTTTATCAGCTCTGTGTTATCTGTATTACAATACAAAATAATCACTTTAGTTGAAGATGTACGGATGGTTTTGGAAATAGCCTCCAAATCATGAAGTAGTATCGATTTGAACTGACTGAAGGTTTCTATAAATTCAATGCAACCTCCACTCTCCTCAATCCCTTCTTTCAGGATCTGCACACCCTTCATACTGTTTTCATCATCAGATGCAAAGATACCAACCCAAGTCCAGTCAAAATGTTTCAGTAACCTGACTATTCCAGCACAGAGGTGCAGTTCAGTGGGGACAGTTCGATAGAAATAAGGAAACTTAATGGTGTCGCTCATGACAAGATTCCCTGAGGAGTAGCTGATCTGTTGAGAATAAAATATTGAATTCATCACCATTTTGTCATGAAAAGTTCACATCCATTCACATATCAAATGTTTTGAACATAATTATACTATAGAGAGTGGAGGAGAAAAAGCACTGGTGACAAAGCTAACTGGTATGACATATCAGAAAAGCTGTACTAAGCTTTCAGGGAGAGATGGCAGAGAAAAAGGTGGCTGTACACAGGAAATATTTCTGGTTTTTTTTTCTTTTTCATTCATTTTCATTTCATATTACAGTTGCTTCTTTTCCTTAAAGCCAATCCAAGAAAACAAACAACAACAACAATAATAAAAGAATAATGAAACAGAAGGAAAGAAAATCTCTGACTTCACCTAAGTGACCTCTGTCACTGGGGTCAATGAAATTCTTAACAAAAGCCCCACCCTGAGATCTTCCTCCAGCCCCTCTATTTATTCATTTCTTGTAAATATAGGCGCGATCAGAGTGTAACAAGAGCCACGATGACGTCGTGAGTGGATGCTCGAGTAGGAGCTCCATCTGTGACCGCATTTAGGGGCCCTGCTGCAGATAACTTGAGCTAAGCCTTAGTAAAGACCCCCCCTTACCCGACTTATGATAGGGAAAAGGAGAGGGAAGACTAAGCAGTTGCCCCCACTGCCGGGTGAACCCTGCTGGATTATTTCAGAGTACCTGAATACTCAGGGTTACTTTCTTCTTTGACAGTGCCACTGAAAACTGGCAGCGATGCAAGCAGGGTTTCTCTCAGCCCTGCTTCCAGGCCACACCACCACAACCTGGAAATTCTCTGCTAGCTGGTATTAAGGTGGACCTGGAGGAAGGAGCTTTTCCGTCTGGCATAGGCGCCCGGTATAAGAAGCTTGGGGAGGCTATGCCTCCCCAGCCACAGCAGGATGGATCAGCTGTTTCTATAGAAATGCTAAATAGTAGTAGCAGTAGTTCTCCAGCGAGTCCCTGCTCTGGGGGGTTTAAATAGCAGCAGCTGTGTTTAACCAGTTGTAATTTGATTACCTTACTGCTGGGAGAGCAGAGCAGGGAGGTTGGCTGGAGGTGTCCTGGGTTGCCAGGGAGATATTTAACTAGGATGAATTCCTGCACATGAGCACTTCATACCAAAGAGACTTGCACTGACCCCTGAAATTTTAAAACTGCTAAAAATAAGTTTTAAAAGTATTTGCATTAAATCTAATTGCAGAATTTAGGTGCTAGGAAGTGGGATTGGTATGCTATGTACTCAAATTTGCTCAAGCCATATGCAAATTAGTCTGTTTTTGGGAGGTTCTCATTTGCATATTTATGGGTAAAAATTGTTGGAAATGTTTACAGCCTTAATGTTAGGGCATGGCTCTGATCAAACTTGTGAAGTTTGATCCAAAAACGAAGGGTTTAGCTAGTGTTTTTGACTAAAAATTCCCATTAGAGTGTCTGTATGTTAATCTGCATTCAAATAGAGCTCTCTGATTGGATGAGCAGCTCCTGTTAGAAAATCTGCCTGGGAACAGAGAGGAGAAGAGAGGAGAGAATCAATGGGTGGGTGTGGATGGTTGGAGGGGGGCATGGGAGAGGAGAGAATCAATGGGTGGGTATGGATGGCTGGAAGAGGGGGGCAGGGGAGTGAAGAGAATCGCTGGGTGGGTGTGGATGGCTGGAGGGGGGGCAGGGGAGATGAGAGTTGCTGGACATGGATGGAGGAGAGAGAAGGGAGAGAGAAGAAATGCTGGACATGGATGGAGGGGAGGGAAGCGTGAGGAAGGAGATGAGATGAGGGAAAAGGAAGAGAGAAAAACTGCACATGGATGAAGAAAATAGGCAGAAGTTGGATCCACTGGACAGTCAAGTCTGCGGAGGACCCAGCTTTTACTTACAGATGTAGGACAAGAAGTGAAGAAGAAAGGCAGAAAGTAAAGAAATAAATGGAAAGGAAGCCCTGGAAACAGAGTTAAGAGGACAGATAGCAGCAGAATTGGATGCTGGGCCAGCATGATCAGAAAAACAAAGTCACCAGACAACAAAGGTAGAAAAGATCATTTTATTTTATTTATAGTGTTTGGAATATGTCCTCTTTGAGAATCAGGTGCTCAACATTAAATGTTTATATTTATTTATTTACTTATGTATGGCATTTTATCCCACATTAAACATGAATTAGGATGTTTTGTGGCTCTACATGAGAATTGTGATATTATTATCCTTGTTTCATATTGTTGACAGTCTGCATTTTCCGTATGGGTGGTATATTGGTGTATTAGGTTCTGCCCAGTGTAATATTTATGGTACAGTAAGGTTCTGAGTGTGTTTTTGCACAAAGTTGTGCATAGTGTTTTGTAGTTGAGCGATTGTGGTTAGTATATGCTTTGAGCAACCACTTTATTCTTTGACATATGATGCATATCTAATATCTAAATTTAATAAAAGGTATTAATTGTGACTTTTATTTTTATTTATTTATTTTTTCTGTGTGTTATCAGACAATTATGGATTTAAGCTCCACCCCTGGCCCCAACCCATAACCCTGCCCCCTTTAGCCTCCCCAAACAGTTGGGCCACTGACCGCCTATGCCGTCTGGGATTCCGCAGGAGGGCTTCCTCCCCTGGTGTAATTTCTGGCTCTTTCTCATTGCAGCAGCAATTACAACAACAAACTGTGAGTAGGGAGCCTGATGTGGGGGAAGGAGCATGTATTGAAATGTCTATACGCAAATGCCAGGAGCCTGAGACATAAGATGAGAGAGCTGGAGTACATTGCACACAATGAAAAATTGGATATTATTGGCATCTCTGAGAACTGGTGGAAGGAAAATAACCAATGGGACACAGTCATACCGGGCTACAAATTATATCGTAGTGATAGGGTGGATAGGATAGGAGGAAGGGTAGCACTGTATGTAAATGAGAACCTTGTCTCAGATAGGCTGCAGGAGACAAAACCCCTATTGGAATCTTTGTGGATTGAAATTCCACGTGAAAAGGGGAAAAGGACGTTGATAGGAATGTACTACCGACCGCCTGGCCAGGACGAGCGGCCGGACACAGCAATGTCAAAGGAAATTAGGGAAGCGAATAAATTGGGCAATGTAATATTAATAGGTGACTTCAATTATCCACATATAGACTGGGTTAATGTAACATCGGTACATGCTAGGGAGGTGAAATTTCTTGATGAAATCATGGACAGCTTCATGGAACAGCTGGTTCAGGAGCCCACAAGAGAAGGAAAAATACTAGATTTAGTCATTACTGGAGCTCATGATCTGGTGCGGGGGGTAGCGGTGTGAGGGCCGCTTGATAACAGTGATCATAATATGATCAGTTTTGATATTGGCATTGAAGTAAGTGAACTTAGGAAATCAAATACACTAGCGTTTAACTTTAGAAAAGGTGATTACGACAAAATGAGAAAAACGGTGAAAAAAAGACTGAAAGGTGCAGCTCGCAGGGTAAAAAACTTGCATCAGGCGTGGATGCTGTTTAAAAACACCATCCTGGAAGTACAGGGCAAATATATTCTGCGTATTAGAAAAAGGGGAAAAAAGACCAAACGTCAGCCGGCGTGGCTAAACAGTAAGGTAAAGGAAGTCATTAGAACCAAAAAACAATCATTCAGAAAGTGGAGAAGAGAACCGACTAAAGGTAACAAGATAAAACATAAGGAATGCCAAGCCAAATGGAAAGCGGAGATAAGGAGGGCAAAAAAGGACTTTGAGAAAAACTTAGCGTTAGAAGCGAAAATACATAGTAAAACTTTTTTTAGATACATTAAAAGCAGGAAGCCGGCTAAAGAATTGGTTGGGCCACTGGATGAAAATGGTGTTAAAGGGGCGATCAGGGACGACCGAGCCGTAGCGGAGAAATTAAATGAATTCTTTACCTCGGTCTTCACCGAGGAGGATTTGGGAGGGACACCGGTGCCGGCGAGTCAGAGAAACTAAATGAATTCTCTATAAACTTGGAGGATGTAATGGGTCAGTTCTGCAAACTGAAGAGTAGTAAATCACCAGGACCTGATGGTATTCATCCCAGAGTATTAATAGAACTGAAGAATGAACTTGTAGAGCTACTGTTAGTAATATGCAATCTATCCCTAAAATTAAGTGTGGTACCAGAAGACTGGAGGGTAGCCAATGTTACACCGATTTTTAAAAAAGGTTCCAGAGGAGATCCGGGAAATTACAGACCGGTGAGTCTGACGTCGGTACCGGGCAAAATGGTAGAGGCTATTATCAAGAATAAAATTACAGAGCACGTACAAAAACATGGGCTGATGAGAAAACGTCAGCACGGATTTAGTGAAGGGAAGTCTTGCCTCACCAATCTACTGCATTTTTTTGAGGGAGTGAGCAAACAGAAACGTTCAAATCGGTATAATCGAAAGCTGATTTTAGACGTCCCCAACTGCTTTCCGTCACAGGGACGGCCAAAATTCACGGGGCCGTGTCTGAGGTGTAGCGAAGGCGGGACTTGGGCGTGCCTAGATGTCCTTGACCCATAATCGAAAAAAAAACAAGGACGTCCCTGACGAACACATGCGTGACTTTACCTGGTCATGTTTTTCTTAAGAGCAAGGCACAAAAAGGTGCCCAAAATGACCAGATGACCACCGGAGGGAATCGAGGATGACCTCCCCTTACTCCCCCAGTGGTCACTAACCCACTCCCACCCTCAAAAAACATCTTTCAAAATATGTCCTTCCAACCTCTATGCCAGCCTCAGATGTCATACTCAGGTCCATCACAGCAGTATGCGGGTCCCAGGGGCAGTTTTAGTGGAGGAAACAGCAAGCCCTCCAAAACCCACCACAAACCCACTGTACCCACATCTAGGTGCCCCCCCTTCACTGGTAAGGGCTATGGTAGTGGTGTACAGTTGGGGGTAGTGGGTTTTGGGGGGGGGGTTGGGGGGCTCAGCATACACGGTAAGGGAGCTAAGTACCTGGGAGCAATTTGTGAAGTCCACTGCAGTGTCCCCTAGGGTGCCCGGTTCGTGTCCTGGCATGTGAGGGGGACCAGTGCTCTACAAATGCTGGCTCCTCCCATGACCAAATGGTTTGCATTTAGTTGTTAGTGAGACAGACGTCCTTGGTTTCGATTATCGCTGAAAATCAGAAACGACCAAGTCTAGGGACGACCATCTCTAAGGACGACCAAATTTCAGGATTGGGTGTCCCTGACTGTATTATCGAAACAAAAGATGACTGTCCATCTTGTTTCGAAAATACGGGTTTCCCCGCCCCTGGATGGGGACGTTTTGCGAGGACGTCCTCATCAAAAGTTGGATGTCCCTTTCAAAAATGCCCCTCACTGTCACCTTTAGCTAACTACTTGATGATACCTGGAGTCATACAAAGAGAAGATAATCAAAATGCTAATTTAACAGATTTCTTGGAGTCATCATCTTTGGAATTTGTTACTCAACATACCACTTTACTAGCAATTTTTGCCTTGGAACCAAACAGATAGAACTGAAAAATGAACTTGCAGAGTTATTGTTAGTAATATGTAATTTATCCTTAAAATTGAACGTGGTACCAGAAAATTGGAGGGTGGCCAATGTAACGCCGAATTTTAAAAAAGGTTCCAGAGGAGATCTAGGAAATTATAGACCGGTGAGTCTGACATCGGTGCCGGGCAAAATGGTAGAGACCAGGGGCATAGCTACGTGGGGCCATGGGAGCCTGGGCGCCCATAGATTTGCCCCTGGACCCCCCTGCCGATGACTCTCTCGACCCCCCCCCCCCCGCTTCGTTCTGTTTCTGTGAGTCTGATGTCCTGCACATACAACGTGCAGGATGTCAAACTAGAATGACGCCTTGCATGGGATTGAGAAGAAGAGGACCTCGGCTAGTGGGGGTCCCCTGCCAGCAAAGGTAGGCAACGGGTTGCCGGCGGGAAGGGGGGTCGAGAGGGTCGGCAGCGGGGAGGGGTAAAAGTTGGTGGCGGGGGGTTCGGCAATGGCAGGGGGGTCAAAGTTGGTGGGGGGGGGGTTCGGCAATGGCAGGGGGGTCAAAGTTGGTGGGGGGGGTTCGGCAATGGCAGGGGGGTCAAAGTTGGTGGGGAGGGTTCAGCAATGGTGGGGGGTTGGCGGCACCGGGGGGGGGGGGGACTAAAATGTGCCCCCTCATCTCAGGCTCTGGACCCCCCTCCCGCTGAAGTCTGGCTACGCCCCTGGTAGAGACTACTATAAAGAACAAAATTACAGAGCATATTCAAAAGCATGGATTAATGAGACAAAGTCATCATGGATTTAGTGAAGGGAAATCTTGCCTCACCAATCTACTACATTTCTTTGAAGGGGTGAACAAACATGTGGATAAAGGTGAGCCGGTTGATATTATGTATCTGGATTTTCAGAAGGCATTTGACAAAGTACCTCATGAAAGACTCCAGAAGATATTGGAGAGTCATGGGATAGGAGGTAGTGTTCTACTGTGGATTATAAACTGTTTAAAAGATAGAAAACAGAGTAGGGTTAAATGGTCAGTATTCTCAATGGAGAAGGGTAGTTAGTGGGGTCTGTGCTGGGACCGCTGCTTTTTAACATATTTATAAATGACCTAGATATGGGAGTAACTAGTGAAGTAATTACATTTGCTGATGCCACAAAGTTATTCAAAGTTGTAATTTTTCACAATCCTAACGCGATTTAAGTCGTTAAATCGCGGGAGGATTGTGAAAAATTACAAGAGGACCTTACAAGACTGGGAGACTGAGCGTCTAAATGGCAGATGACATTTAATGTGAGCAAGTGCAAAGTGATGTATGTGGGAAAGAGGAACCCGAATTATAGCTACGTCATGCAAGGTTCCATGCTGCGGCTAAGAAAGCAAATAGAATGCAGTGGCGTTCCTAGGTCGGCTGCCACCAGGGGCAGGTCGCCGCTGCACACACTCCCAGGTGCCGCAGTGTCCGTCCCCCCAGGGTGCAGCATGACACCTCCCCCGGTGCAATGACACACCCCAGCGCATCAACCCCACCCCAGCCCCCCCCCCCCCCCCCGGTGCATTCTTAGCTGCTGGGAGCAGCTGCATGGCTGTCGGCTCCACTGGCTCCCTCTGCCCCGGAACAGGAAATAACCTGTTTCGGGGCAGAGGGAGCAGGGAACCAGCGGAGTCGACAGGCGTGCGGCTTCTCTCTGCACCCCTCCAGCAGCGTGCACCTGGGACGGACCGCCCCCACCGCCCCGTCCTTGCTATGCCACTGATAGAATGTTAGGTATTATTAGGAAAGGAATGGAAAATAAAAATGAGGATGTCATAATGCCTTTGTATTGCACCATGGTGTGACCGCACCTCGAATATTGTGTTCCATTCTTTTCGCCGCATCTAAAAAAAGATATAGTGGAATTAAAAAAGGTGCAGAGGAGGGCGACGAAAATGATAAAGGGAATGGGGCGACTTCCCTATAAGGAAAGGCTAAAGCAGCTAGGACTCTTCAGCTTGAAGAAAAGGCGGCTTAAGGGAGATATGATAGAGGTCTATAAAATAATGAGTGGAATGGAACGGGTAGATGTGGAGAGTCTGTTTACACTTTCCAAAAATACTGGGACTAGGGGGCATGCGATGAAGCTACAATGTAGTAAATTTAAAACGAATCGGAGAAAATATTTCTTCACTCAACGTGTAATTAAACTTTGGAATTCGTTGCCAGAGAATGTGGTAATGACGGTTAGCTTAGCGGAATTTAAAAAAGGTTTGGACAGCTTCCTAAAGGAAAAGTCCATAGACCATTATTAAATGATCTTGGGGAAAATCCACTATTTCTGGGATAAGCAGTATAGAATGTTTTGTACTTTTTTGGGATCTTGCCAGGTATTTGTGACCTAGACAGGCCACTGTTGGAAACAGGATGCTGGGCTTGATGGACCTTTGGTCTTTCCCAGTATGGCAATACTTATGTACTTTTATTCTGAAGTTATATTTTCGATATATGAATTGTGATTTCTTGGGGTCAAAGTTAAGAATGTTTCCTGATTTATCTAGGAATACCCAGAGGAGATGCAAGGTCTGGGTATGTGTTTTTTGTTTTGGTTTCCTTGTGCTTGCTGTTTCACTTTTCAAAATAATTCCTGTCTTTACTGACCCTAAGCAATTATTAGAATTTATGTTTTCTAAAGCGGAAACAAAGGTTCAGACATAAATCCCACAGTTCTAGGTGCATTGTTATGCCGAATGAGGATTGTTCCTGATATTGGCATATATTCTGGTAATTAATTTTTTTTCCTTTATCTTAATTTCTTGGCTCAGTTACCTAATAATTGTGGACTAAAGATTACAAAGTTTTCATGATATATGATGATATATATTTTTCCTTTTCTGTTGTTTTCCTTTATTTCCTTAGTTGCATTGTTATAATGTGATTATAATATTTTGAAAATTGATAAATAATTTGTTTTTTAAATGAAGGAATGATCTAGATTTTCTATCTCAAAATTGCCAGAGAACTTGAAGGTGGATGGAAGTTTTATATACAGTAGGTCGGCTAACTCCTGCTTTGATCTAGGAAACAGGGCTGCTGAGATGTGCACCTGTGTTTTATAACTATTGCAGCAGGAATTACACCTGTCTCAGTCCATCCCCAACATATGCTTGACCAGGCAAAACATACATTCATAGAAATTTAGAGGTCCTGTTACTCGACTACATTGATACCAGTAGAGGGTGGTGCTTCAATATTATGTTTTCAATCACTAGTGACAGGCAGGCTTTCTGGACGTCTGCAGAACTTTCCTGTTCCTCTTTATTGAAAATGTGATAGTGAAACAGCACCCCCCACTGGCAGGACTGTAGATGGAGGACTCCCGCTCAGCTTAGAGGGAACTGTGTGCTTTTACTAAGCTATGGGAATACATGGGCTTAGCTGGCCATAGCTAGGTTTTTCCCATGAGTGAAGATCATTTTCACCACAGCCGTAAAAATGGGCTTTAAGTATTTTTTGTATTAATGGCCATGTGCCATTAGACCACGGCTATTAAACATTTCTTACCACATGAGCTCTTATCACCCAGGGGCATAGCCAGACTTCACAGAAACAGAACAAAGCCTTGCAGATCAGCAACGCAGCCGCGCCGGAGAAGAGGACCTCGGCTGGCGGGGGTTGGGGTCCCCTGCCAGCAAAGGTACCCGATGGCAGCGGGTTGGCAGTGGGAGGAGGGTCGAGAGGGTCGTCGGCAGGGGGGGCCAGGGCCAAATCTAGGGGCGCCCATGGCCCTACATAGCTACGCCCCTGTTATTGCCACCTGTGTTCCTGTACGAACTAGTTAGCACACGGTAATGTAGCTACGTTAACTGATTAGTGCAGGAATGCCCACTGTCTACCCCCTTGCACACCCCCTCAAAAAATGTTTAAATAGTTTTTGCGCATTGTTAGTATACGCAAATTTGGCAGTTACCACAGGACGCCTGAGCACATCACGTGGTACAACATTTTAAGCTACATTACTGCCAAACACAGTTTAATAAAAGGGTGTCTTAGGCACAGAGATTTGTATTTGTACATTTCCAATCTTTGGGAGTAATTCTACAAGGCATCACCAATTGATTACATCAAGGTCTGTAAATAATTGTAGTCTAGTCATTGACGCAAATGAATGACTTCTTATAGAATAGCGACTAACAGAAATGTACAAGCTGTGATTTTTTAGTGCATTTATTGTAGTGGGTATGCGCATGGTGCAATCAGGTGCAAATCGTCATTGATCCTGTGAAGTGTATTTTTTTACCATATTAACAGGATCAATGACGATTTGCACCTGATTGCTAGAAAACTAGTGATCAAACAGTTTTGTTGCATTAATTCTGAAAATCCTTCACAACATAAAATAATATGTACAAAGAGTGGATTTGTGCTTGGGATGGGTTTAGAGGTATAGACATATGAATATTCCCGCACAGCTATAAATACAACTGTCCCGATCTATTTGAACATCCATACATAGGCATCTATACCAGCTAGAGGGCTGGCATTAGTGATTGCGTCTTAAGGGCTATATTCTATAAATGGCGCCTAAAAATCAGCACCAAACTCCCCCCACCCCCCGGATAAGTGGTATACTATAAGCCGCACCTAAAGTTCAGCGCAGTTTATAGAATAACGCATAAGCGGAGAGGTTGCATGTAAACTTAGGCACCACCATTTGAACCAATGAAAACACAGTGCAAATGCACATGCCTAAATTTACCCATATTTTATAATTATGCATAAAACTCCTCCCCAAAATGTCCATGCTCTTCCCATTTCTGTGTCCCCTTTTTCAGGCGGTGTGTAAATTTTAGGCACGGATCCTGCACCAAAATTTACGCATGTAAGCCCCAATTAAATCTAATTAGTGCCGGCTCATTATTCTATTAAATTGCGTGCACAGATCGGGGGCACGCCTAAATTTGCATTCACTATTTTAGCAGCTTTTATTGAATCAGGGGATAAATGTGTGCATATTGTAAGCTATATAACTATAAGTAGAATATCTGAATATCAGGGAATTTTTGATGGCGGTCACTTAAGCTCAAAGAGTCAGAGAGTTTCAGGCTCTAGTAACTGATCCACCCTATATAAGTTTCTTCGCACCCATCTAACTTTCTTCCTAAGGTCGTGTTGGAGTTCCATCTTATTCAGTCAATCGTTCTACCAACATTTTTCCCAAAGCCTCATGCCCATCCTAGTGAAAGTACACTAGTCTAGACACCTTGGAGTGCAAGTGAGCCTTGGCCTTCTATCTGGAGCAGAATAAAGCCCATAAACAGTCCACCAAGCTTTTTGTTTCTTTTGACCCAAACATGATGGGGGCAGTCATCGGTAAATGCACTTTATTCACTTACCCCCAGACTGGGCTGACTCTGGAGGGTTATGTCATGGATCGCGGTGTCACAGCCATGGCTACATCGGTAGACCAATTAAGATCAGCCTCCACTGAGGATATTTGCAAGACAGTGATGTAGTCTTCAGTCCACACATTCACATCTCATTACTGCTTTGAACAGAAAACCTGACATGATGGTAGGTTGGTCAGACGGTCCTGCAAAATTTGTTTGGTGTCTAGCATTCAACTCCACCCTTTTAGGCCCATTTGCCTCTGTTTCTTACTGCACCTTCACAACAGCTAAGTTAAGTTAAGGTTGATTGTTTTTTTTTTTGAGTTAACCTTGCCATTGCAAATCTCTATTCTCTTATTGTTGATGTTTTCGGTGAGTCCAAGAAAAACAGCAGATGCTGCTGCAATATAGAGGACCATCCACCATCAGATGGAGATTATATATAGACTTATGTTCAATTGGGCAAATATTGAAAAGTGTTATAACCCCTGATGAAAGCTAATGCTGAAACGTGGCCAAAGAGGGTTATTCTTCAACAAAAATGTGTTTGAGAACTCTCAGTTGTTTCCTTCTTTCCTGGACCACCTCTGCTATTTCTCTTGGACTTGACGTTTGTGCAGATGTTTTTAGTGAGCCTGGTAGCTAGGGATTCCCACATGTGAGAATGGATATCCTGTTTGTCCTTGGAGAAAGCGAAGATACTCATCTGTAGCAAGTATTCTCCGAGGTCAGCAGGACATGTATTCTCACATACCCTCCCTCCTCCCCAAAAGTTGTATTCTTTTAGCTATATTACAGTACTGATGATCCTGTGCTTGCAAATGAGCGGTGGGGCACTGCCAAAAGCATCTTAAAGTCATATTATGGTGGGCAGCATCTGCACCTGGGCTCCGTCGGAGAATACGTGTCCTGCTTTCCTCAGAGGACACCTTCTACAGGTGAGTAACTTTGCTTTTCACCAGAGGCAATGAAGTGTGAAGTGAATTACTGAAAGTCACAAGTATTGTTGTGGGGGGAGGATAGGATTTGAACCCTGACTTCCCTGGCACTCAGCCCACTGCTCTAATGAGTAAATATTTGCCCCAGTGATTATTTTCTTCCATGCGTTTCTTTTTACAACTTTTTGACTGTAAATCACCATTTGAATTCTGTAGCTTGTCACACTTAAGGGTGAGGGGTTAATAATTTGGTTTAATTTTTCTGCTTAAGGAAAGTTTATAGAAGAGGGTATGAAGTAAAATCAAGATATTCCCTGACCTGTGGGTAGTGGTATATCCTGGACAGGCTGGAAAACTCACTCGATTTCTCAGCTGGAAGACCTTCAATGACAGCACCAGTGGTCCAGATGTTTTGCAGCTGTAATTTGGGATCCCAGCATCCATTCATGACAATATATTCATGGCAGCTCTATACATGAAGAATAAATTGTTGCAGTGCTGTAGCGAGGGTGGCTAACAACCGGGGTGGTTTGCCGCTGCGCACCCCCCCCCCCCCCGGGTGCAGCACGGCGCACCCCACCCTCGGCATGCGCACTCCCCCTGGAGCGCATTCTTAACACTAGAGTAGGAAAGGGGGCGGGCGGGAGGGCTGGCCCGTCCCAAGTGCACGTCGCTGGGAGCTGCGTCAGCCGACACCCCCCCAGCGGCGTGCACCCGGGGCAGACCGCCCCACCGCCCCCCCTTCCTACGCCACTGAATTGTTGTAAGGGTCATAAATGTGGAACCCCAGTGTGAGTTTGGGTAAGAGCTCCGAGCTGTTGTTAATCTCCTCCACCGCAGACACAAAGGCCAAGAAGTTGTAATAATTCAAGGATACAGGATTTTAAGAACAACAATAACACATAATATGAAATTAGCATCAAACTATAAGATACAGAGATGTACATAAATACATAAGCATAAGTACATAAGCACTGCCACGCTAGGAAAAGACTAAAGGTCCATCAAGCCCAGCACTCCGTCTCCGACAGTGGCCAATCCAGGCCCCAAGAACCTGGCAAAAACCCAGAATTTAATAATGATCAATGGACTTTTCCTTCTGGAATCTGTCCAGACCCCCTTTAAATTCAGCAAAGCCAGTTGCCGTCACTACCTTCTCCGGGAATGAGTTCCAGAGTCTAACTACGCGCTGAGTAAAGAAAATCTTTCTCTGATTTGTTATAAACCTACCACATTCTAATTTCATCTTGTGTCCCCTGGATCTATTATTGTTAGAAAGTGTAAACAAATGCGTTCTACCCCACTCATTATTTTGTAGACATCTATCATATCACCCCTCAGCCGCCTTTTCTCCAGGCTAAAGAGTCCTAGCCGTCTTAACCTCTCCTCATAGGGTAGTTGTCCCATCCCTTTTATCATTTTTGTCGCCCTTCTCTGCACCTTCTCCAATTCCTTTATATCTTTTTTGAGATGAGGCGACCAGAACTGAACACAATACTCCAGGTGCGGTCACCCCATGGAGCGATATAACGTCATTATAACATCCTCATGCTTGTTTTTCATCCCTTTTCTAATAATACTCAACATTCTGTTTGCCTTCTTAGCTGCCGCAGCACATTGAGCTGAAGATTTCAATGTCCTATCCACGATGACTCCCAGATCCCTTTTTTGGTCCGTAACTCCTAAAGCGGAACCTTGCATGACATAGCTGTAATTCGGGTTCCTCCTTCCCACATGCATCACTTTGCACTTGTCAACATTGAACTTCATCTGCCATTTGGACGCCCAATCCCCCAGTCTCATGAGGTCTTCTTGTAATCTTTCACACTCCTCCCGCGATGAGACGACCCTGGATAACTTTGTGTCATCTGCAAATTTAATTACCTCACTAGTTACTCCCATCTCTAGGTCATTTATAAGTATGTTAAAAAGCAGCGGTCCCAGCACAGACCCCTGAGGGACCCCACTAACTACCCTTCTCCATCGAGAATAATGACCATTCAACCCTACTCTCTGCTTCCTATCTTTTAACCAGCTCTTAATCCATAATAATACACTGCCTCCGATCCCATGACTCTCCAGTTTCCTTTGGAGTCTTTCATGAGGCACTTTGTCAAACGCCTTCTGAAAATCTAGATATACAATATCCACCGGCTCCCCTTTGTCCACGTGTTTGTTCACCCCCTTGAAAAAATGCAGTAGATTTGTGAGACAAGATTTCCCTTCACTAAATCCGTGCTGACTTTGTCTCAGTAGCCCATGCTTTTGTATGTGCTCTGTAATTTTATTCTTAATAATAGCCTCCACCATTTTTCCCGGCACCGACGTCAGACAAAAATGATAAAAGGGATGGGACGACTACCCTATGAGGAGAGGTTAAGACGGCTAGGACTCTTTAGCCTGGAGAGAAGGCGGCTGAGAGGTGATATGATAGAGGTTTACAAAATAATGAGCGGGATAGAGCGGACAGATGTGACGCGTTTGTTTACGCTTTCTAACAATAATAGAACCAGGAGACACAAGATGAAATTAGAATGTGGTAGGTTTAAAACAAATTGGAGAAAGTTTTTCTTTACTCAGCGCGTAGTTAGACTCTGGAACTCATTGCTGGAGAAGGTAGTGACGGCAGCTGGCCTTGCTGAGTTTAAAGGGGGTCTGGACAGATTTCTGAAGGAAAAGTCCATTGATCGTTATTAAATTTTGGGTTTTTTGCCAGATTCTTGGGGCCTGGATTGGCCGCTGTCGGAGACAGAGTACTGGGCTTGATGGACCTTTGGTCTTTTCCCAGCGTGGCGGTGCTTATGCTTATGTTTATGACATTGGTAGTAGACATGAGCAAAATAGGGTTAGGACGAGGGTTAGAAACAATGTTCTTCTCATATATATTTTTTCAAAAAACAAGATAGAAAAGGGCATATTCCAGGTTTAGCACAAATTACATGCATTTCTTTCATCTCTCTCCCTATCTTCCCATATTTGTTCTGTCCTTCAACAAAGGGAGGTGGCATGGGGGGAAGTTCCCAATCCCTACCAACAAAAATGAGGCCATACCCATGGGGGAACAGTTGAAAGTGTTAGTGGACATTCCTATCCACCACAGGTGAAGACATGTCCCAGACAGCAAGGAGAAGAGACAGGTAGTGAGAAGAGCAGACACAAGGGACTAACCAAGGAAGAGACGGGAAAAGAAAGGAATGACAAATTGGCCCCCCTCAGACCCCTCTGCAATAGTCCCCTTGAATGCCGACCCTTCTTATACTCACACTACCTCCATAGCATACCACTCACATAACATGCAGAAAATGCACAACTGCAGAAAAATGTTTTGACCTTTGTCGTTTATATCACTTTTCTTGGACTTCTGTTCCGATCGCGTAGTATTCCGGCCAGTTCCTTCCTATCTCTCCAAGTGGTATTTTGCTTTTATGCTTCTTAGCTGGTGGTCTTGCCTGGGTTACGTTCCTTTTTCGGCTCAGAGAAACAGCGGCATTTGAAGTGTTTGGATGTCAAATGGGGGTTCATCCACTATTTTGATTTTTTTTTCTGGTTACATTCTGGGCCGGTCCGGAGGGACGCTAAGGAAGGGTAAATTAGACCTTACCTGCTAATTTTCTTTCCTTTAGTCCCTCCGGACCGGCCCAGATCCCTCCCTTCAGATATCTGTGTTTGTTCGGAACCTTGTTGTTAGTTTCTTGGTCTATATTAAAATAAATAAATAAATAACAAAGAAAGAATCTTACTGAAATGTCCTGTATGAAGGACCATGATGTGTTTGAAGGCACTCACCCGTTGTTGGCAATGTGCCGGTAGCTGCTCAGGTTTTTGGATGCACAGGTTTTCTATTTCTTCTATGCCTTTCCTTCTGCTTTGGTACCTTATTACTGGATCTTTCTCTAGCTGGCAAGGGCTCTTATTGGCTGGCTAGAGTCACAGTATTTTTCTCAGTCTCCACCTGCTGGAAGGCGTGCACAACCTCTCAATGAGCAGGGACTGCCAATTTGTATATGTTGTACAGCGCTGCGTATGCCTTGCAGCGCTATAGCAATGATAAGCAGTAGTGGCATTGCAGAGAGAGCAATGCAAAGCGCTGCATGACCTGCTAGGTCTTGACCACCTTTACTCAACTGGTAAATACCTTATGGGAGGCCCATATAAGAAACATAAGCAGATACAAGGGACTAACCAAAGAAGGGACGGGAAAAGAAATAAAGGAAAGGGGAAAAGAGGTGAGTGGAGAAGAGAGGGGAATAAATGTTAGGAGGGGGAAGGAAGAAAGAAGGAAGGAAGAGAAGGAAAGTAGGGAGGGACAAATTGGGCCCCCTCAGACCCCTCTGCAATAGTCCCCTTGAATGCTGACCCTTCTTATACTCACACTATCTCTGTAGCACACCATTCACATAACATGCAGAAAACGCACAACTGCAGAAAAATGTTTTGACCTTTGTAAACTTTTGCAAATTTCAAGAGGTGGCCAATCTCTGTAGAAAGCTTTCATATCTATTTCACCACAAGTGAAAGGTGATTTAAATTCAGAATTCATGAATTTCTGCGATAGAAAAATAAATAAAGTAGCTCAATGTCTATGAAGTTTTGGAAAACCAGCAGATGCTATAGTCGGGAGAAAGAGACTCCACAGCTAAGTATTTAATAATATGATCAGATTTGATATTAGCTTTGAAGTAAGTATACATAGAAAATCAAATACTCAAAACTCAAAGTCCTGGATTTCAAGCGTGCTGACTTTAGTAAAATGGGGGAATACCTAAGGAGGGAGCTGATGGGCTGGGAGGACGTACGAGAGGTGGAAGGACAGTGGTCCAGGCTGAAAGAAGCTATAAATAGGGCCACAAACCTTTATGTAAGGAAAGTAAATAAAAGCAAGAGAAAAAGGAAACCGCTATGGTTCTCCAAGAAAGTGGCTGAGAAAATAAAGGCTAAAGAGTTCGCATTCCAGAAATACAAAAAAACTCAAGACGAGGAACACGGGGAGGAATACCGGAGGAAACTGAAAGAAGCCAAGAGAGAGGTACGTCTGGCGAAAGCGCAAGCGGAAGAACAAATGGCTAGAAAGGTAAGGAGGGGTGACAAAAATTTCTTCAGGTATATTAGTGAAAGGAGAGTGACTAAAAAGGGAATTGTGAGACTAAAAGATACTGCAAATCGCTATGTAGATAATGATGAAGAAAAGGCAAATTTGCTAAATAGATACTTTTGTTCTGTTTTTACTGAAGAGAATCCGGGAGAAGGACCACGATGGACTGGCAAAAGTTCATTTGAGAATGGAGTGGATATAGCACCGTTCACGGAAGAGAGTGTGTATCAACAACTAGAAAAACTAAAGGTGGACAAAGCCATGGGACCGGATGGAATCCACCCCAGGATACTGAGGGAGCTCAGAGAGGTTCTGGCGGGTCTTCTTAAAGATTTGTTTAATAAATCCTTGGAGACAGGAGAGGTTCCATGGGATTGGAGTACAGTGAATATGGTCCCTCTTCACAAAAGTGGTGATAGGGAAGAAGCTGGAAACTACGGGCCGGTACGCCTCACTTCGATTATTGGAAAAGTAATGGAAGAGATGCTGAAGGAAAGGATAGTGAATTTCCTGGAAGAAAATGAGTTGCAAGATCCGAGACAACATGGTTTTACCAAAGGGAAATCGTGCCAAATGAATCTCATTGAATTCTTTGATTGGGTGACTGGAGAATTGAACCGTGGACGTGCTATAGACGTAATCTACTTAGATTTCAGCAAGGCTTTTGACACGGTTCCCCACAGGAGGCTCTTAAATAAACTGGATGGGCTGAAGATAGGACCCAAAGTGGAGAACTGGATTAGGAACTGGTTGACGGACGGGCGCCAGAGGGTGGTGGTGAATGGAGTTCGCTCGGAGGAGGGAAAGGTGAGTAGTGGAGTGCCTCAGGGATCGGTGCTGGGGCCGATTCTGTTCAATATATTTGTGAGTGACATTGCCGAAGGGTTAGAAGGTAAAGTTTGCCTATTTGCGGATGATACTAAGATTTGTAACACAGTGGACACCCCGGAGGGAGTGGAAAACATAAAAAAGGATCTGAAAAAGTTAGAAGAATGGTCTAAGGTTTGGCAATTAAAATTCAATGCGAAGAAATGCAAAGTGATGCACTTAGGGAGTAGAAATCCAAGAGAGGCGTATGTGTTAGGCGGTGAGAGTCTGCTAGGTACGGATGGGGAGAGGGATCTTGGGGTGATAGTATCTGAGGATCTGAAGGCGATGAAACAGTGTGACAAGGCGGTGGCCGTAGCTAGAAGGTTACTAGGCTGTATAGAGAGAGGTGTGAACAGCAGAAGAAAAGAGGTGTTGATGCCCCTGTACAAGTCGTTGGTGAGGCCCCACCTGGAGTATTGTGTTCAGTTTTGGAGGCCGTATCTTGCTAAGGATGTAAAAAGAATTGAAGCGGTGCAAAGAAAAGCTACGAGGATGGTATGGGATTTGCGTTACAAGATGTATGAGGAGAGACTTGTGGACCTGAACATGTATACCCTGGAGGAAAGGAGGAACAGGGGTGATATGATACAGGCGTTCAAATATTTGAAAGGTATTAATCCGCAAACAAACCTTTTCCAGAGATGGGAAGGCGGTAGAACGAGAGGGCATGAAATGAGATTGAGGGGGGGCAGACTCAAGAAGAATATCAGGAAGTATTTTTTCACGGAGAGGGTGGTGGATGCTTGGAATGCCCTCCCGCGGGAGGTGGTGAAGATGAAAACGGTAACGGAATTCAAACATGCGTGGGATAAACATAAAGGAATCCTGTGCAGAAGAAAGGGATCCTCAGGAGCTTAGCCTAGAATGGGTGGCAGAGCTGGTGGTAGGGAGGCGGGGCTAGTGTGGGCAGACATATACGGTCTGTGCTGGGGCTGGTGGTTGGGAGGCGGGACTAGTGCTGGGCAGACTTATACGTCTGTGCCGGGGCTGGTGGTTGGGAGGCGGGGATAGTGCTGGGCAGACTTATAAGGTCTGTGCCAGAGCCGGTGGTGGGTGGCAGGGATAGTGCTGGGCAGACTTATACGGTCTGTGCCAGAGCTGGTGGTTGGGAGGCGGGGTTGGTGGTTGGGAGGCGGGGATAGGGCTGGCCAGACTTATACGGTCTGTGCACTGAAGAGGACAGTACAAATAAAAAAGTAGCACATATGAATTTATCTTCTTGGGCAGACTGGATGGACCGTGCAGGTCTTTTTCTGCTGTCATCTACTATGTTTTACTATGTAAATAGATTAGCGTTTAACTTTAAAAAAGAAGACTATGATAAAATGAGAAGAACGGTGAAAAAAAAACTTAGAGGAGCAGCTGAGAGGGCCAAAAATTTACATCAGGTGTGGATGCTGTTCAAAAACACCATCCTGGAAGCCCAAGCCAAATCTATTCCGCGTATTAAAAAAGGAGGATGGAAGACCAAACGACAGCCGGCATGGTTAAAAAGTGAGGTGAAGGAAGCTATTAGAGCTAAAAGAAAATCCTTCAGAAAATGGAAGAAGGAACTGACTGAAAATAATAAGAAACAGCATAAGGAATGTCAAGTCAAATGCAAAGCGCTGATAAGGAAGGCTAAGAGGGACTTTGAAAAAAAGATTGCATTGGAGGCAAAAACACATAGTAAAATTTTTTTTTTAGGTATATTAAAAGCAGAAAGCTGGCAAAAGAATTGGTTGGACTGCTAGATGACCGAGGGGTAAAAGGGGTGATAGGAAAGACAAAACCGTAGCGGAGAGATTAAATTAATTTTTTGCTTCGGTCTTCACTGAGGTAGATTTGGGTGGGATACCATTGACAGAAATGGTATTCAAAGCTGACGAGCTGGAGAAACTTAATGAAATGTCTGTAAACCTGGAGGATGTAATGGGGCAGTTCGACAAACTGAAGAGTAGCAAATCTCCTGGACAGGATGGTACTCATCCCAGAGTACTGATAGAACTGAAAAATGAACTTGTGGAGCTATTGTTAGTAATATGTAATTTATCCTTAAAATCGAGCGTGGTACTGGAAGATTTGAGGGTGGCCAATGTAACACTGATTTTTAAAAAAGGTTCCAGAGAAGATCCGGGAAATTATAGACCAGTGAGTCTGACATCAGCACCAGGCAAAATGTTAGAGACTATTAT
Source organism: Microcaecilia unicolor (assembly GCF_901765095.1). Lineage (NCBI taxonomy): Eukaryota > Metazoa > Chordata > Amphibia > Gymnophiona > Siphonopidae > Microcaecilia > Microcaecilia unicolor. The sequence continues at coordinate 337,365,311 of NC_044033.1, forward strand.
AAAGAACAAAATTACAGAGCATATTCAAAAGCATGGATTAATGAGACATGGAGGGGCATTTTCGAATGGGGATGCCCATCTCTAAGGGCGGCCATCTCTGAGGACATCCCCGTGAAGGGGCGGGGCATCCCGTATTATCAAAACAAGATGGGTGTCCATCTTTCGTTTCGCTAATATGGTCGGGGACGTCCAAATCTCAACATTTAGGTTGACCCAAGAGATGGTAGTGAAGATGAAGCAGGGTCTGAAAAATTGGTAAAGTTGGTAAAAGTGCTGAATACTAAGGTACTAAGGAAGAAAATTCCTTGGAGCAAAGGGAAAAAAAAAATGGATATGACTACAGGTCAAAAGCAAGGCCGGAAGGAATTGATGACCAGAAAAGAGGAGTAAATATCAAGTCTGCATTTTCTCTTAAGGGAATCTCTATAAGAAGGGTAATGAAGTTGCTGAGAGGAGGATTGGATCATGGTTGTTGGAATTTTAAGAAAAGAAAGAAGGAACCAGCAGATGAAACAGAGGCCAGTTACCCACAACATATACCACGATTGGCTATGAGAGATGAAGCTCTCAACTGGAAAAATAATGAAAATTGAAACTGATATTTACCAAGGGAAAAAAAAGGTTTCATTCCAGATGGGAAGTGGGTCATCTGGAGGCGAATTTGGTTCCCTTTGCTTTTGCTTGAGATAAATATAAAAAATTGGAAATGGAAAAAAAGTGAGGAGATGATATTAGTGAATGTGTCTGAGTTAGTACGGGAGTGGTGGTACAATATTGGGGACAATATTGATTTTCAGCAAGGACGAATTTAACCCAAGGGGTTAATAAAATAAATAAAATTACCCAAATTGTCCCAGAGTTCCATTGTGGCCAGCAGCGCAAGTCTTTAGAATTAGCTGAGAGCTGAGCTTCTGTTGGCTTAGCAACAGCTTTGCTGACTGTTACAGAGAGGATCTCTGGCTGGCAGTTGGAAGAGAGAAGGTTGCAGTTTGGATGGAGAGAGGATGTGTTTGATTGAGCTCTGATTGAAAGGGAAAATAGAAGTAAAATTAATTGGAGGAAATAGGATTTCTGGAGCTGCAGTGAGTAATTGGGTATAGCAAGTGTGGGATTTAGTGGGAGAAATGAGTGAAAGGTCTATTTGAGTAATGAGTAAGTGAAATTGGTGAGTAGCACAGTAAAGCATGGGAGTGTGAGATTGGATGAGACTGAGAATAGGGTGAAGGGGGTTCAGATGTGAGAAGAGGGAAATTTGGTTTTAAAATTGAGTGGCTGTTTAGTAAACAGAACACTGAATTCAAGTCTGAGGGAGAGAGATTGCTAAGCAGCATAGTCCAAAACAGGGCAAAGGTTATGCACACAGAAGAGAGAGCAGGAATAAAATTAAGAATTTTTGAGTAGATTTAGTCAGGTTCTCTTGATTTTAAACTGACAAAAGAAAAGTTTTATATAATTTCACATATAGTCAGGGAATAGAATGCTGATCAACTGGTGCAGGGTGGAATGTTGAGTGAAGTGAGTGACAGCAAAGCAGTGCAGCGCTTTAGTTTAGGGAACTTCAGTGCAAGATAGGATGCTAGAAAGGAGCCTTTACTTAATTTTATTTTAATTAGAAAAGCTGACCACAGTATTTAAAACCTGATTAAAAATCTCATTGAGGTTTCGGAGAACTTGTAGGAAGAGAAGGTTTTGCTTCCAGTAATTTTTTTTTAAAGTGAGAGGTTTAGGAGGAAGATTTCGGAGGAGAAGAGGAAAACCGCTGTGATCCAGGAAACAGAAGTTATGGGCCCCCACGCATGAGAGCGATCGTTTCACCTAAATTGGTAGCACAGCTAAGTGACTAAGAAGAGTTTGTTCAAACAAATTTGAGAATCTAAAGGAGAAAAACATTTACATACTTACCTGTGAGATCCTGTTCTGGAAAAAAGTGGGAACTGAAAAAGATGAATTAAAACACAAAGTATCAAATTCTAATATTTGACCTACTCTAATAGAAATTCATTAACTGAAGTGAAAAAGAATAAGTTGATATTGATAGAGATGTAAGATACTTATCTGAAAATTATCTGTTTTAGTTGAAGAGGGATGAACCTGTAAGGAAAAACAAAGAAATCCTAGGTTAAACAAAGTATATGTTGTTTAAGAGAAAACAGTAGTATATATTAATAGAAGGTGTATTTGAAGCTAGAAAGAGGTATAATTCTCCCGATTATTTAGTGCTTATTTAAATCAATATTTGTTTTAAAAATTTAAGTTTGGTTCTTTCTAACCGGTATAAATCCAAAAATTTAGTTTTTTTCCTTCCTATTCCTGATCAAGGTTTGGGACGAGGTTAGTTTGATTTAACTTGTTTCCCCCTGTTCCGGAGTTTGGTGATAGCTCTCTTGGTGCGACTACAGATAAAGGGAGTCCTGTATCACCTACTAACTAAAGAAAACATCTCTTCAGAACAGGGGGCAGGTTACATAAAGATGGGAGGATGACCCATTATGAATTGAAGTCTACTGATGGAAGGAGATGTTTAAGAAAGATTAATCTGATGTGAAGAGAGCTGGCACAATAAAGAACTTTGATTGCTTTTAACTGCTTGAGTTTGTCAGAGTTTCTTAAAAATCAACAAGGAAGCAAGAGAGAGAGGAAAGTGCGGTGGCTGGCTAGCAAGGCTCATGGAAGGAGGTGGAAGCTAAGCAGGGATGACCTTGGCCACACCTGGAAGGGCGACCTGGTTATAGTGGGTATTGTGACAACCATGGTTGCATAGTGGTTAGGTTGACTGGGGAGGGGGCTTTATATCTGTTAATGGTCTTACAGTTGGGTGGCAGGCTTGTCAGTGTCAGTGGCTTTCTTTGTGCACTTGTTGGCGGGATGTGGGGCCCCGCAAGTGAATCTGCAGTTTGGCAGGGAGCAGGCGGATCGGTTAAAACACCAACACCAACAAATCCCCTCCTGCGCCCCCGTTGTTCTCCCCGTGCCATTGAACCCCCCTGGTCAAAAGGGTCTGCCCTGTGCTGTCCCTCTGTTGGTCATGGTGTACAACCACAGGTCGAGGTCGACATCCTTTGACCCCCCCCATCCCAGCGAGGCATCCTCCTCCATCCTGTCCCTGTATTCCTCATCGTATTTCAACCATCTGTAACCCTCATAGTCCTTGTATGTCTGCATTATGCTGTGAGTGTACGCCAGCATAGGGCTGTATTGCGTTGGGTCAGCATTACCGGATGCATCTATGACCCTGAGGAAGGCTCAAAGCCAGTTAAATAGGGATCTAGGCGCCCCTTTAGCCCGTATAACTGCATTCTCCTTTCTTTACTACTACTACTATTTAGCATTTCTATAGCACTACAAGGCATACGCAGCGCTGCACAAACATAGAAGAAAGACAGTCCCTGCTCAAAGAGCTTACAATTTCTTTCTTTATTCCTTTTCTTACCCCTTTTCCTTCCTTCCAGTACCTGAAACATGTCAAAAAACCTTCTCCTCTTTATCTTTTTTCTGGTCAATTTGGGGACCATCCTCCATAGGCGAGGCAGGGCAGCGAGCGGCGGGGGACATTCATCCCTGGCACCGACAGCCGTCCCACCTGCGCCCTGCGTTTCCTCCTCCTCATCCGATGAGGAAGAGGAGGATGAGGAATCGGAACTGCTCTCACTGCTAGAGTCTCTCCGCTTACTCTTCTTCTCCCCCTTTTTCTTCTTCTCTTTCTTGTCTTTCGCAGGCCTCGCATTGTCATTAGTGGGCATGACCTGACCCCCACTGTCGCCCTCTCTCCTTGAGTGTGGGCCCTCTCCCCCCCACGATCGCAGCGCTACATCCTTCAATCCATCCCACCCCCTCCCCAACATTTACATCAACGTTTGCATTGTATTGTGTGTGTAATCCGCTGGACGTACCTGCGGTATCTGTCATCGGGGGATATCTCCACTTTGTGTTGTCTGCCATGCCTCGCGGCTCCTCCTTGCTCGGTAGCATTGGGTTCAGCCCTAGGGTGCTGCCGTGCTGACTGCCCCTGAGTGCGGGTTCCCGTCCTGCAATAGGCGGTTTAGGGCATAGGTAACCAGGGTCTGGGGTGGCCAAGGCCGTTGTGGGTGACGGGAGCAGGGCAGTGCCTTTTGTGAAGGCTGGTTGCCGGGGTTGGTAAGGGGTGGCACCGTAGCCTGGTCATGCGCCATAGTATGGGGATTGCTGGGGGTAGACCCAGCTCTGGCCATATGGTAATAGGGCTGGACTCAGATGTGGCCATTGTCCAGCCATTGGCCTCGGGTATTCCGTCACCTGTGCTACAGTACTTTGCATCATTGGGTGCAGTGTTATCCATCCTGGGAATGGCGGGGGATTCGGCCAAAGGCCTGGTGTGTCCGGTCTCAGAAGTATCGGCTGTATCACTCGTCGACTCGGGGGGAACCATGTCTGCCTTTGCCTGCTGGGGTGCTGCTTGTGCTTGCAGTCCTATGGCATTCTTCTTGTGTCCCCTCTTCTTATTTGTTCTCGCCTGCACTGCTGTAGAAGCGGCTTGGCTGGTAGCATTTATGTTTGCTTTCTTTTTGTGGCCTTTTCCTTTGCCCGATGTGACCACCGCTCGTGCCGTCACTGCTGAGATGTTGGTTGTGCCCTCGGCATTCAGCGGTGCTGCGTCTGGCAGCTTGTGGGGTACGCTCTATCCTTCCTCCACTCTGCATTCTGGGACGTGGTATGCTCCTTTGATGTCGGTGCCCGTTGCCGCTTCCATTCTGCTCGAGGAAGGGGGAGGGTAATAAGGTCGAGAGACAGAAGGATCTAAATAGACTTAAAAGATAATAAGTTAGTACCATATCTCAGAAATTCTGGTTTTATAATTTTTTTTTTACCTTTCCCAATATGGATGCTCTGGGGAACTCCCATAATTCCATGTCCTGCCTTACCAAGATGGCCACTATCAGTTTGCCCTCCCCAATATGGTTGCTGAGGGAAGTCCCCATAATTTTGTGCAGCAGCATCTCCTGGAATTGAACTCGTGACCTCCTGTTCCTAAACTTCTACTCTAATCACTAGGCCACCATGGGGTTGGGTTTTTTTTTTTTTTTTTAAATCTAGGCAAAGGAGGGAAGTAGTGACAGAAGAGGACAAGGCTGGGATCAAACTCCTGACCACATGGTCCCAAGTTGGCCATTTAACCGGTCACCCACTAGTTGGGTAGGGTTTTTTGCAGGGCCGTGCCAACACGGTAAGCGAGGTAAGCATGGCAGGGGGGCGCTTCCCTCTGGGGGGCACTGCCGCACCATGCTCACCTCGCTCGCCCTCCCCCCAACATCCCTTTTCTTTTTTTTTCCTTTTTAAATGTACCTCCGTAGCGGTTCCGGCAGCGCAGCGTCAGTGAAGGAGGCGGCGCTCCCGACGTCGCTAGCCTTCCCTTCGCTGTGTTCCACCTTCTACTGATGTCATTTCCTTGACGTCAGAAGAAGGCGAAACACAGCGAAGGGAAGGCTAGCGATGTCGGGAGCGCCGCCTCCTTCACTGACGCTGCGCTGCCGGAACCGCCACAGAGGTAAATTTAAAAAGAAAAAAAAAGAAAAGGGATGTTGGGGGGAGAGATGAGAGCATGGATGTGAAGGGGGAGGGGAGAAGAGGGCGGGCCAGGCCAGGCCAACTGGGACATGGGAGCGAGAGGAGAGAGAGGAGCATGGATGCGAGGGGGGGTCATGGAAGGGAGAGAGGGGAATTGCTGGATAGGGATTAATGGAGGGTGACAGAGGAGCATGGATGGGAGGGGCAGGGCTCAGGGAGAGAGGGGAATTGCTGGAAAAGGATGAATGGAGGGGGCAGGGGACAGAGGAGAATGGATGGGCATGGATTGGGAGGGCAGGGCTCAGGGAGAGAGGGGAATTTCTGGATAGGGATGAATGGAGGGGGCAGGGGACAGAGGAGCATGGATGGGCATGGATTGGGAGGGCAGGGCTCAGGGAGAGAGGGGAATTGCTGGATAGGGATGAATGGAGGGGACAGAGGAGCATGGATGGGCATGGATTGGGAGGGCAGGGCTCAGGGAGAGAGGGGAATTGCTGGAAAAGGATGAATGGAGGGGGCAGGGGACAGAGGAGCATGGATGGGAGGGCAGGGCTCAGGGAGAGAGGAGAAATTGCTGGACATAGAGGGGAGGGAAGAGAGATGAAGGAGATGAAATGAGGGAAAAGGAAGAGAGGAGAAAAACTGCACATGGATGAAGAAAATAGGCAGAAGCTGAGGACCAGAAATGAAGAAGAAAGGAGGAAAGGAAAGAAATAAATGGAAAGGAAGCCCTGGAAACGGAGTTAAGAGGACAGATAGCAGCAGAATCAGATACTGGGCCAGCATGATCAGAAAAAGAAAGTCACCAGACAACAAAGGTAGAAAAAAAATCATTTTATTTTCATTTTAGTGTTTGGAATATGTCCACTTTGAGAATTTACATCTGCTATCTTATTTTGCAATGTATAGCAATTTGTTTCTAAGAATATTGCTGACAATTCCTGTCAGTGTGGCAAGTGGTGAGCGATCATTTTCACGGGGGAGGGGGAGGGCCACCGCCGCCGCCAACTGATAGTCTGCAGGGGGGCGCCAGAGACCCTAGGCACAGCCCTGGTTTTTTGTTTTTTTAAAAATATATCCTACCTTGATGAGGCCCTGCCAGGAAACCCTAATCACACTGCCGGCCTTCCACGTCTTGTATAGAATTGTGCAGCAACGCCGGCTGCACTCGGATCAGGCAGTGTGTAGCAGTTGGCGAGGCGCACTCACGGCCATGGGAGGAGGTCGCTCAAATGAACGACTATTGTTCAGAGCTCGCACAGCACCGAGTGGTGGGCCTGGGCTGCGCCTGCTTGGCTTGCCACTTATCTGGGGGTCGGGACTTTGTGCAGAGATGTTGAGCGTATCCGCGCGGCCTCAAGCAGGGCTTTCTCGCGGCTCAGGTGATGTTGCTGCAGGCTGATGCCCGGACGCCAGAAGAGGACGACCAGGCTCTGCTTCGGGGTTATAAACCCCTTTTGCTCCCCACCCTCCTCAGCAGGATGCTGCTGTGCGGTGGGAAAATCCCGCCGCACCCAGCTCGCACCCCGCTGGGATCTTCATGCATGCCCGTCGGGGCACGGCGCCATGTTAGTGGCGGCTCCGTCCACCCGGGGGCACTGCACCTTGCTTTTTTCTACATGTGACCATTCCATTCTGTACCCTCCAGGAGTTCATTGCTGTGTGTGTTGTGCTCCCTCACTGCTCCCCATTCTCTCTCTCCTTTGTTGAAGCAGGCAGCCTCTGGTCCCTTGGAGCCAACAGATTCTTGCACCACAAGTTCAAGGTAAGCTCATACCTCTCAGTCACCTCTTCCCTTTCTGCTATGTAGGTGCTAAACAAACACTTCTTGCATCTTGCAGGACACCTGGTCAAGAGGATTGCAAGAGACAGCAGTGGACTATAATACACTGGACTCTGAGAGCCATGATTGTTTCTACCCAATTCATTGTACAGATGTCTTCTTCTCTATTGGACACACTCAGTTGTGGCTGCCTGTGGTGAGGGGGGGGGGGGGGGGGGGTGGGGGGGGGGGGGGGGGGGGGGGGGGGGGGGGGGGGGGGGGGGGGGGGGGGGGGGGGGGGGGGGGGGGAGAGGCCCTGAGAATGGATGTGTGCATCCCTCATGGTCAAGGGTTCCCCATTCTCTGTATATTCTCTGCATTCCAATCTTACCTCTATTTTCACCAGGTTCACGGGTATCCACAGCTGGTAGTTTTTCTCCTGCTTTGCACCTCATGTGTCTCCCCGCTAGGTTCCATCCTTCTTTATTTAGTGAACCCCAGTCCCCTGTTCAGAAGTGCGCACCATTCTCAGTGTTGTTGGGAGTGGGGAGCAGGGGAAGCATATATGCCCTGAATGTCTTTTCCACATTATTCAACACAGTCCTACAATCCTCCATAGTTATGGAACAACATTTCTCTATTCTATCTTGCAAACTATTTTCAAGGTGACCACAGGTGCGTGCCTACCATGTCCTTGAGCCCTTAAGTCATGGTGAGAGAGAGGGATTCTGGTTACAGTTCATATTTAAATTACCTGCAGGTGGCTACAACCCGGTGCCTATATAATCTTCCTAGCCTATGCCCTTCTGTACCTGATGTATTATACTGCAATTGTGATGAAGTAAGCATCCATCTAATGCTTTTACCCTTGGTTTCCCTTTTCTCCTCAGCACTATATACTATTGCTGATACCTTCAATGTGAAAAGATGACCCAGCTGTTTGTAGCTCCTTCCTGGCCCTCACCAATGAGGTTTGGTTGTGGGTAAGGGTGTCTGGCGATCAGAGAGCAAACATCGTCTATGCGCTACCTATGGTTATCTGCAAGTTTCTACTTGGCAGATCACTAGTGCTAGACAACATGCCTATTATTTACACACCTCAGTGCTGTGGGACTGTATGGTAAGGGGGGAGAGGCTGGATGGGCATTTGTGTTCCTCAACAGCAATGCCCACCGAGCCTCCTCCCCCTTACCATGCAGCCATGCAATTTGGAAGGAACAGATGGCTTCTGTATGGCTACCCTTATCACACATATATACCAAAATTTCTCTGTCACAGGTTAGCTGTCATGCAACCCAGATTGCTGCCTCCCCTCAAATCAACCCCAGCATTTGATAATATGTAGTGCACAAAGTAGAGACACACACCCTGTTATATATAAAAATATAAAATGTGTACTTAAGAACAATATAAAACGTGTATTTAACAATAAAATAAACAATTTACAATTTTGGGGGGATGAGTTATTCTCCCCGCTGAAGGGCCCCCTGCAGCAGGCTAACGAGCAGCACCAGGAGCAGGCTCTGCACCCTGAAGTGCTGCTTGTTAGCCTGCCGCATCGCTCCCACCTCCTGCTGCATTGCTGCCACCTCCTGCAGCAACTGGTTTTGAGTATCAACCAGTTGCTGTAGGAGGCGCAGTGCTGGGGGTGGGGCTGAGGCTGGGGGTGGGGATAAGGTGGAAAAGGCAGGGGTGTGGACCCATCATCATCCCCCTCAAGGGGAGGCATGTCTTCCCATGCCTCCTCCTCCTGGGCCTCCTCCTCCTCCTCCCGGGCCTCCTCCTCCTCCTGGTCCTCCTCCTCCTCCTAGGCTTCCTCCTGCCGCTGCTGGCGCCCTGTGTATGTAACAGGATTGTCTTTGAGATCAGCACATCCAACATGGCTTACATAGTGCAGGAGCTGGCTGGCCTGAGGCGGGGGATGGGGTGTGAGATGCAAGAGATGAGATGGCAGGGAACCCTGGATGCTGGTCTGATTCAGAGTACACAGGCAGACCACACTCATTGCTCAGCAGCATGTTTGCATAATGATTTGTGACTATGCTTGGCTGACCATTTTGAGTTTTTGTTTTTTTTGGGGGGAAGCACTTAACTTTAATATGAGGCAATGACATCCACTAAGAGTAGGACCTCAGGCAGGAATACCATGACAGAGTATCCACCCCAGAAAGGGGGATACAGAAGTGAGGCATGTCATCTCATTCATCTCAGAGGAGGTTAGTTAGAAGTTGCAGCCACACTCATAGGAGGGTAGCTGCAACCTCAAGCCTTGATCTGGGACAGAGGTGTTATGACTAGGGTTACCATATTTTTGTCCTCTGAAAAAGAGGACACATGTCATGCCCATGCCACACCCCTGTCCTGCCCATGCCCCACCCCTTTCTCACACTCACTCCGCCCCTGTCACATATTCCCCTCCCATCCCCCCGGGTCACCTCCCTCCCCTCCCCCCGGGTCACATATTCACCTCCCCTCCCCTTACTTACTATCTACTGCCCTGGTGGTCTAGTGACCTCTTCGGGGCAGAAAAGAGCCCCCTCTTTCCTGCCCGGAGCTCTGTCCTTGCCCTGCATCCTGTTGCTGTGACGGTCTCGGGATTCAAAATGACCGCCAAGAGTTAAAGTCTCTAGACCACCAGGGCAGTAGATAGTAAGTAAGGGAAGGCCGGAAGGGGCGGCTAGGATAGGCCCGCCGCCTGCCTGCCCATTTGTCCAGAAATCCGGACAAACGGGCGGACTGGCAAAATCCATCCGGACGCCCGGACATGCCCTCAAAAAGAGGACATGTCCGGGTAAATCCGTACATATGGTAACCCTAGTTATGACTTACTAGTTGCCTATTAGCCACATGGAAACTGATATTGTACAGGACATTTGCATTATTAAATACATTTACAAATGAGTACAGGTGCCCTGTTTATAATACTTACATTGATCCCTGAGGCGCCTTCTTACTGCCCTGATCATGTCAGGGTTGTGGCTCCTAATTCGGCGGAACCTCCATCGGAGGGACTCGAGGTCCCTCCGAATGCCAAATCTTCTGCAAGATATGTTTGTACACCAGGAGTGAGGGGATGGCCCTTCTTGCCTTCAGCACACAAATTCATTTGGAAATCAAATAGGAGAGACTCACAACTCTAATTGGGGAGGGGGGGACAGTTTGTGCTTACAGTACTGAGGGAGCTCTTATGTGTGTAGCATAGGCGGTCGGTGGCCCAACTGTTTGGGGAGGCTAAAGGGGGCGGAGTTAGGGGTGGTGCCAAGGGTGGGGCTTATATCCAAAATTGTCTGACAACACACAGAAAAAAATAAATACATAAAAGTAAAATAGTCACAATTACTACCTTTTATTACATTTGGATATTAGATATATATCTTATGTCAAAGAAGAAAGTGGTTGTTCAAAGCATATATTAACCAATGTATACTATTCAAAAATGTTATCAATTATTAAACACTGCTATTTCCATCCATGGAAAATCCCAAAATGAAATGGTCACATTAGTGAAGTAACATTATGCATGAAAAAGCATTACACTGGGCAAACTCTAATACACCAAAATACCACCCATACGGAAAACACAGACCGTCAACAATATGAAACAAGGATCATAATATCACAATTCCTAATGTACAGCCACAAAACAGGGTGGATAGTGTTCAGAATGAACTCCTTTTATTAACAACCAGATAGAGATAAGAGTTTTCAATTTTGGTACAGTATAAGTCATCACAACAACAAAATATAAGAAAACCAATGGACTGCATTAGGTGCTTATAGCCCATTTAGTTATGTCTAAACAAAGGAGATCTGCATGAAACAATATTTTTATTTTAACTTATAGAACCTCTCTCTCTCTCTGCTCCAATCCAACATTGCCCCTTTGTCTTGCCCCTCACCACTATCCAACATTGCCCCTATGTCCTCCCCATCTCCCTTCAACATCCAGCCCCAAGGTCTTACAAAAGGTCTGCAACTCATTCTCTCCAGTAGTGGGGGTAGGGGATACACCAGACGAATGGTCATGAGACGGATCCATGACCATGTTCATATCTCCTGGGATAATTAGTGGCAAGCCTGGAAAACGACAACTTTCCTGTAATACTACTTTACTATAAAAAGAGGGCTCCCTGGGAACAGGGCCATAAATTCTCACAAGTATTAAATCTTTCCTACGTAAATACAATTGCATCCCCACATTGTGACCACGATCATCATGAAAGATGTGCCGCGCAGTGCAGTGGACCGTCTTGTGGATTAAAATTGCCACCTCACCCCTGCGCCCCACAGAGTGTGAGCAAAAAACCTCCCCCATTTATCTACATTTCAGCTTCTAGTGCTTTCATTCCAACAAACTGGTCTCTTGGAGGCATATGATGTCAGCATTATGGCAGTTTAAAGCTCCTAATAGTTTTGTTCTTTTAATTGGAAAATGATGCAAATCTCAAACTACCAATAGCTGGTACATTCAGTGCTCATATCCATGCAACCTCTGTGCAAACATTAAAGAGGCATATTTTCAAAGCACTTAGCCTTCCAAAGTTCCATAGGTTTCTATGGAACTTTGGAAGGCGACTATCAAATCCTCCTGAGAGCCCAGCCTCCCTTAGGAGTTCCATAGCGAAGCACTCCCACTGCCACTTTAATTGCAGACTATTTCTGCATTGTATCACCATTCTGCTTGAAACTACGTTTATGAAAAACTAGCCTTCTCCTCGCCCACCCAAGAACCTGCCCTCCACAACCTATCCCCTCCACTCCTCCCTCCCCCCGACTTTACCGCATGCTGCAACACTCAGACTCCGCCGCTGCTCGCTTCTCTTCTTCCTGGCACCCCCCCCCCCCCACACCAGCCCTTTAAAAAGAAACATCCGACGTGGTGGTGAGGCGCAGCGCCTCGCATTTGCATGTAAAAGAAGCGGATCGTCTCATCGGGCCTTCCCTCACTGTCCCGCCCTTGCGGAAATAGGAAGTTGCGTCAGAGGAGGGCGGGACAGAGTGAGGGAAGGCCCAATGAGATGATCCGCTTCTTTTACTTGCAGACACGAGGCGCTGCTCCTCGCCACCACGTCGGACATTTCTTTTTAAAGGGCTGGTGCGGGGGGGTGCCAGGAAGAAGAGGAGTGAGCAGCAGGAGCGGCGGAGCACCCCCCCCCCCCTTGTGCTGACACCCTGCAGCCAGTAAGAAAAGAAATTAGTGGAGTGGGGCAGGCACCGGTGCTGTCGGGGAGAGGAAAATACAATTTTGTTCCTGCCCTGAATTCAAGAAGGCAGGGGAAGCGATAGATAGGTCACGGTTGGGCTGGGGAGGCTTAGCCTCCCCAAGCCTCTTATACGAGGCGCCTATGGTGTGTAGCTACAGCATAGACCCTTATCTCACCCCAGGCTTCGATGGAGAGAGTCCTGGGGGGCAGGTGGTGGTGGGGGGGGGGGGGGAAAGAAATACGCCTGTGCTTCAAGCGCAGGTATACTAATAACAGATTCTCTCCAAAGGAGAAGTTCAGCTCCCTCCGCAGTGCCATGTTTCTCAGTGAATAACCGTTGGAAAGCGTGCATCGCTTTATATGGATGCCCATGCGTGATGGACGTCCTTACATGTACAGCTCCATATATGGACGACCATCCCATTTATGGACAGGTCAGTACTTGCACGTCTTGGCATCTCTAATGGCTCCACACATGGATGGCCGTGACGCATGGACGTGCATGGCCATGGACGTTCATGGACTGTCACGCGTGCGGGGCCTACGTGTGGAGTTTTCTTTTTATGGAAGTTTTCCTTATATGGATCATTATCAAGTGTGCGAACTTCAAATGTATGCTCCTTATATTCCCCATACCTGCATGTTCCACAGTGCATGTAGTTGCGGGGAAAAAATAAGGAACATTGAGACAAGTATAAAGTACAGTAACGCGTTTCTCACATAAGTGCTGTATTTTTCGTATATGTTGCCTGCCCCTGATTTGGCCGTTTTCAACTGCGATAATGGAATAAAGCCAGCCATTTTCCTATACTTTGACCACCCACGATTTGGCCGGCGTCAACCGCGATAGTGGAATGTCTATGGCCGGCCATATTATTTTCCGATTATACCTACCTGATTGTGGCCGCCTTCGTGAGGCCGGCCAAATTCATATTTAGCCGACCTTTCAATTATGCCCCTCCATATATCACACCTCAATTTCTGAGAGGAAATCGAAGCGTATTCTATAACAATGTGCGTAAGTTTATTGTTTAACTAGCTAATCAGCGCTGTTTATTGGATGTTAGCAAGGAATTAGTACCAATTGGTATTTATGTTTATGTGCACATCTCAATAAGTGTATTCTGTAACATGATGCATGTAAATTCTATGCTGCATAGTTGAAAAGGGGGCATGTCCCTGGGTGGGGTGTGAGCTTTTCTAAAATCTATGCATGTTGCTATAGAATACATCCGCTCTGCACCTAGTTTAGGTATCAGGATTTATGCCAAGTAAAACATGGTGTAAATGGCTGCAACTAAACTTGGTCTTGTGGAGAGGTGCTTGGCCTAATCCTATATACTGTGCGGAAACTTAAGCCTATTCTATAAAATTTAGGTGTACTATAGAGAATATGCCTAGGTGTATGATTTTCTATGCGGAATTTTCAGACGCCATACATCGAATCCAACCTTGTGTTTTTATTTTTTTTGGACCATTCTTGAAAATAAAGTCCAAGTAAAAAAACACACAAATTCAAGCCATTGGGATGTAGGAGGAGCCAGCATTTTTAGTAGACTGGCCACATAGACATCCCAGCGAGCAGTGGGGCACACTAGGGGACACTGCAAAGAACTTAACATAAAAGGTCCCAGGTAAACATCTTAACGTTACCCCCTTATATTATATGGGAAGTCCTCCAAAACCCACCAAAAACCTATTGTACCCAACTGTACACCACTATAATAGCCCTTATTCCTGCAAGTGTCAAATATATTTGGGTACAATAGGTTTTGGTGGATTTTGGAGGCTTACACTTTCCATCAGAAATGTAATAGAGTGGATTATGAGTCTGGATCCCCTTCTGCACAGTGAACTGCACTGACCACTAGGCTACTCCAGGGACTTGTTTGCTGCTCTAATAGGACTGGCCATAACATCTGAAGCTGCCATAGAGGGTGGTATGTTCTGTTTCTTTCATATCTTTGGGGGATGGGGTGGGAGGGGGTTCATACCTTAATCCCTCCCGTGGTCATCTGGGGCACTTTTTTGTGACTTAGTCATTATAAAAACAAGTCTAGCCCAAAACATCAAGGTTTTAGCTCTGAATGTTTTTGTTTTGCTCCATTATGACAGAAAAATATCGAAGCCTTAGGAACACCCAAATCCCACCTCCAACATGCTCACGATACACTCCATTGTGATTCTGATGCTCTGCAGACAAACTGTTTAGAAAAATGTCTTAAAATGGATTTTGAAAATAGTGATTTGGGTGTTTGGGGGGAAATGTCATTTTGTGCCACTTTTTGGATGTTTTTTTGTTTAGAAAATGAGCACTTAACTAGATATTCAGGCTCACAGTTCACTGGTTATGTGCTGTCAAGCCATGGATGTAATAATCTGTGAGGCAGAGTGGTACAAAGAGCTTCAGCACAGTTCAGATGCACGTGTGTCCAATCTCTGTAGTAAATTTTCATGTCACTCCCCTGGTGGCGCAAAAACAAGGAAAGCGGCTCGTTATCTATGATATTTTTTAAAACCAGCACATGCAAATGTGTTTTCACAAGCAAGATCACTAAACCTCAGTGTTTCATGCAAATTTTCATTATCCAGCTCATTCTTATAACCAGCTAGAACTGACTTTTGTGCAAGATGGCAGACAACTCACAGGAAACCCCACAAGTTAGAACGCTGGTGCCTGAAAACTACATTCACACAACTACTTTTCCTAAATCTTACTGCATAGATTGTGTGTTTTTAGTTTTCACTGGTTTAGGGCTAAATTCAAGACCTCACTGAATGCATTTCTTTTTACCCGAGCGTTTGCTGAGCAGAACACCTTTAGCCAGCCTTAGAGATTCCATGTTTTATAACTTTGGTTCTCTTTTCTTCACATATTCTCCCTATTTCTTTTCTGTCTACATTATGGAGTTCTTTTCCTTTTAGCACTTTTACAATTGTTGTAAACTGTTTTGCAGGCACCCACCTCACTGCTTATCAAGGTACAAGTGTAATAATCTGTATGTTAAAGCGGAGCACACAGGCTTCTAATGCATGTGCAGAAAAGAACTTTTACTCCCTAATCGAATGCACAAGTACTGCTGTATTTTAAACAATATGCAATGACAGAAAAATAGTGTCACCATTTTTCCAGATGGAGACAAAAAAAAAGAGCATATTGCAGAATGCCTCCCCAAGCCAGTTAAGTATTGGTCCAGAGGGTTCCCTGTCTCGGGCCAGTTGGGGGGACTAGCTACCTCAATTGAAGTAAAGATTGTGTACTGATAGAAGCCAAAATAATAATAATAACAATAATAGCAAAACCTGGTCATCCAGCTAGGTCTGGATCGAAGTTCCCTCCACTATCCAATCATTCTAATAACCATGATTAGTGTCATTTCAACGTAGTTGTCAGTTAACTGCAATCACTCCATTGAAAGACGCCTTTGTTTCATATCTACCCATTCTAATATTAATGCCAGATCAGTTATCAATAAAACTGAAACTATTAAAGACTGGATTGAGGAGTCACATCCTCGTTTTATACTAATAATAGAAACTTGGTTACAATCTAAGATTGACCCTATCCTCAATGACATGTCTTCCAGGTTAAAACATCGCACATCTCACAAGAGAAAAGAAAAGAGGATGTGGCATTGCTTTAATATATGTCTTTCTTCAAGTCACCATCACTTCTGAACTCCTATCACCCTATCTAGAAATCATTGCATATAATATCTCTAATGACTCACTAGCAAATCATTTCAATGTGTTGTTGTTTTTCTGTCCTCCAGGTAATTGGAATGCGGTTGAAGAGGAACTCAACTGAGTTCATCTCTAACTCATGTGTCAAATCAGATAACCTATTACTGATGGGTGACATTAATCTCCATTTAGACAAACCTGAAGACCAACATACTAAACATTTCCTAGATTTCATTAAAACTTGGCAATTCTCTAATCCCTTTGGAAATCCTTCCCACAACAAAGGCCATCCCATCGGCAGATGAACTTGCCAAATACTTCAATGAAAAAATTGTAAAACTACGAAACAATCTTCCTCAGAACATGCTCCAACAAGGTCTCTTCCCCAAGGAAAATGGCAACATCCTACTCACACCCATACCAAAAGATACCAAGAAAAAAACAAATGAACTCACCAATTACCGCCCAGTAGCATCTATCCCACTAGCAGTCAAGCTGATGGAAAGTATGGCAATCAAACAGCTTACTGATTACATACACAAATTCTCTATACTACATGAATCACAATCGGGATTTTGCCCCTGCCACAGGACTGAAACAGTGTTAACCACCCTCCTGGCCAAATTCAAGCAGGAAATAGCAACAGGCAATAGCATACTTCTCCTCCAATTCGACATATCTAGTGCATTCGACATGGTAAACCATAATATACTACTAAGACTCCTAGACTACTTCGGGATTGGTGGAAATATACCCAGTTGGATCAAGGGTTTCCTAACCACCAGAACATACCAAGTGAAATCAAACTCGAATATATCATCGCCATGGAAAGCAGACTGTGAAGTACCTCAAGGATCACCACTATCACCGATCCTTTTCAACCTAATGATGACCCCATTAGCCAAGTCCTTATCCACCCAGGGCCTCAACCCATTCATCTATGCAGATGACAATACAATATACATTCCTTTCAAACATGATTTGACAGAAATCACCAACGAAATCAACCTCGGCTTGCATACCATGAACTCATGGGCAAATGCATTCCAACTAAAACTCAATACAGAAAAAACACACTGACTCATCCTCTCATCCCAATACAATACGAACATACCCACAAACTTAGTCACCCCAGATTACACCCGCCCTATTTCAGATAACCTGAAAATCCTCGGTGTCACAATCGATAGGAACCTTACACTCGAGAGCCAAGTTAAATGTACAATCAAGAAAATGTTCCACTCAATGTGGAAACTTAAACGCATGAAACCATTCTTCCCGAGGGCAACATTCCGCAACCTGATACAATCAATGGTACTAAACCATGCTGACTACTGCAATGGAATTTATGTGGGATGCAAAGAGCAACTCATAAAGAAGCTACAGACCACTCAAAACACAGCAGCCACGCTTATATTTGGAAAATCGCGATTCGAAAACGCCAAATCCCTTCGAGAAAAACTGCTTTGGCTCCCAATCAAAGAATGTATTACTTTCAAAATATGCACCCTGGTCCACAAAATTATCTATGGCGATGCCCCGGGATATATGATTGACCTCATACACCTGCCAACCAGAAACTCAACCAGATCATCACGAACATACTTAAATCTTCACCACCCTAACTGCAAATGACTCAAGTACAAATCAAATTATGGATCCAGCTTCTCCTATATAAGCACGCAACTCTGGAATGCACTACCAAAAGCCGTAAAAACAACGTACGACCACCTCAACTTCCGGAAATCACTAAAGACCAACCTGTTCGAAAAGGCATACCCTACTGACCCAACTTAAGTGCCTGAACCCAGCAACACAAAGAAACCAAAATTTGTAATGAACGCTATGAACACTGTATAACTCCTCTTCTCTACGATTCCCTAATGTGTCTGTAACACATTTATCTCATTGACAATAACATCACTCTGTATTTGTTTCATCACCGGAGGTGGCTAACACCTGATGGTGCTATGTAAGCCACATTGAGCCTGCAAATAGGTGGGAAAATGAGGGGTACAAATGTAACAAATAAATAAACTCTTATCATATATACATTCTAACATCCATATATAGACATTTATACCAACAATAGGGCTGGTGTTAGTGAAGGGCTAGATTGTATACGTGGTGCTTAAACAATTGGTGCCAAAATAATAACGTTTAGTGTAAACAGAGGGCTCATGTATGAATTTAGGCACTAAATATCCAAAAAAGGTTTGAAATTATGGATGGTGTCAGTTTTGCAGACTAAACAGTGCGGAGGCCTCCCCAGCTATATTACCATCAGCCTAGATCTAAACAACTATTGAACCCTGGAGTTACGGGGAAGAAGATAAAAGATAAGTGAAGGAGATTTTTGAAAGATATTGAAAGACATTGAATATATTCCTTTCACATTTTTTTGGCGATACTTAGTAACTTTGGGTACTAGGGATTTAGGCTTGAAAGTGATATATAGGTTTGGGGTAGTATGACACCGGGTTTATTTCCAGTGTTGGTGGTTTTGAGGGGAGGTGTTTCATTTTGTTTTTGTTCTTTATTAGTGAAGGAGAGGAGAGTTTTTATACTATTCTGTTTTTCTCATATATGCATGAGTTTTTTCGTTTGGTTTTTTTTTCTCTCACTCTCCTCACTGGAACCAATGATAGTACTTTACTCCTTTTGTAAAATAGTGGATGGTGCATTGTTTGTGCAGCATTTTCCCTATTGGGAGATTTGAGGTTCCTGGTTGATTTATTAATAAAGATCTCGATTGTGTGATCTGGGAACAACAAATTGAGACACCTGCATACCCATAATTTCAAACCTTTTTTGGATATTTAGAGTTTTAGCTGAACGGTTTGAATTTCCCTGTGTTTATTAGAGTGAATTTAGGCACTGCCATTTCCACCAATGAAAACATGGTGCAAATTCCCATGCCTAAATTTATATGTGAGCACCAATTTTCTAGTATGAGTCACATAATATTAATGGCTCTCACATCCTTCCTGTCTCCTCGGCTCGTAACCTTGGAGTCATCTTTGATTCCTCTCTCTTCTTCTCTGCACATATTCAGCAGATCGCCAAAACCTGTCTTTTCTTTATCTACAACATTAGCAAAATCCACCCCTTCCTTTCTGAATACGCTACCAGAACCCTTATCCAAACCCTTGTCACCTCTCGTTTGGATTATTGCAATTTACTTCTCACTGGCAGTGGCGTTCCTGGGGGGGCTGGCACCCGGGGCGGATCGCCGATGCGCCCCGCCCCCCGGGTGCAGTGCCCCCCCCGATGTAGCGTGGACCCCCCCCCCCCCGGCGAAAGGACACCCTCGTGAAGGAACCCCCCAGCCGGGTGCACGCCACTGGGGGGGTGCCGCGCGCCTGTCCTCCGTTCTTTCATGCTTCTTCTCTGCCCCAGAACAGGAAGTAACCTGTTCTGGGGCAGAGAAGAAGCATGGAACAACGGAGGACAGGCGCGCACGGCACCCCCCCAGCGGTGTGCACCCGGGGCGGACCGCACCCACCACCCCCCCTAGGAATGCCACTGCTCACTGGTCTTCCTCTCAGCCATCTCTCTCCTCTCCAGTCTGTCCAAAATTCTGCAGCATGACTTATTTTCCACCAAAATCATTATACCCACACTAGCCCACTCCTCAAGTCACTTCACTGGCTCCCTGTCCGCTTCCGCATACAATTCAAACTTCTCTTACTGACCTTTAAATGCATCCATTCTGCAGCTCCCCACTACCTCTCCACTCTCATCTCTCCCTACATTCCTCCCCGTGAACTCCGCTCATTGGACAAATCTCTCTTGTCGTCCCCCTTCTCCTCCACCGCTAACTCCAGGCTTCGTCCCTTTTCCCTCGCGGCACCTTATGCCTGGAATAGACTTCCTGAGCCTGTACGTCTAGCTCCATCTATACCTGTTTTCAAATCTATGCTGAAAACCCACCTTTTCACCACTACTTTTGGCTCCTAGCTACTACTCAATTACCTCCCCTTGTTCCTTCTCACCCAGTACTTCCCTCGCCCTTAATTGTCTTGTCTGTCTGTATTATTTTTAGATTGTAAGCTCTATTGAGCAGTGACTGTCTCTCTATGTCAGGTGTTCAGTGCTGCGTGCATCTGGTAGCGCTATACAAATGTTAATAATAATAATAACTCAAAACTACGCTCTTGATGTGCTACAAAAGGCCCAAGACTGTCCCATTTATACTTCCCCTTTTTCAGACTGTGCATAATTTTTTAGGTGCAGATCCCATACCTAAATTTATACAATTCCCAATTAAATCTAATTTGTGCCAACAACTGCTTGTTAAAAAGCCAA
Source organism: Microcaecilia unicolor (assembly GCF_901765095.1). Lineage (NCBI taxonomy): Eukaryota > Metazoa > Chordata > Amphibia > Gymnophiona > Siphonopidae > Microcaecilia > Microcaecilia unicolor. The sequence goes on from NC_044033.1 coordinate 337,385,810, forward strand.
TTATTGGCACTAATTGGCTCATTATTCTTAAAAATTGTGTGTGCATATTGAGGGTACACCTAAATTTCCAAGCACAATTTTTGGTGACTTTTATAGAATCAGGGGGTAAATGTGTGCATATGTCCAACCATATAATTATAAGTAGAATATCTAAATATCAGGAAATTTCTGATGATGGTCACTTCAGCTTCAGAGTCAGTGAGATTCAGGCTCTCTATACAAGATTTCATCATATCAGAGTAGTTCACACCCATCTAACTTTCTTCCAGAGTTCCATCTTAATCAGTCAGTCGTTCTACCAGCATTCTTCGACAAGGCCTCTTGCCCATCCTGGTGAAAGTACACTGCACACCTTGGACTGCAAGCAAGCCTTGGCCTTCTATCTGGAACGGACTAAAGCCCATAGACAGTCAACCAAGCTTGTAGGCATAGCCTAGTGGTTAGTTTTTGGTGAGTTCAAGAAAACAGCAGATGCCACTGCAGTAGAGAGGGCCATCCAACATGAGAAGGAGATTTTATATGGATTTGTGTTCAATTGGGAAAATACTGAAAAGTGTGATGACCCCTGATGAAGGTTACTGCTGAAACTTGGCCAAAAGGGTCACTCTTCAATAAAAATTTGTTTGAAGAACTCTCTGTTGTTTCCTTCTTTCCTGGACCACCTCTGCTGTTTTTCTTGGACTTGTTATTTATGTGGATATTTTCAGTGAGCCTGGTAGCTAGGGTTTCCCGCATGTGAGAATGGATATCCTGCTTGTCCTTGGAGAAAGCAAAGTTACTCACCTGTAGCAGGTGTTCTCTGAGTACAGCAGGACATGTATTCTCACATACCCTCCCTCCTCCCCAGGAGTTGTGTTCTTTTAGCTATATTATAGTACCGATGGTCCAGTGCCCACATGTAGGGCTGGAAAGCATCTGTATATACATGGTGGGGTGCTGCCAAAAGCTTCTTAAAGTCATATTATGCTGGGCAGCATCTGCACTGGAGCTCCATCAGATAATGTCACCTACATGTGAGAATGTGTATCCTGCTGTCCTCGGAGAACATCTGCTACAGATAAGTAACGTTGTTTTTCTACCAGAAGCAATGAAGTGTGAAGTAAATTACTGAGAGTCATAATTACTGTCAGTGGCAATGGGGGAATAGGACTTGAACCATGGCTTCCCTGGCTCTTAGCCCACTGCTTTAATGACTAAATATTTGACTCGGTGGTTATTTTTTCCATGCATTTTTTTTACAACTCTTTGACTGTAAATCACCATTTGAATTCTGCAGTTTGTCACAGTTAAGGGTGAGGGTTTAATAATTTGGTTTAATTTTGCTGAAGGATGATGTTCCTTAAGGAAAGTTTATAGAAAAGGTTGTTGTAATACAAGTGAATTTTAAAGATTTGTTTTTCAGCTCTGTCTTGACTGACCAGTGCACTCAGGGTAAAAATAATTGTTTAACTTTGATTGTGTGAAAATAAGTTGGAATGCAGAAGATAAGACACAGCTCTAATTAATTTAGTATGTGAAGGGGAGGATGGTTCTTATTTTCCAGGTTCAGGTTAGCCACCTGGACTTGGAAAGCATGTGACCACGTTCCCACAGTATGGCTTGTTTACCTAAGCAGAGAAGCATTCTGTAATTTTCCTTGGCTTTGAACATGAGCTCTAAGCCTAATAAAAAGGGGGGCTTGTTACCAGGGGCGTAGCTACGGGTGGGCCTGGGTGGGCCCAGGCCCACCCAGTTTTGCCTCAGGCCCGCCCCACCCAGAAGCAGAGTCCATCATCTCCGGACCCCAAACAGTTTGCCACCGCCAATCGCGATTCTGACTCCACCCCTCTCTTCCTCCCTCCCTCGGCACTGCAGTAATGTACCTGGGATCCCGGCAGCATTAGCGTTGTATCCACGCTGCCTTCGCACTGCCCCGGAAGCTTTAAGGCTTCCGGGGCAGTGCGAAGGCAGCGTGGATACAACGCTAATGCTGCCGGGATCCCAGTTACATCACTCAATTACTGCAGCGCCGAGGGAGGGAGGAAGAGAGGGGTAGAGTCGAAATCGCGCGATTCTGGACCTCGCGGGTGGGCGCCTTCGCACTGCCCCGGAAGCCTTCTCTTAAAGAGAGGGCTTCTGGGGCAGTGCGAAGGCAGCGTGGATACTTAGCTAATGCTGCCGGCCTGGGATCCCAGATAGAAGCGCCGGACAGAGGAAGAGAGGGGTAGACGGTCACGGACTCGGCGATCCTGGACCTCGTGGGCGTGCGGGGCGTAACTTGATCTGGGAGAAGTGGGGCACAGCAGAGGGAGGGATGGTGAACAGAGTGAGGGAAGGAGCAGGAGATGAATGGGATTGGGAGGGGTGGTGAGCAGAGGGAAGGATGAGACTGGTAAATGCTAAGTAGTAGTAGACTGGGAGGGGTGATAAGTAGAGGGTGGATAGGACTGGGAGAAATGGGGCACAGCAGAGGGAAGGAGCAGGAGATGGATGGGAGGACAGGGCCCAGGGAGAGAGGAGAAATTGCTGGACATGGAGGGAAGGGTAGGGGAGAGAGAATTGCTGGGAATGGATGAATGGAGGGAAGGGCAGGGGAGAGAGGAGAATTGCTGGGTATGGATGAATGGAGGGGGGCAGGGGAGAGAAGAGAATTGCTGGGTATGGATGGAGGGGATGGGAGAGAAGAGAATTGCTGGGTATGGATGGAGGGGAGAGGAGAGTTGCTGGACATGGGTGGATGGAGCGGAGGGAAGAGGAGAGAGGAAGGTTGCTGGACATGGGTGGATGGAGGGGAGGGCAGGGGAGAGGAGGGTTGCTGGACATGGATGGAGGGAAGGGCGGGAGAGAAGAGGGTTGCTGGACATGGATGGAGGGAAGGGCGGGAGAGAGGAGGGTTGCTGGACATGGATGGAGGAGAGGGAAGGGAGAGAGAAGAAATGCTGGACATGGATGGAGGGAATGCAAGAGTGAGGAAGGAGATAAGATGAGGGAAAAGGAAGAGGAGAAAATCTGCACATGGATGAAGAAAATAGGCAGAAGCTGGATCCACTGGACAGTCAAGTCTGCGGAGGACCCAGCTTTTACTTATGGATATAGAGCAAGAAATGAAGAAGAAAGGAGGAAAGTAAAGAAATAAATGGAAAGGAAGCCCTGGAAACGGAGTTAAGAGGACAGATAGCAGCAGAATCGGATACTGGGCCAGCATGATCAGAAAAACAAAGTCACCAGACAACAAAGGTAGAAAAAAATCATTTTATTTTCATTATAGTGTTTGAAATATGTCCACTTTGAGAATCAGGTGCTCAACATTAAAAGTTTATATTTATTTACTTATTTATGGCATTTTATCCCACATTAAACATGAATTAGATTGGAACCTGGGATCATTTAATGTTTTTTTTTCCTGGAGAGAGTAATGCATTGCCTGCTCTCTCCCCGGCTATAGCCAGCTCTGCAATTTTGAGGGGAGGTGGACGGGAGGGGGGGCGCAGAGGTGGACCGGGGAGAGAGCCTGTTAAACATTTACCAGCACACCACTGTCTAGTGCCCACCCTTCCAACCTGTTGGCCCACCCAAAAATTGACTTCTGGCTACGCCACTGCTTGTTACAGCAGAGTGGGGGCTCATCTGTGAGTGGACACGCTGCGCAGAGGATCTGTTCCTGGTCAAAGAAGCTCCTGGCTCTCACTCTGAACTGGGCCCCCCCAGCTGATGTTAAGAGCCTGGATGGTGTAAGGACCAGTGATGTTGTAATTATATAATGTATTATTGCTTCTTTTCCTGGTCTAAGAACTCTTAGCATTGCTTAGATGTAGACACCAGTGATGTAATGATTGTTTATATAGCTAATCATTGTGTGTATATAGCTAATCATTGTCTATATCTTAATAATCATTATAGCTTTTAGCACCTCTAATAAAGGTTTCATTTATCTAATACGAATCCAAAAGAATCCACAGTAATTATTGAGTAGTCTGTGTCAGTAAGACAGGCTGTAAATCCATAGCAGTACAGTTGTGAAGTAAAATCAAGATATTTCCTGACCTGTGGGTACTGGTATATCCTGGAAAGACTGGAAAAGTCACTCGATTTCTCAGGTGGAAGACCTTCAATGATAGCAGCCAGTGGTCCAGATGTTTTGCAGCTGTAGTTTGGGATTCCAGTGTCCATTCCTGACAATATATTCATGGCAGCTCTATACATTAAGAATACATTGTTGCAAGGGTCATAAATGTGTAACCCCAGTGTGAGGTTGGGTAAGAGCTCCGAGCTGTTGTTAATTTCCTCCACCGCAGACACAAAGGCCAAGAAGTTGTAATAATTCAAGGATATATAACTTTAAGAACAATAAATGATAAAAAATATTAAATTAGCATCAAACTATAAGATACAGAGATGTAGACATTGGTGGTAGACATGAGTGAAATAGGGTTAGGATGAGGGTTAGAAAAGGTGCTCTTCTCATATATGTTTGCCCCCCCCCAAAAAAGATGGAAAGTGTATGTTCCAGGTTTAGCACAAATTTGAATGCATTTCTTTACTCTCTCTCCTTTTCATCCCTGAGGGGAGGTGGCATGGGTGGAAGTTCCAAATTCCCAGTCCCTACCAACAAAAATGAGGCCAGACCTATGATGGAACAGCTGGAAGTGTTAGCGGAAGTTTATATCCACCACAGGTGAAGATGTGACCCAGACTGTAAGGAAAAGAGACAGGTGGTGAAAAGAGCAGACACAAGGGAATAGCAAAAAAAAGGAATGGGAAAAGAAGGAAAGTGAAGGGGAAAGGAGGTGAAATTAAAGAAGAATAGGGAGTAAATGTTAGAAGGAGGAGAATGGAGAAAGAGGAAAGAGAAGGAAAGCAGGGAGAAGCAGATTGGCACTCTCAAACCCCTCTACAATAATCTCCTTGAATGCTGACTAGAGAATGACATGGGGACAAAGTTTGTCTCCATCCCCATGAGTTTTGCCACTACCTTTCCAACCCCAACAATAACTGATTTCTACTACCCCAACGAATCCTAATCCACCCTGTTAAAATGTCCACAGGTACAAAATACAACCCATTCTGTATGCCTTAGAGGGGAGAAATATGCCCTATGTAGCACTGTTATGATTTTTTAATCTGTGGATGAATAAGAAGTCATCAGCAATCTCAGGATTCAGTCTAGCTCTCCTGCCTTCCACAGTTCTTCCTGCAATAGAAGATGTCTTCTTAGAAGATGTGCTGGTAGCAGGATGTACAGGATCCCCCATGCAAATTTTGCTAGTTGTGGCCAGCATGTTTGCTTGTTTTTCCAAAAAATCAAAATATCATTGTCTGCATCACTCAAACATAAATAACAGTCCAGTTCATTAACAGGCTTCAAAGTAGAAAACGACACAGGGACAAAGTATTTCCCCATCCTCGTGGGCTCTGTCCCCGTCCCCACCTTGTCCCCGTGGGATCTGTCCCCACCCTGTCCTGTAAGCTCTGTCACCATCCCCATCCCTGCAGTTACTGCTGATCCCCATCCCCGTGTCATTCTCTAATGCCGACCCCTCTTATAATCATACTACCTCCATACTCAGACAAGGCATAACATGCAGAAAACATACTACCACAGAAAAATATGGTTTTAGCTTTGTAAACTTCAGTAAATTTCAAAAGGTGACCAGTGTCTGTTGTGAGCTTTCATACCTACTTCACGGCAAGAGATAGGTGATTTCAATTCAGAATGTATGAATGTTTACAATACAAAAAAATGTAAAGTTGCTCGATATCTATGAAGCTGTGGAAAACCATCAGATGAGAATGAGTCAGTGATCAGGTTTTCACAAATAAGATCATTAAACTTCTTTAAAGGTTCATGCAAAATTTGTTATCCAACTCAATTTTATGGGTAGCTATAGCTGACTTTTCTGTTAAAAGGCAGAAAACTCATGGGTGAATACATCAGTACCAGAAAACTTAGGTTGCACAACTAACTTTCCTAAATTTTACTGCATAGATTGTGTTTTTAAATGTGGATGGGCATTTTCGAAATGAAGTCTAAATCTGACTTTAGTATTTTATGGAAAACATCCAAAAATCCTGTAGGGAACATAGCCATTTTCAAACCTGAAAAATATATCTCTTTTTGTTTTGAAAATGGCCATTTGCTAGATGTTTTTGTGCTCACTACATCTTTCTTTTTGGATCATATTCGAAAAAAAAAAAAATGTCCAAGTGAAAAATGTACAAAATTAAGCCATTGGGATGTATGAGGAGCCAGCATACTTAGTAAGCTGGCCACACAGACATCCCAGCAGAGCAGTGGGGTACCTGAGGGACAATGCAGTGTACTTCACATAAAAGGTCCCAGCTGCACATCTCATGGTTGCCCCCTTATATTGTATATAAAAGTTCAAACATGCAGTTCACAGATCCCACTCATTTTCTCCACAAAAAACACAAAACCAATTTTTATGTTGGAACATCAAGGCCACTGCTTTATTATTCATAAATGTTCACAAAACATAATAATTCAATCTTGCCCTTCCAGCCAATCATATACCTTGTACAACTAGTCAATATTGAGCTAGTCAGTTAGTTCTTATGACATTAGCCATCAAATACCCCTGCAGTAATGCTAAGGGCTGTCACAGACCAAATATCTTCATAAATTATTCAGAAAGCACACCAATCATTCTCAAGCGGTGACACAAGAGAAGATGTATTACCCATGCTCAAAATTGATGAATTAAACATCTCAGGCTGGAGTATTTCAGGGCATACCTTTTTTCCACTGCCACAAGCAAAGACAGCGACTCGTTTGTCTTCATCTCCCACAAACAGCTGAGACTTTGATAAAGGAACCCACTACTTCCAAAATATCTCAAAAATCACTCAATAAATTACTAACAGCAATATCAGAGAGATGGACCCCATCAGACCTATAAAGACCAGGGCAATCCACAGAAATCAAATCATGACTTGCTACGTATCCCCCAGTCAACAATATGAAATTGGCCATCCCTGAATTCACCCTTTTCCTTAAGTGCTCAATAGCTTTCACCTTGCGAGTGCCTCTCCATACTCTCCTCGGGATAATATTAGACCAAATAACCTTTGTCCCAGGGAATAAATTATAAATTTCCCAAACATCCTGCTTCATCTCTCTTCACATTACACAAATAATTATCCCTGAAGTGCAACACCAAAATATTAGGCTCAGCCAACCATCTTCAGGCCTGAATTACAGATGAATTTGTTTAAATTTACCTTCCTCTTTTTAAGGTACAACGCCCAAATGGAGAAACAACAAAATCCCTAAATGGGGGAATACAAAAAGGCCCTGCAATATGCCCCAAATCCAATTCCTTGGACAACTTTTCTGCCATATTATCCTCATGCAAAATAACAGACAAAACATTATAAAACTTATGCACCAAAACAGGACCACAAAAAGAATCCTAAAACACTCACAAAACCCCCTAAGAAACAATTCCTCATCACTTTTTTTAGGATAATTTACAAGCCAATGCTCAAAAGTTTCCACCTTAATTGGAAATGGGGTCTTGCAAAACACCTCCAGGGGGCAAGAGCTGGGGTCCATTGCTCTTGGAAGCCATACCGCCTTACTCTTGGCAATGGAAGGCTGCATGACCTCCACCACAAATGGAACACCTGTGCCAAAACTTAAAGAATTGACGGAAACACTGCCCCGAATTGAAGTGAAAGAGATGATGCCAAACGCCACCTTTTCCCCAACACCTTCTCCAAACAAACTAATGCCTCCATTTGTTGACCCTGTCTGCCAGCTTCCCCCAGCATTACTTCTCCACTGACTTCCTGTGACCCCAGACTCTGCAACCTCAACTGTTGATCATAATCCCGAAAGGACCAAGGTCGCAAAAGAGTCATCTCTGTCAGCCAAATATCTACATCTCTAAATCCCCAAGCATCTGACTTATCCTTCTACGTTTTCTGAAATTAACATCACAGTTTAACCATGACCATCCACCATAAGTGCAATATATATGTAAAATTATATCAGAATACTGCAAAAATGAGGGATACAATTCAGGTTTTGCTTCCCCAAGAATCACTGCATTAATATTAAATCCCAGCAGCCAATTATAAATAGAGCTAGGCAGGGGTGTGCTGGTAAATTTTTAACAACAGGCTCTTTCTAAGGACGTAGCCAGCTCTGCAGTTGGAAGGGCCAGGGGTGGCCGGGGGGAGGGGGGAACAATACTTGCCTCTCTCTCCTCCCTCCCTTCGTGCAGGCATGCAAGGCATACCTTTGCTGGCAGCCAATAAATGGACTGCCACCCAGGGCCGGTCTTAGGGCGAGGCGACCGAGGCGGCCGCATAGGGCCCCGCGCTCAAGGGGGCCCCGCGCGGCGCGCCTTGGGTCGCCCCGCCCTCCGCTCCCACCCCCCCTGACGATCGATCGCTGCCTTTTCTGTAACAAAAATTGAGAAGCACCGAGTACCAGGCCGCGCCTCGCGTCTGCCCTGCTAGTAAAAATCTCCTGCACGTCGTTGGGCCGGCCTTCCCGCATTAAGTCCCGCCCTCCTCTGAGGTAATAGGCTATTACCTCAGAGGAGGGCGGGGCTTAATGCGGGAAGAGCCTATTACCTCAGAGGAGGCCGGGACTTAATGTGGGAAGGCCGGCCCAACGACGTGCAGGAGATTTTTACTAGCAGGGCAGACGCTGCCTGCTACTCGGCGCTTCTCAATGTTTTTCTTTAAGTTAGTGGGTGCAGCAGAAGAACAAAGTTGGTAGGGGGACTCGGATGGGAGAAGGGTGTGGGATGGGGGTTCTCAGTTGGGGGGAGGGGTAAGGGGGACTCAGATGGGAAAGGGTGTGGGATGGGGGTTCTCAGATGGGGGAGGGGGTAAGGGGAACTCAGATGGGAGAAGGGTGTGGGATGGGGGTTCTCAGATGGGGGGAGGGGTAAGGGGGACTCAGATGGGAGAAGGTTGCAGGGTGGGGGTTCTCAGATGGGGGGGGGTAAGGGGGACTCAGATGGGAGAAGGGTGTGGGATGGGGGTTCTCAGATGGGAGAAGGGGGCTGGAACTGGGGTTTGAGAAGGGGCCATATGGGAAATGGGGGCCATGCATGGGGCTGGTAGGAAAATGGGGCATGCATGGGTCAGGTGGGAGAATGGTTTTGGGGCTGAAAAGGGGGGCTCTAATACAAGGCATGTGGATGAAGGGGGCTGGAACTGGGGGCTGAAAAGGAGGGTAGGTGGGATAAGGGGGCTAGTACTGGGACTGGAGGCTGAAAAGGGGCAGGGGCTGAAACTGTGGGTACTGGGGGCTGAAAAGGAGATAGGGAGAAGTGGCTGGGGCTGAAGCTTGGGACTGGTGAGAGAAAAGGGCTGGGGACTGGGGTTGAAACTGGGGGCTGAAAGAGGACAGGGAGGAGTGGCTGGGGGCTGAAGCTCGGGACTGATGGCAGAAAAGGGCTGGGGCTGAAACGGGGAACTGGTAGGATAGTGGGGCTGGAACTGGGGGCTGAAAAAAAGGGGCAGAGAGAGGGGCAAATCCTGGATGGAAGGGGGAGCGAGAGGGAGGGCAGACCCGGATGGATGTGAGAGGGAGGGCAAATGGTGGATTGAAGGGGCAGAGAGAAAGGGCAAACAGTGGATGGAAGGGATAGAAAGGGCAGACAGTGAATGGAAGGGGCAGAGATAGAGGGCAGATGTGCACGGAAGGGGCAGGGAGAGAGGGCAGACATTGGATGGAGGGGACAGCAGAGAGGGCAGACACTGGATGGCAGAGAAAGAACGAAGACAGATACTGGATGGAAGGAAGACAGTGAAAAGAAGATGAGGAAAGCAGAAACCAGAGACGACAAACTGTAAATAAAATATATATATTTATAATTATTAAGTAGTATTGTAGATGTGTTAATAAATGTTTATAATAGAACATGTAAATAAGGTAATCTTTTTATTGGACTAATTTTAATACATTTTGACAAACTTTCGGAGAACAAAGCCCCCTTCCTCAGGTCAGGATAGGATACTGTAATCTCTATACTGTATTGACCTGAGCATGGAGGTTTTGGCCTGTCAAAGCTAAATGTATTAGTCCAATAAAATGGTATTGTTTTATTTTCTATATTTGTTTTATTTCTATTTGTTAATTTGTAAAGTGGTGATTGGTATTTGTTAGTTTTTATTCAAATTTACATCTGTTGTCTTTATATTTTGCACAGTACTAGGGGACATTTTCTGTTTCTGTGGTGTTGCATTGTATGCAGAGTCTGGCATCTTGGGGGTTCAGTTTAATTTTTGTCTAAATAGAAAGTTTAAATATTACTACTTATTCTATAGTGGATTAGGGTATATCTGTGTTTGTGAAAAAGACATGGTTTTCAGTTGGCATTGACTGTGCAGGATCGACAGGCCCTGGAGCTGGGGGCCTTGGAGCTCGGAGGGAAGGGTGGCCGGCCCTGGAGCTAGGGTGGGGGCGGAGCTAGGGTGGGGCGGGGCTAGGGTGGGGCCCCGTCAAATTGGTCTGCATAGGGCCCCGCACTTGCTAAGACCGGCCCTGCTGCCACCATTCCCAATGTCTTGCTCTGAGCAACATGCTGGAACTTCTCACACATGCTCGAGAAATCCCAGCCTGCTGCTCAGAGCTGGAAACAAGGAGCGGGGAACAGCAGCAGTCTATTTACTTGGCTGGCAGGGCTCAGCATCCCCACCAGCAAAGTAAAAGAGAATTCAGCAGGGGGCCCAAGCCCACATTTTGGGAGCCAGTTGTTAAAGTAGCCATGGAGGACCCTACTTTAACAACTGGCTCCCAAAATTCTTAAAAACTTAACAACCGGCTCTTGTGAGCCTGTGAGAGCCTGCTCCAGCACACCACTGGAGTTAGGTACTTTCACCCTTTCTTACTCTCCTCCTTCCCTTCATCAGTTATTCTAATTTCATAACCCTGTTCTTTAACTAACAAAGCAAATAGGTCAACAAATTTTCCTTTCAAAAATTTTCTCTTCAGCTTCAAAGAAGCATGAGTATGAAGTGGAGGGAAAGCATTAAAGGTATGCCCGGATTTACTTAGGGCACGATCAGCAACCTCATGCTCAGAAACCTGCAAGACGTCCCTAGGGTTTTCAGGTTTAACTTGCAAAGCACCCTCAGAATCACTAGAACATGAAGAGGATGATTCAGAAGACTTGGAAGACTCCCAAACATCAGCTAGATTGTTACCAACATCCCTGTGCTTATGCTTTTCACTATCCAATCTCTTCACAACATGACACAAGTTGTGTATACACTTTTTATCTTTAAAGCGCTTGCGTAATCCCTTCCTTCCTTCCTTTCTTACCAGACCTCCCTTTCCCACCATTACTAGAATAAGAAGGAGTAAAACAATCCTCACCATCAGACTGAGCAGACGTGTTCTCATTAACTACCCCAGATTCTTTTTGATGATCCAATCACTTCTGCCTCATCCCCATAGAGGGACCCAGATTAATCCTCTCAGCATTCTTCTTAGATCAGATTTTCTTCAGATTCACACCAGAACTTTTACTCTAATTCTGTGCAATTTTCTTTTTCAAAGAAACCACTCCATTTTTTACAAGTGCTCTTTTAGCAGTCTTAGTAGCCACAGACTCCAGACCAGTGGCGTTCCTAGGAGGGCTGACACCCGGGGCAGATCGCAGATGCGCCCCACCCCCGGGTGTAGCGCCCCCCCCCCCGGATGCAGCACGGACCCCCCGGGCAAAAGGACCCCCCCACGAAGGAAACCCCCCCCCCTCGGTGCACGCCGCTGGGGGGGGGGGGGTGCCGCACGTGCCTGTCCTCCATTGTTCCATGCTTCTTCTCTGCCCTGGAACAGGAAGTAACCTGTTCCAGGGCAGAGAAGAAGCATGGAACAACGGAGGACAGGCGCGCGCGGCACCCCCCCAGCGGCGTGCACCCGGGGCGGACCGCCCCCCTAGGAACGCCACTGCTCCAGACCTCTCTTCCCCACAACCCAACAACATTTTTCTAAGACTTCGCGTGGCTGAATCCATGCTGACTCTGTCCCATGAAACCATGTTTGTCTACGTGTTCCGAAATTTTATTCTTTATAATAGTTTCCCCCCTTCGAAGGGACACCACCTTGTATAGGTGGAGGGGCTTGTGTGTTTCAATGACTTAGAGGGCTATGCTGAAGGGAGAAACCAGACAAAGAGTGTCCCAAACTGGGAGAGTGGTAAGATGGTGACCTGAAGCTTGTATGCCCAACGGCTCAGCTGCCCTCTGAAGTTTCGTCTTCTTTACGTAAATTTCCTCTCTGCAATTGCAGTTACCTTAACTGAGAGGAAGGGGACAACCGGTGGTCAGCCGCCGATGGCCAGCGTTTTATCCCCTGAGCAGCAAATGCGGGACCGCTGCGCGATGAACTGTCCACAGATGAAAGGGTTGGTGAGTCCTTTGATTAGCGCTGGCGAAGGAGCGTCAACGCTCGAGGACCTGGAAAAAACAATTCCATTGCTCCCGAATTATTCAACCACCATGTCCAAAGGAGTGGAGGAGTGAGTTAGAGGTATATGCTGAAACAGAGGACGTTTACAGCAGAACATGAATCAGCGGAACCACTCCTAAATACCTATGAGAAATCAACTTGGAGTTTTTGGCTCCCGTGGAGGTTACATTGAATACCATCTGGAAAGTGCTTCGGGACCTAATGGTGGCAGTAAATAATTTTGTTTCAGATATAATTTTATTAGAGAGTTACATGGACAATTCAACTGAACCCTTTGAGAGTAAAAAATTGATATAACAAATGATTCTACATGAGCAAGAAGTGGTTATGATAATAGACCAGAAATTTTGAATAATATAGATGATTAATATCGAGATTATTGTTTTTCCCAGAGTTCCGGGTATGATCCTAAAGTTTTCCTCAGAAATATTTCCTCAAATTATTACTTTAAAAGGAGTGAAGCCTGTGAAAACTGGGATTACTTTAATCAGTGGGATTTGAATTAGAGACTTAAGTATATGTATTGTTAAATAACTTCTGGTTTTTAAAAGAGAAAGAATGTAATCAGATATATTATTACTAACTAATATTGGACAATAAGTATGATTTTCAATGAAATGATTTGACTATACACCGTATTGGCCTTGAAGAAGCCAACCAGATGAACAATGTGGAATAATGAATTAGACGAGTAATATCTGGGGATAATCAGGTTAATACCACGTTTTTTTTCTGTTTATTGTTTAATTGATCTCCTTATCTTGTTTCACTCTCCCTATTATGTGGTCTAAGGAAGAGAATAGAATTACCTGACTGAAATAATTCCTACATAATACTTTCTCTGTATTTCCAGCAAGTTGTTTTATCGCTTGTAAAAATTTAAATGGTTATAAATAAAAAATAATAAAAAAATAAAAATAAAAAAAATAAAAAAGAATAATAGTTTCCAACATTTTGTATTTTTTAAGTATGAATTGAGTATGTTCCTTGAATAATTGGGCTAATGTTTATAGGGTAAGTTAGTTTATTCTTTCTTGTCTACATATGTCATTCCTTTCTATTTCTACTTGTTTTTTTAAATTGTAAAACCACTTTAATTTGCAACTAAGCAGTATTGCGAGTTTAATAAACAATAAGCAATAAACGATAAAGCTAATTCTGGCTGCATTCTGAAAAAAAATATTTTAACAGATCAAAAGGCAGTTGTCTGTAATCAGTGAAAGCTCATTGATTAAAATCTCAGGAAATGAATGGGTTCAGAAGAAGTGCATGACAGTGCTTTCTTATCATTTGATAATGGCACAAAGAAATTCAGTGACAAGCAAAATCTGGAAACAGGGAGTGAGATTTTAAACTGAAGATAGTGTGTAGAATTCTATGATAAAGCCAACCCCTTGGGTACTAGATACCAGATTCACAAAAGAACATTGAGAAAGTGGAGATAATTCAGAGACTCAAATGGTTCATAATCTGTAGAATGTGTCATTCTGAAGAGGATGTCAAAGTAACTATGAAAGAAATGAAAAACAAAATAAAGCTTTTCTTTGAAAGAGAGTTTGGTGAATATTTAAATGAGTTCAGTACAAAACAGCATCAGAATTCAAATGTGCTTTGAACAGACTTGGGGAGGTTGCTTTTCAGAATCCATTTACCTAGGATCTAAGACTGCTAAGTAGTAGTAGTAGTAGTAGACTATCTGAAAACTTCATACTCTAAATATTGGGCAAACTGCACAGAGGGGAGAGGTGTATTTTTACATGCCAGAAAGGTATGAGGGTTTGAGAGAAGAAACAACACATGGACATTTTCGCCCATTTTCGCCCATTCCTCTCTGAACAGACCACCCGAACCCTCGTCCACTCGCTCGTCACCTCTCGTCTTGACTATTGCAACCTTCTTCTCACTGCCTCCCGCTTAACCATCTATCCCCCCTTCAATCTGTCAAAAATTCTGCCGCACATCTTATCTACCACGTGAACCGATACTCTCATATCACCCCTCTCCTCAAGTCACTTCACTGGCTCCCGATCCGCTACCGTATACAGTTCAAGCTTCTCCTTTTAACCTTCAAATGCACTCAATCTGCAGCCCCCCAGTACCTCTCTACACTCCTCTCCCCGTATGTTCCCACCCGTAACCTCCACTCTCAGGACAAATCACTCCTATCTGTACCCTTCTCCACCACCGCTAACTCCAGACTCCGCCCCTTCTGCCTCGCATCACCATATGCCTGGAACAGCCTTCCCGAGCCTATACGTCATGCGCCCTCCCTGCCCATCTTCAAGTCCTTACTCAAAGCCCATCTCTTCTCCCTTGCTTTTGGCACATAACCACCTTCCCCACTCATGATACCCACACTGACTACATAGTTTGTAACCTTTAGATTGTAAGCTCTTTTGAGCAGGGATGGTCCTTCCCCATGTTAAACTTGTACAGCGCTGCGTAACCCTGGCAGCGTTATAGAAATGCTAAGTAGTAGTAGTACATTTTCACAGTGATTTCAAGGGGGAAAGTATCCACAGAAAAAGAAGACTAAATTTTTTGCAGATAACCTTTCCTACACAGCAACACTCAAGGGGAAATCACTCATACTTTATCTGAAAGTGTCGGTAAAATTTCCACAGGTTATAACTGCACTTCATGTCATTGACCAATCAAAATAAGATCCACATGCCTGTCTTGCATAGGAGCTAAGCCAGGATGCTACTTACAAGGTACTTCCTTCAAATGAGGGAACAGTTGTGAAGGACAGATGAACAAGTGGATAAAATGTTTCTAGAGTTATGAGTCCCCCAATCATGATGTCCCCATCTCTGTGGTACGCTGGTTTGAGTTCTAATGGTAAGTAGTTTCTAAGTGTACACTGACACTCAGCCGTCTTCCACAGGATGTTACAGAGCACCAATACAATGAGAACCAGATGAGCTTCCATCTTTAACGCTATGAAACAGCTTCTCCTGTGAAGATGCTGGCTCTTCCTGCTCCAAATGTTGTACTTGGACATGGTGGGGGATGCTGTCTAGTTCCTGATGGTGGGAAATACATGTAAAGTCTTAAACTGCACTGAAGTAGACCTGTACATTTACCCTAGAGGAGAATGAGAAAATACTGCAAATTATAATGCTGACAATGACGCAACCACTCTATTTCTAGCTGAGCTCCAATACTTGTTTATTCTGTTGGGCCCTGCTGCTCAGAGGATCAGCCTTAAGGGATATCTTCTCCTGACAATGCCATTTACTATGAAATATATGTTGTTTCTTTTAAATATAACCTTATTTCCAGGCCTTCAATAACTAGAAACAAATATAAATTTGAATAGAATGTTGTGCAGGACATAATATAATAACATAACATTGTAATAGTTGATGATAACAGAAAAAACTCAAAAAATCCATCCACTTTGGGGTTTGAATCACAAGACATATGTTGAGAGACTTGAGGACCTGAAAATGTATACCTCTGAGGAAAGGAGAGACAAGAGTGATATGATACAGACGTTCAAGCATTTGAAAAGTATTAATCTACAAACAAACTTTTCCAGAGTTGGGAAGGTGGTAGAATTGGGGTTGCAGGGGGGCCGACTCAGGAATAATATCAAGAAGTACTTTTTTACAGAGAGGGTGTTAGAAACCTGGAATGCCCTCCCGCGGGAGGATGTAGAGATGAAAACAGTAATGGAATTCAAAAATGTGTGGGATAAACATATAGGAAGGCACAGAACCAAACAAACAAACTTAGATAGTGACATGAGTAATTGGGAAGCAAAGCCAGTGCCAGACAGACTTATTTATTTTTTTATTTTATTTTTTATCATTTTACATTATCATTTATGCACATACAGTACATAAAATCAGAAATACGGAAAAGAGGAGAGAATTCAATATTTACATCACTCAGGAAATTGAAAAAGAAAAGTATTTACTCCTCCTTTTTTCCTAAATTATTAGACCACAACACTGGATCCAAGTTCAAAGAAATATTTGAAGAATTATTTAAACTAATAAACAAAGACGGAAGAATTCTTTTTCAGCGCAGCCGATCTCAGCTTTTAATTCAAGGCATGAATCTCTACTCTTTACCAATAATAAATTCCTGAAGCTTCTCAGGCTCAAAGAAAACATAATTCTGAGAATTAAATCGTACTACACATCCACAGGGATATTTAAGGAGGAAGGAGCCTCCAATACTAATCAGCCTACGCTTCAAAGTTAGAAACGCCTTCCTCCTTTTTTGGGTATCCCTGGACAGGTCAGGAAACATTTGAATTTTTGCGCCTAAGAATTCTTCATTTATGTTACGAAAGTACAACTTAAAGACATTATTACAGTCTAGCTCGAATGCGAAGGACACTAACAAAGTGGTTCTCTCAGTTATTACTTCAAGTGAATCCTGGAGAAATTCTGTTAAGTTCATTTGTGGGGTTTCCCCCGCAGCCGAACGAATTCCCATTATATATTGAATTTTGGTCATTGGTGGTATATTTTCCTCCGGGATATGTAAAATCTCTTTCAAGTACTTCTTAAACATCTCCAATGGGGTAATTAATGGAGATTTTGGAAAGTTCAGTATCCGCAAATTATTCTTACGAAGCTGGTTCTCTAAATGTTCAAATTTCCTATTTTGAATATTTTTTTCTTTGGAAACTAAAGCAGTAAATGTTTTAAAAGTTTGTACCTCACTGTCCAAAGCCTCCATTTTAGTGTCCTGGGCTTCAAGCTTGATCTTGAAATTCTCCTGCTCCGTTTTAATCTCCAACAGTTCCACTTGTGTTGTCTTGGAAATTCTTTCTAGAGTAGCGTTCATGCCTTGAATGGCTTCCCATACCATCTCTAGGGTGACCACAGCCATTCTGTTTCGTTCTCCGATAATTCCTGCAGGCGACTCCTGCAACAGCAGACTCCCGGACCGAAGTCCTGACTGCTCTGATGTCTCCGCGGGAGAAGAAGTTGCGATAGGGCCTCCTACTACAGCCCCAGGGGTTAACCGATCTCCGGATCCCTCATGAGGCTGTTCCTCCGACGCCGCTTTTCCACCTGTAGGTCTCGGAGGGGCTGCGAAAGGGGGAGGACTCAGAGAGACTCCCTCCAAGCTGTGCTCTGGCAAAAGCGTTGGAGCCGTCGAAGCGCTCAACGAGGATCCCGGCGTGCGCACCACTATTGCGTCCAATGTTCCCTGCCGCTTGGTGGAAGATTCTCCCTGTCTCGAGGAGGTGAGCACAAGGGATTTCCCCTTTCTTTTTCCCATAATGGGTGTTAGAAAGGTCCAATGCTCAAGGGAATCACTTGGCGTTCAGGAGGTGTCCGCTCGCACATCCGTCTCAGGCTCCATCTTGGATCAGACTTATTTATTTATTATTATTATTTATTTACCGCCTTTTTGAAGGAATTCACTCAAGTTGGTGTACAGTAAGAATAGATTAAACATGAGCAATAGGCAATTACAGCAGTAAAAATATTTAAATAACAATACAAAGTATGGTATGGTATACTACTTACAATGGCAACACAATACTACTACTACTACTTAACATTTCTAGAGTGCTACTAGGGTTACGCAGCGCTGTACAGTTTAACAAAGAAGGACAGTCCCTGCTCGAAGGAGCTTACAATCTAAAGGACGAAATGTCATTGAAGAGGTGGGCTTTGAGCAAGGATTTGAAGATGGGCAGGGAGGGGGCCTGGCGTATGGGCTCAGGGAGTTTATTCCAAGCATGGGGTGAAGCAAGGCAGAAAGGGCGGAGCCTGGAGTTGGCGGTGGTGGAGAAGGGTACTGAGAGGAGGGATTTGTCTTGAGAGCGGAGGTTACGGGTAGGAACGTAAGGGGAGATGAGGATAGAGAGGTAAGGAGGGGCTGCAGATCGAGTGCATTTGTAGGTTAGTAGGAGAAGCTTGAACTGTATGCGGTACCTGATCAGAAGCCAGTGAAGTGACTTGAGGAGAGGGGTGATATGAGTATATTGGTCCAGGCGGAAGATAAAACGTGCAGCCGAGTTCTGAACGGACTGAAGGGGGGATAGATAGCTAAGTGGGAGGCCAGCAAGGAGTAGGTTGCAGTAGTCAAGGCGAGAGGTAATGAGAGAGTGGACGAGAGTTCGGGTGGTGTGCTCAGAGAGGAAAGGGCGAATTTTGCTGATGTTATAGAGGAAGAAGCGACAGGTCTTGGCTATCTGCTGGATATGCGCAGAGAAGGAGAGGGAGGAGTCGAAGACTCCGAGGTTGCGAGCAGATGAGACGGGGACGACGAGGGTGTTATCAACTGAGATAGAGAGTGGAGGGGTTTGGGTGGGAAGACAATAAGCTCGGTCTTGGCCATGTTCAGCTTCAGGTGGCGTAATACGTAATAGAACATTATAATATGTAATATAATTAATATAATAATATAATATTATTATTAATATAATAATAATACGTAATAGAACATTATAATTGATAGTGAAGGGTAAAACAAAGATGTGACATATAGATAGGTAAGAGAGTAGGAAGAGTTAGAAAGTAAGGTGATTGATTTAAAGAAAGTTGCACATGAGGTCAGAGAAATGGTTAAATATTATCTTAGCTAGGGTAGGAGCGGATAAACATGTCCCGCTGCAGTATGTGCAGCACGAGTCACTCTTTGTGTGTGTGATGAGACTAACAAGTTAATTACTTCTTCCATTAAATGCTTGGTTGAAGAGCCAAGCTTTCACCTGCTTTCTAAAGTACAGATAGTCTTGTGTTAAGTGGAGCCTTTCAGGCAGTGCATTCCAGAGTGTGGGGGCTACTCCGGAGAAGGCTCACTTGCGGGTATCACATCGTGTAATGTCTTTTGGAGAGGGTGTGGTTAGTGAAAGTCCATGGGAGGACCTTAGAGTCCTTGGCAGTGTGTGGAGGATCATCTTATTGTTCAGGTACTCAGGGCCATTTCCTTTCAGGGCCTTAAAGATCAGGCATAGAGTTTTAAATTTGGTTCTGTATTGTACTGGTAGCCAATGAAGTTTTTGCAAAAATGGTGTGATGTGGTCACATCGCTTGCAACCTTCTATGAATCATGCTGCTGCATTCTGAATCAACTGGAGCTGGTGCAGGTCCTTTGTAGTCAGACCATTGTATAGTGCATTGCAGTAATCCAGTCTTGATGTGGAGTGGAGGAGTGGCCTAGTGGTTAGAGCACTGTTCTTGCAATCCAGAGGTGGCTGGTTCAAACCCCACTGCTGCTCCTTGTGATCTTGGGCAAGTCACTTAAGTACAAACTTAGATTGTGAGCCCTCCTGGGACAGAGAAATATCCAGTGTATCTGAATGTAACTCACCTTGAGCTACTACTGAAAAAGGTGTGAGCAAAAATCTACATAAATAAATATTGTCATGGCATGTACAACTGGGATAAGATTTACTTCTGTGGTCTGTGCCCTGATTGTGGCTTTACAAATTTGGATGGATTGGAGTGGGGCTTCAATGACAGCTTCAGTAATGGGAGAACAAGGCCAGTGTCAGGCAGACTTCTACAGTCTGTGCCCTGACAAGGACCAATCAAGATCAGTTATACATATATAGTATCACATCATCCTTGATATTAGTTTATTTTGTTGGGCAGACTGGATGGACCATACAGGACTTTATGTGCCATCATCTACTATGTTAATATGATACCCTGCACAGTTATTGAGTTCCTTCTGCCTTGGATGCATCTGAGATTCTAGTCAGAGAGTGACTGATTCATGCTTCTTTTGACTCTAGGCAAGTCACTTAACCATCTCTATTTCCCCAGCTATAAAACAAGCATATAGACAAGTATATATAGACAAGCATATAGACAAGTAAAACTGCTTTGATTGCAACCACAGAAAAGCGATATATCAAATCCTATGCCTCTTTCCCTTTATCTAGGACAGTCCCTACCTTGGTAATCCATCAGCTTGGATAGCAGAGCACATCTGATCCCCCTTACTACCAACCTGCTCCCCCCCTGTATTATCTGCAATCTTAAGGCTTTATAAGTAAAATAAATGTGTTTGATATAGATTTATTCAGCAGGCCTAAGAAAAACAGATAATGCCAGTAAAGTCACCACATCATCAATACATTTAGTGTTGCTACCTATATGGATAGTGGTGCTGACTATCAGGTTTATTTTCGAAAGAGAAGGGCACCCATCTTTCGACACAAATCGGGAGATGGGCGTCCTTCTCTCAGGGTCGCCCAAATCGGCATAATCGAAAGTTCCCAGGGGTGTGTCAGAGGTGTAGCGAAGGCAGGACTGGGGCGTGCCTAACACATGGGCGTCCTCGAGCGATAATGGAAAAAGGGTGTCCCTGACGAGCACTTGGCCGACTTTACTTGGTCCATTTTTTTCTTACGACCAAGCTTCAAAAAGGTGCCCGAACCAGGGGCGTAGCCACGGGTGGGCCTGGGTGGGCCCAGGCCCACCCACTTTCCCTCCAGGCCCGTCCATCCATGATCCGACATCTTCTCCACCTTCGTGCCAAGTCTCCCGCATCCCGCTTTGGCGGGTCATCTCCCGGTCTCCCGCTGAACTCCACTGCTGCTGCAGCCGCTGCTGCCGCCGCTTCTCTCCTGAGCAGCAGCAGGAACAAAAACAGGTGCTTCGCCGAGCCACCACTTCAGTTCAGCCGGCATAAGAAGAAAAACAAGCGCGGGGCCGCCCACAGCAGCCTTCAGTCATGCGCTGTCGGCTCTGCCTGTCCTCTGCTCCCGGAACGGGAAATTGACGTCAGCGGGGGCAGAGGATGGGAGAGCTGAAAGCGCATGAGTGAAGGCTGCTGCGGGCGGCCCCGCGCTTGATTTTCTTCTTGTGTTGACGACGCTGCTCCTGCTTCAGAGGGCCAGAGTGAGAGAGGAAACGTGGCTGGTAGGGGAAGGGTGTCTGAGAGAGCAGAGGGGAGAGAAAAAAAGAAGAGGACGCTGGAGAGTACAGAGAGAGATAGTGAGAGATTGGGAGAGAGGGGACATGGAAAAGAGCAGGGGAGAGAAAGAGGGGAGAGCCATGTGGGAGATGGGGAGAGAAGGGACATGGAAAAGAGCAGGGGAGAGCCAGAGAAAAAGGGGACATGGAAAAGAGCAGGGGAGAGCCAGAGAGAGATGGGGAGAGAAAGAGGGGACATGGAAAAGAGCAGGGGAGAGACAGGCTGCTGGGGAGAAGGAAGGGGAACAAGGGGGATACCCTGACTGGTCAGATGGAGAGACAAAGAGGAGAAATGCTGGATGAAAGGAGGGTGAAAGAGGAAAAATGCTAGAAGGAGGGGCAGAAAGAGGGAAGATGCTAGATGGAAGAGGGGTACACAGAGAGAGAGATGAGTAGAAAGATGGGGAAGAGAAGGAGGGGACACGGAAAATGGCAGGAGAAAGAGAGAGAAGCTGCTGGAGAGAAACTGGGGGAGACCTTAGCTGGTCAAATGGAGAAATGCAGGATGAAAGGAGGGAGAAAGAGGGAAAATGCTGGAAGGAGGGAGCAGAAAGAGGGAAGACGCTGGATGGAAGGGTAGGAAGAGAAAGAGGAAAGCCACTGGTAGATGGGTGGGGGGGGGGGGGGAGAGAGAGAGGGCATGCTGAATGGAAAAGGGTAGAGAGATAACTGTCTAGAAGGAAGGGGAGATAGAGGGAGACGATGGATGGATGGATTGGGAGAGGGTAATAGGTGGAAGGATGGAGAGAGAAAGAGGGATGACACTGGATGGAAGGGTAGGAGAGAAAGAGGGAAGGTGCTGGATGGAAGGTTAGGGAGAGAAAGAGGAGACGCTGGATTCAGAGAGAGGGAGAGACACTGAAAGGATAGGGAGAGAAAGGGGGAGAGGATAGAGTTAATGAAAGACTGGAGAATAAGAGGAAGGGGCATGGGGAGAACAAAAGTGAGGAAAAGATGAAAAGGGATAGGTAGAAGAAGTAAAAAGAGGGAAATTAAAGAATGGATAGTAAGAATTAATTAAATCTGGACAGAGAGTGAGACAGAAAAATAAATTGAAGAAAACAAAGAAAAAGGAGAGAAAAATTACAAATGAACAGGAAACCCTGGCAAGAGAGTTAAGAGAAGACAAAGGAATGCAGAATCTTGACTGGGACCAACACAATTAGAAAAAGTAAATGGCTAGACAACAAAGGTACAGGGAATAATTTTATTTTTAATTTAGGATAAAGTAATATGGTGTTAATAAAGTTTCAGAGACCAATACTTCCTTCCTTAGGTCAGGAGAGGATACCGTAATAGCATTATACTGACCTGAGGCAGGAGGTTTTGGCCTCTGAAAGCTCACTGAAAAGGATTAGGCTATTAAATAAATTGTCTGAAATCTGATGCACTGAAAAGCAGCACTTTACCCTGTGTGACAAATGCATCTGAGTGTGACTAAATTTTGCTGGGGGGGTGGGGTAGAGAGAAAAGTTTGTGCCCACCCACTTTGGGTTCAGGCCCACCCAAAATTGGCAGTCTGGCTACGCCACTGGCCCGTACTGACCAGATGACCACCAGAGAGAATCGGGGATGACTCCCCTGACTCCCCCAGAGGTAGCTGGTTCAAATCCCACTGCTGCTACTTGTGATCCAAAATCCAAATAAATAAATAAAGGGGGTGTCAGAGGCATAGCAAAGGCATGGACATCCTTCTCACAGAAACATCCACATTTTGGACCTTAGCAAAGGCACCTAACACTTGGACATCCTTCACCCATACTAAAAAAAAAAAAAAACATCCCTGATGAGCACTTGGACGTTTTCACCTGTACTTGCATTTTTTTAAGGTTGTAGACGGCTATTATACACGCAGCTTGTCTGCCTGTATGAAGCCGTCTTTGGCATGCGCACAGCAGCCACGCATAACGCTTGGCTGCTCTGCACTGGCTTCCCCTCCTTAGGAAGGAAACCGTGTGCAAATGAGCTAACAGCGAGCAGCTCATTTGCATGCAATTTCCTTCTTGCATGCCCGTTCCTTTCCGAATCGCTAAGGGATCGGTAAGGGAAGGGTTTTTTCCATTCAGTTAGTCCACTGCAGTGCCCCCTAGGGTGCCCGGTTGGTGTCCTGGCATGTCAGGGGGACCAGTGCACTACGAATGCTGGCTCTTCCCACAACTCAATGAGTTGGATTTGGTCATTTTTGAGATGGGCGTCCTCGGTTTCCATTATCGCCGAAAATCGGGGACGACCATCTCTAAGGTTGACCATCTCAACATTTAGGTCGACCATCTCTAAGGTCGACCTAAATGTTGAGATTTGGGCGTCCCCAACCGTATTATCGAAACGAAAGATGGCCACCCATCTTGTTTTGATAATACAGGTTTCCCCGCCCCTTCGCGGGGACGCCCTGAGGAAAACTTGGGTGCCCCGTTCGATTATGCCCCTCCACATGGATTAAGTTAAACAATGTTGCCAGTCATACTCATTGAATACTGACCCCCCCCCCCCCCCCCCCAAGTTTTGGATGAGATAATAGAACAAAGATCAGGCTGCTTTTTTACCTGTACCATTGCTTCTAACAAGAACCTGAGTTCTATCATTCTCTTCCTTTCTTCCTCATTCATCTTTCTGTATTCAACTGCCTCCTCCAGTCATTGGCATCTCTCACCACTTCTTCGCAGCTTATGCCATGTGTTTCTAAACTCCCCCTTCATTCTGCACTGAAAAATATTTTTTTTATTTTTCAGCATGGGAGGCGTGCCCATAAGTGGAGAGTAGGTGTGCCTGCGCTAATCGAGTAGAGCAGGCACATTACTGCACAATGGTCGATTAGTGCAGGAGCCCTTCTAAATAGGTGGCAGTAAAATGTGGATATTTTTGGGAAGGATGTATGGCGTAAGATTACTGAAATTTTTACTATTAATTGCCCTTTCACATATAATAGCCTTAATACTGGATGGTTATAAATCTAAGTCCTTACCTTTATTAACAATTGCAATAAACCAAGTAGTAATTAATTAGGAAAACTGTAAAACTAGTTAATTTTCATTTTTGGTGGAATTCAGTTTGTTTGGTTTATTGTTATGAGAAACAGTTGGCTTCTAAGCGAAGACGTTTCAAGAAATTCATGGATATTTGGCAACCTATGGACGTAAATCCAAATTGGGGCCAGTTAGCGCCAATAATTGTTAGCGCCCAATTATTGGTGCTAATTGCCTTGTGGAGTGGAGGAGTAGCCAAGTGGTTAGTGCAACTGACTTTGATCCTGGAGAACTGGGTTTGATTCCCACTGCAGCTCCTCGGGACTCTGGGCAAGTCACTTAACCCTCCATTGCCCCAGGTACAAATAAGTACCTGTATATACTATATAAACCACTTTGAATGTAGTTGAAAAAATCATAGAAAGGCAGTATATCAAGTCTCATTCCCTTTCCCTTGTTAAGCAATTAGTTGTGCACACATCTCAGGACTGCGCCCAAATTTTGGCACACAAATTTGCGGGCCTTATGTAGAATCTGAGGGATACTGTCACTGTAAGACTGGTTCTCTATAAAGGAAAGTAGATGCCTAGACCTCTTTGTAAAATAGGTTCCTATCAGTTGCCCATTTATAGAAAACCCTTGGCCTGATGTTTTACCTTTCTTTTGTTTATCCTTCCCTAAGTAGTTAACCAACCCAACCACAGGCACCAGAAGGAAAGCGAGAAAGACCATACAATAGTCGGGCCACCGAAAAAATGTATCTGAAAAACAAATGAAACCAGGTGTTGTGAACTTTAAATTATTCTAGAATATCATGATCAATATTTGAGAATTCTTATTCTGAAAATGGAAATACGTCAGATGAACAAAATGTACACCTGGAAGAGAGAGAAGAGACGGTAACAGCCTTCTTTGGAGATGATTCAAGAAGGAGCTGCTGGTTCATGATAGGAAGTAGATCTCAGTTATATAAGCTTCTTTCTGTGACTGTAACTGACCTGCTATAAAAATTGCTGCTTCCCTTTCTCGGTTCAAAGCTATGTTTCTGATATGACAGGAAATCTTGGATATAGCAAAAGAGAGGGAACGAAGTACAAACTAAAGTCCAAACAAAAAAACAGCACCACGGGCCTTTAAAAATGGAACACAGTTCTTTAATGAATAAGCCTTGACAAAAAGACCCAACACGGGCCGTGTGCAGGTGCTAGTCACTGAAACATGGCTCGTGTCGGGTCTTTTTGTCAAGGCTTATTCATTAAAGAACTGTGTTCCATTTTTAAAGGCCCGTGGTGCTGTTTTTTTGTTATGACAGGAAATCTTGCCATACTGATTTGTTCTCATAAGAAGGGAAGTTTTGACGTTGAACAGACCATTCTGCCTTTGTGTTGCTGTTTCAGATAAGGACATCTGGATGTATCCATGTTCTTCCCTCCAGGTCACTTCAGGCTCTGGCTACCATCCTGCAGATTCACACAGGACCCTTATTCCTCCGTCCTGATCGTTATTCACAGAGATGCAAAGAGGACTGCCCAGACCTAAAGGCAAATATTGATGGAGTTTTGGCAAGTGCAACCCCATTTTATGCAGAATGCAGAGATCAGAATTGAGATGTTGCCCCCAAATAGCATCCATCTGTCATATTAGACATTTATTAAATATGACCCATTGAGTGAAAAGGTACCAAAAGTGAGATTACAAATAACAAAGATAAAGGCTATAAAAGTTTGGAGGGGTACATTTGGGCAACTTTCATTTTTGTGTACTATAGGATCAGTAGAAAAGAGCTATGCAAACTTTTATACATAACTTCCTATGGATTATAGAGATTTAGATGTTTTAAGTTTGCTATTCTTCAAATGTGTTTTTCTAAAAAAAAATGTACTCTTTTATTTATTTTTAAAAGTTTCTCATTTTTTAAAGATGCAATTAGTCCATACCTGGGGCTGAAATTTGACAGGATTTTGCAGCTGATATCCCTCTATCGTGGTATAAATAAGTTATATACCCCACATTTGGCACCTTTTCGCTCAATGAGTCACAAATTTTGCTTGTAACTGATGGTGTTCAAAATAACAAACTCACCAAGGAGAGGTAAAAAGATTAACCAAGAATTAAGAACCCATCCTTACTCAACACAATAGCCAGAGACTGGAGACCAAATGAGAAAACTTTTTTTGTGGTTAGTGAGGAAAATTCTGTATAGGCTGTGCCTGCAGCAGAGTCAATAAATGTGCCAAACTTTAACGTCTCATTTTGATTGCTTTATACATCATGTGGTGAACAACTGAATTTTCCTCGCTAACCACAAAACCTTTTTCTCATTTGGTCTCCAGCCGTTGGCTATTGTATTGAGTAAGGATTGGTTCTTAATACTTGCAGCTGATGGAGACCAGGCCCAGAAATCCCGATCGCAAGGAGACATTTAGAAATATAGAAAGTCCAGAGCACTGAAGTCAATCCAGACAGTACAGTAGATTCTCCCACCACTATCAGTAACTTGCCCCAGTAATTAATTGCCCTTAGCGTTGCAAGCCTCTAATATCTGATAATATTTAACAGCAGGGTCAGATATCAAAATCTTTATGCAAATAAAGAAACTCCATGATATTGGAAGCAAAATAACTTTTCTAAAGCTCATGCCTTACTTTTCAACACACAAGTATGAGCAGGGGCGTATCTCCTATGGGGCCACGGGGGCCAGGGCCCCCATAGATTTGGCCCTGGACCCCCCTACTGACGACCCTCACAACCCCCCCCCCCTCCCGCCGCCAACCTGCCATCGCCTACCTTTGCTGGCGGGGGACCCGAACCCCCGCCAGCCGAAGCCATCTTCCTTCGTTGTTTGATTCTTCTTTCTGAGTCTGAGTCTGACTCTGACGTCCTGCACGTTGTGTGCGTGCAGGACGTCAGAGTCAGACCATCTTCCTTCGTTGTTTGATTCTTCTTTCTGAGTCTGAGTCTGACGTCCTGCACGTTGTGTGCGTGCCGGATGTCAGAGTCAGACTCAGAAAGAAGAAACAATGAAGGAAGATGACTTCGGCTGGTGGGGGTTCGGGTCCCCCGCCAGCAAAGGTAGGCAACAGCGGGCGGAGGGTTGGCGGCAGTCGAGACGGTCATCGGGCGGGCCACGGAGGTGGTTCTGGTGGCGGCGGAGGGGGGTGGCAGCAATGGTGGCAATGGTGGCAGGGGGCGGTGGCGGGGGGGAGTCACCGGGGGGGGGGCTAAAATGTGCCCCCTCACCTCGGCTCTGGACCCCCCTACCGGCGAAGTCCAGATACGCCCCTGAGTATGAGACAGAGGTGCTGTGACAAGTGGAACCCATTTTACATAGAAGGTAGAAATCAGAATTGAGACATCCAGGTCAGGATGTGCTCAGTTCTGCTGGTGTTTTAGAAAAGGACATAGAGCCTTTTCTAAAATACATGCAAGAATGCAGATGTATATGTCAGCATCTACAGCAGGAGCAGCCATTTTACAAAGATATTAGTACAGGATTTCTGACCGCCTACAAAATAGGTGTCAGTAAGTGCTCACATGCTAATTTTTTTTAATGGTAGCATGTTAGTGGCAGCATTAGCACATGGCTATTAATAGGAAAAACAGAAAATTGCCCATTTCACTGCTGTGGAACGCTGCTAGAGGCTAGTGAGGTGTTTGGAATCCAATGGCTTGCAGGATTTCAGGCAGCAGGGGTTTGCTAGAGGCAGGTCATGTCAAAGGAATCTGATTCCATGTACTGGACCTGAACCATATATTTTCATTCCTAGGGCCCTGCAGCAGACAAGTCCTCTGGGATGACACAGGCACAAAGCAGAGGCGAGCCAGACGCTGAATCCAGACAAGACAAGGCAGATCAAGAACTGGATCCATACAATAAATGAACAACCCAAAACCAGGCACAAGACATGGCAAACAAGGAGTGCACACTCAAGGCAAGATAGAAACAGACCTTGGCTATAGCAGGAACCAGGAACGGAGCTTAACTATAACAGGAACCAGGAACAAAAGAAAGGACACTCATACTGGCCGCAAGGCCAAACTGGAACCCAAACAAACAGAAGGAAAGGGGAAAGAAACAGAACAATATCCCCTAAGCAAATACTAACCAAGCAGTGCACACAAGCTACGCAAAACACAGCCACAAGCAAGAGGTTAAAAGACCCTGCACACAGGCACAAAGACAACCCCACACAAAGAAATAGCTCATACTGTGGCAGAAAGCACAGTCGGACAAAAAAGCAACCCACACTGGCTCACATAGTAGAATCAACAAGTAAAATGTTAAAGGGAACCATACAGAGAGGTGGCTCAGGGCTGTGCTGGAAACCACAGCTATACGGAAGAGCAACCCTGTCAGACTCAAACAGAAAGCACACAGAGAGGTGCTAGAAGCCACAGCTAAATGAAAGAGCAATCCACTCGGACTCAAACAGATATAGCAAACAAAGGGTCAAGGGAACCACACAAAGAAGCAACTCAAGTCTATGCCACACAGCCACTCAGATACAAATATCAGATACAGCTATCAAAATGGTAAAGGGGAACCACACAAAGAACTAACTCAAAGCTGTGCTACGTGGAGGGGCATAATCAAATGGGGCGCCCAAGTTTTCCTGAGGGCATCCTCGCAGGACGTCCTGTGAAGGGGCGGGGAAACCTGTATTATAGAAACAAGATGGGTGTCTATCCTTCGTTTCGATAATATGGTCAGGGATGCCCAAATCTCAACATTTAGGTCGACCTTAGAGATGCTCGTTCTTAGGTTGACCTTAGAGATGGTCATCCCCGGTTTTCGGTGATAATGGAAACCGAGGACGCCCATCTCAAAAATGACCAAATCCAACTCATTTGGTCATGGGAGGAGCCAGCATTCGTAGTGCATTGTTCCTCCAACATGCCAGGACACCAACCGGGCACCCTAGGGGGCACTGCAGTGGACTTCACATATTGCTCCCAAGTGCATAGCACCCTTACCTTGTGTGCTGAGCCCCCCAACCCCCCACCAAACCCCACTCCCCCAACTGTACACCACTACCATAGCCCTTATGGGTGAAGGGGGGCACCTAGATGTGGGTACAGTGGGTTTCTGGTGGGTTTTGGAGGGCTCACATTTACCACCACAAGTGTAACGGGTAGGGGGGATGGGCCTGGGCTCGCCTGCTTGAAGTGCACTGCACCCACTAAAACTGCTCCAGGGACCTGCATACTGCTGCAATGGACCTGAGTATGACATTTGAGGCTGGCAGAAATTTTTTTAAGTTGTTTTTTGAGAGTGGGAGGGGTTGGTGACCACTGGGGGAGTAAGGGGAGGTCATCCCCAATTCCTTCTGGTGGTCCTCTGGTCAGTTCGGACACCTTTTCACGGCTTCCTCCAAATCATCATCCTTAAAAACTATTTCTGGTAAAGGCAGATCTCTTACATCTTCTTCCGTAAAGACAGAAGCAAAGAATTAATTCAGTTTCTCCGCTATGGCCTTGTCCTCCCTAAGCCTACAAGAGGCTATTTGTTAATGCTGTGGTACAAAGTTCAAGTTTTAAAACTAGGGGGAAAAGAGTATGGAGATTAGTTGATAAAGTTTGCTTTTTTAATATTTTTATTCTGCCTATCACTAACGTACAATTCCTCATTTAAACCCCGATCTTTAAGTTCCAAAGCACAAAGCAAAATAATGTCACTTACCAGAGAAATGCCCTCTTCTCTCAGAACTTCTTAGAAAGAAAGTTAAGTGGGACTTTTCCTCTTTATATAGTTTTGAATCTAAAGAGACTGGTTCAACCAGACCCTTTCAAGCTAACTCAGTAACCTTTGCAAATATTCTACTTCCTTACACCTTAAATAACACCTAATTCAGATCAGTAGCAGTGCTACCTCTCCAGCAAACAAAGAACAGAAAATAACTGTCTTTTAGAACAAGATTCGAGCCTTCCTACTATCCTTTTAAAGTTCTTTGGCTGCTAAGTATCTACTTTTAGAAAAAGTTTCAGTTTAAATCTATGGGAAAAGTATCCACTTCTAGAGAAAATTTCAGTTTAAAACTATTGGAAATGCTAGCTTTTCTCTCTCTCTCTCTCCCCCCCCCCCCCCCCCCCCCCCCCACAAGACTAAACTAGGTTTGCTGAGCCTGCTAGAGGCTATCTGTGAATGCTGTAGTACAAAGTTCAAGTTTTAAAACTAAGGGGAAAAGAGTATGGAGATTAGTTGATAAAGTTTGCTTTTACGATGCAGTGGTTGCTCAGGGGACATTCCTGGTGTTTGCCAATGAGGCCCTAATATGCTTAATTCCTAAGCCATGTAAGCCCCTGGATCATCCAGTTTCCTATCAGCCTATTTCATTATTGAACATTGATATGAAAATATTATCACGAATATTAGCTGAAGGTTGGTCTCTCATATTCTGGCTTTGATAGGTGCTCAGCTGGTGGGCTTTGTGTGTGGCCTGCAAGCGGTACTAAACATCCGGAAGGCTCTATTAGCTATAGCCCAGAGTACGGCCACAAACGTTCCCCACTTGTTAGTCAGTTTGGATCCTGAAAACTCATTTGACTGAGTTAAATGGTCATATCTGATGGCTCTGGTAAGTAGGACTGGGAGGGTGGCTTGGAAACACAATCCAGGCCCTGTACTTAACTCCCAAGCCAGATTGTTTGTGAATGGGACTATCACAACACCTTTTACAATCCAGAGAGGAATGCATCAGGGAAGTTAAGTGGGACCTTTCCTCTTTATATAGTTTTGAATCTAAGGAGACTGCTTCAAACAGACCCTTTCAAGCTAACTCGGTAACCTTTGCAAATATTCTACTTCCTCACACCTTAATTAACACCTAATTCAGGTCAGTAGCAGTGCTACCTCTCCAGCAATCAAAGAACAGAAAATAACTGTCTTTTAGAACAAGATTTGAGCCTTCTGCTATCCTTTTTAAAGATCTTTGGCTGTTAGGTTCTACTTCTAGAGAAAGTTTCAGTTTAAAACTATGGGAAATGCTTAGATTTCCCAGTGCTGCTCGGCTGTATTCAGACGACTCGAGGCGCACAGTACTGATTGCCAAAAAGATTATTCTTAATTTGTAGCTCCATCCGGAGATGCCCAAAATTCATCATTGGTGGTCATCAATGATAAAGCTCAGTGCATTGGAGCATAGAGGTATCTCGGACCTTGCTTTTCTGGCAGGAGACAGCTTTTTGTGTGCCTGGACCCCGTTTTGGGAGTCATTGACCCCAGTGGCCCTTAGCCATATTCCGAATGCTTAAGGGAGTGCTGAACAATAGCTCTTTCCCAGAGTTCCAGGTATGCCTCCTAAAGATTTCCTCAAAAAAATTTAATGTTTTTTTTCCTCTTTAAATTATTCCTCTTAGTAATATAAATTACTTAGTAATATTAGTTCAAAAGGAGTGAAGCCTGTGAAAACTGGGATTGCCTTAATCAGTGGGATTTGAATTGAGACTTAAGTGTTTGCATTGTTAAACAATTTCTGGTTTTAAAAGAGAAAGAATGGAATCAGATGTATTATTTCTACTAACATTGGACAATAAATGCATTTTCAATTAAATGAATTGACTATACACCATTTTGGCTTTGAAAGAGCCAACCAGACAATCAATGTGGAATAATGATTTAGACAAATAATAACTGGGGATAATCAGGTTAATACCACGTTTTTTCTTTGTTTAGTGTTGTTTAATTGACCTCCTTGTCTAGTTATTTTATCACTTGTAAATTTAAATTGCTATTTAAAAAAAAGAAATGGCGGATTTAGAAAAGGTACAGAGAAGCACGACAAAAATGATAAAGGGGATGGGACGATTTCCCTATGAAGAAAGGCTAAAGTGGCTAGGACTCTTCAGCTTGGAGAAAAGACGGCTGAGGGGAGATATGATAGAGGTCTATAAAATAATGAGTGGAGTGGAATGGGTAGATGTGAATAGCTTGCTTACTCTTTCCAAAAACACTAGGACTAGGGGGCATGCGATGAAGCTACAAAGTATTAAATTTAAAACAAATCAGAGAAAATATTTCTTCACTCAACGTAGAGTGATGTGGTAGCCGTTTTAGTTCACTTTTAAAGGTAATCAATAGAAATAAAATAAAACATAGAAAAGAAAATAAGATGATACCTTTAGTCCAATAAAAAAAGTATCATCTTATTTTCTTTTCTACATTTTATTTTATTTCTATTGATTACTGTCGCGTTCTCGAGGGCCTTGGCATACTGTCAAGTCCTCAAGACAGCACTGGGAATCGTGAGCCCTTGGGCCCCTGCCGCGGAGCGGCAGAGGCAGGCAAGACCATCTTGGAACTGGACGTCCGGAAGGACCGGACCGGAAACTCTGGACTGGAAGTAGGCAACTGAACCGACAGAACAGGAACCGCTTCACCTGTACTTAGCCACCTTTCCGCTAGAGTTGAGCTCTAGCGTGCGTGCGGCCGACAGGACTTGTAGGGCAAGGCCGGAACTGAAGATCCAGAGGACCCACCTCGGGGCTGCGAAACACAGGGGAACAATACTAGACTGCACTAAGCGCTGCACGCAGCCGCTAAGCCAGACACACCAGACAGACTAGACAGACAGAAGCTTATCAGGAGCAGGAACTAGGACAGACATGCAAGCAAGGAAGAAGGGGAGACTGGGAATACCCCCTGGGCAAACCCACTAGCTAGGTCGAGGCAGGTAACAGGATAAATCCCCCAGAAGATACACGCTAGCTAGACAGATACAGGAATCAGGATACATAAGCAGGGATCCGGATAAGCACACAGGATATACAAGCAAGGTATAAGGTAGACACAAGGGACAGAAGGTAGCTAGGCAGAGCGGGAAACCGGATAACACTAGCTAGCCAAAACCAGGACTCAGGATGAACAAGCAGGGACCAGCATGTGCACACAGGATATACAAGCAAGGTACAAGGTAGACACCTGGGACAGAAGGTAGCTAGGCAGAGCGGGAAACCGGATAACACTAGCTAGCCAAAACCAGGACTCAGGACGAACAAGCAGGGACCAGGATGAGCACACAGGATATACAAGGATCAGGATGTGCATACAGAATATACAAACAGGGAGTAGGGCAGGCTGCAAACACAGATGGGGAAACCAGGGCTGAACAACAGGCTCTAAACACAGACTAAAGGCAGAAGACTAGCAGCCAGGATGTGCACACAGGATATACAAGGTTCAGGATGTGCACACAGAATATACAAGCAGGGAGTGGGTCAGGCTGCAAACACAGATGGGGAAACCAGGCCTGAACAGCAGGCTCTAAACACAGACTAAAAGCCAGAAGGCTAGCAGCCCACGCAGAAGGGCAAGCAGCCCACAGGTACTGGGAACCGAAGGGCACTAGCCCACACAGAAGGGCAAGAAGCCCACAGGGACTAAGCAGAAGGGCACTAGCCCACACAGAAGGGCAAGAAGCCCACAGGTACTAAGCAGAAGGGCAAGCTCACACAGAAGGGCAAGAAACCCACAGGTACTGAGCAGAAGGGCAAGTCCACACAGAAAGGCAAGCAGCCCACAGGTACCAGACAGAAGAGCAAGCCCACACAGAAGTGCAAGGAAGCCCACACAGAAGACAGGCATAGAAGCAGCGCAGCAATACACTAACTAACCAGTCGGCCTCTGGGCATGACACCAGACAATGGCACCATGCGAAGGCACTGACTGCACTTCCTGGTCAGGAACTGGATGGGCAAAGTAGGGGACCAAAATCAGTGATGTAACCTTTTGCTGTATTGTCCATCTGAAAGTGATTGGAGGGCATGAAACTATCTCAAGAGCCCAATGGAGAGAAAGACCCCAACCCAATTGGATAATATATAATATATGAATGGGGTCAGTCTCTTTCTCTCTCTCCCCCCTCTCTGGAGGCAAATGCCTGGTGGAGGTATCTATCTCAGATTAGATAAATGGCAAGTTATGCCCTCCCTATGTGGGGCCACCCACATGGTGAAGGTGTATGTCACATGGCAAAAGCAGGAAGCTAAGCAGCTGCAACCCTGGTCAGGAACTGGATGGGCAAAGTAGGGGACCAAAATCAGTGGTGTAACCTTTTTGCTGTATTGTCCATCTGAAAGTGATTGGAGGGCATGAAACTATCTCAAGAGCCCAATGGAGAGAAAGACCCCAACCCAATTGGATAATATATAATATATGAATGGGGTCAGTCTCTTTCTCTCTCTCCCCCCTCTCTGGAGGCAAATGCCTGGTGGAGGTATCTATCTCAGATTAGATAAATGGCAAGTTATGCCCTCCCTATGTGAGGCCACCCACATGGTGAAGGTGTATGTCACATGGCAAAAGCAGGAAGCTAAGCAGGTGCAACCCTTGTCACAGAACTGGATGGGCAAAGTAGGGGACCAAAATCAGTGGTGTTACCTTTTTACTGTATTGTCCATCTGAAAGTGATTGGAGGGCATGAAACTATCTCAAGAGCCCAATGGAGAGAAGACCCCAACCCAATTGGATAATATATAATATATGAATGGGGTCAGTCTCTTTCTCTCTCTCCCCCCTCTCTGGAGGCAAATGCCTGGTGGAGGTATCTATCTCAGATTAGATAAATGGCAAGTTATGCCCTCCCTATGTGGGGCCACCCACATGGTGAAGGTGTATGTCACATGGCAAAAGCAGGAAGCTAAGCAGGTGCAACCCTGGTCAGGAACTGGATGGGCAAAGTAGGGGACCAAAATCAGTGGTGTAACCTTTTTGCTGTATTGTCCATCTGAAAGTGATTGGAGGGCATGAAACTATCTCAACAGCCCAATGGAGAGAAAGACCCCAACCCAATTGGATAATATATAATATATGAATGGGGTCAGTCTCTTTCTCTCTCTCCCCCCTCTCTGGAGGCAAATGCCTGGTGGAGGTATCTATCTCAGATTAGATAAATGGCAAGTTATGCCCTCCCTATGTGGGGCCACCCACATGGTGAAGGTGTATGTCAC
The DNA here is from genome assembly GCF_901765095.1 of Microcaecilia unicolor. Classification (NCBI taxonomy): domain Eukaryota; kingdom Metazoa; phylum Chordata; class Amphibia; order Gymnophiona; family Siphonopidae; genus Microcaecilia; species Microcaecilia unicolor. The sequence continues at coordinate 337,421,053 of NC_044033.1, forward strand.
ATGGCAAAAGCAGGAAGCTAAGCAGGTGCAACCCTGGTCAGGAACTGGATGGGCAAAGTAGGGGACCAAAATCAGTGGTGTAACCTTTTGCTGTATTGTCCATCTGAAAGTGATTGGAGGGCATGAAACTATCTCAAGAGCCCAATGGAGAGAAAGACCCCAACCCAATTGGATAATATATAATATATGAATGGGGTCAGTCTCTTTCTCTCTCTCCCCCCTCTCTGGAGGCAAATGCCTGGTGGAGGTATCTATCTCAGATTAGATAAATGGCAAGTTATGCCCTCCCTATGTGGGGCCACCCACATGGTGAAGGTGTATGTCACATGGCAAAGCAGGAAGCTAAGCAGGTGCAACCCTGGTCAGGAACTGGATGGGCAAAGTAGGGGACCAAAATCAGTGATGTAACCTTTTGCTGTATTGTCCATCTGAAAGTGATTGGAGGGCATGAAACTATCTCAAGAGCCCAATGGAGAGAAAGACCCCAACCCAACTGGATAATATTAATATATAATATATGAATGGGGTCAGTCTCTTTCTCTCTCTCTCCCCCCTCTCTGGAGGCAAATGCCTGGTGGAGGTATCTATCTCAGATTAGATAAATGGCAAGTTATGCCCTCCCTATGTGGGGCCACCCACATGGTGAAGGTGTATGTCACATGGCAAAAGCAGGAAGCTAAGCAGGTGCAACCCTGGTCAGGAACTGGATGGGCAAAGTAGGGGACCAAAATCAGTGGTGTACCTTTTTACTGTATTGTCCATCTGAAAGTGATTGGAGGGCATGAAACTATCTCAAGAGCCCAATGGAGAGAAAGACCCCAACCCAATTGGATAATATATAATATATGAATGGGGTCAGTCTCTTTCTCTCTCTCCCCCCTCTCTGGAGGCAAATGCCTGGTGGAGGTATCTATCTCAGATTAGATAAATGGCAAGTTATGCCCTCCCTATGTGGGGCCACCCACATGGTGAAGGTGTATGTCACATGGCAAAAGCAGGAAGCTAAGCAGGTGCAACCCTGGTCAGGAACTGGATGGGCAAAGTAGGGGACCAAAATCAGTGGTGTAACCTTTTGCTGTATTGTCCATCTGAAAGTGATTGGAGGGCATGAAACTATCTCAAGAGCCCAATGGAGAGAAAGACCCCAACCCAATTGGATAATATATAATATATGAATGGGGTCAGTCTCTTTCTCTCTCTCCCCCCTCTCTGGAGGCAAATGCCTGGTGGAGGTATCTATCTCAGATTAGATAAATGGCAAGTTATGCCCACCCTATGTGGGGCCACCCACATGGTGAAGGTGTATGTCACATGGCAAAAGCAGGAAGCCAAGCAGGTGCAACCCTGGTCAGGAACTGGATGGGCAAAGCAGGGGACCAAAATCAGTGGTATTACCTTTTTACTGTATTGTCCATCTGAAAGTGATTGGAGGGCATGAAACTATCTCAAGAGCCCAATGGAGAGAAAGACCCCAACCCAATTGGATAATATATAATATATGAATGGGGTCAGTCTCTTTCTCTCTCTCCCCCCTCTCTGGAGGCAAATGCCTGGTGGAGGTATCTATCTCAGATTAGATAAATGGCAAGTTATGCCCTCCCTATGTGGGGCCACTCACATGGTCAAGGTGTATATCACATGGCAAAAGCAGGAAGCTAAGCAGGTGCAACCCTGGTCAGGAACTGGATGGGCAAAGTAGGGGACCAAAGTCAGTGGTGTAACATTTTGTTGTATTGTCCATGTGAAAGTGATTGGAGGGCATGAAAAGAAACTATCTATAGAGCCCAATGGAGAGAAAGACCCCAAACCAATTGGATAATATATAATATATGAACGGGGTCAGTCTCTTTCTCTCTCTCCCCCCTCTTTGGACGCAAATGCCTGGTGAAGGTATCTATCTCAGATTAGATAAATGGCAAGTTATGCCCTCCCTATGTGGGGCCACCCACATGGTGAATGTGTATGTCACATGGCAAAAGCAGGAAGCTAAGCAGGTGCAACCCTGGTTAGGAACTGGATGGGCAAAGTAGGGGACCAAATTCAGTGGTGTAACCTTTTGTTGTATTGTCCATCTGAAAGTGATTGGAGGGCATGAAACGAAACTATCTATAGAGCCCAATGGAGAGAAAGACCCCAACCCAATTGGATAATATATAATATATGAATGGGGTCAGTCTCTTTCTCTCTCTCCCCCCTCTCTGGAGGCAAATGCCTGGTGGAGGTATCTATCTCAGATTAGATAAATGGCAAGTTATGCCCTCCCTATGTGGGGCCACCCACATGGTGAAGGTGTATGTCACATGGCAAAAGCAGGAAGCTAAGCAGGTGCAACCCTGGTCAAAAACTGGATGGGCAAAGTAGGGGACCAAAATCAGTGGTGTAACCTTTTGCTGTATTGTCCATCTGAAAGTGATTGGAGGGCATGAAACTATCTCAAGAGCCCAATGGAGAGAAAGACCCCAACCCAATTGGATAATATATAATATATGAATGGGGTCAGTCTCTTTCTCTCTCTCCCCCCTCTCTGGAGGCAAATGCCTGGTGGAGGTATCTATCTCAGATTAGATAAATGGCAAGTTATGCCCTCCCTATGTGGGGCCACCCACATGGTGAAGGTGTATGTCACATGGCAAAAGCAGGAAGCTAAGCAGGTGCAACCCTGGTCAGGAACTGGATGGGCAAAGTAGGGGACCAAAATCAGTGGTGTAACCTTTTGCTGTATTGTCCATGTGAAAGTGATTGGAGGGCATGAAAAGAAACTATCTATAGAGCCCAATGGAGAGAAAGACCCCAACCCAATTGGATAATATAGAATATATGAATGGGGTCAGTCTCTTTCTCTCTCTCCCCCCTCTCTGGAGGCAAATGCCTGGTGGAGGTATCTATCTCAGATTAGATAAATGGCAAGTTATGCCCTCCCTATGTGGGGCCACCCACATGGTGAAGGTGTATGTCACATGGCAAAAGCAGGAAGCTAAGCAGGTGCAACCCTGGTCAGGAACTGGATGGGCAAAGTAGGGGACCAAAATCAGTGGTGTTACCTTTTTACTGTATTGTCCATCTGAAAGTGATTGGAGGGCATGAAACTATCTCAAGAGCCCAATGGAGAGAAAGACCCCAACCCAATTGGATAATATATAATATATGAATGGGGTCAGTCTCTTTCTCTCTCTCCCCCCTCTCTGGAGGCAAATGCCTGGTGGAGGTATCTATCTCAGATTAGATAAATGGCAAGTTATGCCCTCCCTATGTGGGGCCACTCACATGGTGAAGGTGTATGTCACATGGCAAAAGCAGGAAGCTAAGCAGGTGCAACCCTGGTCAGGAACTGGAGGGGCAAAGTAGGGGACCAAAATCAGTGGTGTAACCTTTTGCTGTATTGTCCATGTGAAAGTGATTGGAGGGCATGAAAAAACTATCTCATAGAGCCCAATGGAGAGAAAGACCCCAACCCAATTGGATAATATATAATATATGAATGGGGTCAGTCTCTTTCTCTCTCTCCCCCCTCTCTGGAGGCAAATGCCTGGTGGAGGTATCTATCTCAGATTAGATAAATGGCAAGTTATGCCCTCCCTATGTGGGGCCACCCACATGGTGAAGGTGTATGTCACATGGCAAAAGCAGGAAGCTAAGCAGGTGCAACCCTGGTCAGGAACTGGATGGGCAAAGTAGGGGACCAAAATCAGTGGTGTAACTTTTTACTGTATTGTCCATCTGAAAGTGATTGGAGGGCATGAAACTATCTCAAGAGCCCAATGGAGAGAAAGACCCCAACCCAACTGGATAATATATAATATATGAATGGGGTCAGTCTCTTTCTCTCTCTCTCCCCCCTCTCTGGAGGCAAATGCCTGGTGGAGGTATCTATCTCAGATTAGATAAATGGCAAGTTATGCCCTCCCTATGTGGGGCCACCCACATGGTGAAGGTGTATGTCACATGGCAAAAGCAGGAAGCTAAGCAGGTGCAACCCTGGTCAGGAACTGGATGGGCAAAGTAGGGGACCAAAATCAGTGATGTAACCTTTTCCTGTATTGTCCATCTGAAAGTGATTGGAGGGCATGAAACTATCTCAAGAGCCCAATGGAGAGAAAGACCCCAACCCAATTGGATAATATATAATATATGAATGGGGTCAGTCTCTTTCTCTCTCTCCCCCCTCTCTGGAGGCAAATGCCTGGTGGAGGTATCTATCTCAGATTAGATAAATGGCAAGTTATGCCCTACCCTATGTGGGGCCACCCACATGGTGAAGGTGTATGTCACATGGCAAAAGCAGGAAGCTAAGCAGGTGCAACCCTGGTCAGGAACTGGATGGGCAAAGTAGGGGACCAAAATCAGTGGTGTAACCTTTTTGCTGTATTGTCCATCTGAAAGTGATTGGAGGGCATGAAACTATCTCAAGAGCCCAATGGAGAGAAAGACCCCAACCCAATTGGATAATATATAATATATGAATAGGGTCAGTCTCTTTCTCTCTCTCCCCCCTCTCTGGAGGCAAATGCCTGGTGGAGGTATCTATCTCAGATTAGATAAATGGCAAGTTATGCCCTCCCTATGCAGGGCCACCCACATGGTAAAGGTGTATGTCACATGGCAAAAGCAGGAAGCTAAGCAGGTGCAACCCTGGTCAGGAACAGGATGGGCTAAGTAGGGGACCAAAATCAGTGATGTAACCTTTTGCTGTATTGTCCATCTGAAAGTGATTGGAGGGCATGAAACTATCTCAAGAGCCCAATGGAGAGAAAGACCCCAACCCAATTGGATAATATAATATAGAATATATGAATGGGGTCAGTCTCTTTCTCTCTCTCCCCCCTCTCTGGAGGCAAATGCCTGGTGGAGGTATCTATCTCAGATTAGATAAATGGCAAGTTATGCCCTCCCTATGTGGGGCCACCCACATGGTCAAGGTGTATATCACATGGCAAAAGCAGGAAGCTAAGCAGGTGCAACCCTGGTCAGGAACTGGATGGGCAAAGTAGGGGACCAAAGTCAGTGGTGTAACCTTTTGCTGTATTGTCCATGTGAAAGTGATTGGAGGGCATGAAAAGAAACTATCTATAGAGCCCAATGGAGAGAAAGACCCCAACCCAATTGGATAATATATAATATATGAATGGGGTCAGTCTCTTTCTCTCTCTCCCCCCTCTCTGGAGGCAAATGCCTGGTGGAGGTATCTATCTCAGATTAGATAAATGGCAAGTTATGCCCTCCCTATGTGGGGCCACCCACATGGTGAAGGTGTATGTCACATGGCAAAAGCAGGAAGCTAAGCAGGTGCAACCCTGGTCAGGAACTGGATGGGCAAAGTAGGGGACCAAAATCAGTGGTGTTACCTTTTTACTGTATTGTCCATCTGAAAGTGATTGGAGGGCATGAAACTATCTCAAGAGCCCAATGGAGAGAAAGACCCCAACCCAATTGGATAATATATAATATATGAATGGGGTCAGTCTCTTTCTCTCTCTCCCCCCTCTCTGGAGGCAAATGCCTGGTGGAGGTATCTATCTCAGATTAGATAAATGGCAAGTTATGCCCTCCCTATGTGGGGCCACCCACATGGTGAATGTGTATGTCACATGGCAAAAGCAGGAAGCTAAGCAGGTGCAACCCTGGTCAGGAACTGGATGGCCAAAGTAGAGGACCAAAGTCAGTGGTGTAACCTTTTGCTGTATTGTCCATGTGAAAGTGATTGGAGGGCATGAAAAGAAACCATCTCAACAGCCCAATGGAGAGAAAGACCCCAACCCAATTGGATAATATATAATATATGAATGGGGTCAGTCTCTTTCTCTATCTCCCCCTCTCTGGAGGCAAATGCCTGGTGGAGGTATCTATCTCAGATTAGATAAATGGCAAGTTATGCCCTCCCTATGCAGGGCCACCCACATGGTGAAGGTGTATGTCACATGGCAAAAGCAGGAAGCTAAGCAGGTGCAACCCTGGTCAGGAACAGGATGGGCAAAGTAGGGGACCAAAATCAGTGATGTAACCTTTTGCTGTATTGTCCATCTGAAAGTGATTGGAGGGCATGAAACTATCTCAAGAGCCCAATGGAGAGAAAGACCCCAACCCAATTGGATAATATATAATATATAATATATGAATGGGGTCAGTCTCTTTCTCTCTCTCCCCCCTCTCTGGAGGCAAATGCCTGGTGGAGGTATCTATCTCAGATTAGATAAATGGCAAGTTATGCCCTCCCTATGCGGGGCCACCCACGTGGTGAAGGTGTATGTCACATGGCAAAAGCAGGAAGCCAAGCAGGTGCAACCCTGGTCAGGAACTGGAGGGGCAAAGTAGGGGACCAAAATCAGTGGTGTAACCTTTTCCTGTATTGTCCATGTGAAAGTGATTGGAGGGCATGAAAAGAAACTATCTATAGAGCCCAATGGAGAGAAAGACCCCAACCCAATTAGATAATATAGAATATATGAATGGGGTCAGTCTCTTTCTCTCTCTCCCCCCTCTCTGGAGGCAAATGCCTGGTGGAGGTATCTATCTCAGATTAGATAAATGGCAAGTTATGCCCACCCTATGTGGGGCCACCCACATGGTGAAGGTGTATGTCACATGGCAAAAGCAGGAAGCTAAGCAGGTGCAACCCTGGTCAGGAACTGGATGGGCAAAGTAGGGGACCAAAATCAGTGGTGTAACTTTTTACTGTATTGTCCATCTGAAAGTGATTGGAGGGCATGAAACTATCTCAAGAGCCCAATGGAGAGAAAGACCCCAACCCAATTGGATAATATATAATATATGAATGGGGTCAGTCTCTTTCTCTCTCTCTCCCCCCTCTCTGGAGGCAAATGCCTGGTGGAGGTATCTATCTCAGATTAGATAAATGGCAAGTTATGCCCTTCTTATGTGGGGCCACCCACGTGGTGAAGGTGTATGTCACATGGCAAAAGCAGGAAGCTAAGCAGGTGCAACCCTGGTCAGGAACTGGATGGGCAAAGTAGGGGACCAAAATCAGTGATGTAACCTTTTCCTGTATTGTCCATCTGAAAGTGATTGGAGGGCATGAAACTATCTCAAGAGCCCAATGGAGAGAAAGACCCCAACCCAATTGGATAATATATAATATATGAATGGGGTCAGTCTCTTTCTCTCTCTCCCCCCTCTCTGGAGGCAAATGCCTGGTGGAGGTATCTATCTCAGATTAGATAAATGGCAAGTTATGCCCTCCCTATGTGGGGCCACCCACATGGTGAAGGTGTATGTCACATGGCAAAAGCAGGAAGCTAAGCAGGTGCAACCCTGGTCAGGAACTGGATGGGCAAAGTAGGGGACCAAAATCAGTGGTGTAACCTTTTGCTGTATTGTCCATCTGAAAGTGATTGGAGGGCATGAAACTATCTCAAGAGCCCAATGGAGAGAAAGACCCCAACCCAATTGGATAATATATAATATATGAATGGGGTCAGTCTCTTTCTCTCTCTCCCCCCTCTCTGGAGGCAAATGCCTGGTGGAGGTATCTATCTCAGATTAGATAAATGGCAAGTTATGCCCTCCCTATGTGGGGCCACCCACATGGTGAAGGTGTATGTCACATGGCAAAAGCAGGAAGCTAAGCAGGTGCAACCCTGGTCAAGAACTGGATGGGCAAAGTAGGGGACCAAATCAGTGGTGTAACCTTTTGCTGTATTGTCCATCTGAAAGTGATTGGAGGGCATGAAACTATCTCAAGAGCCCAATGGAGAGAAAGACCCCAACCCAATTGGATAATATATAATATATGAATGGGGTCAGTCTCTTTCTCTCTCTCCCCCCTCTCTGGAGGCAAATGCCTGGTGGAGGTATCTATCTCAGATTAGATAAATGGCAAGTTATGCCCTCCCTATGTGGGGCCACCCACATGGTGAAGGTGTATGTCACATGGCAAAAGCAGGAAGCTAAGCAGGTGCAACCCTGGTCAGGAACTGGATGGGCAAAGTAGGGGACCAAATCAGTGGTGTAACCTTTTGCTGTATTGTCCATCTGAAAGTGATTGGAGGGCATGAAACTATCTCAAGAGCCCAATGGAGAGAAAGACCCCAACCCAATTGGATAATATATAATATATGAATGGGGTCAGTCTCTTTCTCTCTCTCCCCCCTCTCTGGAGGCAAATGCCTGGTGGAGGTATCTATCTCAGATTAGATAAATGGCAAGTTATGCCCTCCCTATGTGGGGCCACCCACATGGTGAAGGTGTATGTCACATGGCAAAAGCAGGAAGCTAAGCAGGTGCAACCCTGGTCAGGAACTGGATGGGCAAAGTAGGGGACCAAAATCAGTGGTGTACCTTTTACTGTATTGTCCATCTGAAAGTGATTGGAGGGCATGAAACTATCTCAAGAGCCCAATGGAGAGAAAGACCCCAACCCAATTGGATAATATATAATATATGAATGGGGTCAGTCTCTTTCTCTCTCTCCCCCCTCTCTGGAGGCAAATGCCTGGTGGAGGTATCTATCTCAGATTAGATAAATGGCAAGTTATGCCCTCCCTATGTGGGGCCACCCACATGGTGAAGGTGTATGTCACATGGCAAAAGCAGGAAGCTAAGCAGGTGCAACCCTGGTCAGGAACTGGATGGGCAAAGTAGGGGACCAAAATCAGTGGTGTTACCTTTTACTGTATTGTCCATCTGAAAGTGATTGGAGGGCATGAAACTATCTCAAGAGCCCAATGGAGAGAAAGACCCCAACCCAATTGGATAATATATAATATATGAATGGGGTCAGTCTCTTTCTCTCTCTCCCCCCTCTCTGGAGGCAAATGCCTGGTGGAGGTATCTATCTCAGATTAGATAAATGGCAAGTTATGCCCTCCCTATGTGGGGCCACCCACATGGTGAAGGTGTATGTCACATGGCAAAAGCAGGAAGCTAAGCAGGTGCAACCCTGGTCAGGAACAGGATGGGCAAAGTAGGGGACCAAAATCAGTGGTGTTACCTTTTGCTGTATTGTCCATCTGAAAGTGATTGGAGGGCATGAAACTATCTCAAGAGCCCAATGGAGAGAAAGACCCCAACCCAATTGGATAATATATAATATATGAATGGGGTCAGTCTCTTTCTCTCTCTCCCCCCTCTCTGGAGGCAAATGCCTGGTGGAGGTATCTATCTCAGATTAGATAAATGGCAAGTTATGCCCTCCCTATGTGGGGCCACCCACGTGGTGAAGGTGTATGTCACATGGCAAAAGCAGGAAGCTAAGCAGGTGCAACCCTGGTCAGGAACTGGATGGGCAAAGTAGGGGACCAAAATCAGTGGTGTTACTATTTTACTGTATTGTCCATCTGAAAGTGATTGGAGGGCATGAAAAGAAACTATCTATAGAGCCCAATGGAGAGAAAGACCCCAACCCAATTGGATAATATATAATATATGAATGGGGTCAGTCTCTTTCTCTCTCTCCCCCCTCTCTGGAGGCAAATGCCTGGTGGAGGTATCTATCTCAGATTAGATAAATGGCAAGTTATGCCCTCCCTATGTGGGGCCACCCACATGGTGAAGGTGTATGTCACATGGCAAAAGCAGGAAGCTAAGCAGGTGCAACCCTGGTCAGGAACTGGATGGGCAAAGTAGGGGACCAAAATCAGTGGTGTAACTTTTACTGTATTGTCCATCTGAAAGTGATTGGAGGGCATGAAACTATCTCAAGAGCCCAATGGAGAGAAAGACCCCAACCCAATTGGATAATATATAATATATGAATGGGGTCAGTCTCTTTCTCTCTCTCCCCCCTCTCTGGAGGCAAATGCCTGGTGGAGGTATCTATCTCAGATTAGATAAATGGCAAGTTATGCCCTCCCTATGTGGGGCCACCCACATGGTGAAGGTGTATGTCACATGGCAAAAGCAGGAAGCTAAGCAGGTGCAACCCTGGTCAGGAACTGGATGGGCAAAGTAGAGGACCAAAGTCAGTGGTGTAACCTTTTGCTGTATTGTCCATGTGAAAGTGATTGGAGGGCATGAAAAGAAACTATCTCAAGAGCCCAATGGAGAGAAAGACCCCAACCCAATTGGATAATATATAATATATGAATGGGGTCAGTCTCTTTCTCTCTCTCCCCCTCTCTGGAGGCAAATGCCTGGTGGAGGTATCTATCTCAGATTAGATAAATGGCAAGTTATGCCCTCCCTATGTAGGGCCACCCACATGGTGAAGGTGTATGTCACATGGCAAAAGCAGGAAGCTAAGCAGGTGCAACCCTGGTCAGGAACAGGATGGGCAAAGTAGGGGACCAAAATCAGTGATGTAACCTTTTGCTGTATTGTCCATCTGAAAGTGATTGGAGGGCATGAAACTATCTCAAGAGCCCAATGGAGAGAAAGACCCCAACCCAACTGGATAATATATAATATAGAATATATGAATGGGGTCAGTCTCTTTCTCTCTCTCCCCCCTCTCTGGAGGCAAATGCCTGGTGGAGGTATCTATCTCAGATTAGATAAATGGCAAGTTATGCCCTCCCTATGTGGGGCCACCCACGTGGTGAAGGTGTATGTCACATGGCAAAAGCAGGAAGCTAAGCAGGTGCAACCCTGGTCAGGAACTGGATGGGCAAAGTAGGGGACCAAAGTCAGTGGTGTAACCTTTTGCTGTATTGTCCATGTGAAAGTGATTGGAGGGCATGAAAAGAAACTATCTATAGAGCCCAATGGAGAGAAAGACCCCAACCCAATTGGATAATATATAATATATGAATGGGGTCAGTCTCTTTCTCTCTCTCCCCCCTCTCTGGAGGCAAATGCCTGGTGGAGGTATCTATCTCAGATTAGATAAATGGCAAGTTATGCCCTCCCTATGTGGGCCACCCACATGGTGAAGGTGTATGTCACATGGCAAAAGCAGGAAGCTAAGCAGGTGCAACCCTGGTCAGGAACTGGATGGGCAAAGTAGGGGACCAAAATCAGTGGTGTTACCTTTTTACTGTATTGTCCATCTGAAAGTGATTGGAGGGCATGAAACTATCTCAAGAGCCCAATGGAGAGAAAGACCCCAACCCAATTGGATAATATATAATATATGAATGGGGTCAGTCTCTTTCTCTCTCTCCCCCCTCTCTGGAGGCAAATGCCTGGTGGAGGTATCTATCTCAGATTAGATAAATGGCAAGTTATGCCCTCCCTATGTGGGGCCACCCACATGGTGAAGGTGTATGTCACATGGCAAAAGCAGGAAGCTAAGCAGGTGCAACCCTGGTCAGGAACTGGATGGGCAAAGTAGGGGACCAAAGTCAGTGGTGTAACCTTTTGCTGTATTGTCCATCTGAAAGTGATTGGAGGGCATGAAAACTATCTCAAGAGCCCAATGGAGAGAAAGACCCCAACCCAATTGGATAATATATAATATATGAATGGGGTCAGTCTCTTTCTCTCTCTCCCCCCTCTCTGGAGGCAAATGCCTGGTGGAGGTATCTATCTCAGATTAGATAAATGGCAAGTTATGCCCTCCCTATGTGGGGCCACCCACATGGTGAAGGTGTATGTCACATGGCAAAAGCAGGAAGCTAAGCAGGTGCAACCCTGGTCAGGAACTGGATGGGCAAAGTAGGGGACCAAAATCAGTGGTGTTACCTTTTTACTGTATTGTCCATCTGAAAGTGATTGGAGGGCATGAAACTATCTCAAGAGCCCAATGGAGAGAAAGACCCCAACCCAATTGGATAATATATAATATATGAATGGGGTCAGTCTCTTTCTCTCTCTCCCCCCTCTCTGGAGGCAAATGCCTGGTGGAGGTATCTATCTCAGATTAGATAAATGGCAAGTTATGCCCTCCCTATGTGGGGCCACCCACATGGTGAAGGTGTATGTCACATGGCAAAAGCAGGAAGCTAAGCAGGTGCAACCCTGGTCAGGAACTGGATGGGCAAAGTAGGGGACCAAAATCAGTGGTGTTACCTTTTTACTGTATTGTCCATCTGAAAGTGATTGGAGGGCATGAAACTATCTCAAGAGCCCAATGGAGAGAAAGACCCCAACCCAATTGGATAATATATAATATATGAATGGGGTCAGTCTCTTTCTCTCTCTCCCCCCTCTCTGGAGGCAAATGCCTGGTGGAGGTATCTATCTCAGATTAGATAAATGGCAAGTTATGCCCTCCCTATGTGGGGCCACCCACGTGGTGAAGGTGTATGTCACATGGCAAAAGCAGGAAGCTAAGCAGGTGCAACCCTGGTCAGGAACTGGATGGGCAAAGTAGGGGACCAAAATCAGTGGTGTAACCTTTTGCTGTATTGTCCATCTGAAAGTGATTGGAGGGCATGAAACTATCTCAAGAGCCCAATGGAGAGAAAGACCCCAACCCAATTGGATAATATATAATATATGAATGGGGTCAGTCTCTTTCTCTCTCTCCCCCCTCTCTGGAGGCAAATGCCTGGTGGAGGTATCTATCTCAGATTAGATAAATGGCAAGTTATGCCCTCCCTATGTGGGGCCACCCACATGGTGAAGGTGTATGTCACATGGCAAAAGCAGGAAGCTAAGCAGGTGCAACCCTGGTCAGGAACTGGATGGGCAAAGTAGGGGACCAAAATCAGTGATGTAACCTTTTGCTGTATTGTCCATCTGAAAGTGATTGGAGGGCATGAAACTATCTCAAGAGCCCAATGGAGAGAAAGACCCCAACCCAATTGGATAATATATAATATATGAATGGGGTCAGTCTCTTTCTCTCTCTCCCCCCTCTCTGGAGGCAAATGCCTGGTGGAGGTATCTATCTCAGATTAGATAAATGGCAAGTTATGCCCTCCCTATGTGGGCCACCCACATGGTCAAGGTGTATATCACATGGCAAAAGCAGGAAGCTAAGCAGGTGCAACCCTGGTCAAAAACTGGATGGGCAAAGTAGGGGACCAAAATCAGCAGTGTTACCCTTTTACTGTATTGTCCATCTGAAAGTGATTGGAGGGCATGAAACTATCTCAAGAGCCCAATGGAGAGAAAGACCCCAACCCAATTGGATAATATATAATATATGAATGGGGTCAGTCTCTTTCTCTCTCTCCCCCTCTCTGGAGGCAAATGCCTGGTGGAGGTATCTATCTCAGATTAGATAAATGGCAAGTTATGCCCTCCCTATGTGGGGCCACCCACATGGTGAAGGTGTATGTCACATGGCAAAAGCAGGAAGCTAAGCAGGTGCAACCCTGGTCAGGAACTGGATGGGCAAAGTAGGGGACCAAAGTCAGTGGTGTTACCTTTTTACTGTATTGTCCATCTGAAAGTGATTGGAGGGCATGAAACTATCTCAAGAGCCCAATGGAGAGAAAGACCCCAACCCAATTGGATAATATATAATATATGAATGGGGTCAGTCTCTTTCTCTCTCTCCCCCCTCTCTGGAGGCAAATGCCTGGTGGAGGTATCTATCTCAGATTAGATAAATGGCAAGTTATGCCCTCCCTATGTGGGGCCACCCACATGGTGAAGGTGTATGTCACATGGCAAAAGCAGGAAGCTAAGCAGGTGCAACCCTGGTCAGGAACTGGATGGGCAAAGTAGGGGACCAAAATCAGTGGTGTAACCTTTTGACTGTATTGTCCATCTGAAAGTGATTGGAGGGCATGAAACTATCTCAAGAGCCCAATGGAGAGAAAGACCCCAACCCAATTGGATAATATATAATATATGAATGGGGTCAGTCTCTTTCTCTCTCTCCCCCCTCTCTGGAGGCAAATGCCTGGTGGAGGTATCTATCTCAGATTAGATAAATGGCAAGTTATGCCCTCCCTATGTGGGGCCACCCACATGGTGAAGGTGTATGTCACATGGCAAAAGCAGGAAGCTAAGCAGGTGCAACCCTGGTCAGGAACTGGATGGGCAAAGTAGGGGACCAAAATCAGTGATGTAACCTTTTGCTGTATTGTCCATCTGAAAGTGATTGGAGGGCATGAAACTATCTCAAGAGCCCAATGGAGAGAAAGACCCCAACCCAATTGGATAATATAGAATATATGAATGGGGTCAGTCTCTTTCTCTCTCTCCCCCCTCTCTGGAGGCAAATGCCTGGTGGAGGTATCTATCTCAGATTAGATAAATGGCAAGTTATGCCCTCCCTATGTGGGGCCACCCACATGGTGAAGGTGTATGTCACATGGCAAAAGCAGGAAGCTAAGCAGGTGCAACCCTGGTCAGGAACTGGATGGGCAAAGTAGGGGACCAAAATCAGTGGTGTAACCTTTTGCTGTATTGTCCATCTGAAAGTGATTGGAGGGCATGAAACTATCTCAAGAGCCCAATGGAGAGAAAGACCCCAACCCAACTGGATAATATATAATATATGAATGGGGTCAGTCTCTTTCTCTCTCTCCCCCCTCTCTGGAGGCAAATGCCTGGTGGAGGTATCTATCTCAGATTAGATAAATGGCAAGTTATGCCCTCCCTATGTGGGGCCACCCACATGGTGAAGGTGTATGTCACATGGCAAAAGCAGGAAGCTAAGCAGGTGCAACCCTGGTCAGGAACTGGATGGGCAAAGTAGGGGACCAAAATCAGTGGTGTTACCTTTTGCTGTATTGTCCATCTGAAAGTGATTGGAGGGCATGAAACTATCTCAAGAGCCCAATGGAGAGAAAGACCCCAACCCAATTGGATAATATATAATATATGAATGGGGTCAGTCTCTTTCTCTCTCTCCCCCCTCTCTGGAGGCAAATGCCTGGTGGAGGTATCTATCTCAGATTAGATAAATGGCAAGTTATGCCCTCCCTATGTGGGGCCACCCACATGGTGAAGGTGTATGTCACATGGCAAAAGCAGGAAGCTAAGCAGGTGCAACCCTGGTCAGGAACTGGATGGGCAAAGTAGGGGACCAAAATCAGTGGTGTTACCTTTTTACTGTATTGTCCATCTGAAAGTGATTGGAGGGCATGAAACTATCTCAAGAGCCCAATGGAGAGAAAGACCCCAACCCAATTGGATAATATATAATATATGAATGGGGTCAGTCTCTTTCTCTCTCTCCCCCCTCTCTGGAGGCAAATGCCTGGTGGAGGTATCTATCTCAGATTAGTTAGATGGCAAGTTATGCCCTCCCACATAGGGCATACACCTTCCTTGTAAAGGAACTCACTGATGAGTCACCACCAGCAGGACAGAAGCAGGAAGTTCCTTGTCTCCAAACAGAGGCTTGACACACAGAGGAAGTGAGCCCACAGGAAGGACAAGCAGGAGCCATCTTGGATACTGGCATAGAGGAGGAGGCGGCAGCCATCTTGGAAGAGGCATAGCCCACACAGGTGAGGTCCAGTAAGGCAATCAGCACACAGAGCCAGAGAGAAACTAAGACAGACACAGAGACAAGCAGAAGCCAGCACAGCCACTGACTCCCAGAAACAGGGTAAGTCTGAGGGTGGTCACGGCCACAGACGTGACAATTACCTCCACTCAACGTGTAATTAAACTCTGGAATTTGTTGCCAGAGAATGTAGTAAAAGCAGTTAGCAGGGTTTAAAAAAGGTTTGGAGATCTTCCTTAAAAAAAAAATGTCCATAAGCCATTATTAAGATGGACTTGAGAAAATCCACTGCTCATATTCTTGGAAGAGGGTGTTTATGAACTTGAAAATCTAAAGGTGGACAAAGCCATGGGTCTGGACGGGATCCATCCCAGGATATTGAGGGAGCTCAGAGAGGTTCTGGTGGGTCCTCTTAAAGATTTGTTTAATAAATGCTTGGAGACGGGGGGGGGGGGGGGGGGGGGGTTCTGTGGGATTGGAGAAGAATGGCTGTGATCCCTCTTCACAAAAGTGGTGACAGAGAAGATGCTGGAAACTACAGGCCAGTAAGCCTCATGGGGAAGGGGAGAGGATGGGGACAGAGCCCCTGGGATAAGGGACAAACTTTTCCCCTGTGTCATTTTCTACTTTGAAGCCTCTTAATGACCTGGAATGTTATTCATATTTTAGTGATGCAGATGATATTTTGATTTTTTTGAAAAACAAGCAAACATGCTGGCCACAACTAGCAAAATTTGCTTGGGGGATCATGTACATCCTGCTACCAGCACATCTGAAAAGACAAGTTGCTTGTTTTTCTTATTGTTTTCTATTGGTGATTTATAAACAACAGTTGCACAGCATCTTGTTCCTTTTTATACTTTAATAAAAAGATTTAAATATAAAATCATAAGTGTTCGAGGCTTCTAACAGATGAGAGCCCACGGGGACGGGACAGGGACCGAGAAAGAACCTGCAGGGACGGGGACAAACTTTGCCTCCGTGTCATTCTCGACTAAGAAAGGAGTGGTTTAGCTTCAAGATAGTTGGCAAGTTGTAAAGA
Source organism: Microcaecilia unicolor (assembly GCF_901765095.1). Taxonomy (NCBI): domain Eukaryota; kingdom Metazoa; phylum Chordata; class Amphibia; order Gymnophiona; family Siphonopidae; genus Microcaecilia; species Microcaecilia unicolor. The sequence continues at coordinate 337,437,339 of NC_044033.1, forward strand.
GGATTGAACAATCGATACAAGGAACTACTCCTTCATTGTGTAATTTCTCTCAAGAATGTTTGGTTAAAACGAAAGAGATGGATCAGAGACTTATAAAAGTTGAAACAGCATTTCGAAAGACTGAACAAACTGCTGTTACCTTGCAATCCACTGCAGCTTCTGCTGTTAAGAACAGTTGGCCGATTCATTCACACCTGGAAGCTCTGGAAAATAAAATCTCAGGGGTCCTTTTAACTAAAGGGTTGCCATGCGGCAATCTGGAATTACCCCTGGTGGCAGTTCCAACCCGAACACGCAGCATTTCCAGCGCTAGCAAAAATATTGGAAAAATATTTCCATAGGGGGTTATTGCTGAGTTAGTGACGGGAACCCTTACTCCCACCTAAATTCTTATTGCATGGCCATTTCGTTTTGGGGCTACGGTAAAACGTGGGACTCTGCAAGCATAAAAAATACGTGCTGATGCTAGCGCAGGCCTCTTTTTACAGCAGCTTATTAAAATGGCCCCTTAGGACCCTTAAATTTCCTAGCAACTCATTAGCTGGCTCCTTTACAGCTTCTGAAACTATGTAAAGAATATTGTTGGGTATCCTCACGCAGCTGTTCTAACTGTAGAGGGCATATTTTATGTTCAAAGAAGCTCAATTCAGATAAGAGGAGAGGGTGAAATGGACCAAGTACTGCCTAGTCCTGTAGAAAGTTTAGATTTATCTCAATTTTTTGGAGTCGTCACAGGACTTGATAGCAAAAAAGAGCTACTCTTCTGGTTAAATTTTCCTCTAAAATTGAACCCCCCCTCCCCCAATATTCTTAAATTATATTTCTCAAAAAATATGTACCTTTCTGTGGTCACCAAATTTATTTGTTTCCTGATGTCTCCAGGCAGAAGCAATTATGTAGAAAGCAGTTCCCACAGTTAAAAGTAAAGTTTTGGCTGTGGGAGCAACTTTTTTCCTTAAATTTCCCAGTAAATGCCTTCAAGAGGGAAGCAATAGTTATATTTTGGGGAATTGTTTCTTTCTGATAAACTGGTACTTGCTAATCAGGTTTCCTGAAATGTAATGGTTTTTGAGGTTTTGGAGTGATAGATGAATATATTTGCATCGCCTGCTCTGCTTTACTGTGCTTCCATTTTCCTCTTAAGTTTCCAGCTTCCTCGTTAGTCTATTGCACTTTCCTAGATGTGGACTAAGCCTATGTATCTTTTTCTTTATTATTATTTTTCTAATTTTTGAATTATTCTTCGGTGTTTCTCTACTTTGTATGGTAAAATTACAAATAAGAAAAAAAAATAGAATCAGGAAAGGAACTCCATAAAAATGATAGGAGAGATATCAAACACCCAAACGAGAAAACTTCCCTGTGGCTGCCTCCAAATGCTGTGTGAGTAATATCATGTCATTTCCGTTTAGCTTTTCTTTTGAAAGAGTTATCATATTTAGAACATTTCAATGGTTTATGTCACATATAACAATTACACAACAAGATGATGAAATGACCCCACAAAAAAAACTAGGAATAACCAAACACAAACCGGAGTGAGGAACACCTTCATTATCACCGTACTTTGAACATTACAAATCAAAATACATATGCACCCAAATCAACACACTTTATCTGTGCTAATGGGGAAAAAGACCTCACGATCGGTAGAAGCTCTGAAGATCAGTGGCTTAACACACCTTACAGACCAGCAGTACTTCCGAATTGCCACGCAGTGAGCCTGCAATAGGTTTTCTGCACTTCAGTAAAATGGTCCCTTTATACATTTGTTTTAAACCATTTTTCTCTCCAGTGAGACCCTGTAGGCCATTGCAACATCACTTCTAAAACATTTAGAATATTTTAACTGGTTTATTGTATAAGTCATTTCATGTTGTTGCAGCTCGATATGGCATTCAGGAACATTTAAATGGTTTCTCTTTTGTATGATTCATTATATGCCATTTGCATCTTGGCCTCCCTAACCAGCCCACCATACACTCACTGTGAGATTTAACCTCTTCACACCACCTCTGTGATGGGGAAGTCTTACCCAAAAAATTCTCACACAACCAGTTGTCAAATTCAGCAAGATTCTTTATTTTTCTTACTTCAACCAGCAGACAAAAATCATAAGCAAGGGCAGAGTGCAAGCAGCTACTGAAACATGAAAGAGAAAGATCAGGAGGGGGGGCTCAGCTAGGTAAGATAAGATTTCCCTTGAGCAAAGAGTGGATCCCCCTTATATAGGTCTTCTATCTGTGCTCTCCTCATTTGCATATCTGTCTTTTCCACCTATCCTATCTCACTTAGTTTCCATCCCTCCCATATTCCATAACCATCTTTCCCATCTTCTAACTTGTTTCTATGTCATGTCCAGCTACAGTTTTTTCTCTAAATTCCTAACATTGCAGAGGCAGTTTGCTCCTGGTACCTTCCTTATCTGCTTAGAATACAAGCGTAGAAGCTGTGGTAATAATGAACAGAATAACATATCTCCATACAGGCTTACCTCACATCCCACTTAAATTACATGCTTCAACATGGTCTCTTCCCTAAGGAAAATAGCAACATCCTACTCACCCCAATACCAAAAGATACCAAGAAATAAAACAGACAATATCACCAACTACCGCCCAGTAGCTTCAATCCCACTGGTAGTCAAACTGATGGAAAGCGTGGTAACCAAACAACTCACTGACTACATAAACAAATTCACAATACTACACGAATCACAATCAGGATTCTGTTCTAACCACAGCACCAAAACAGTACTAATTATCCTCTTAGCCAAATTCAAACAAGAAATTGCAACAGACAAAAGCGTACTTCTCCTACAATTTGACATCTAGTGCGTTTGACATGGTGAACCATAACATACTACTAAACATCCTAGAATACTTTGGGATTGGTGGAAGTGTACTTAACTGGATCAAGGGCTTCCTAACGACTAGAACATACCAAGTGAAATCGAAATCGACCATATCATCACCATGGAAAGCAAACTGTGGAGTACCTCAAGGATCGCCACTATCACCGCTCCTTTTCAACCTAATGATGACCCCCACTAGCCAAGTCCCTATCCAATTAAGGCCTTAACCCTTTCATATACGCTGATGACGTCACATTGTACATCCCTTACAAAAATGATTTAACAGAAATCACCAAAGAAATCAAACTCAGCTTGAACATCATGAACTAAATGGGCAAATGCATTTCAACTAAAACTTAACACAGAAAAAACACACTGTCTCATCCCAATATAACACAATCAAACCCACCAACATAATCATCCCAGATTACACCCTCCCTATCTCAGACAACCTGAAAATTCTCAGAGTTACAATCGACCGAAATCTCACACTAGAGAGCCAAGTGAAAGCTACAACAAAGAAAATGTTTCACTCAATGTGGAAGCTCAAACGAGTGAAACCTTTTTTCCCGAGGGAAATATTTCGCAACTTGGTACAATCCATGGTACTAAGCCATCTAGATTACTGTAATGGAATATATGCAGGATGTAAAGAACAAATCATTAAGAAACTCCAAACTGCTCAAAACACAGCAGCCAGGCTTATATTCGGAAAAACAAGATTTGAAAGCGCCACACCGCTACAAGAAAAATTACGCTGGCTCCCAATCAAAGAACATATTGCGTTCAAAATCTGCACCCTGGTTCATAAAATCATCTACGGCAATGCCCCGGGATACATGACAGACCTCATAGACCTACCAACGAGAAACATAAGATCAACACGAACATACCTAAAACTCCACCACCCAAGCAGCAAAGAACTCAAATAGAAATCAACCTATGCATCCAGCTTCTTTTATATAAGCACGCATCTATGGAACGCACTACCAATCACCGTGAAAACAACATACGACCACCTAAACTTCCAGAAACTCCTAAAGACTAACCTGTTTGAAAAGGCATACCCTAACGACCCAACCTAAATGCCTTAACCCCGCAACACAACAATATAAAAGTTCGTACCGAACATAACCTAACTCTTCCTCCTTATGACCCCCCCAATGTGTTTATCACACTTGATCATTACTCTGCCATAACCTCACTTTGTGTTTGTTCATACCGGTATTGGCGATCGCCTCTGCTGTAAGCCACATTGAGCCTGCAAATAGGTGGGAAAATGTGGGATACAAATGTAACAAATAAAAAAAAATAAGTAAAGCTAATATAATTCATATATGTAACTCCCTATCCAGAAGAGCTTATAATGTTACCATTTTTACAATGCTTAAAGTGCAATGAACTCCTGCACACTCTCTACTGAAGTGCCACACAGTTCACACATACTGGTGCATGATCTTTGTTCTTAAGCATGTCTTAATGCCTTAAACTATGTGACAGGCCTACGCAATCCCTCTTTTCAGATATTCCTAGTTGTTTGTCCAGGCCATTGGCCTGCTCTGACCTTTCTCTCTGACAGTAACCCCTTGTTTTTGAAACATGTATAACATCTTGAATATTTAAGTGTTTTTTCTACTGTGATTTATTGCAAGCCGAATCAGATGGTTCTTCCCTCTGAAACATTTATAACATTCTAAACATTTACATGGTTTCCCTCCTATATGAGTCCTTTTGTGCTATTTCAATTGGACCTTCTTCTTCTTCTTATTATTATTTATTGCATTTGTATCCCACATTTTCCCACCTATTTGCAGGCTCAGTGTGGCTTACAATACATAGTGAATGATGGAAATACATTTTGTTACAATTCAATTATGGGTTACATTATGGAGGTTATAGGAAGACAAAGTCAAAATATCATTAGGGAAATAGAACAATGGAGTTTAATAATGGGAAAATGAAAAGGCGATATAACAATAGTAAGAAACATTTAAACATTTATCACATACTTAATATTTAAATGTTTTTTCTTCCGTATGAATTTTTGTGAACTTTCTCCTTGACCTTCCTTCTGAAACATTTATCACATTTGGAATAGTTATGGTTTGTCTCCCATATGAGTACTTGTGTGCTGTTTCAAATTCTTTCCAGCTAAAAGATTTCTCACATTCTGAACATTTAAATGACTTCTCTCCTGTATGAGTCATTTGGTGAAATTTCACCGCACCCTTGCTTCTGAAGCATTTATCACACTCTGAACATTGAAATGGTTTCTCTCCTGTATGAGTACTTTCATGATGTTTCACCTTGGCCCTGGTTCTGAACCATTTCTCACATTCTGAACATTGAAATGGTTTCTCTCCTGTATGAGTCAGTTCATGCTCTTTCAGATTCCATTCTAAGCTAAAGGATTTCTCACATTCTGAACATTTAAATGGTTTCTCTCCTGTATGAATTCTTTCATGGCGTTCCAGGTGGGACTTGCTTCTGAACCATTTCTCACATTCTGAACATTGAAATCGTTTCTCTCCTGTATGAATCCTTTTGTGGCATTCCAGGTATCTCTTGGTTCTGAACCATTTATCACATTCTGAACATTTAAATAGTTTCTCTCCAGTATGAATTCTTTTGTGGCATTCCAGGTGTGTCTTGCTGCTGAACCATTTATTACATTCTGAACATTGAAATGGTTTCTCTCCTGTATGAATTCTTTCATGGCGTTCCAGGTGGGACTTGCTTCTGAACCATTTATCACATTCTGAACATTGAAATCGTTTCTCTCCTGTATGAATCCTTTTGTGGCATTCCAGGTGTCTCTTGGTTCTGAACCATTTCTCACATTCTGAACATTTAAATGGTCTCTCTCCTGTATGAGCCCTTTTGTGGCATTCCATGTATCTTTTGGTTCTGAACCATTTCTCACATTCTGAACATTGAAATCGTTTCTCGCCTGTATGAGTCAGTTCATGCTCTTTCAGATTCCATTCTAAGCTAAAGGATTTCTCACATTCTGAACATTTAAATGGTCTCTCTCCTGTATGAGTCCTTTTGTGGCGTTCCAGGTTTATCTTGGTTCTGAACCATTTATCACATTCTGAACACTGAAATAGTTTGTCTCTTGTATTTCTTTTGTGGCATTCCAGGTGTGTCTTGCTTTTGAACCATTTATCACATTCTAAACATTGAAATGGTTTCTCTCCTGTATGAGTCCTTTTGTGGCGTTCCAGGTGTGTCTTGGTTCTGAACCATTTATCACATTCTGAACATTGAAATGGTCTCGCTCCTGTATGAATTCTTTCATGGCTTTCCAGGTGTGTCTTGCTTCTGAACAATTTATCACATTCTGAACATTGAAATGGTTTCTCTCCTGTATGAATTCTTTCATGGCGTTCCAGGTGGGACTTGCTTCTGAACCATTTCTCACATTCTGAACATTGAAATCGTTTCTCTCCTGTATGAATCCTTTTGTGGCATTCCAGGTATCTCTTGGTTCTGAACCATTTATCACATTCTGAACATTTAAATAGTTTCTCTCCAGTATGAATTCTTTTGTGGCATTCCAGGTGTGTCTTGCTGCTGAACCATTTATTACATTCTGAACATTGAAATGGTTTCTCTCCTGTATGAATTCTTTCATGGCGTTCCAGGTGGGACTTGCTTCTGAACCATTTATCACATTCTGAACATTGAAATCGTTTCTCTCCTGTATGAATCCTTTTGTGGCATTCCAGGTGTCTCTTGGTTCTGAACCATTTCTCACATTCTGAACATTTAAATGGTCTCTCTCCTGTATGAGCCCTTTTGTGGCATTCCATGTATCTTTTGGTTCTGAACCATTTCTCACATTCTGAACATTGAAATCGTTTCTCGCCTGTATGAGTCAGTTCATGCTCTTTCAGATTCCATTCTAAGCTAAAGGATTTCTCACATTCTGAACATTTAAATGGTCTCTCTCCTGTATGAGTCCTTTTGTGGCGTTCCAGGTTTATCTTGGTTCTGAACCATTTATCACATTCTGAACACTGAAATAGTTTGTCTCTTGTATTTCTTTTGTGGCATTCCAGGTGTGTCTTGCTTTTGAACCATTTATCACATTCTAAACATTGAAATGGTTTCTCTCCTGTATGAGTCCTTTTGTGGCGTTCCAGGTGTGTCTTGGTTCTGAACCATTTATCACATTCTGAACATTGAAATGGTCTCGCTCCTGTATGAATTCTTTCATGGCTTTCCAGGTGTGTCTTGCTTCTGAACAATTTATCACATTCTGAACATTGAAATGGTTTCTCTCCTGTATGAATTCTTTCATGGCGTTCCAGGTGGGACTTGCTTCTGAACCATTTCTCACATTCTGAACATTGAAATCGTTTCTCTCCTGTATGAATCCTTTTGTGGCATTCCAGGTATCTCTTGGTTCTGAACCATTTATCACATTCTGAACATTTAAATAGTTTCTCTCCAGTATGAATTCTTTTGTGGCATTCCAGGTGTGTCTTGCTGCTGAACCATTTATTACATTCTGAACATTGAAATGGTTTCTCTCCTGTATGAATTCTTTCATGGCGTTCCAGGTGGGACTTGCTTCTGAACCATTTATCACATTCTGAACATTGAAATCGTTTCTCTCCTGTATGAATCCTTTTGTGGCATTCCAGGTGTCTCTTGGTTCTGAACCATTTCTCACATTCTGAACATTTAAATGGTCTCTCTCCTGTATGAGCCCTTTTGTGGCATTCCATGTATCTTTTGGTTCTGAACCATTTCTCACATTCTGAACATTGAAATCGTTTCTCGCCTGTATGAGTCAGTTCATGCTCTTTCAGATTCCATTCTAAGCTAAAGGATTTCTCACATTCTGAACATTTAAATGGTCTCTCTCCTGTATGAGTCCTTTTGTGGCGTTCCAGGTTTATCTTGGTTCTGAACCATTTATCACATTCTGAACACTGAAATAGTTTGTCTCTTGTATTTCTTTTGTGGCATTCCAGGTGTGTCTTGCTTTTGAACCATTTATCACATTCTAAACATTGAAATGGTTTCTCTCCTGTATGAGTCCTTTTGTGGCGTTCCAGGTGTGTCTTGGTTCTGAACCATTTATCACATTCTGAACATTGAAATGGTCTCTCTCCTGTATGAATTCTTTCATGGCTTTCCAGGTGTGTCTTGCTTCTGAACAATTTATCACATTCTGAACATTGAAATGGTTTCTCTCCTGTATGAATTCTTTCATGGCGTTCCAGGTGGGACTTGCTTCTGAACCATTTCTCACATTCTGAACATTGAAATCGTTTCTCTCCTGTATGAATCCTTTTGTGGCATTCCAGGTATCTCTTGGTTCTAAACCATTTATCACATTCTGAACATTTAAATAGTTTCTCTCCAGTATGAATTCTTTTGTGGCATTCCAGGTGTGTCTTGCTGCTGAACCATTTATTACATTCTGAACATTGAAATGGTTTCTCTCCTGTATGAATTCTTTCATGGCGTTCCAGGTGGGACTTGCTTCTGAAACATTTATCACATTCTGAACATTTAAATGGTTTATGTTCCATGTGACCTATTTGCTGCAGTTGTAGGTTCCTTTTCTCATTGAAACATTTATCACATTCAGAACATTTACATGGTTTTTCACAGTTTTCAGAGTACCCAGATGGGTTAGTTTTTTGCATACCTTGACTGTCATGAACTTCAGTCCTAAGTCCACTTATGTGGTGCTCAATAAAATTGGAGTCGGTAGTAAAGGTTTCCCAAACTTCAACACTCTTAAAATCTCTCTCACCTCCGAGGCTTCCAGGTTGTACAAGTCTTAGGAAAAAGCTACAGTTTCTCTTTTGTCTTTCTAATCTTTCTCCTTTCTGAGCTGCTGCTTTCTCACTGGTTGGTATTATGCTACCGATACCTCCTTCACAGTCTGCTGAAGGATCTGTGCTGTCTCTGGAGGAGTCTTCCTGTTTCCATTCCTCTTTCTGCTGCTCATCGCACATTCTCACTCTTTCACTCTCATTCCCAAATCCATCATCTGTTGGATAAAATAAAAGAGTACAATATACTTAAGGTGGGCAGGAGTGAGGAGAATGTGCTCCTAACCCAGAAAATCCACTGGAGCACCTGGGTTAGAGGTAGAACCGGGGGGGGGGGGGGGGGAGTTATGTGGGTGCCAGCCCGATATTCAGTAGTTCATGTCCTATGTGAGCCAACCGGCACCCGCATAACCCTGGGCTCTTCTTAAATGCCTCCCCCTCATAACCGCCACTTATTTTGTGAGCGATCAGAGGCAATATTCAGGTTACCGGTACTACCTGCTTTAATGCCACTGAACACTGGGGGTTAGGCAGCCCCAGGGGAACAAAACAGAAAGAGAGAGAGTAAAGATGAAAAATTGCAGGGGGCACAGAAAGAGAGAGAGAATGCTGCATGGCAGGGGGAAGAGAGAGAATGAGGGAGAGAAGAGACATTGCATTGGACAGAGAGAGAGAGAGAACAAGACGAGGTTGGATGGCAAGGGGTACAGAGAGAGAGAAGAAGCTGCTTTACTGCAGGGGGTAGAGAGAGAAAGTGAGTGAAGAGGCTGCATTGCAACGGGCACATGGAGACTGAGAAGAGGCTAGGGTGGAAGTGCAGAGGAAAGAAGGGGAGAAATGGGACGTGGAGGAATGAGGACACAGAAGGCAGATACTGAACATGGGAATAGGGACAGGGACACAGAGGAAATGATGGTGGAAAAAAAAGTCAAATAAGACGATCCTGGAAAGCAGAAAATGGATGAAACTGGTGGGGGGGGGGGGGGAGGGAGGAAGGAGCAGATGGATGGGGTGGGGGGAGGAGCAGGAGGCAGATGGGGCTAGGGGTAGAGGGGTTGTGGGGGAGAGGGTTGGAACAGCAGATAGGGCTAAGGGGTGTGGGTGGGGAAGGGAACAGAGCAGAAGATGGATGGGACTGGGGGAAGCAGCAGGAGTTAGATGGGGCTAGGGGTTATGGGTAGAGGGAGGGGAATGAAACAGAAGATGGGGTGGGGGAGGAGCAGTAGGTGGATGGGGCTAGAGGGTATAGGAAGAGGGGAGGGAAACAGAGTAAAAAGTGATGGGCAGACTCTTCAGGTGGCCACAGGGTAACCCCAGGCAGGTGCTAGGTGTTTCAAGATAGCGAATGATACATACCTGTAGCAGGTGTTATCCGAGGACAGCAGGCTGATTGTTCTTACGACTGGGTTGACGTCCACGGCAGCCCCTTCAAACAGGAAGAAAAAATCTCGCGGGAGGTCCCGCACGCGGGGCATGCCCACCGCACATACGCGGCCGTCTTCCCACCCGTGCGCGACCGTTCCCGCTCAGTTAGATGACAAGCAAAGAAATGAGGAAAAACCACAACTCCAAAGGGGAGGAGGGAGGGTAGGTGAGAATAATCAGCCTGCTGTCCTTGGAGAACACCTGCTACAGGTATGTATCATTCGCTTTCTCTGAGGACAAGCAGGCTGCTTGTTCTCACGACTGGGGTATCCCTAGCTCCCAGGCTCACTCAAAACAGCAAACATGGTCAATTGAGCCTCGCAACGGCGAGGGCATAACAGAAATTGACCTACGAAGAACAACTAACTGGGAGTGCAGCCTGAACAGAATAAAATCGGGTCCAGGAGGGTGGAGTTGGATTCAAACCCCAAACAGATTCTGCAGCACCGACTGCCCGAACCAACTGTCGCGTCGGGTATCCTGGTGTAGGCAGTAATGAGATGTGAATGTGTGGACAGATGACCACGTCGCAGCCTTGCAAATCTCTTCAATAGTGGCTGACTTCAAGTGAGCCACTGACGCTGCCATGGCTCGAACACTATGAGCCGTGACATGACCCTCAAGAGTCAGCCCAGCCTGGGCGTAAGTGAAGGAAATGCAATCTGCTAGCCAATTGGAGATGGTGCGTTTCCCGACAGCAACCCCCTTCCTATTGGGGTCGAAAGAAATAAACAATTGGGCGGACTGTCTGTGGGGCTGCGTCCGCTCCAGATAGAAGTCCAATGTGTGCAACTGACGTTCTGCAGGGCGGGTATGCGGTCTGGGAAAGAATGTTGGCAAGACGATTGACTGGTTAAGATGGAACTCTGACACCACTTTCGGCAGGAACTTAGGGTGAGTGCGGAGGACTACTCTGTAATGATGAAATTTAGTATAAGCAGCATGAGCTACCAGGGCTTGAAGCTCACTGACTCTACGAGCTGAAGTAACTGCCACCAAGAAAATGACCTTCCAGGTCAAGTACTTCAGATGGCACGAATTCAGTGGCTCAAAAGGAGGTTTCATCAGCTGGGTGAGGACGACGTTGAGATCCCATGACACTGTAGGAGGCTTGACAGGGGGCTTTGCAGTTGTCCAGGTCAGAGGCACGCAGCCATGAGAGTCTGCGCATCACTATACCCTGGGCCGCGGCTCAGGATGCCACATCACAGGTGTCATAGATACCCCTGGACAGGAATTTTCTGCACGCCTTCAGCTGCCTGACCACCTCCTGAAAGGGCCTGGACTGCTCCGGGGGGAGCTTGTCAACCAGGTCCACCAGTTGCCACACATTGTTCAGCATGTGGATGCTCATGTAGAGCTGGTATGATTGGATCCTGGTCACGAGCATGGAAGAATGGTAGGCCTTCCTCCCAAACGAGTCCAGAGTGCGAGACTCCCGCCCTGGGGGCACCGAGGCGGTATCCCTCGAACTCCTTGCCTGTTTGAGAGCAGAGTCCACGACCGCTGAGTCATGTGACAGCTGAGGCCGCATCAACTCCGGGTCTGTGTGGACTCTGTATTGGGACTCTGCTTTCTTAGGGATGGTGGGATTAGATAAAGGCTTCAACCAGTTCCGAAGCAGTGTCTCCTTAAGGACATTGTGCAACGGTACCGTGAAAGACTCTCTAGGTGGTGATGGATAGTTGAGGACCTCGAGCATCTCAGCCCTCGGCTCATCCACGGTGACCACTGAGAAGGGAATGCTAATAGACATGTCCCGGACAAAAGAGGCGAAGGAGAGGCTCTCTGGAGGCGAGAGCTTCCTCTCGGGTGAAGGTGTGGGGTCGGAGGGAAGACCCACAGACTCCTCGGAGAAGAAATATCTGGGGTCTGCCTCCTCCTCCCACGAGGCCTCCACTTCGGTGTCGGACATGAGCTCTCTCAGCTCAGACCGCAACAGGGCCCGTCTCGAACCCGAGGAACCATGTCCTCGACGATGGTATCAAGTGGTTGACTCCCGTGCCGGCGGGGACGAAGCTCCCTCCATCGATGTCGACGGGGATTCCACCTGAGTGGCGATTGAGACCGGAGCCGCAAGCGGCACCAGTGTCGAAGACCGCATCACAGGGCCAGAGCCAGCCGGCGCTTCCATCAATGGCACCATGGGCGCAAGCACCCCCGGTGCCGGCAAGGCCTGGCGCATCAGCCCCTCCACGATCCCTGGGAGGATGGCTCGGAGGCACTCGTCTAGGCCTGCTGTCGAGAGAGGCAGGGGGGCCGGTGCGGGCGTCGGTGCTGGAAGCTGCCCGGGTCAAGGAGACGGTACCGGGGTACCCAACGACCTGCGCATCGACACCTCTTCGATAGAGGGGGAGCGCTCCTCCCGGCGCTGGCGCTTCTTGGGGATCGAGTCTTCTCTCGACGTCCCGGAGCTGCCAGTCCCATGCGCCGTGGGCGACCGATGACGGTGCTTCTTCGCAGCTTTCTTTCGATGCCCGTCATCGGCACTCTGCTGCATGGACGAGGAGGAGGTGGAGTCTCCGCGCCCTCTGGGGATCGGATTCGACAGGGTTCGGTCCCGATGGCCCTAAGCAGCGGGAGTGGCCGGGGCGGACTGCCCACGCGGTCGCTCACCGCCGCCGTCGCTGGCAGGTCGTCGGGCCAAGGGAACCTGTACTCCTGGGGTTGGTGCCATAGTTGGCGATGAAGACGTCGACATCGGTACCGGTACCAAAGACCCGGCCGTCAACACCGATGCTGCCAAGGTCGACGTCGAAGGGCCGGCGCAAGTTCCAAAAAGACGGTCCAGAAGAACTTGCCTCGCCACCTGCGTCCGCTTTCGCAAGCCGAGATACAAGGTGCACACCTTGGAGTTATGCTCCGGGCCGAGGCACTGGAGGCACCAAGCATGAGGATCGGTCTGCGAGATCTGCCGGCCGCACCGACCACACTTTTTGAATCCGCTCGGGACCTTCAAGGACATCAACGGAAAAATCGCGTCGGCGAGGTCAAAATCGTCGATGGTTGCGGTAAAAGGGCACACCACAAAACAATGGCCGCGGAAGCGAAACAACAGAGAAACTCGATGGAAAGGAAAGGAAAATCCTCTTTTTTTTTTTTTTTTTTTAAAAGGGGGCACGCAAACGCGCGGAAAGCAAAAACAATAAAGAAAATCGCGGACTAGGCCACAAATCGGTTTTCTGGGGCTGACACTGAGAGGGACGAAGACGCGTCTCTCTCCAGCGCGGAAAGCGAAAAAACTGAGCGGGAACGTTTGCGCACGGGCGGGAAGACGGCCGCGCATGCGCGGTGGGCGTGCAATGCGTGCGGGACCTCCCGCGAGATTTTTTCTTCCGGTTTGAATGGGCTGCCGTGGACGTCAACCCAGTCGTGAGAAAAAGCCTGCTTGTCCTCGGAGAAACAGACATACTGATTTTGGTAAAATGGGGGAATATCTGAAGAAGGAGCTGATGGCATGGGTCAGGATAGGTGAAGCGGAACTGCAGTGGTCCAAGCTGAAAACTGCTATAAATAGGGCAACTGATCTTTACACAAGCAAAGTAAACAAAAACAAGAAAAACAGGAAGCCTATGTGGTTCTCCAAACAAGTAGCTGAAAAAATAAGAGCAAAAGAGGCTTTATTCAAGAAATACAAAAGAACACAACGAGAGGATCACGGAAAAGATTATCGGATTAAACTTGAAGAAGGAAATACAGCTAGTGACAGCTCAGGCAGAAGAAAAATGGCTAAAGATGTAAAGAGACGTGACAAGACCTTTTTTAGATATACTGGGGAAAGGAGAATAGGAACAGAATTGCAAGACTGAAAGACGCTGAGAATAGCTATGTGGAGAGTGATGAGGATAAAATGAATGCGCTAAACAAATACTTCTCTTCAGTGTTCACGGAAGGAAATTCTGGAGAAGGATCATAGAAGGTTGAGGAGGGAATATCTGAGAATGGAGTGGATCCTGCCCCGTTCATAGTAGAAAGTGTTTATAAATGGTTTGAAAACCTAAAAGTGGAAAAAGCTACGAAGCCGGACGAGGGAGTGTTTTCGGCCTCTATGTCACTCCCTCCCTCAAGGACTACTATAATTAACCCTAATCAGGTAGGATTTATTACTGGAAGGCAAGCAGCAGATGGTAGAAGAGTACTTTCCATCTATGAAGGGTGAAATACAAAAGAGGTGTATAGACTCTTTGCTTTCGTATCAGACTGCTAAAATAGACAAGGAAATTTCTTCCTGGATAGTTCAGGCATCAAGCTCAAAACAGATTTGTTTCAGAATTACGGAAGGAAATGAACATATTAGTTTTAAATCATGATAATGTTATGCTGTAATTACTGGTTTGTCTAGTCTCGTTGTATGTAACTCACATGGAACTGCGAGGTATTGCGGACTATAAAAACAAAGTGTTATTGTCAACAAACGCCTAGCGCCCGCCTGGGGTTAACCCTGTGGCCACCTGGAGGGTCTGTCTCCAACATTGCTCAGGACCGCTTGCACCTGGGCATGTGCTCTATACTAGCACCCTCCTCCCACCGACTGTGTCCTGTTTGCCTCTGAGCTAGTCTCTCACTCTCAAATTATTCTCTGGTGATTTCTAGGACACTGGGGCCACACTCCAGGAGTTCCACAGTTTCTAGAAAACAAGCCCAAAAACACAAACCAGGATTATTAGTCAGTCCAGGATGGTGGCAGAACTAATAAACTATAGGTTTATTATCATGAAAATGAACAGTGACTGTTTGAAAAACCAGATGAAAAAGTACAGCAAGCAATAACAGATAACCACCAAAACAAGGGCCAACATTAAAACTATCTAACACTTGTTACTACCTGGGTAGCACCTGGGGAGTTCAGGAACTTAACTGTTCACAAGAATTGAACAGGATCTCATCTACTATAATAAAACTCACCCTCAACGTTCTGAAGTCACTCAGTCACTCCCTGAAGGGTTCATGGATTCATGGTGGTGAAGCCACAACACTGACCATGTCTCTCTCTGCCCCGCCCTCGCATGACGGACCAATCAGAAAAAACACCCTCAACATTCTGAAACACAAAGGACCATCACAACACCGTTCCCAGGCAACACTAGGCAACGTAAGATGGACCAATCAGAGGAAACTACGTGACAATAAGGGAGGAGCATTCCCCAGCAGAATGGCTCATTATCTGTGCAGCACGGAGAGCACAGAACCACCGCTGGAACGAGAGAAGAATATTCCTGCTGTGGGTATGTGCAAAAATAGACCGGGGGGGGGGGGGGGGGAGAAATGTTTAAATGCCTAATGCCAGTACTGAAGAGTGCCAGAGGGCCCATAGCAAAGACTATATTTGGGATCGCTTGACATGGAGTCAGAGGAGCCGGAAACAACGTGCCTGTCACCATCTGGGACGTGGGCGAACAGGACAAGCTGCGGCAAAGCTGGAAGGATTACCCGCGACCCAGCCAGCAGCAAACAGCGACCAAGGACAGCACAGCACATCCCCCAACCCCCAAGCAAAAAACAAAACAAAACAAAAAAAGGCACACATCAACAACTTGCACACACACCGCACCCTCACACACTCACACACAAAATAACTCTGTGACACATACACACACACACAAAAAAAGCCACATGCTAGCGCCTGTTTCATCGGTTTCGGAAACGGGCCTTTTTTACTAGTAAGTACATAAGTAATGCCACACTGGGAAAAGACCAAGGGTCCATCGAGCCCAGCATCCTGTCCACAACAGCGGCCAATCCAGGCCAAGAGCACCTGGCAAGCTTCCCAAACGTACAAACATTCTATACATGATATTCCTGGAATTGTGGATTTTTCCCAAGTCCATTTAGGACAGAGACGTTCCTCCTCTGTACCCCCACACTGAGAATAAGGAAAAATCCAGTACTTCCTGGCTAGTTTGAAGTCAAGGGCTAATCAGAGCCCCAGGGCATCAGCTTTGAAAGTATCTGGCCAATGATTGCAGATTGCCTTTCCATAAGCTTAAACTGGAAAAGAGAAAGCCTTTTTTTTCTGCTACAGCTTTAAAACTCAAAACAAGAGCCATCTGCTGGCCAACTAGTAAATACAGTTTTCAGGCTTAGAAAGCCAGTTATGTTATGTTATCTTTTGGAAGGTACATCAAGAGTGGATACCTATGATATCAGTAGCAGTGTCACCCCTGTTGCTTGCTTTGGTGGTAGAACCTCTGGCACAAAAATTTAGGGAAATTAAAGGACTTATAATAGGAGGTAAGGAACAAAGAGTGTCCTTGTTTGCAGATGATCTTTTGATATTGACTCAAGGTACAGAAAAAGCCCAAATGGCTTTACAGGAGCAAATGGCAGAATACGGAAGCTTGTTGGGATTCAGAGCTAACCCCACTAAGACAGAGATTTTGAATATATCCCTTCCAAAAGGGGAGGAGACGAATCTTTAAATGTTTCCCTTTCAACGGGTTTAGTATTTCAGTATTAAACTTGGGGCGGACTGGGAGACACTCTGTAGTTGGTACCGAGATTTAGAGAGGTGGGATTAATTAATACTGTCCAGGATAAGAAGGATGGAGGCAGTGGGAATGATGGTTCTCCTTAAATTTTTATATTTATTCCAAGTTCTCCCTGTTGAACTACCTCATAGAAAGATATTTTGCTTTATATAGGAAAGGAAGAGATCCAGAGTAGCCCAGGAGGCTGTATTCCAGTCTAAATGGAATGGGGGATGGGTATACCCAATCTGGAAAAATACTACCAAGATGCACAACCTCAGGCAGTGTTAGAGTAGCAGGTACCCCCAACCCAACCCAAACAATGGGTGCTAGCAGAACAAGAGTTCAGTTGAAGTTTCTCTCCTGGGCAGCTAGCATGCTCAAACACATTCAAGGAGTCCAAAACCCGTTTACAAGGACCACTATGAACCTATGGCTCAAGACACATCCCCATTCATTGAAGAATAAGACATGGGACACACGGATAAGTTTGTACCTGAGCTAGGCAATAGCTTGTTTCAAAGATGGGAAAGACATGGTCTTCTCTATTTTGGTCAATTTATATAGACTAGTAAAAAAGACCCGTTTCTCAAACAAATGAAACTGACACTAGCAAGGTTATATCATGTAATGGTGATTATGTTTTTAATGAGAGTGTGTGTGAGAGAAAGACTGTGTGCGATAGTGAGAGAGAGAGAGTGTGTGAGAGAGAGAGAGTGTGAGAGAGAGAGAGAGAGTGTGTGAGAGAGAGAGTGTGTGTGTGTGAGAGAGAGAGAGTGTGTGAGAGAGAGAGTGTGTGTGAGAGAGAGCCTCATACAGTAGCTGACAGCAGGAACGGACCATGCTGACACCATCAAAGCTTTGCTCTCAGTATCTCTATTATTGGAACAGCTCTGTTAAACCTGTTATCTTCCCTTCCTCCCCTTTGCTTGTTCAACTTTAGAAAGGGAAACCTACTTCCCCTCCCCTTTCCTTTAACCCTGGAGGCACCAACAAAGCTTTGCTCTCAGTATCTCTATTATAGGAACAGCTCTGTTAAACCTGTTATTTTCCCCTCCTCCCAGTGGCGTAGCTAGGGTAGTTGACACCCGGGGCCGGTCATTTTTTAACACCCCCCTCCAAAATCCAGTACTAGGCATACCGAGAATACAAAACACTCAGGATCTCTAGAACAATTTTACCATACCATAAGCAGTAATTTCTACGAGTCACATAAGGAAAAGGAAAGCATCTTAAACACTACAGTGAGCACTAGAACATCAATTCGCCTATTGTAAAACGTAACCAGACAGAATAGTACAGATTGTCGATCCTGCACAGTAAATGCCAAATGAAAGCCGTGTCTTTTTCACAAACACAGATAAACCCTAAACCACTATAGAATAAGTAATCAAACTTTCTATTTAGACAGAAATTAAACTGAACCCCCAAGAGGCCAGACTGATCATACAATGCAACACCACAGAAACAGAAAATAAAATATCACCATTTTATTGGACTAATACATTTAGCTTTCAGAGACCAAAACCTCCTTCCTCAGATCAGATCAGTACAGTATAGTGATTTTACAATATCCTATCCTGGCCTGAGGAAGGGGGTTTTGTTCTCCGAAAGTTAGTCAAAATCTATTAAAATTAATCCAATAAAGATTACCTTATTTCCATGTTCTATTTATTAACACAGCTACAATACTACTTTATCCTAAAGCAAAAAAAAATAAAAATATATATTTTACTTGCAGTTTGTTGTCTCTGGTTTCTGCTTTCCTCATCTTCTTTTCACTGTCTTCCTTCCATCCAGCATCTTCTCTCTCTCTCTCCCTGCCATCCAGTGTCTGCCCTCTCTCTCCTGTCCCCTCCATCCAAAGTCTGCCCTCTCTCCCTGCCCCTTCCATCTAGGATCTGCCCTCTCTCCATGTGCATCTCCTTCCTTTGTCTTTCCTTCCCTCCATCCTTGTCCAACATTTCTCCTCGCTTCTCTCTTCCATCCATGTGCATTTCCTTCCTGACTTTCCTCCCCTCCATCCATGTCCAACAACTCTCCATTCTCTCCTGCCGTCTCCTCCATCCACCCATATCCTTCAAATTTCCTCTCTCCCCTGCCCTCATTC
Source organism: Microcaecilia unicolor (assembly GCF_901765095.1). NCBI lineage: Eukaryota > Metazoa > Chordata > Amphibia > Gymnophiona > Siphonopidae > Microcaecilia > Microcaecilia unicolor. Next base: position 337,455,993 of record NC_044033.1, read on the forward strand.
ATCCATCCATATCCAGCAATTCTCCATCTATGTCCAGGAACTCTCCATTCTCTCCTGCCGTCTCCTCCATCCACCCATATCCTTCAAATTTCCTCTCTCCCCTGCCCTCATTCATCCATCCATATCCAGCAATTCTCCATCTATGTCCAGGAACTCTCCATTCTCTCCTGCCGTCTCCTCCATCCACCCATATCCTTCAAATTTTCTCTCTCTCCTGCCCTCATTCATCCATCCATATCCAGCAATTCTCCATCTATGTCCAGGAACTCTCCATTCTCTCCTGCCGTCTCCTCCATCCACCCATATCCTTCAAATTTCCTCTCTCCCCTGCCCCCATTCATTCATCCATGTCCAGCAATTCTCCTCTCCCCTGCCCCCTCCATTCATCCATCCACCAGCAATTCTCCTCTCTCCCCTGCCCTCCCCTCCTCTCCAGTGATCTATTCTCTCCCCATGCCCTCCCCTCCCCTCCCATCCATGTCCAGCGTTTCTCCCTGCCCTCCCTCAGCTCCCCCACAGCCCGCCTCTCCGTTCCTTCCTGCCCTCCCCTCCATCCATCCACCCACGTCCAGCAATTCTCCTCCCCTGCCCTTCCCTCCAGCGATCTCTTCTCTCCCCCATGCCCTCCCCTCCAGCAACCTCTTCTCTCCCCCATGCCCTCCCCTTCTCTCACCCATGTCCAGCAATCTGTTCTCTCCCCCTGCTCTCCCCTCCCATCCATGTCCAGCATTCTCCTCTCTCCCCTGCCCTCTCCGTTCCTTCCTTCCCGCCCATGGCAGCCCTCCTCCTCCTCCTCTCTGCCCCCCCCCCCCCGTATCATAACCTTTTACTTCCCGTGGTGGCAGCGGCATCAGTTCCGTTACGAAGAAGGCACTGCAGGCTCCCCTCCGGCTTCAGCTTCTGCCTTCGCTCTTCACACAGTGAGTGTCCCGCCTTCGCGGAAACAGGAAATGCGTCATCTAGAAGGCGGGACACTCACTGTGTGAAGAGAGAAGGCAGAAGCTGAAGCCGGAGGGGAGCCTGCAGTGCCTTCTTCATAAGCAACTGACGTCGCTGCCGCAACGGGAAGTAAAAGGTTATGATATGGAGGGGGGCGGAGAGGAGGAGGAGGGTTCTACGAGGAGCCGGTGGGGGGGCGGACTTTGGGTGCGGGTGCCTGGAAGCAGCGGGAGCGGCGGAGCACCCCCCCTTGTGCTGACACCCGGGGCGGACCGCCCCCTCCGCCCCCCCCCCCCCTTGCTACGCCACTGCCTCCTCCCCTTTGTTTGTTCAACTTCAGAAATCGAAACCTACTTCCCCTCCCCTTTCCTTTAACCCTGGAGGCTGGCTGACATCAGCCTCTTAAAGATGTTAGAACCCAGGCAGCTAGACGGAGGTGCAAATTATTATATAGGATAACCAAATTCTACATTTTGGAACATTACAAGTTCACTATCAACTAGCAGGTAGAGATGTTATTCCCTTATCTTCAAGATAAATGTTTCATTCAGGTAGAACAACTAATAGCAGGGAGCGGAGGCCTTAAGTCAGCTTTTGAAACTTTAGTGGGTGGACAAGTTGGTAAGGGTTATATATCTTTTGTTTATGGGCTCCTCAACACCTTAGATAAATGGAAGGCTACCTACAGGGGGGCATGGGAGAGGGATCTAGAGAGATTTCCGACAAGGAATGGGAAAATGTCTCATTGCGATCTCATAAATTGTCACATGCACCTCACATTATTGAGAATGGTCTTAAGGTATTGGTGAGATGGCATTACTCTCCATCTAGACTGCAAGCCATTATGAGGAAAGGGGATGGTTTATGTTGAAGAGGGTGTAGCCGGAGGGGAATATATACTCACATCTGGAGGGAATGTCCTAGGGTCCAGAAATTATGGAAGGAGGTATCTGCATATGGGCAACAGTTACTCGAGACTCATATAGCGTGACTATGGAAAATGCCCTACTAAGTGGGAGAGAGGAAGGGCTAACAGGAGCTATGGTTAAATTACTGCTATTGGTTTCTATAGCAGCTTGACTGCTGATTGCCTCATATTGACATACACGGGCCATGCCAAAACAGGCTGTATATTATATGCAAACGATATAGATTGACTACCTTAAAATCTAATAAATGCAAATATCAAGAAATGTGGGGCGATTCCTCCAGTTGGAAGGACAATCTGATTTTTGGGGAGGGGAGTGAGAAGGAGGGGAGAGATAAGCTATGCGGAGGGTCTACTTTTAGTTTTTCATTATTGGGGGTGGCAGTTTGTTATGTAACAAAATGTACACTTGTTCTTATTTTTTTCTGTTAAGAGATGCTGTCAGTTATTTTGCTAGAAAATTAATAAACATAAAGTTAGAAATGGCAGTCGCGACTTCCCGTGACAGCCTGCATGCGGTAGTGGCCGCCATTTTGGAATTGGGAATGGCGTCATTACGATAAACTGCATTATATACTGTGATTTGCATTAACCTATCAGCAACACAAAATGTCCATGACTAAGTCAAACTGAACCATGTTCATCAGTCATGTCCCTCCACAACAGTGCAAAGACTCTCCCACCTCCAGCAGCCCTTTCAACAGTATAGATTTCACAACCCCAAAACACTCTAGGATGAAGGGTTTTGCAGACCAGATCCCACCGCTGAGATACCCACCTCTATCCGTGCCTCCTCCATCTCCACAGACAGTTTAATCTGTCCAAAGTAGGGAAACAGACAGAGGGAGAAGAAGAGGAGATGACAACCTTTTATCTCACCAGCGCTGAATTCCTGAATGATTCCAGCTGACTTTAGTAAAGATGTGCAGGAGGAATTCTATTCTTACCTGTTATAGAAGGCAGGGTCTGTTCAGACATCTCTGATTCAGGATTTTCCATGAAGGGGAGATCTTCATCTTGCTTAATACTCAGTGAGAACACAGATGTTACAATCGGAAGGTCTGTGATGAGAAAACACATTCACAAGGATTCACGAGGTATCTGATAATACTGAATTAGGAAACTGATTTTAAGTGTCCAAATGTTTGATGTTATTGACCCATCTCCTGTGATCTAAAAATGCAAAGCCCATTAAATCCAAACCATTTACTTACTGTTGAAGTCATTTGGATTTTCTTTTCCCTCCCACTCAAATTGTTGAGTGAAATATTTCTCATCTTCCTTTTTAATCTTGAATATAACATCAGGATTAAGAATTGAATAACCTGTTGATAAGAAATAGGAAAATTACATTTAAATTGTATTTGTAGAATCCCTTGGGAGGTTCCCTCTGCTTCATGTTTTGATGGAGCAGTGCGTGATTTGAGCATGGAGGTCTGTGTATAGATATCTTGTGAAGTGTGTATTTGACTGACAAAGCTTGGACACAAGAGGCAGCAGTGGTCCGACACTTGATTAAGATTATATCATAGAGGTTTTCTGGTATAGAGATTTCGCTTTGTTTCCCTCCTAGGTGGAAGTACTGTAGCTGCCAATCTTCTGGTTACCATTTGGAAAGGTTATACGTTGTACAGTATAGTTGACATATAGCTGATATGTCATGACCTTATGCAGAAGTCTCAGAGGAAATCTCTCTCTGGTCTTCTGTGCCAAAATATTTTGTATAGGAATGGGAGAGAGACTCCTGCTGGTGCTATGTGAAGCCTCTAGTTTAAGTTGTACATTTTATCTTACAACAGAGAGCATCTTTTGTAGATCCTGTAGAAGTGGAGTCTTTCACAGGCTCCTATTGCATATGGGATGGTATCAGAAGCCAGGATCTAAATTTCAGGTGCTCATGGTATCTAGTTCCTGTGATTTTTACACCACTGATTCCATAATGTGCTTGTGTGGTAGATGATAGAGAAACATATTTACCTCGCGAGATGAGGATGTCATGAATCTCCTTGATGACTTTCTTGTACAGCTCCTTCTGCCATTCTCCCAGAAGGTTCCAGTCCACTTCCAAGAAATAAGCAGCAACATCCTTGAAAGTGACCAATGCCTAGAACAGCAAACAAGACACCCTATGTCAGAGTTTTTTTTATTATTTTTTCATTTCATTTTATTTTTTTAAATATACATCTATCAACATAATTCTAGATGGTTTACAATTAACATATATAATAGTTCACATAAAAAGAAACAATAACAGAAAATCATTCAAAATAAAATGGGAAGAAGAAAGCAGTCAAGCCTTTATCTTTTTTCAAAACATCAAATAATGCTACACACACCACAACTTCAAGGGTAAATTGTTCCAGTTGTATACATCATACTGAAAACACGCACTGTCTCATAGAAGTTTTATACCACAGCACTGCTAAGAAGAATGAAGGTTTCTAGAAAGAAGTAGTGTGCGATATTTTACAGGTGTCCAATGCAACTCCCTCAGAATGGATGAACTAGGCATTAAATGGGCAATTCTAAATTGAGGGAGGTGAAAGGATCTCACAAACGTAAAACCCATTTTTTGAAGCTCTGGGACCCTTATCTGTCCTCTCTGTCCCCTAGGGGAAGAAGTTTGGTGCTTAACGTGTTGTGATTGCATTCTCTCTTTGATCTGCCCTCTTATCGAATAACAACTCCAAATTATTGCCTAATCTGTTTTGGGAGGGTACCTGGGTGGGTAGAGGGTACAGTAATACAACGCTGTAGCCAAAGCACCCTCTGTGCCGCGACTACGAGGGACATATTCTTTGCTGATTCACGTAGCAAATCATAAAGGCCATCAGCCAGGAAAGAAGAGCCCATCTCCAACTTGACCAACTGCTGAACTAAAACAGCCCTGTCCAAGACCGAATCTGCCCAGCGAAAGCAAGCGCGGGCCACTAGCCATGCACAAACGGACGCTTGCAGCACTAGTGCCAATAAATCAAAACTACACTTAAGGAAAGACTCTAAGAATCCAGGGAATCTTCTTCCTCCAGCTTCCTCCTGAGCATTCACCGGCCAAAAGAGGCACAGACCGAATATCTTCCTGCAACAACTGAGGCGGCCCCGCAGCGCGGGAACCGCTGGAAATGGAGCCACCACTGGTGAACCCACTGGCAGGGCAGCCTCTGTTCCAGCCGTTCTTGCTGCGCAGTCAAATCGGGTGGAGTCGCAGAGGACGACTTTGGCTCATCATCAGAAAGCCAGCACTGTGATCCAGGCACCTCAATCCCTGGTGCGCACATGAGCGGCAGCGGAGGAGCTTGGCTGCACGCATCACCGCGGTAAAAACAGGAGAGAGGAAAGATGCGACCTGCCCTACAAACCAAGCAAAAACAGCTTCCCCTCCAGCACAGAATCAACACTCTGCTCTCCCGGACAGCCAAAACGTACCGGCACTGAGTCTGGTGCTGTTTACTCTCTTTTTTTACTTGAGCCCCGCTGCTGAAGGCTGAGCAAGGCACTCAAGGCTCCCGCCCAGACATGGCAACATAGGCACAAAGCTGTCCACTCCAGAGAGCAGAGAACAGGGAGGGACCTGGCCACCTGGGTTTAACACCCCAAGGGGAAACAGGGCCCCACCGGACCCACACTCCAGAACCCCACTACAAGGGACCAGACACAGGGTTTTTTTTTTCCCAGGCTAAAAACTCAAGAAGAAAAGCCTCCAAAGAAAAAACAACTACAGAGCACCAAAGCACCCTCTAGGGCCTAACAGACCGGTTAGGCTGCACAGACTGCCACGTCTACCCTCTGCTGGAGAATGAGAAATACTGGCTGGTTGGCGTTCTGAACAGGACAAATACACAGGGGCCCTTTTACTAAGCTGTAGTAGGCTCTACGCGTGTGCAGCACATCCCAAATGAGACTGCCGTCAGGCCAGCACATCAGGAATTTCAGATTTGGCGTGGGCCCACAACGCGTGGATGAATTATTTCCACCTATGCACCGGTTCCGGCGGTAATCGGCACTTGGTGCACGCCGAACGGTCACCACATGTGTAGTGCGTGAGCCCATACCGCTAGATCAATGGGTGGCGTTAAGGGCTCAGGCCAGTTTTAAGACGAGCACTAGTTTTATTTTTACTGCTGGCCCTTTTCCCATCCCAGTAAATAAAAGCCTTTTTTTGTAGACACAGTAAAAACTGGCCCAGCACGTGCCCAAAACATGCACCTACACTGTAGCATATGATATGATATGTAGCATGATATAAGTTAATTGTCAGAATTATTGATTTTGATGGATCACATAGAAATGTATATATATGAATAAAAGATGCAGCTGCAAAGATTTAATGGGACAGAATCAGATCAACTGGTCTGGTTTTCATCTCCCCCTTCCCCCTTGGAAACTACTGATAACAGTTAACAAAAGACAGAGACTAAACTCCACCTATTCTCAAAAAAACTCAGACTGAAAGCCCAGTTCTCTGAAGACAAGCAGGCTGATATTCTCACAAGTGGGTGACGTCACGTCGGCCCCGGAGGATTTTAAAGCAAAATCTAAAAATCTCTTTAACGGCGTTCCGTCGTGCGAGCGATCGCAGTGCGCATGTGCGCACACATCTTCCCGCTCGCCGTGCGGACACGCCCCTCAGTTAAATCCAAAAGATGAAGGAGACAACTCCAAAAGGGGAGGTGGGAGGGTTTGTGAGAATATGCAGCCTGCTGTCTTCGGAGAACACCTGTTACAGGTAAGTAACTACTCTTTCTCCGAAGACAAGCAGGCTGATATTCTCACAAGTGGGGTATCCCTAGCTTCCAGGCTTACACAACACAACACAAGCAGGCTGATATTCTCACAAGTGGGGTATCCCTAGCTTCCAGGCTTACACAACACAACAAACAGTGGCCAATTGAGTCTCGCAACGGCGAGGCCAGAATAAAAATTGACCTGAAAAGAAGTAACATCTAAATGAGTGTAGCCTGGAACAGAACAAAAATGGGCCTAGGAGGGTTGGAGTTGGATTCTAAACCCCAAATAGGTTCTGCAGCCCCGACTGCCCAAACCGACTGTCGCGTCGGCTATCCTGCTGAAGGCAGTAGTGAGATGTGAATGTGTGGACTGATGACCACGCCGCGGCCTTGCAGATCTCTTCAATAGTGACTGATCTTAGATGAGCCACCAACTCAGCCATGGCTTTAATTTTGTGAGCCGTGATGTCATAAAACATGGGACCAGTTACCATGCCCCATCTAAAACCAGATGAAGCCAGTGCTCAGACACCCCACCTGACTCCAGGCTAGGGTCCAGCAAGAGAGTATAAAAGACTGGAAAAAGTCCAGCTCGCTCTCTTGGGATCTGCTTCTCTCTGCTGAACTTCACACACACACCCTGACAAGAATTCTCCAGGCAACAACCACAGCTTTGCAAGAAAAGACTTCTTCAGCAGAGAGGATTCCTTCTTCACTCTCTCTCAGTTTTAGCAACTGTGAAATAAAGATTTTGTAAGTTAATTTATGATTCAGACCTGTTATCTTGTCGCAAATTTCTCCTGTAAGCAAGATTCTTAAAAACTACCTCTCGCTTGTAACATTATTACATTACCTGTATTGTAAATAAACCTTTTTAAATTTGAATATATGGCCTTTTATGTTCTGAGCACATGTTCCTAAACCTTGCAGTGCAGGTTAATGTAATTTCACAAATATAATATTTAATTCCCCCTTTTTTCTTACAAATGTAAATCTTATTATCTTATAGGTAATTGGTGGAGAATAGACTATAGAATATATATATATATATATATATATATATATATATATATATATATATATCAACACAAGTAACATTTTAAGATAACACTACCACAGGCCACGTTTTACCGCGGCTTAGTAAAAGGGCACCACAGTGTTCAAAGTCAGGTGTTCTCAGTCTCCCTCTGCTGGTAGGCGTGTATAACGCAAGTGTATTAACCGGTCTGGAGGGTTGTTGAGGAAATATAGAATATTAAGGTAATCAAATGACAATAAAATCAACAATTCTGTCAGCACACAAAAACCATCTGACGTGTGAAGATGAAGAAGCAAATAAAGTTAAAAAAACAAAAAACAAACACATTACAAAAACCTGTGGGTGAAATATCAGCAGAGTCAAGTATTATACCTAGATAACAGATTTGATGCTGAATTGGAATACGTTCAAGAAAGGAGGGTAAAGACAAAAATGCAGCTGATCAGTAGGTACCACCATCATCTCAGTCTTTTAGGCCATTCTGAACACACTGTGCTGAGATCTCACTAAAATGCTCAACTATCTGTGACTGATGAACCAGGAGACTTAGAAAAAAAGTGCAATCAATAATAAAAAAAAACTGACAAACAATACTCTGTCACAAAAGATCACATAAAGAGGACAAATAGATGTCAAATAATACAGCAGAAAACACAGAACCCCCAGAACCCCCCCCCCCCCCTCTCCCACATATTAAACCACTGCAACTCTCCCTGGGGGAAAAAGAAAAACATACTTGATGGAGACAACCTTCCAACAAGAAGGTTGGAAAACTGTTCCTCCACAGGCAGAAGTAGGCCAGATGCCTTCAAGGGAAGAGCTGATGGAGAGTGAAGACTGCTAACTATCCCTGACAACTACTAAGAAAGTTGTAAATACAGTACAGAGAAAAAACACACTTTGAAATGTCTGTATACAAATCCTAGAAGCCTGAAAAATTAAGATGGGAGAGTTAGAGTTTGTTGCACTAGATGAAAAGACCTCATATAATAGGCATATAAGGGTAGAAATTACATCATCGTGACAGAGTGGATTAAACTGGAGGGTATTAGTGCTATATGTTATTTTTCAACAATTGTATTGATGATTCAACAGAATTAAACAGTCAATAGGCACAATATGCAAAAAAAAAAAATTTGACACCACAATCTGAATAAACTGAATAAAAATAAGATAATAGTGTTGTCATCAAAGTTTTAACAATTTGTTCTCCCCACCCTGCCCATCCCCAGACCCCACCCCACCCGCAAGGTTTTAGATTGCAATTCAATGGTCTTGATTGATGAAAATTACAATAGATACAATTGAAATTCCACGTAAACAAGATACTATCCCCTTAACTTAGAGCTCCCCCATTCCACACCTAGGACTTTTATCACCCAGCAAATCTTTAATAATTTGAACACCTCAGTAGTAGTTATTCCTAATTTTGTCTGCTGTACAGGAAAAAAGAGGGAAGAGCAATCCCATTGAAATATCATGCTATATCCAGCTTGTGAATCTAAAAGTCCCTCTGGTACAGAATTTATGTTTCAAAAGTTTTTTTTATGAATGACCACTCTCAAACACATATATGCAAACTTATCCAGGTTTACAAATGTTCACAACTATAACTGTACACAATAAAAACCCACCAAAAATTCCTGTCATCAAGCTTTTCACAAGCTTTATTAACAACTTCTCCTATCCCTCCTTATGTACCAAACTCACTAACCTTAATCCCAAAGCTGACATCACTAAACAAGACGTCTTACTAAAACCCACATCCAATCAACCCTATCCCCCCCCCCCCCCCCCCCCCCCAAAGAAAAGAAAATACCCACAACATCCAAGGATAACTAAACCTTTACAAAGAATTGAGCACAAAACTACGTGCCCTTGGGGACAAAGTCTGTATATACGGGCCCCAAATTGACAAAAAAAATCAAACCTCTCTCCTTCGGGGGGGATATCCCCACCATCCTACGCTCCAATAACAAAAGCTCATGCAGTTTATTGCGCCAATGCCAAAATTCTTGCAGTGCTGCACTCTTCCACGCCCCAAGAATGAGCCGCTTGCCCAAAATACAGGCCTTGCATATCAATAGTTGAGCCCCCTTATTGGCTACCGCAAATAATTTATATTTATCTAAAATTATTCCCAACGAGGTATAGGAGATTTTCATCCCCAGCAATGCCTCCAAAAAACCCATCAGTCTAGACCAGAAGATCTGTATCCTCAGACACTCCCATAGAAAGTGAAAGAATGAACCCATCTGACTGCCACATTTCAAGCACAGGGGGTCCGCCACCCCTCCCATATTGAAAATTTGAACTTTTGCCATATATGCTCTATGCAAAATACAAAATTGGAATTCACGTATGTCCGCATTTACCGACAATGTGAGCACTTCGGCCGATAGCTGATCAAAATCTGAAACAAGATCCGGCCTCCCTAAACCTAGAGCCCACCAGCGCCTAATGCTTTCCTTATTCTTGCAAGGAGCTATTCTCATAAGCGCCTTATATAATCTGGAGACCGAAAGACGGTCTCCCATGACCATACCAAAGAAATCCCTCACTCGTTTTTCCATGTCTAGCTCCCAACGCCTCGCCCCCTGGCTCACGAATATAATGAGCTAACTGGTTATGCACAAAGATATTACCAGAATCAATACCCACCCCTAGGGCCCCAAGGTTCAACATCAACCCGTTCGCAGTCAGAACATGTTCTAATCTAGTGATACCCATGGCCCCCCCATCTTTGAAACACAGGGTTGTCCATACCCAGGGAAAACAATAAATTACCCTGAATGGGCACCAAATCAGAGATTTCCGACGTTACACTCCAGTATCTATTCAAGTCCTTCCAAACCTCCCTCAAGGAACGTAGCAAGACACTTGCTCTAAAAGAGGAAGGTATCCTCTGACTAGGAACCTGCAGTAAAAAATATAGGTGACAGGGTTGAAAATGTTCCATTTCCAACTCTCGGGGAGTATAATCCTGTCTATCTAGCAACCAATCCCCCAACTGACGAAGCACGCAAGCTTGATTATAACGACGCAGATTGGGAATGCCTAAACCCCCTTCTCTCCAAGAGCCTAACATGAACTGTAACGGCATTTTAGGTTTAGTTCCTCCCCACAGAAAAGTTCTTAACTGTCTACGCAATAAAACCAGAATACGTAAGGGCAGCATTTGAAGAATAAAGCCACCTTGGAAATTCCACCATTGGAAATAAATGTATTCTTCCATGAAGGGAGAGAGGAAGGGCTCTCCAACGCCTCAAACATTCTATAGTATTTTCTAATAAGCGGGAAATATTTAAATGGTATAAGAACCCTACTTTCATTGCCAGCTGTATGTCGAAATAAGTGAAAGACTCCCATGTCCACCTAAAAGGGAACACCTCTCACCAATCCCGTTTCAAACGGTCCTTCGACGGCAATGCCAAAGATTTGGAAAAATTTAACTTGAAGCCTGCAAAGTCCCCGAATTCACGGAACAAATCCAACAACTCCTACAGAGATCTCCAAGGCTGAGTAATATACATTACGAGATCATCAGCAAAAGCTGAGATCTTAAAAGTAGCACATCCAATAGGTACCCCAGCAATCTCCGGATGGGAAGCAATTTCTCTAATAAGGGGATCCATAGACAACAGAAAAAGCAATGGAGACAAAGGGCAACCCTGTCTTGTACCACAACTTATACAGAATTCTGAAGATCTCTCCCCATTAGCCCATATAAAAGCCTTTGGATTTGAATACAACACTCCTACCGCCTCTCCAAAGAAACCCTCGATCCCAACCTTCCTCAAGATTGCAAAAAGGGAAGTGATGTCACCAGCGGAGATGGCAGCCTAAGCCAAGAGCTCCGACGAGCCCCGAGCAGAAATAACAAAACCACCCCGCTAAAACAGCGTTTTTTGAGGGAGCTGAGACAAGCGATAATAAACAGCAGCAAAGAAAAAAATAATGGCATCACAAGCCTCCATGGTCAATTTGTCAAACGCAACCGCGAACAAACATGGCGACGCCCCGGCAGACCAGCCAGCCGACTCACCAGTAGAACAGCAAACGCATAATTCCCCGCCTTTGTTTGAGTCGGAAGACTCAACCCTGCGGGACATCGGCTCCTGGGTGAAAGAAATACAATCAGACCTCAAGGCCATGCGCTCGGACCTCGTGGCGCTGGGGGCGGACCTGAGAGGAGAGATAGGGGCACTCGGCGTCCATGTGGCAGAGAACGAGGAAAGGCTGGAGGAGCAGGCTGAAGCAATCCAGGGCCTAAATCGGCAGGCAGCTGAGTTTAAACAACTCCGAACTGGATTCAGACGCTTTCAACTCCAGCATGTTGGCAACGGCGGAGGAAGAACTTGCAAGTTGTCACCTCGGGTTGGCTGGCGGGGGTTGGGGTCCCCCGCCAGCTGAAGAAATATTTTTAAAGGCGCAGGAGGAAGCGGACGCAGAATTAAGAAATGGCAGCGGGGGAGGGCTGGCGGCAGGAGGGGGGCCAGGGCGAAATCTGCGGGGGCCCAGGCCCCTGTGGCCCCACGCAGATACGCCCCTGTGGTGAGCTATCAGTCAGTGGGCTTGCACCATAGATTTTTTTTACAAGTTCTGGAGATGAGTAGAATAACATGCATGACCCTTAATGTTAAGGGACTAAATTCCCCTATGAAAGCCAGCTGTTATTTAAAGAGACACAGCACCTAAAGGCAGATGTGTCCTTTATACAAAAAACACATTTGCTCCCAGATAGGGAACATCTTTGTCAAGGGGGCAAAGGTCGACATATATATTTTGCATCTAACCACAAAGAAAAAAAGAAAAAGGGAGTCCTCATCATACTGACCAACAAGTACCCTTGGCAAGTGCAGAACGTAATAAGGGACAGAGAGGGCCAATATTTAATACTGATAGTGCGACTGGGAACTGAGACACTTTCTTTATTAAACATATAGGCCCCTAATGAATGCCAAGGTGCCTTTTATAAGGAAGTATCTAAGGCGGTGAGTAAGAATATTGATGGCACTTTACTAGTAGGAGATTTTAACCTGACGTTACATCCAAAGCTAGATAACTCGTCAGGAGGAATGCGATATGCTCACTCAGATAGAGCCCAGTTGCACAAGTTCATGGGTACTTGGTACTTAATAGATATATGGCGCCTAAGACACCCACAGTCCCGGGGGTACACATATCACTCGGTGGTTCATGACTCACACTCACGCATAGATATGTGGCTGGGGCCTCCCAATATATTCTCCAAAGTAGAAGAAATATCAATACTCCCTAGAACATGGTCAGACCATGCACCAGTTAATTGGAGTTAGAGTGGGTGGTGAGAACCCCTGAGACTCCACCATGGCGCTTCAGCGATGAGCTGCTAGCAAACACCACGGTGATTACACGTCTGGAAGCAGAGATAAAGGAATACTTAGCTATTAATGATAATGGGGAGGTAACATCGCAGATATTGTGGGAGGGCCTAAAAGCAGTAATCAGGGGGAAAATAATAGCGATGCAGGCACACATAAAGAAGCAAGCGAGTTCTCATACACAAGCTTTACATGCGGAACTGCTGGGCTTGACCTTGCAAGCTCAACAGCAACCTCTATCAAAACATGACCAAAATCGAATACATGCTATTCAGCTGGCCCTGAGGGAACTACAATTAGCGGATGTAGCAGAACGACTACAGAAGGTCAGACAAGCACATTTCGAATTTGGTAATAGAACATCGAGACTGTTAGCATATAAGTTAAAAGAGCGCACTTTAAACTCCTATATACACACAATCTGCACAGACGAGGGGAAAACATGTACTAAACTTGAGGAAATTAAGGAAGTCTTCTATAAATTTTATCAGGGGCTATACCAGGCTGAAGAATTAGCAACACCGCAAGAGGCTCAGGACTATCTAAAACAGGCAGCACTCCCAAAGTTGACAGCCAGGGAGGTTGAGACACTATCCAACCCAATCACGTTGGAGGAGGTGCAGTGGGCCATCCAAGATCTACTGAATGGGAAAGCCCCGGGCCCTGATGGGTACACAAATAAATATTACAAAAAGTATAATAATCTGTTGGCCCCGGTACTGGTACGAGTATTTAATGAAATTGACTCTCAATCAGAGCTACCTTATTCATGGCGACTGGCAAATATAACACTTTTATTGAAACCTGGAAAAGATCCTCAAAAATGTGGGTCTTACCGCCTGATTTCTTTGCTAGGGTCAGATTATAAAATCTTCACTAAAATCCTAGCCCACCAATTACAACGGGTGATGCCGAAATTGGTCCATGCTGACCAAACGGGGTTCATAAGAGGGAGACAGACATTCGACAATATACGTAGAGCGATCCATCTAATCCAGGAAGCGGGGGACACAAAGCAGCCAACGCTACTATTATCCCTAGACGCCGAAAAGGCGTTTGATCGGGTCCGATGGACGTTCATGTTTTCAGTACTGGAACAGATGGGCATTTCGGGACGGTTCACCTCATGGCGTGCATTGCTGTATGTCAATCCCATTGCCTCACTGCGAATTAACGGCTCGATTTCCGAGCTAATACATCTAGGAAGGGGAACTCGCCAGGGGTGCGCGTTGTCTCCACTGTTGTTCGCACTCACGATGGAACCGCTGGCCCAACATATTAGACAACATACCGGCATACATGGTCTGACCCTGGGCGAAGAGACCCATAAGATAATGTTGTTTGCGGACGACATCCTGCTTACACTAACTCACTCTCAGGAATCACTATCAGGGGTAATGAAAAGCTTGCAAGAATAAAGGAGGCCATCGGGATTCCGGGTGAACATGGATAAGTCAGAGATAATGGGGGTGGGTTTGCCCGAGGAGCAGGAGCAATCGCTGCGCCAGAAATATCCTTTCCGCTGGGTTACTCGGTCACTGAGATATTTGGGGATCAATCTTACAGCTAAAATAGCAGATATATATGAGGCAAATTTTCCCCACAAAGTTCGAGAATTGTTCCAGGAATTAGAGAGGTGGGAAGGGCTGGAGTTATCATGGATGGGAAGGATATCAGCGGTAAAAATGATGGTCTTGCCAAAGATTCTATATCTATTTTTGGCATTGCCCTTGCTGATACCCAAACAATTCTTTTGTCACTTACATTGCAAAGTATTCACTTATATATGGCAACATAAACCACCTAGAGTGAAGGCAGCCATAATGTTTCAACCTAAAGACAAGGGGGGCATGGGGGTACCCAATTTCATCCAATACCATCAAGCCGCACAGTTACGTGTGCTGGCGGTGTGGGGTTCAAACATCGTAAAGCCCTGGATACAAATTGAGAAGCATTGGTTGGGTATGGAGCAATTAGATGCTATACTATGGGCCCCGCAGAGACAATTATTAACATGTATAAGACGGGCGCCCCCCACAGTACGTTTCCCCCTACAAACTTGGAGTACCCTGCGACAGAAGTTCCTACCAGGCAGGAAACACTTTAAGCGTATGAAGATACAGACAGCTATGGGCTGTCCTATAGGGGCAGCAGACAATGTGTTTCGAATATGGAAACAAAAGGGGTTGGTAGCTTTAAACCAAATATGGGCAGAAGGGAGTATGGTGCTATTTGCAGAATTACAAGAAGAATTTGATTTGCCAGGGTCCCATCTGTATTACCATAATAGAATCCGGGACTATGTAAATCGGCGAGCTAAAAGGGAACTAACCACAGAGGATACTGCCATAGAAATGGCTTTGGGAGGAGGATGTCAAACAGGGTGTATATCTCGATTATATACAGCGTTGGGATCATATTATAACCCACTAGTATATTACACCCAAAGGTGGGAAAAAGCTTTAAAGATAAACTATGCTACCTAAAAGTGGGATAAGGCACTGATGTATATGCTAAAAGTATCCATCTCTAGTTCTCTAGTAGAAAGTGGATATAAAATGTTGTACCAATGGTACCTGACTCCTCATAAAATAGCAAAAATGTATAGGAAAGAAAATGGTTGGTGTTGGAGGGGGTGCAGGGAAACGGGTGATATGGCTCATATGTGGTAGACATGCCCCAAGGCGCGGGTGTATTGGTTGGAGCTAATCCAGACGCAAGGAAAAATCATAGGGAAACAATATGACTTTAAGGCTGAGATGAGCCTATTGCATTTTCAACCGACAGACATTCCATCAATAACACATCGACTGGCCTCGGTGTGGCTGGTCGCAGGGAAGATTGCATTGGCCTCAGCATGGACACAGTCCATGATGCCGCCAGTGATAAAGGTGGTACATAAGATGGATTACCTCTACGAAATGTCTAAAATGACTGCTATAAAGGCAGGGCGGATTACACAATTCTATAAACAATGGGACAAATATACAGCATGGAGGCTGACAGCTGGCGTGGACTTGGATGCGCCCAGACTCATAATAGCTCCTTAATATGGTACTAGGACACAGACGCACCATATAGACATAACGGTCATTAGCAACATTATGTGTTAGGTAGGGGGGTGGGGGGTAGAGGATAGAGCATTCAGAAAAAATGGTTCAATCGTTGTTATTAGCATATGTTCTATGTATGTTAAAAATGGAATAAAAATACTTAAAAAAAAAAAAAAAAAAAAAAAAAGATTGCAAAAAGGAATTGCCATGCAACCCGATCAAAAGCTTTTTCTGCATCGAAGCTTATCAACAAAGATTCCTCTCCAGAACGTTCCACTGCTTCCAATGAAGCCAATATTGATTTAATGTTTTAGTTGCCATCCTGCCCTTCACAAAATCCACCTGCGAGGGAGAAATCAAGTCCGGAAGTACATGAAATAATCTATTTGCCAAAATTTTTGCATAGAGCTTCACGTCACTATTAAGGAGAGAAATAGGTCTGTAAGACCCCAGATACTCCAGGGACCTGCCAGGCTTCAGAAGTACAATCATTTGAGCAACTTTAAATGACTCCGGCATGGTCCCAGTCTCTCCCATTGAATTAAAAAGATTTAATAATGGGGTCTTCAACTGATCGCAAAGCAATTTATAGAATTCCACACTAAGGCCATCGGGGGCCTGGCGCCCTATGGAGCTTACTTTGTTGGAGTGCCAGCAATAAATCTCCCTCTGTAATGGGAGCATTAAGAAATTCTCTTTGCGAGGGTGTAATCTTGGGTAAGGATAGGTTATCTAAATACAAATTACTGTCTAGCATAATATCTGAAGGTTCTTGATACAATTGTTCATAATATTTCCCAAAACACGCCGCTATCTCAGTATCCGAGCGTACCCATTCCCCTCTGGAGACTCGCAACTGCAATATCCTCGGTTGCCCCTTTCTTTTTTTTATTAGTTGTGCCAACAAGGCCCCCGCCTCATTCCCGTGTTGGAACAGCTTATATCGATAATACAGTTGGGATTTTCTCGCTCTTTCATGGAGCAGCTCATTCAATTCTTTCTGAGAAGTCAGAAGGGCTTCCCTAGCCTCCACTGACCGCTTGACCCCATATTGGAGGCGTTGCTTTCGGACTATCTTCTCCAACCGGAGAATCTCCTTATCTCTCGCTTTCTGAATACGGGCTCTATAAGAGATTATCTCCCCCCGCATCACTGCTTTTGTCGTTTCCCAAAAAAGACCATATTGGTGGGCATGAGCTCTATTATGAAATGCAAAATCCTCCCATCTTTCCCGGAGAAAAATGCCAAAACCTGCATCCCAGTAGTGATTTATTTTTATTTATTTTTGTTACATTTGTACCCCGCGCTTTCCCACTCATGGCAGGCTCAATGCGGCTTACATGGGGCAATGGAGGGTTAAGTGACTTGCCCAGAGTCACAAGGAGCTGCCTGTGCCTGAAGTGGGAATCGAACTCAGTTCCTCAGTTCCCCAGGACCAAAGTCCACCACCCTAACCACTCCTCCACTATATATGATAAATAAGTGATATATGTTAACGAGGAAATTGAGTGAAACAGAGTAAAAATTCAGCAGGAAACAGATTGCAAAGTGGATATAGAGAGGTCAGAAAGAGAGATATAGAGAAGATTATAAAAATGAACAAAGGATGACAGACAATAGATACTAAAGTTGAAGAGAAGCGACAAAGCGACATGGGATTAAGGGTGAGGGAGAATAAGAGAAAGAAGAAAGGAAAAAAAAAAAGGAGAACACAAATGAAAGAAGTAAAAATATGAAAAATAGAACAAACACTATCTACACAATCTTTCTTTAGGAAAAGTTTGCATCACCTCATTACTAGCTTTAATCGTAGCTTCATCACATGCTTCAGGCAGTTCCTCACATCTGCCTGTTGTGGTCAGATTTCCTGTTTCCTCAGATCCCTGAGGCTCAGTATTGAATCCTTTTTGCTCAAATTGGATTAAAATGTCAGGCCTGACATTGTAGAAACCTATTATAAGAAAAAGACAGCAAAATATGGTTGTTGTTTTTTAAGTTACCACAGAATTATTCACAGGCACCTTCACTGGTACAGAATTAAAAAAAAAAAGAGGGGTACTGCTGTACTGATCATCATCAAAAATGTATTCTAGAAATACCCCGATATTTTCATGCTGTGGTGAGCAACTCCTTTCTCAACAGCTACAAACAGATGTGTTATACACACTAAAACTGCATAAATATAATGGAAATGTCTGTCATCACGAGTTTTGTTGGTGATTCGATTATTAGGCATATAGATAGCTGGGTGGCTGGTGGACGTGAGGATCGCCTGGTTACTTGCCTGCCTGGTGTGAAAGGTGATGAATCTTACGCTTCACCTAGATAGGATTTTAGATAGTGCTGGGGAGGAGCCGGCTGTCTTGGTACATGTGGCATAGGAAAATGTGGGAGAGAGGTTCTGGAAGCCAAATTTAGGCTGTTAGGTAGAACGCTCAAATCCAGGATCTCTAGGGTAGCATTTCTGAAGTGCTACCTGTTCCACACGCAGGGCCCAAGAGACAGGCAGAGCTCCGGAGTCTCAATGTGTGGATGAGACGATGGTGCAGGGAGGAGGGTTTTAGATTTGTTAGGAACTGGGCAACATTCTGGGGAAAGGGGAGCCTATTCCGAAAAGATGGACCCCCACCTTAACCAGGGTGAGACCAGGCTGCTGGCATCGGCATTTAAAAAGGAGATAGAGCAGCTTTTAAACTAGAAACTGGGGGAAGGCCGACAATCGCTCAAAAGTGCATGGCTCAGGATAAGGTATCTTTCAAAGACATCACCAAAACAAGGAAGATAGGGTATCCCGATAGTGAGGTTGCAAAAAAGACCATAGTAGATCAGGTGTCCTTAAATAAAAATAAAAATCAGAAAAAAGATTGCAAATTAATATTGTCAAGTACTGAGCATGATGTAAATAGGAACAACAAACATAATTTTAAAGGTCTATATGCGAATGCCAGAAGCCTAAGAAATAAGATGGGAGAGTTAGAATATATTGCACTAAATGAAAAATTAGATATAATAGGAATCTCTGAGACATGGTGGAAGGAGGATAAACAGTGGGACACTGTCATACCGGGGTACAAATTATATCGTAGTGATAGGATGGATCGAATTGGTGGAGGGGTAGCATTGTATGTTAAGGAGGGCCTTGAATCAAATAGATTGAAAATTCTGCAGGAAACAAAATACATCTTGGAATCCCTATGGATTGAAATTCCATATGTAAAGGGGAAAAGGATAGCGATAGGAGTGTACTACCGTCCGCCTGGCCAGGATGAACAGATGGATGTAGAAATGTTATCGGAACTTTTATTTATTTATTTTTATTTTATTTGTTACATTTGTATCCCACATTTTCCCACCTATTTGCAGGCTCAATGTGGCTTACATAGTACCTAAGGCGTTCGCCAAGACCGGTATTAACAAATACAATGTGATGTTGAAGTACAATAAGGTTCATGTGTTACAGGCACATTTGGGAATTATAGAGGAGGAGTTATGATATGATCAATTACAAACTTTGGTTTGCTTGTGTAGCAGGGTTCAGGCATTTAAGTTGGGTCCGTAGGGTATGCCTTATTGAATAGGTTAGTTTTTAGTGATTTCCGGAAGTTTAGGTGGTCGTATGTAGTTTTCACGGCTTTTGGTAGTGCGTTCCATAGTTGTGTGCTTATGTAGGAAAAGCTGGTTGCATAGGTTGATTTGTATTTGAGTTCTTTGCAGTTGGGGTAGTGGAGGTTTAAGTATGTTCTTGTTGATCTGATTGTGTTTCTGGTTGGTAAGTCTATGAGATCTGTCATGTATCCCGGGGCGTCAACGTAGATAATTTTATGAACCATGGTGCAGATTTTGAAGGCAATACATTCAGTGATTGGGAGCCAGTGCAGTTTTTCTCAGAGGGGTTTGGCACTTTTGAAGCGTGTTTTTCCGAATATAAGCCTGGCTGCTGTGTTTTGGGCGGTCTGTAGTTTCTTTATGAGTTGTTTTTTACATCCTGCATAGATACCGTTGCAGTAATCTGCATGGCTTAGTACCATTGATTGTATCAGGTTGCGAAATGTTTCTCTCTGGAAGAATGGTTTCACGCGTTTGAGCTTCCACATTGAGTGGAACATTTTCTTTGTGGTAGATTTCACTTGGCTCTCGAGTGTGAGGTTTCGGTAGATTGTAACGCCGAGGATTTTCAGGTTGTCTGAGATAGGGAGGATGTAATCTGGGGTGTTTATATTTGTGGGTTTGTTCACATTGTATTGGGATGAGAGGATGAGACAGTGTGTTTTTTCCATGTTGAGTTTTAATTGGAATGCGTTTGCCCATGAGTTCATGATGTTCAGGCTTAGATTAATTTCATTGGTAATTTCTGTCGGGTCGAGTTTGTAAGGAATGTATATTAAGGCATTGTTTGCATAGATGAAAGGGTTAAGGCCTTGGCTGGATAAAGACTTGGCTAGTGGGGTCATCATTAAGTTGAAGAGGATCGGTGATAATGGTGATCCTTGAGGTACTCAGCAATCTGCTTTCCAAGGTGATGATATGTTTGTGTTTGATTTCACTTGGTATGTTCTAGTGGTTAGGAAACCCTTGATCCAACTAAGTATTTTTCCATAAATCCCAAAGTAATCCAGGACTCTTAACAATATGTTGTGCTTTACCATGTCGAATGCACTAGACATGTGGAATTGGAGGAGAAATATGCTTTTTCCAGCTGCTATTTCCTGCTTGAATTTGGCTAGGATGGTGATTAATACTGTTTCAGTGCTGTGGAGGGGGCGAAATCCTGATTGTGAATCATGTAGTATTGAGAATTTGTTTATGTAATCAGTGAGTTGTTTAGTTACCAAGCTTTCCATCAGTTTGACTACCACTGGGATAGATGCTACTGGGCGGTAGTTAGTGATTTCATTTGCTTCTTTCTTGGTGTCTTTTGGTATTGGGGTGAGTAGGATATTGCCATTTTCCTTCGGGAATAGACCTAGTTGGAGCATGTGGTTTACATGGGATGTGAGGTCGGATATGAAGCGGTCGGGGGCGGATTTTAGTAGGTAGCTAGGGCAGGCGTCCAGTTTGCAGTGGGTGTTGGAGAACCTGTTGATTGCCTGGGTGATTGTTTTGACAGTGAGGAGGGTGAAGTTTGACCATGTTCAGTCCGCTGGGTATTCTCCAAGGGTTGGGTCCAGACCATTGATGAAGTTGTCAATATCGATATCAGTGGTGTCCTAAGGTAGTGTGTTGCGTAGGTTTATGATTTTGTCATTGAAGTATTTGGCAAGTTTGTCAGCTGATGGGATGTCTGTGTGGTTTGTGGTGACCGGTGTGGTGTCTAGTAGTTTGTGCATGAGTTGTATAGTTTTTTTTGTGTCTTTGTAATCTGGCCCTATTTTAGTTTTATAGTATGATCTTTTGGTCTGTCTTATTACGCATTTATATTTTCTTTGTATTAGTTTCCATTCGTTAAGTGAGTGTTCAACTTTTATTTTTTTTCCATGCTCATTTGAGTTTCCTTGATTGGGCGTTTAGTTTTTTCAGTTCATCGTTGAACCATGGGAGCGAGTTTTGTCTTCATAAGGTTCTTGTTTGTACGGGTGCTATTTCGTCAAGTATGCTTCTGCATCTTTTGTCCCATTCTGAGAGGTAATATATGGAGTCCATTTGTGCTGTCCATTCGTTATCATATATCTGTTGCCAGAATATTTTCGGGTCAATTTGGCCTCTAGTGCTGTAGGTTGTGTGTTCTTGTATACGGTGTGAGCTCTTCTTCTGCCATTTTAGGGATAAGTTTAATTTAAAGTGGTCAGTCCATGGTGTTTCTGACCATGTAATATCTGTTGTTTATTATTAGGTTCTGGTCTGTGGATAGTTTGTGTGAGATGAGGTCAAGTGTGTGTCCTTTGACGTGGGTTGGTTGCATATGTGGCCATTTGAGATCCCATAAGTGGAGGAATTCCTTGCATTCTCATGCGTTGGCAGAGATTGGGTCTTCTAGGTGGAGGTTAATGTCTCCTAGTATTAATATATTGGAGTTGGCTACACAGGTGTTAGAGATAAAATCCATGAAGTTTGATTGGCTTTCATTCCAATTATCTGGTGGTCTATAAAACAAGACAAAATTTAGATGAATCGGACAGGGTTTTGTTGTGGATTCTGATTGAGGCAATTTCAAGTTCGGTTAGTATGGACTCAGCCGTGGTTTCAGTCGCAAAGTAGGATCGATAGATTAGTGCTATGCCTCCGTCTCTTTTTTCTTTCCTGGTCCAATGAGATCTAGGACTATAGGGTCCTTTTGATCATGGGTCCAGGTTTTGTTGATGAAGAGTAGATCAAGGTTGTCCGATAGGATCAAGTGTTATGGTTGCTGTTTTATTTACTATGGATCTAGCGTTGATGTAACCCACTTGAATTTTTTGGTATGGGTCCTCTATGTTTGGTGGTGTGTGGATTTTTCTTAGTTATCGTTTCATTGTTGGTGTTTGTTTGTTGTGCCCTTTCTTTCCTTCTGTTGATGCTGTCCGCTTGTTGGTGTATGTTCTTTGGTGTGGTTGTTTCCGGTATGATGAGCTGTGATGTATCTGAGCAATCTTTGGTGATTATGAAGTATGGGTATGAAATTGTTTTCTATGAGTGGGGTGGTTAGTGTTGGGTGGATCAGAGCTAAGGAGTAAATTGTTAGAAGTAATTTGACGGTATTCATTTTGGTATCAGTGCAATTTGGCTCAAAAGGGCACCCCTGGGTCCCTTTTTTCTGAAAAATATATTTTTCAGCACATGCAGATGATTTATTCACAGTCAGTGTTTAGGAGTGTCCCCAGGGTATTGAGGCTCCGTAGTTCTAGGAGCTGTATCAATCAAATTAGGGAACCTAACAAGCTGGGCAACACAATAATAATGGGTGACTTCAATTACCCCAACATTGACTGGGCAAATGTAACATCAGGGCATGCTAGGGAGGTAGAATTCCTTGACGAAATCAAGGACTGCTTTATGGAGCAGCTGGTACAGGAGCCGACAAGAGGAGGAAAATTTCTAGACCTAGTCCTTAGTGGAGCGAATGATCTGGTGCGGGAGGTAATGGTGATGGGGCCACTTGATAACAGAGATCATAATATGATCAGGTTTGATATTAGCTTTGGAGTAAGTATAAACAGGAAATCCAAAATGTTTGCGTTTAACTTTCAAAAAGGAGACTATGATAAAATGAGAAAAATGGTGAAAAAAAAACTTAGAGGAGCAGCTGCGAGGGTCAAAAATTTACAGCAGACGTGGATGTTGTTCAAAAATAAATACCATCCTGGAAGCCCAGGTCAAATATATTCCACGTTTTAAAAATGGAGGACGGAAGACCAAATGACAGCCAGCATGGTTAAAAAGTGAGGTAAAGGAAGCTATTAGAGCTAAAAGAAAATCCTTCAGAAAATGGAAGAAGGAGCCGACTGAAAATAATAAGAAACAGCATAAGGAATGTCAAGTCAAATGCAAAGCGCTGATAAGGAAGGCAAAGAGGGACTTTGAAAAAAAGATTGTGCTGGAGGCAAAACATACTAAAAGTTTTTTAAGAAGCCGGCAAAAGAATCAGTTGGACCTCTAGATGGGTAAGAGGGGCAAACAGGGAAGACAAAGCCATAGTGGAGAGATTAAACAAATTCTTTGCTTCGGTCTTTACCAAGGAAGATTTGGGAGAGTTACCAGTGCCAGAAATGCCATTCAAAGCTGACGAGTCGGAGAAACTGAATGAAATCTCTATAAACCTGGAGGATGTAATGGGGCAATTTGACAAACTGAAGAGTAGCAAATCTCCTGGACCGGATGGTATTCATCCCAGAGTACTGACAGAATTGAAAAATGAACTGGAAGAACTATTGTTAGTAATATGTAATTTATCTTTAAAATTGAGTGTGGTACCAGAAGATTGGAGGGTAGCCCATGTAACGCTGATATTTAAAAAAAGTTCCAGAGGAGATCTGGGAAATTATAGATCGGTGAGCCTAACGTCGGTGCCAGGCAAAATGTTAGAGACTATTATAAAGGACAAAATACATTTCCTTTAAAGATGTTACTTAAACATTGATGTATCTCTCAAAGAGTGTTATATTTGATAAAATGTGAAATTAATAAAGAAAATTAAATATAAAACAAAAAGAAAAAAAAAGGACAAAATACAGAGAATATTCAAAAGCATGGATTAATAAGACAAAGCCAACATGGATTTAGTGAAGGGAAATCTTGCCTCACCAATCTATTACATTTCTTTGAAGGGGTGAACAAACATGTGGTTTAAAGACGAGCCGGTTGATATTGTGTATCTGGATTTTCAAAAGGTGTTTGACAAAGTGAGGCTCATTTTCAAAGCACTTAGCCTCCCAAAGCTCCATAGAAACCTATGGAACTTAGCCTCCCAAAGTGCTTTGAAAATATGCCTCAGTACCTCATGAAAGACTCCAGAGGAAAATGGACAGTCATGGGATACGAGGAAGTGTCCTATTGTGGATTAAAAACTGGTTAAACGATAGAAAACAGAGAGTAGGGTTAAATGGTCAGTATTCTCAATGGAGAAGGGTAGATAGTGGGGTTCCCCAGGGGTCTGTGCTGGGACCGCTGCTTTTTAACATATTCATAAATTATCTACAGATGGGAGTAACTAGTGAGGTAATTAAATTTGCTGATGACAAAA
This sequence comes from Microcaecilia unicolor, assembly GCF_901765095.1. Classification (NCBI taxonomy): domain Eukaryota; kingdom Metazoa; phylum Chordata; class Amphibia; order Gymnophiona; family Siphonopidae; genus Microcaecilia; species Microcaecilia unicolor. The sequence continues at coordinate 337,480,698 of NC_044033.1, forward strand.
AGTTATTCAAAGTCGTAAAATCGCAGGAGGATTGTGAAAAATTACAAGAAGACCTTAGGAGACTGGGCGTCTCAATGGCAGATGATGTTTAATGTGAGCAAGTGCAAAGTGTTGCATGTGGGAAAGACCGAATTATAGCAATGCAAGGTTCCACGTTAGGAGTCACCGACCAAGAAAGGGATCTCGGAGTCATTGTTGATGATACGTTGAAATCCTCTGCTCACTGTTCTGCGGCGGCTAAAAACGCAAATAGAATGCTAGGTATTATTAGGAAAGGAATGGAAAACAAAAGTGAGGACGTTATAATGCCTTTGTATCGCTCCATGGTGCGACTCCATTCTCTTCTGTTCTACAATTAACCCTTTCGACAATAAATGTTAACTCCCTAATCTCTAATTGGTCTGTCTTGAATAGACTGTAAGCTCTGATAAGCAGGGACTGTCTCTTCATGTTCAAGTGTACAGTGCTATGTACGTCTAGCAACCCTATAGAAATGATACGTAGTAGTACTAGTAGTAATAGCAATGCTGCTCAATTACACACCCCGGCAGTATCTGCTTTACAGAGAGGATAATGACTTCTTATCCCACCAGCTCTGAATTCCTAAATAATCCCGGCTGATTTTATTAAAATGTGCAGGAGGAATTTTATACTTACTTGTTACAGGAGGGTGAGTCTGTTCAGACGTCTCTGATTTAGGAGGATCCATCAAGGGGAGATCTTCTTCTTGTTTAACACCGAGTGAGATCACAGATGTTACAAATGGAAGGTCTGTTAAGAGAAAACACATTAGAAGGAGTCATCAAAGATACAATACTACTAAATTAGGAAATGGACTTTAAATCTCTAAATGCCTGGAGACTTTGATCTGAAAATTCAGAGACCTTCAAACCCAAAACATTTACTTACTCTTCATGAGGTCATATGGGTTTTCTTTTTCCTCCCACTCAAAATGTTGAGTGAAATATTTTTCGTCTTCGTTCTTAATCTTGAATATGACATCAGAATTAACAATTGAATAACCTGTAAGCAAGCAGGAAAATAGCATTTAAATATATATGTATAAGCCCTGGGGAGGTTCCATTTGTTTCCTGTTGTGAACAAGCAGTGCATGAAAGTGTGTGTGTGTACATACAGGACTAAGTTCTGTATATGGAGCCAAAAAAATGATGCTGATAAAAATTGGAGCTAAACACTAGTCTATAAACAGTTCTCAGAGTTAGGCGCCGTTGATAGAATAGTGTTTTGCGCCAGGATCTGCGACCAATTTTGGGTGTAAGGATTTACGCCCACTGAAACCTGGTTTATATTCTTACACAGAAGTTGTTAGTTCTCAGGAAGAAGGGTCAAAATTTTGTAGTACAGAAAAGGGAGACAGACTGCAGCTGGTCTTGTATGAAGCCTCCAGTTTAAGGTAAACATTTTATCTTTTGCAACAGAAGCCAGGTCTCAATTTCAGGTGCCCACGGGACCTGGTACCTGGGATTTTTCCGATAAAATAACAGCACCCATTCCATTAATGTGCCTGTGTGGTAGATGATAAAAAAGACTTATTTACTTTGTGAGATGAGGATGCCATGAACCTCCTTGATGACCTTCTTGTAGAGCTCCTTCTGCCATTCTCCCAGAATCTCCCAGTCCACTTTCAAGAAATAAGCAGCGACATGCTTGAAGAAGACCTGGAACAACAGACAAGACACCGTCAGTCACAGTTTAATTAAAATGTTTACCTTGCTGGGTAGACTGGATGGACCGTGCAGGTCTTTATCCGCCGTCATCTACTATCCTGCTTATTTTCGAAAGAGAAGGGCGCCCATCTTCCGACACAAATCGGGAGATGGGCGCCCTTCTCATAAGGGCGGCCAAATCGGTATAATCGAAAGCCGATTTTGGCCAGCCTCAACTGCTTTCCGTCGCAGGGATGGCCAAAGTTCAAGGGGGTGTGTCGGCAGTGTACTGAAGGTGGGACGGGGGTGTGGTTAAAAGATGGCTGTCCTCGGCCGATAATGGAAAAAAGAAGGGTGGCCCTGACGAGCATTTGGACGACTTTACTTGGTCCATTTTTGTTCACGACCAAGCCTCGAAAAGGTGCCCAAACTGACCAGATGACAACCGGAGGGAATCGGGGATCACCTCCCCTTACTCCCCCAGTGGTCACCAACCCTCAACCACCCAAAAAAAAAAAATTTTTTAACATTTTTTGCCAGCCTCAAATGTCATACCCAGCTCCATCACAGCACTATGCAGGTCCCTGGAGCAGTTTTTAGTGGGTACTGTGTGCACTTCAGGCAGGCGGACCCAGGCCCATCCCCACCCTACCTGTTACACTTGTGGTGGTAAGTAGGAGCCCTCCAAAACCCACCAGAAACCCACTGTACCCACATGTAGGTGCCCCCCTTTACCCTTTAAGTGCTATGGTACTGTTGTACAGTTGTGGGTAGTGGGTTTTGGGGGGCTCAGCACCCAAGGTAAGGGAGCTATGCACCTGGGAGCAATTTGTGAAGTCCACTGAAGTGCCCCCCCTAGGGTGCTCAGTTGGTGTCCTGGCATGTCAGGGGGGATCAGTGCACTAGTAATGCTGGCTCCTCCCACGACCAAATGGCTTGGATTTGGTCATTTTTGAGATGGCCGGCTTCAGTTTCCATTATCGGCGAAAACCAAGGCCGGCCATTTCTAAGTCCGGCGAGCTCAACATGTAGGTCGACTATCTCTAAGGTTGACCTAAATGTTGAGATTTGGCCGGCCCCGACCATATTATTGAAAAGAAAGATGGATGCCCCTCTTGTTCGATAATACAGTTGACTCTGCCCCTTCCCAGGGCCATCCCCGGAGATGGCCGCCCTTATAGATGGGCGCCCCCGTTCGAGTATGCCCCTCCACGTTACTCCAGAACTTCGGATCTTTAAACGCGAAGGATGAAAACTGGAAAGGAGATGGCGCAAATCTCACCTGGATGAAGACAGGCTAAACTACAGGAAGCACATAGCAAAGTACCGCCAAGCCTTAACAGCAACCAAAAAACAGTATTTCTGTATTTCTCTCAATGCATTGCACAGGCTGCCAATTCAACCAAGCAGCTGTTCAGTATAGTAAACAGCCTACTGCAGCCCCCAAAACAAAACCAGCCTGCCCAGTCTAAATTGAACTGCAATGATTTTGCTGCATACTTTGACAACAAACAAAAGTTTCCACCAGGATTTACAGGCAATCCCACCCAGTGCCCAACCAGTCAACCAGGGGTGCACAAACTCGCCCCCTCCTAACAGAGACAGATGGAACACTTTTAACCTAATGACAGAGGAGAGCCTTGACAAAATCCTAAGAGACCGACCAACTACCTGCTCCCTCGATCCCTGCCCATCAAAGATAGTGCAGCAGGCAAGTGTGGGCCTTATAGAAGGCGCCACAAAAATTGTGAACATCTCTCTTTCTAAAGGGCAACTACCAACAGCATTAAAAAGAGCAGTGGTTCGCCCTCTGCTGAAGAAAAACAACCTTGACCAGGACAAACTTGAAAGTTACAGGCCAGTATCCAACATCCCATTTCTAGGGAAACTCATAGAACAAACAGCCTGTGTTCAACTTAATGAATGGCTAGGAAAGAGTAACTGGTTAGATCCATGTCAATCTGGGCTCCGACCTGGTTATGGAACAGAAACAGTCCTCGTATCCCTGCTAGATGATCTTCACAGAAACCGAGACAAGGGATTCGCCTCGATGCTAGTACTGCTAGATTTCTCAGCAGCTTTTGACACTGTGGATCATGATATCTTGCTAGCACGACTGACAAAAACAGGTATCAATAGAACAGTGCTTGCCTGGTTCAGATCCTATCTATCCGACAGGCAACAATCCATAATGTTTGGCAGCAACTCATCACCACCATGGACTCTGACCTGCGGGGTACCACAAGGATCGATACTGTCATCTATTCTGTTCAATATCTACTTCAAGCCACTAGCTGAGCTGATTCGGTCAATGGACACTCAGTTCTACATCTATACGGATGATGTGCAGCTACTCATACCCATTGAACCTGACTTACCTACAGCCTTGAATAAACCGATCACTTGTCTAACATCAAGTCAAGAATGGGCTAAACACAACAAACTTTGCCTGAACCCAAGTAAAACTGAGCTTCTCTGGGTCCCTAACACAATTGGATACATACCGGACATCAAAATCCCTTTTGGGAAGTATGAACTCCCCCTCAAATCACAAGTCAGGAACCTTGGAATACAGTTAGATTCAACACTTACTCTGATTCCCCAAATCCAAGCAACCTTCAAGAGCTCCTTCTACTATTTGCGACAGATACGCTGCCTCTCTCCTTACATCGAGAAGGCAAATCTTATCCCAGTTGTACATTGCATGGTAACATCAAGACTGGATTACTAAAATGCACTATACAATGGTCTGACTACAAAGGGCCTACACCAGCTCCAGTTGATTCAGAATGCAGCAGCAAGACTAATAGAAGGCTGCAAGTGACGTGACCACATCATACCATTTTTGCAAAAACTTCATTGGCTAACAGTACAATACAGAACCAAATTTAAAACTCTATGCCTGATCTTCAAGGCCCTGAAAGGAAATGGCCCCGAGTATCTGACAAATAGGATGATCCTCCAAACACCACCAAGGACACTAAGGTCCTCCCAAGGACTTTCACTAACTACACCCTCTCCAAAAGACATTACATGATGTGATACCTGCAAGCGAGCCTTCTCCGGAGTAGCCCCCACACTCTGCAATGCATTGCCTGAAAGGCTCCGCTTAACACAAGACTACCTCTACTTCAAGAAGCAGGTGAAAGCTTGGCTCTTCAACCAAGCCTTTAATGGAAGAAGTAACTAACTTGTTAGTCTCATTCACAAACACAAGGTTTGACTCAGGCTGCACATACTGCAACGGGACATGTTTATCCACTCCTACCCTAGCTGAGATAATATTTAACCATCTCTCTGACCTCACATGCAACTTTCTTCAAATCAGTCATCTTACTTTCTAATTCTTCCTACTTTCTTACTCATCTGTTACTCATCTATATGTTACAACTTTGCCTTACCCTTCACTACCAATTATAATGTTCTAGTATATATTGTGTTGTCATTGCAAGTAGTATACCATGCCATACCATGCCATACTTTGTATTGTTTGAATATCGAGCAGGGACTGTCTCTCCATGTTCTAGTGTAAAGCGCTGCGTACGTCCGGTAGCGCTATAGAAATGAAAAGTAGTAGTAGTATTTTTACTGCTCTAATTGCCTATTGCTGATGTTTGATTTATTCTTACTGTACACCGCCTTGAGTGAATTCCTTCAAAAAGGCGGTAAATAAATCCTAATAAATAAATAACAAACTTTGTTATATTACCTCAGTCAGTAAGATCAGAGCTCCAGTACATTATAGTACGAAGTATTTAGTAAAAGTTCTGTCCCCTTAAAGCTCCAATAATTTGAACAGACTTCCTGGTCCTTACACTGGAAATCTCTCATGTTGACTGATTTAGCAGTTGGAAGGAGGAGGCAGCAACAACTGAAGAGGTGGAAGATAAAGAGGCTGTGGGTTAGTGTAGCTACGGTTGGAGAAAGAATAGGAGACGGCATGACGTCACAAAGCTGAAGCCGGTTTAGCCCAACAGCCGCCATATTGGTACACAGAAAACAAAGCAAACAATCAGCTGTTGTATCCACGCTGTCATTGTAAATTGTTATTTTATCTCAGTTATATTTAGAAACATGATGGTGTGTGCAGCATATGTACACAGAGGAACTGTCACAATGGAATAAGCTTTCATCAGTTAGAGTAGAAAGTTGTCCTAAACAGCTTACCGACTAGTTAAACAAATTCTCAATACTACATGAATCTCAATCAAGTTTTTGATCCAAACACAGCACCGAAACAGTACTAATCACTCTCCTAACCAAATTCAAACAAGCAATTGCAACTGGCAACAGTGTACTTCTCCTACAATTCGACATGTCCAGCACATTCGACATGGTTAATTATAAAATACTATTAAACATCCTAGAATACTTCAGGATTGGAGGAAGCGTACTTAGCTGGATCAAAGGCTTCCTAACCGCAAGAACATTCCAAGTGATAACAAATTCGAATACATCATCACCATGGAAACCAGAACACGGAGTACCCCAAGGATCACCGCTTTCACAGACCCTTTTCAACCTAATGATGACACCTCTAGCCAAATCTCTATCCAACCAAGGCCTTAATCCTTACATCTAAGCAGACAATGTCACGATCTACATCCCGTTCAAACATGATCTAACAGAAATCACAAATGAAATTAAACACAGCCTCCAAATTATGAATTCATGGGCGAATGCATTTCAATTTAAACTTAATGCAGTAAAAAAATACTATCCAGCTTATTTTCGAAAGAGAAAAACGCCTATATTTCGACCCAAATCGGGAGATGGGCGTGTTTCTCGCAAAGGCGCCCAAATCGGTATAATCGAAAGCCGATTTTGGGCGTTTCCAACTGCACTCCATCGCGGAAACAAATAAAGTTGAGGGAGGCGTGGTGGAGGCGGAACTGGGGCGTGGTTATCAGTCTAGGAGAGATGGGCGTCTTTAGCGGATAATTGAAAAAAAAAAGGCGTTTTTACCGTGATTTTGGGTCACTTTTTTTGGACCCTGATTTTCCATGAACAAGTCCCAAAAAAGTGCCCCAACTGCCCAGATGACCACTGGAGGGAATCGGGGATGACTTCCCCAGACTCCCCCAGTGGTCACTAACCCCCTCCCACCAAAAAAAAACCCACTTTAAAAACTTTTTTTCTAGCCTCTATGCCAGCCTCAAATGCCGTACCCACCCATGACAGCAGAATGTGGTCGATCCTGTGACAGCCTTTCCCTGGGTCAGATGTGGCGCTCAGGTGCACTACAGGGTCACATCAGCATTGCATTGTGGTGGGTGAAGGGTATTGGGCTCCATGATTTCATTAGCTTGTGTTACAGTCTCACGATGTTGGTAGTTGGTAGGCTCTTCTCCCATGGTGCTTTTCCCCCTGCCTACTGGGTCAGAGGGTGTCCAGTTTTGTTTCCGGTAGTCCATGAGGTAGTGGCCATTTTAGTAAGCCAGTTTTAGATCCCTTCCATGTGTTAGCCCCGTTAGAGAACTTCACTTCTCTTCCATCCATATGAAGAATCTTCCTCTCTGCCTTCCATTCATGTGCAGCTTCTGGTCCCTACCCTGTTCCCCCCTAGGGGTCCAACATGCCTTCCTACCTCCCACTGTCCCTCTTCTCAAAGGCCTACAGATTTGCAGCATTGGCAGGTAGGGTCGGCAGTCTTGCTCTCTCCAGCTGGCCTGAAGCTTTCCCTTTACTGCCTCCTTCTCACATGGAAACAGAGGGAAGGACCCTGGGGCTGGCTGTAAACAGCTTTAAACTTTTGTTTACTTTAGCAGAATATTGTTTTAATAAACATAAACTAGGGACGGTGTAAAAGTCAGATCTGTGGGATCCCCGGGATCTTCCGGATCCAAGTACGACCTTAAGACTGGAGCGTGTCTTTTTGACGTCCGCTGCTGCTTACAGTATGCAGCAATCACCAGCCACAACCCAGCGCTGTGATTCTGTATTCCCCTCTTTCCGTGTCAAATCTTCAAGGGGGTGTAATAGACTGGAGTTGAAGTGAGCCTATCTAGTCCACTGTAAGTAAGGAAGACATTTGATTAATCTCTGTTTCCACTCCCCGCGCACCCGTCATTGCCGTTCACTCAAAACCCGCAAGGCAGCAAGCAAACCTGTGAGCTGCTGCATCCACGTTGTCGTTCTTTATTGTCGGTCCATCTGTAACAAGTACTGTATAACACTGTTTTTGTTGGATAGGCAGTGCCTTACAAGGTGGAGGAGAAAAGACAAAATTGGATATCACTAAAACAACTTCAAAAATTATTGTAGCTAGTAGAAACAGCAATTATAAATTCTGTAGTTTGTGCTCATTTTTCTTCAGTGTGCTTCTATACAATTCAGATGGCCAGATTTTAGTGAGAATATTCTGTTTCCTGATGGGTTCATCTTAACTGGTTGTAATCTGCCTTGGAAAGCCTGGCGTTTATAAAGACGATGGAATATATTGAAATTAAATGGAAGTAGAATTAAACTCTCCTTTCATTGAGGCACATGAAATCACATTTTCATCTGTTTTGTAGAAGTTTGCCTTTTAGATACACAAATTTTGTTTTGGAACATGTTTCAGGGGCAAGTGGTTTTATAACTCCAAATAAAAATAAATATTTTGTTTCTTTCAGATCTCTTTTGTTTAAACATAACTAAATGGGCTATAACCCCTAAGGCAGTCCAGTGGTTTTCTTATATTTTGTTCTTGTGATGTCTTATACTGTGCAAAAACTGAAAACTCTTATCTCCTTGAGGTTAAATGAGGGGACATGGGAAGAGCTTATCTGGTCCACAGGAGACAGTATGACTATAAAGCTGAAGTCGATCCCCCTAAAGCAGCCATCTCCGTTTGTCAAAAACAATAGCAAAGTAGCTTTGCATTCTCTCTTGTAAGGGGATGGGGAGAAGATCTAAGAGGAGTTGTGGGGGCTGGGCTGGTGGAATTTTCAAGGGTATGTGAAAGGGGGGGGAGGGTTATTTTCAAAATATATTTGTCAGCACTGCAGAAGCTGCTTTGTTATTTCCAGAGCTGTATTGTGGTTTTCAATATTAGGGGTTATTAGCCCATTTAGTTATGTTTAAACAAAAGAGATCTGCATGAAACAAAATATTTATTTTTATTTGGAGTTATAAAACTACTTGCCACTGAAACATGTTCCAAAATAGAATAATCCATTTGTAAATCTAAAAGTCAAATTTCTACAAAACAGATGAAAATGTGATTCCATGTGCCCCAGTGAAAGGAGAGTTCAATTCTACTTCCATTTAATTTCAATATATTTCATCGTCTTTATAAACACCAGGCTTCCCAGGCAGATTACAACAGTTAAGATGAACCCATTAGGAAACAAGATATCCTCACTGAAATCTGGTCATCTATATTGCACAGAACAGTGAAAACAAATGACTACAACTAACATTTACAATAGATTTTGAAGCTTCTTTTAAATGATATTCATAGTAACATATAGTAAATGACGGCAGATAAAGACCTGAACGGTCCATCCAGTCTGCCCAACAAGATAACTCATTATACATGGTATGTAATATTTTATATGTATATCCGAGTTTGATTTGTCCCTGCCTTTCTCAGGACACAGACCACAGAAGTCCGCCCTGCACCGGTTTTTATTCTCCAAATGCCGGTGTTGCCACCAATGTCCGCTAAGATTCCATAGATCCATTCCTTCTAAACAGGATTCCTTTGTGTTTATCCCACACGTTTGAATTCCATTACCGTTTTCATCTCCACCACCTCCCGCGGGAGGGCATTCCACGCATCCACCACCCTCCGTGAAAACATACTTCCTGACATTACTCCTTAGTCTGCCCCCCTTCAACCTCAATTCATGTCCTCTAGTTCTACCACTTTCCCATCTCCGGAAAAGGTTCAAATGTGGATTAATACCTTTCAAATATTTGAACGTCTGTATCATGTCACCCCAATTACGTCTTTTATCTTCCACCTTGTAAGACCTGCCAATCCAACTGAAACAGCTTTAGGCTGATGATACATTGAAACCTTCTGCTCAGTGTGCTACTGCGGCTAAGAAAGCAAATAGAATATTAGGTATTATTAGGAAAGGAACGGAAAACAAAAATGAGGATGTTATAATGCCTTTGTATCGCTCCATGGTGCGACCGCACCTCGAATATTGAATTCAATTCTGGTCGCCGCATCTCAAAAAAGATATAGTGGAATTAGAAAAGGTGCAGAGAAGGGAGACAAAAATGATAAAGGGGATGGGACGACTTCCCTATGAGGAAAGGCTAAAGCGGCTAGGGCTCTTCAGCTTGGAGAAAAGGCGGCTGAGGGGAGGTATGCTAGAGGTCTATAAAATAATGAGTGGAGTTGGAACGGGTAGATGTGAAGCGTCTGTTCACGCTTTCCAAAAATACTAGGGGATATGCGATGAAGCTACAATGTAGTAAATTTAAAACAAATTGGAAAACATTTTTCTTCACTCAACGTGTAATTAAACTCTGGAATTCGTTGCCAGAGAACGTGGTAAATGTGGTTAGCTTAGCGGAGTTTAAAAAGGTTTGGACGGCTTCAAGTCCATAGACCGTTATTAAATGGACTTGGGGAAAATCCACTATTTCTGGGATAAGCAGTATAAAATGTTTTGTACATTTTTGGGATCTTGCCGGGTATTTGTGACCTGGATTGGCCACTGTTGGAAACTGGATGCTGGGCTCGATGGACCTTTGGTCCTTCCCCGTATGGCAATACTTATGTATTTAGGCTTGTTACAGATGGATCAACAATAAAGAACTACAACGCAGATGCAGCAACTAATAGGTTTGCTTGCTTTGTTTTGATTGAATGGCAATGACGCCTGCAAGGGGGAGTGGAAATAGAGATTAACCAAATAGGTTTCCTTGCTTACAGTGGACTAAATAGGCTCATACAGTGGACTAGATAGGCTCACTTCCACTCCTGTCTATTAAACTTCCTTGCAGCAGCTCATAGGTTTGCTTGCTGAGATTTGAGCGTATGTCAATGACGCCACACGGGGTAGTGGAAACAGAGATTAACCAAATTGGCTCCTTGCTTACAGTGGACTAGATAGGCTCACTTCCAGTCTATTGAACCTCTTTGTTTAACTTTCTAAAAGATTTGTACAGCGCTGGGTTATGGCTGGTGATCACTGCATACTGTAAGCAGTAGAAGCCGTGAAAACAAAGGTTGCCAGATGGGAAAACTTTTCCCAACCCAAAATCAGCCTAAAACCCTCCCAAAAAACGCCCAAAATCAAACCCCGCTTCCCGCGCCACAAACCCCGCCTCCCGCGTCACCCCTGACGTCGTTAACCCCCGTCCCTGATGTCGACACGCCCCTGAAAAGCTTCTATTGGACCAAATTGGACCAATAGAAGCCCAGGGAAAGCTTCTATTGGACCAAATTGGACCAATAGAAGCCCCGGAAAAAAAAGCACACAGTGGCCACAGAGAAGAGCCCAAACCCGCACCCCCGCAGCCGCCAAAATTTTGCCGCAACTGCTGGAAGAGAAGCCGTCCAGTGTTGCGGGAAGACCGCAACCCTGGCAACTCCGAGAAGCACTCCTTCCTTCCGTCATTAAACCTTATTTTAAGCTTGAGAACGCCCGATCCGCTAAATTACGCCCCCTGTGACGTAATGTTACAGACGCACGGAGGATCGCAACTTAAGGTGGACAAGATTAGTAAGGAAATAGGAGGATCCCGGGAGAATAATCCTCAGCGTTAACTACATCAGCTATCTTCTTTTAAAAACATTTGTTTTGGAGGATATATGTAAAATGTCCACATGTAAATGACTGGGCAAAGAAAAAAAATTAACTTTTAAAGGTTTTTATACCTTTTGCCCATAAACTAGACCTACTGCTGCACTCAACACGGACAAATAAGGAGAGAAGAGAAAGCAGGAAAAACTGAACAGAAATATTTTCCTGTTAGTGCTGGAACCCTGTGTACAAGAGGAGAGAGAATAATTTCTTACCTGATCAGAAACCAGGGCAGACATTTCCCTGCTATTTCCCCTCTGAATTCTGCAGCTGGAATAGATTCAAGCTGGAGATTTCCCTTTTCCTGGAAAGATAAATAAAACAGGAGGAGGTTGAAGTTTGAACTGATTCCAGGACTCTGATAAATTCCCTCTGCAGATCTGAGACGGGGTCAGGGGTCTTGTAGAGATTCCAGGACCCAGAGACAGAAAGTTTTTGTTTTTGTTCTGTCTTTTTTCTCTTTTTGCAGCTCTTGCAGCAACTAGACAAAGAAAGAACAGACACAGAGCAGTTCAGAGTCCTCCCCCTGGTGTGGTCAAGGAGATGGTGGCACGATGTGAAAAGGCTGAAGCCACTTCATCCAAGGAAGTTTTCATTCTCCCAAATGCAGCCACCGCCATCTTAGTACACCCAAAACAACATACTTGATAGGATGATAAGCTCTGCTTACTAACTTCAGGTCACATAATGGGTCATGCATGCTGCTTGGGTGATGTGTTTCTGGGATTTCCTACCTCCTTAAAGTGCATCTGTGTAGAACAAGGAGGTTAAATAAACAGGAGTGGAAGTGAGTCTATCTAGTCCACTGTAAGCAAGGAAGCCAATTAGGACAATTTAAGTTTCCCCTTCCCAGCGCAGCTGTCATCCCCATTCACTCAAAACAAAGCAAGCAAACCTAGGAGCTGCTGCTCCACATTGTCGTTTTTTAATTGTTGTTCCATCTGAAACCAGACTAAAGCTGTTTCAGCTGGATAGACAGTGCCTTAAAAGGTGGAGGACAAAAGATTTTTGTTTCTTACTGGACAGCTTTTTAATTTATTTGAAAGCTTCCCATCTGTAGATACATCATGAAATCACAATTGAATATCACTAAAACAGCTTTAAAAATTATTAATTATAGCTGGTAGAAACAGCAATTATTTTGCGCTCATTTTTCTACACTAAAAACTAAATAAATACACTGTATACAATACAGATGGCCAAATTTCAATGAGAATATCCTGTTTCCTGATGGGTTCATCTTAACTGTTGTAATCTACCCTGGGAAGCCTGGTGTTATAATGATGATGGAATATATTGAAATTAAATGGAAGTAGAATTAAACTCTTTTCATTGGGGCACATGGAATCACATCTTCCTCTGTTTTGTAGAACTTTACCTTTTAGATACACAAATAGATTATTCTGTTGTTTGAGCATGTTTCAGAGACAAGTGGTTTATAAGTCAAAATAATAAAAATATTTTCTGTCAAACAGATCTGTCATTTGTGAAAACATAACTAAATGGGCTATAAGCCCCTGGCCTAATGCAGCCTATTGGTTTTCTTATATTTTGTTCTTGTGATGCTCATACTGTGCTAAAACTGGAAATACACTGAGACAGAATAATAGAATTCAGTAACATCCAAAACTTATTGTTTTATCTGTTAATCACCTTTATTAAACACATAACATGTTTATTGATAGGCAGCTGGTAAAAGGGAAGTCTCGCTTTTCTACAGGAAATGACCAGGTGGCAAGTAAAGCACTTTACTTGAAGTGCGGCCATTTGGGGGGGGGAGTAAGCGCTCCAGTGTTAATCCAGCAGTAACCGGGCAGTACGTAGCACAGCCCGATTACCGCTGGGTACCCTCCAGCGCTACAAAAATAAATGTTTGTAGCGCCAGAAATTATGGTGCACTAGGGGTAGGATGTAAAGCCTGGCAGTATTTTGTTTTTTTTGTTACATTTGTACATTTCCCACTCATGGCAGGCTCAATGTGGCTTACATATTGTATACAGGTACTTATTTGTACCTGGAGCAATGGAGGGTTAAGTGACTTGCACAGAGTCACAAGGAGCTGCCTGTGCCTGAAGTGGGAATCAAACTCAGTTCCTCAGTTCTAACTTCTCCAGGACCAAAGTCCACCACCCTAACCACTAGGCCTTCCTTCCTCTATAGCACGTAGTATTTGCTTGGATGTAATTTGAAATTTTCATGAATACATTTTTTAACTTATGCTTATAAATTTAGGCCCCATTCATTCTTCTAGATGTATGAGCCTATTGCTGCTAAGGCTAAGCTCCTAATTTTTCCCCTGCTCTAAATTTGTCTCTGATCCTAACCACTTTTTATGTTTCAAAATTTAGGAGTTCAGTGAAATTATGGGAATAAATTTAGGAACTCAGCCCTGGTTAATTTTCAAAGAATTCAATTTATGAGTCTAACTCTCAAAATCAGGAGCATAAATTCTTTGAATATGAATATCAGCCTCACAGTTTTTCCCCTTTTTTATTTCCCTGTCCCTAAGTTTTGTCACAGTCACAGTGCTCTAAAATCAAGTATCATATGGTGTAACAATCAGTGCATTTTTTCTAATGAAAAAGGTGCCAATACTCAAATGCTAAGCCACCTTTCACGGGTGGGGTGATCACTGAGGGACCCGCCCCACAATAGCCAGGCCCTCTGCAACCAGCCACAGAATCTATGACAAGGCAGAATTGGTGTGTAGAGCCTAAGCTCTTTCATGAAAACTTGGGGACCATGGGTCAATTTTAGCAGACAATGGAAAAGGTGCCAGTAATTACATATAATTCTTAGTTAATCATGTTTTTATCTATTGTCAGTTTATTTTTATAACAGTTGGTTTGTTTCCTATCTTGTCAGTTCTCAGAGCAATAAAACTTGAGTACACATCTCAGCATGGTCCTCTTGAATGGTGAGCTCTCCAAAATCCACCAAAAACCTACTGTACTCAACTGTACACCACTACAATAGTCCTATATATAGGTACAGTAAGTTTTTGTTGGGTTTTGGAGGGTTCACACTTTCCTCCACAAGTTTACTAGTTAGAGTGGGATATGGGCCTGGGTCCCCCTCTCTACAGTCCATTGCACCAACCACTAGGCTATTCCAGGGACCTCCTTGCTGCTCTAATAGGACTAGCCATAATATCTCAAGCTATCAGTAGAAGCTGGTGTGTACTATTTTATGCACAGCTTTGGGGGATGGGACAGAGTCAGTGACCATTGGGGAATAAGGAGGGTTTATGCCTTTATTGCTTCAGTGGTCATTTAAGGCACCTTGTGGTCACTTAGTCTTGATTGAAACAGGTCTAGCTAAAAAGTCTTAATTTTGGCCATAGACATTTTCATTTTGTTCCAATATTGCAGAAAAATGTCTCTTTTGATGTTGCCCAGGTCCCATCCAAAACATGCCCCCAACATGCCCCCTTGAAATATGGATGAACTGTGGAGCAAAACTGAGGCGTCAGAATTGCAACTTGGACATTTTTGAGAGAAAAACGTCCTTCTACCACCTTAAATGACATTTTTGGATGTTTTTGTTTTGAAAATGAGCCTCTTACTGAATTTTTCTTTCAGCAATTTCTGCTCGATAGTTGTTCCTTCCTCCAGTCCTAGATATTTAAATATACCTTCCTGTTCAAGTTCCTTTGCCTTCCAGCCAACAGTCAAACAGGGTATCAAAATATGGGTAACGTAATTTCAATATAGTTGTAACATCAAATCTATTCAAATATCATCACAACTATGGCCAATTACACTCCTCCTGACTAGGCTGGACCCATTTATGCATTTAGCGTGATTTGTTGGGCAAGCGATGGGAGAAGGGAAAGTGGGCCATTTACTGAGACACAGATGTGTGTGGGGGTGGAGACGGTTATGGAAGCTTGCTTAAGGTCATGGCGAGGGAGGGGCATCTTGAGAATGGAACAAACCATGTATTTTTGCTGACCAATGTTAATGTCACGTCTAGGGCAAGATACTATACAAAACAGCTTAAACATTTACTGACTGTGAACTTTGTTAAAAGCTTTTAGTAGATAAGGATATGCATATAACATAGTAACATAGTAAATGATGGTAGATAAAGACCTGTACGGGTCCATCCAGTCTGCTCAACAAGATAAACTCATTTTACATGGTATGCGATACTTTATATGTATACCCCAGCTTGATTTCTCTTTGCCAATCTCAGGGTACAGACTGTAGAAGAGTTCTGAAGTTAATGTCGAAGCCCCTTCAAATTTACACTCCAGCCCATCCATATCTATTCAGTCACGATCAGGGCACAGACCGTAGAAGTCTGCCCAGCACTGGTTTTGATTCCCAGTTACTGGTGTTGCCAGCCAATCTCCACTAAGATTCCTTGGATCCATTCCTTCTAAACAGGATTCCTTTGTGTTTATCCCACGCATGTTTGAATTCTATTACCGTTTTCATCTCCACCACCTCCCGTGGGAGGGCATTCCATGTATCCACCTGACATTACTCCTGAGTCTGCCCCCCTTCAACCTCAATTTATGTCCCCTAGTTCTACTGCCTTCCCGTCTCCAGAAAAGGTTTGTTTGCAAATTAATACAGACGTTCAAATATTTGAAAGGTATCATCTCATCCCGTTTCTCCTTTCCTCCAAGTTATACTACTACTTATCATTTCTATATTTCTATAGTGCTGCTAGATGTACGCAGCATTGTACACTTGAACATGAAGAGACAGTCCCTGCTCAACACAGCTTACAATCTAATTAGGACAGACAAACAGGACAAATAAGAGATAAAGGAATTACTAAAGTGGGGATGATAAAATAAGGGTATTGAACAAGTGAGTAAGGGTTAGGAGTTAAAAGCAGCATCAAAAAGGTGGGCTTTAGCCAAGATTTGAAGACGGCCAGAGATGGAGCTTGACAGACTGGCTCAGGATATTTATTCCAGGCATATGGTGCAGCAAGATAAAAGGAATGGAGTCTGGAGTTAGCGGTGGAGGAGAAGGGTGCAGATAAGAGAGATTTACCCAGTGAACGGAGTTCCCGGGGAGGAGTGTAGGGAGAGATGAGAGTGGAGAGGTACTGAGGAGCTGCAGAGTGAATGCACTTATAAGTCAATAAGAGGAGTTTGAACTGTATGTGGAAATGGATAGGGAGCCAGTGAAGTGACTTGAGGATCTGGGGTTCCAGTATAACGCTTGGATCCAAGAAATAAAAGGTTGTCCAAATCCAAACCATTAGATTTAAATAAGCTGAATTGAATAATTTTGCATCTTAGTAGCTCATTTCATTTTTAATGCATTTACATTTCTTTATGGCAAAATCTGTGCATTAACTAAAGCCAAATGCACTAATGTTGCATTTATGCATCTTACATGATAACAGAGGTTTTTAACACATATTAATATTGTACATCTATAGAAATGATAAGTAGTAGTAGTAGTGTTAGAATTAAACCTGTTTAGTAAGTACACCTCTATTGGGGTAATTTTTTTACAGCTTTTCTGTGTGTAAGGACAATTGGGGGCAATTCTATAAAGTAGCACCTAGAGGTAGGCGCCTTTATACATGTTCAGGGCATCATGTCTCTCCTCGTACAGTTTGCAACGCAAATCCCATACCATTTTTGTAGCTTTTCTTTGCATCGCTTCCAGTCTTTGTACATCTTTAGCAAGATACGGTCCCCAAAACTGAACACAATACTCCAAGTGGGACCTCACCAACGACTTGTAGAGGGGCATCAAAACCTCCTTTCTTCTGCTGGTTATACCCCTCTCTATGCAGTCTAGCATCCTTCTGGCCCAACATAAAAACTGTACTGTGAAAAAAATCCAGAAGAAACAGAATTCAATGGAGAATGAGACATGTGTACCAGAAAATAGAGACATAAATGCACCCTGATAAAAAAGTGACTTAAATGCACCCTGATACAATGTGACATTCATTGTGGAGAAAATGTGTACATGTGAAGTAAAGTGAAGTGAATGTGAAGGTCTACTGACATACATTAAAGTGAAATGTGAAATATGTGGTTAATGTGTGATAATAAAAACTAAGTAACAGAATAAAAAACAGCAACATCCACATGGTGGTGAGACCTCAGAAAAGTAAATGGAAAATAGGGCTTACCAACAGGACAGCAGAAATAACATGAGCGGTTACTCAAAATGTATTACTGAGTGTATTGTCAGTCCGCTCTATTAAGAAAATAAATAAATAAAACTGTAACAATCCATGATTCTTTCAGTTTATCAAAATAAAAGAACCTGAAATAATATAAACACCAAGCATGATAATTATAAAGATACAGTGCTTGCAAGACATACAATCAGGGCTTTTTTGAGGGGGTACTTGGGGGTACTGAGTACCGGTACCTTTTCCATTGTCTGCTAAAATTGACCCATGATCCCCAAGTTTTAATGAAAGAGCTCAGACTCTAAATACAAATTCTGCCTTGCCATAGATTCTGTGACTGGTTGCAGGGGGCCTGGCTATTGTGGGGTGGATCCCTCAGTGATCACCCCACCCCTGAAAGGGTGGACTGACACTTGAGTACCGGCACCTTTTTTGCTAGAAAAAATGTGCTGCATACAATACTACTATTCATACTATATCATGGTCTGGTGTCTAAAATGTCGGGAGAGAGCTGTCTTAACAATCACCGTGGTTTGTGATAAAGAAGCAGCACATTGCATGGGACACGGTGCAAACAACATACTGAAAGACATCTGGCTGCAAAATTCTTGTGTGAAAACATCACCCTGACAAAACCATGTCCCTCCACCATGTTCAATCAATCACGGTATTAAACGGACTGACATCATTGCGCAAAAGCAAGGAATAAATCTCATAAAGGAGCTATAAATCATATAATATTGAAAAACAGCTAGTTGCCTTACCTGGGAACAGAGGAACACAGACTTTATACAGTACAAACTGCCATGGATACGCATCAAAACACCTAGATGCGCTTATGCGCGTTGAGGGGCCCTTTTAAAAAGGTTCGCTGAAAAATGGCCTGCGGTAGTGTAGACGCGTGTTTTGGGCATAACTAAAATCATTTTACAGTGCACCTGTAAAAATGTTTTAAAAAATTTTCCCAAAAATGGATGTGCGGCAAAATGAAAATTGCCATTCATCCATTTTGAGTCTGAGACCTTACCACCAGCCATTGACCTAATGGTAAAGTCTTACACAGTAACCAGGCGGTAATGACCTTTGCACGTCAAATGCCACTTGGCATGCATCCAATACGCGGGTCTGAAAATAAAGATTATTTTTCGGACGCACATATCGGATACTCACCAAAAATGAAATTACATAAGTACATAAGTAATGCCATACTGGGAAAGACCAAAGGTCCATCAAGCCCAGCATCTTGTTTCCAACAGTGGCCAATCCAGGCCACAAATACCCAGCAAGATCCCAAAAATGTACAAAACATTTTATACTACTTATCCCAGAAATAGTGGATTTTCCCCAAGACCATTTAATAACGGTCTATGGACTTTTCCTTTAGGAAGCCGTCAAAACCTTTTTAAAACTCCACTAAGCTAACCGCCTTTACCACATTCTCTGGCAATGAATTCCAGAGTTTAATTACACGTTCAGTGAAGAAACATTTTCTCCGATTTGTTTTAAATTTACTACATTGTAGCTTCATCGCATGCCCCCTAGTCCTAGTATTTTTCGAAAGCGTGAACAGACGCTTCACATCTACCTGTTCAACTTCACTCATTATTTTATAGACCTCTATCATATCTCCCCTCAGCCACCTTTTCTCCAAGCTGAAGAGCCCTAGCCGCTTTAGCCTTTCCTCATAGGGAAGTCGTCCCATTCCCTTTATCATTTTTGTCGCCCTTCTCTGCACTTTTTCTATTTCCACTATATCTTTTTTGAGATGCAGCGACCAGAATTGAACACAATATTTGAGGTGTGGTCGCACCATGGAGCGATACAAAGGCATTATAACATCCTCATTTTTGTTTTCCATTCCTTTCCTAATAATACCTAACATTATATTTGCTTTCTTATCCGCAGCAGTACACTGAGCAGAAGGTTTCAACATATCATCGACGACGACACCTAGATCCTTTTCTTGGTCCGTGACTCCTAACGTGGAACCTTGCATGACATAGCTATAATTCGGGTTCCTCTTTCCCACATGTATCACTTTGCACTTGCTTATATTAAACGTCATCTCCCATTTAGACACCCAGTCTCCCAGTCTCGTAAGGTCCTCTTGTAATTTTTCACAATCCTCCCGCGATTTAACGACTTTGAATAACTTTGTGTCATCAGCAAATTTAATTACCTCACTAGTTACTCCCATCTCTAGGTCATTTATAAATATGTTAAAAAGCAGCGGTCCCAGCACAGAGCCCTAGGGAACCCCACTAACTAGCCTTCTCCATTGAGAATACTGACCATTTAACCCTACTCTCTGTTTTCTATCTTTTACCCAGTTTTTAATCCACAATAGAACACTACCTCCTATCCCATGACTCTCCAATTTCCTCTGGAGTCTTTCATGAGGTACTTTACCAAAGCCATGTTGTAGCCAGGCGATAACTCCATTTTGGTATGCATAGATGCTTACGCAGCTCAGTAAAAGGGCCCCTAAGCCTTTTAAAACAATGAATGAAAACAAGGCTCGAAAAATGCAAACAGACTGCGCATCATGGAGTGAAGCAACATGTGCCAGTGGCATAAAACACAAAATACCTTCATAGAAAAAATGTACACTATCCAGCTTATTTTTGAAAGAGAAAGACGTCCATATTTCGAACCAAATCGGGAGATAGGCGTCTTTCTCCCGTGGGTGCCCAAATCGGTATAATCGAAAGCCGATTTTGGGCGTCTTCAACTGCAATCTGTCCCGGAAACGACCAAAGTTGACGGGGGCGTGTCAGAGGCGTGGTGAAGGCGGGACTGGGGCGTGGTTATCGGCCGAGGAGAGTTGGGCGTCCTCGGCCGATAATCGAAAAAAGGCGTTTTTAGCGCGAATTTGGGTCACTTTTTTTGGACCCTGTTTTTTCACGAACAAGTCCCAAAAAAGTGGCCCAACTTCCCAGATGACCACCGGAGGGAATCCGGGATGACCTCCCCGGACTCCCCCAGTGGTCACTAACCCCCTCCCACCAAAAAAATCCCACTTGAAAACCCTTTTTTGCCAGCCTCTATGCCAGCCTCAAATGCCATACCCACCTCCATGACAGCAGAATGTGTTCTATCCTGTGACAGCCTTTCCCTGGTTGTGATGTGCGTCTCGGGTGAGTGTGACACCTTTTCTGTTATATGCACTGCAGAGTCACATCAGCAATGCATTGTGGTGGGTGTAGGGTATTGGGCTCCATGATTGCACTAGCTTGTGTTAAATGCTCATGATGTTGGTAGGTGGTAGGCTCTTCTCCCATGGTGCTTTTCCCCCTGCCTACTGGGTCAGAGTGTGCCCTGTTGTGTTTCCTGTTGTAGTCCATGCGGTAGTGGCCATTTTTGTAAGCCAGTTTTAGTTCCCTTTCCTGTGTTAGCCACGCTAGACAACTTAGTTCTTCCCTTGAATGTGGCTGAAAGAGGGCATTGTACAGCATTCTGCCAGCTCTGACCTACTGCTAATCTCAGTACCAGGGAGACTCGTTGCCAGTGGGGCACAACCTCTGATCTGCAGTTAACTGTGAGTAAAGGCGGTTATTCCAATAAAGGACGTTTTCGGAGAGATTAGTCTTCAGGTTTCAACTGGTGTGCCAATGTTATATAACAGCAACCAGTCCTAGAGGCCTGCGTGTATGCAGGTCCCTGGAGCACTTTTAGTGGGTACCGCAGTGCACTTCAGGCAGGCGGACCCAGGCCCATCCCCCTCCCACACTTGTGCTGGTAAATGGGAGCCCTCCAAAAGCCACTGTACCCACATGTAGGTGCCCCCTTCACCCCTAAGAGCTATGGTGGTGTTGTACATTTGTGGGTAGTGGGTTTTGGGGGAGGAGGTTGGGGGTTGGGGGCTCTGCACCCGTGGTAAGGGAGCTATGCATGTGGGAGCAGTTTCTGAAGTCCACTGCACTGACCTCTAGGGTGCCCAGTTGGTGTCCTGGCATGTCAGGGGGGCCAGTGTACTACGAATCCTGGCCCCTCCCACGACCAAATGGCTTGGATTAGGATGTTTGTGAGCTGGGCGTTTTTAGTTTACATTATCGCTAAAAAAAAACAAACGCCTAGCTCACAAACGACTAAATCCATGGCACATTTGGTCCGTACAAACCGTATTTTTGAACTGAAAGATGGACGCCCATTTTTTTCGAAAATATGGTCTGGTCCACCCCTTCATGTACCCGTTTTCGGAAATAGTTGCCCACGGAGATGGGCGTTCGCGTTCGATTATGCCCCTCTATGAGTGTGAAAACTAGTGAAAATGACTGATAATGAACGCTGAAAACCAATTACTGGTCAATTGCATCTTACAAGTAGCACCAACATGTGCTGTGCACTCCGTTACCTAGTGCAGTGTTTGTGAAAATCTCACAGGTGTGGATATAAAAGTGAATAGAACAAAACAAAATACAGTACAATATTTAAAAATGTGTGGGATATGCTAAGATGGCGATGAACTCAAACTGATCATGGATAAGGATAAATACTATGAACCAATAAATAAGTGCACATACCCAAAATGTAAATAAAGATGCAATGAGTCCAAAAGGAGAACATGAACATATGTTGTAAATTACAAAACTTTAGTTCGTGTTGTGAAATAATGAATGGTCTATAAAAACATAAATTATACAAGCATATAAAAGGTCAAAGTACAGTGAAATTAACAAAAGTAAAATATAACAACAATAAAACTGGATAAAATATACTCCATGGGGGACTTAATAAAAATGGAACTATGCGACTAATATGTTAATAAGAATTGTTTGGCAAATTCCAAACTTCAATTAGAAAACCATCTGTGCAGAAAATCATAATAATCAATAGAAAATATAAAAGGTCTCAATAAATACAGACACATAATAAATACAGCATAATAAAATGGACATGGTGACAAATAATGACTACATAATTAAAAATACGTCATAGCAACTAGACATCATAAAATATAAAAGATATTGTAAAACTTTGTGGCCCCGGGGCGAGCCGAAATGCAGACCCCCGCTGGCCCGAGTCTTGTAAAGCTGCCTGGCACAGCTGCTGTCCTCCCTGTGCAGCTTAAAAAAACTTGTCAGTCCACTGGGAAGTTCCTTGACTCCCAAGATTCAATACACCTTGTAACCTACAAGGTAAAGTAAATATTGTAATCCACAAGGTAAAGTAAATATATACCTGGCAAACAATCCCTCCCCTTTAGAGTTCAGCCAATTCACCTGTTTCTCCAGCACAGCTCCTCAGCTGCACAAGTTCCCTTCGCCAGCCTAGAATTTTAAAAGTCCCTCCCTCCCTCCCTCCCTCCCTGCGAGTTCCAGGCCACCTCCCTCTGAATTTTAAGTCATCTTACCTCGTCGGGGTTATGGCAGCAGCAGCAGCACTGAAAAGCATGCAGGCTCGGCGCTTCAGCCTTCCCTTCTCTCTCTCTCAGCTCTGGTCCTGCCCTTGCGGAAACAGGAAATGAGGGCGGGACCAGAGCTGAGAGAGAGAGAACGGAAAGCTGAAGCGCCAAGCCTGCACGCTTTTCACTACTGCTCCTGCCATAACCCCGACGAGGTAAGATGACTTTTAAAATTCGGAGGGAGGGGGCGAGGAGGGGGGCCCTGGAACTCGGAGTGACCCTGGAACTCAGAGGGAGGGAGGGAGGGGGACCCTGGAACTCGGAGGGAGGGGGGCCTGAACTCGAAGGTAGGGAAGGAGGGAGAGAGAGGGGAGGGAGGGGGGCCTGGAACTGGGAGGGAGGGATTGGAACTGGGTGGGAGGGAGGGAGGGAGGGACTGGAACTTGGAGGGAGGGGAGGGAGGACGGCACCACCTATAAAAAAAAATTTCAGCACCCCCAGTTGACTTCTATGCCCTTCTTCCCTTGCTAACCGGTAAGAGGAGTGCAAGGATCCCACCCTTTTTTGTCAGCTCCAACTCCTGACAACCTCCCACACGATCCTGGTTGAAACAAGTATTCCTCAAGTCCCCCTCTGGGATAGCCACCTTCTTCCCTCTCTCACCAAGCCCCCAAACCAGGCTCTCACATGCTTTTTAAACTCTCTACCTTTGGATTTTGCCAGAGTAGAGATATCCATGGGCTCCTTTTGTTCACTCTCCTCCCTCTCTGCCACCTCTTGCCACTCCATGGGTTCCTCTATCCACCTGCCTCCCAGCTGCTCCTCATTTCCCTGATTAGACCTGCTCAGAGCCTTCTCCCTTCCCCTAGCTCTCCGGGACGGGTATTGCAAGCCACCCTCACCTGTCCTTCCCTGGGTTACCTCTGAGGGCTGCTGGGAATGGTAGTCCCTGATCCTAGTGTGTGGTTCTCTCAGGGGCTGCTGGGAATGGTAGTCCCTGATCCTAGTGTGTGGTTCTCTCAGAGGCTGCAGGGAATTGTAGTTCCTGATCCTAGTGTGTGGTTCTCTCAGGGGTTGCTGGGAATTGCAGTCTTTTCCTTTCTTCCACCCCTCCGGGGAAAGTGATCCACTGCTTTCCCTGACAGGCTGGGTCCTCGAAGGACGGAATCGAGTCAGCCCTCGCCCACGGACTGGCCTTGTTCCCCCTCCAGGTGCCCTACTCTCCCTCCCGTCCTTGTATCCTTCACATACCCCCCCCTTAAGCGATTGCCCCTCCCTTGCTCCAAAGTTCTGGAGCAGGGTTCAGCATTCCTTGATAGCACATCAACATTACTCAATAGCCTTTCCGGACGATGCTCCACCGAGTAACGGAAGGGCTGCAGTACCAGATACCACCGCATCAAACGGGCATTGTTGTTCATCTGGTTGAGCCACTTTATGGGAGCATAATCCATCACCAGTTTAACCTCCCGCCCCTCCAGGTAGGCCTGACACGCCTGCACTGCCCACCTGATAGCCAGGCACTCTTTTTCGATGGTGGAATAATTGACCTCATGTGGTAGTAACTTCCTGCTTAGGTACAGTACTGGATACTCCTCCCCTTGGGGTTCCTGTGACAGTACCGCTCCTAGACCTACCCCGGAAGCATCTGTTTGGAGGACAAAGGATTTTGTAAAATCCACCGCTCTTAGCACTGGCTCCTGACATAATGCCCGCTGTAAGGCGCTAAACGCCCGCTTCCCCTCCTCCCTCCACTTCAACTGGTGCGGGTTTTTGCTCTTTAGCATGTCTGTGAGCGGGGTGGACAGGGTGGAAAAATGCGGGATGAACCTTCTATCATAACCAATAAGTCCCAGGAAACCTCGTAACTGTTTCTTGGTACAGGGCTGGGGAAATTCCTGTATACAGTGCACTCAATTTAAGTGCACGTTAGATAAGCACATGCTCTGTTTAACTGCATGCCATACTTCGGTCCTGTTTTGGTGCCATCAATTTCTATGGGGACAAACTTCGGTTTAGCGCACCACTGATAAGTGCAAGATTCGCTTACATGCATGGTTTAAGACCGCTCCTCTGCAGGGAAGACTCTGCATAAGCGTGCACATGGAATATGGAAGCCGATTGGCGCGTGACAACTGAGATTTCAAATTTACCACCCCTTTAGCTGCCACAGGCAGAATAAGCAAAAGAATGTTGTTAGACTGTACACTGGGGTCGTCGTCGTCGTCGTCGTCGTCGTCGTCGTCGTCGCGGTGGAACTGTAAGACTTGAACACTGGCTGAATGAATAGAAGTTCTTAAAAAAATTTGAAAACAAACAAAGTCAAGCAACTATTGCAAAAGAATATGGTGTCAATCCCAGTCAAATTTCACATGTCTTGAAGCAGAAAGACCAGCTTCAGGAAGACTGGCAAAACAATACAAATCCACAACGGAAACGTAAACGGGCGGGAAAAGCTGAAGAGGTAGAAGATGCTCGAGTTCGGTGGCAGGGCCGGTCTTAGCAAGTGCGGGGTCCTGTGCAGACCAATTTGGTGGGGCCCCATCCTAGCCCTGCCCTAGCCCCACCCCCCACCCCAGCTCCACCCCATTGATAAGATTATTCAATTTTTAGAAATTTTTTTATTTAGGAAATTTCAAATAAAGACAAATGAAGCTAAACTTGTACAGAAAAACTGATTGAAATAATAAGCACAATGCTATCATGACCCCCCCCCCCCCCTCCCCAGAAATTATTCAGTTCAGGTCCCCTACAATTAGTAGTTCCAGTTCTCATAACCCCAGGGGGTCAGAGGTGCAGACACAGAATCTCTCCACTGCAAAACACTATACACAAACTTCTGCAAAAACACACTCATAACCTTAACAAACCATAACAGCACTAATTCCAAGGACAGGACGATCTACAACCTTATGTGTGGAAAGGCAGAACTGTAATTACACCAGGCTCTAAAACACCAATACACTACCTCGTGAAAAAAACAGAACAAATAGGCCTGCAAATACTACACGCTACTACTACTACTACTACTACTTGGCATTTCTATAGCGCTAGCAGGATACTGCACCTTGATCACACATGAAAAACACATGACACAACAGATATGAAGGCAAAACACTGAACTGGAAAGTTACCTCAAGAAGTCAGACTCAGCATGCAGCAATACTAGAAAAATTGAAACTTACATGCAAAATATCACAGTTGCACATTTCCAAAAGCTGACATATTCCAATTAATAAATTCTGAATAAAATACTTTTTTCTACCTTTGTTGTCTGATCATTTAGTTTTTCTATTCGCTTTGGTCCCAGTGTCTTCTGTTTTATGCAGTGTCTTCTTTCCATTTGATATTTTTTTCTCTCACCATGTCCACCATCCTCCTGTGTCCTTATGTGTCCTGTCTACCTTCTGTAGCCCAGTCCCTATCCTTTCTCCAGTTTCAGCATCTGCCTTCAAAGTGTTCCGATCCAGCCCTTAAATGCAGCAATTTACCCTCCATCCATATCCAGCATTTCTCCTCACTCCCCTCCATCCATGTGCATCTCCTTTCCTCCCCTCCCCTACATCCATGTCCAGCATTTCTCCTCTCTCCTTTCCCCTCCATCCATGTGCATCTCCTTCCTTTGTCTTTCCTTCCCTCCATTCCTGCCCAACATTTCTCCTCTCTTCCCTCCCTTCCATCCATCCATGTCCAACAACTCTCCTCTCTCCCCTGCCCTCCATCCATCCATCCATATCCAGCAACTCTCCTCTCTCCTCTGCCCTCTCCTCCATCCATATACAGCGATTCTCCTCTCTCTCCTCCCCTCCATGTCCAGCAATTTCTCCTGTCTCCCTGGGCCCTGCCCTCCCATCCATGTCCATCCTTGTCCATCGATGCTCATCTCTCCCCTTCCCTCCTCCATCCATCCATCCATATCCAGCAATTCTCTTCTCTCCCCTGCCCTCCCCTCCATGTCCAGCAATTTCTCCTCTCTCCCTGGGCCCTGCCCTCCCATCCATGTCCATCGATGCTCCTCTCTCCCCTGCCCACCTCCATCTATCCATATCCAGCAATTCTCCTCCCTCCCCTCCATGTCCAGCAATTAATCCTCTCTCCCTGGGCCCTGCCCTCCCATCCATGTCCATCGATCAATACTCCTCTCTCCCCATCCCTCCCATGTCCACCTGCCCGCCCTCTTCTCTGGATCAAATCTTTACCTCCGTTGCAGCAGCTGTGCAGCGTCAGTGAAAGCACTGTCTGACATCTCTCCACCAGCCTTCCCTTCGCTCGTTCGTTCCCTCAGTGCCCCGCCTTCTTCTGACGTCATTTCCTTGCGAGGGCGGGACACTGAGAGGGAACGAACGAGCGAAGGGAAGGTTAGAGACGTTGGGCAGCGCTTTCACTGGCGCTGCACAGCTGCTGCGATGTCAGACCCAGAGCGAGGTAAATAGAGCACCGGGATTGAGCGGAGGAGGCTGACCGAGGCATGCCGCGCGGGGCCCCCTTAAGCGCAAGACCCTATGCGGCCACCTCGGTCGCCTCGGCCTAAGACCGGCCCTGTTCGGTGGTTTTCTTGAGTCAGGAGCATACAGTTTCCTGTCAGTGGTCCACTGCTTATGGAGAAAGCTAACCAGCTAGCTGAAAATCTTGGACTAACTGAATTCAAAGCCACTGTTGGATGTCTTTTGCTTTAACACTATCATGTATTTCACCACCATGTAACCCAAAACCCTCTGTAAAACCAAATGTATATTCTCTTCTATTTCCAGTATCCATGATGAATTGTAAGCCACATTGAGCCTGCAAAGAGGTGGGATACAAATGCAATAAATAAATAAATAAAATGGTTGGAAAGATGGAAGGAGAGGAACAACATAAAATACAAGAAACAGCATGGTGAGAAACAAGACGCTGATGACTTTGGTGCTGAAAATTGGGTTGTTTCAGTTCTTCCTACCATCTTGAACGAGTTTGCACCTCGTGACATTTTCAATGCTAACGAAAACGGTCTCTATTGGCAAGCAATTCCTGATGGAACACTTGCATTCAAACATGCCGAAACTGCTGGAGGTAAAACGTCGAAGGACCGACTGACGATCCTCCTTTGCTGCAATATGGATGGGAGTGAGAAGTTGGAACCCCTCATCATTGGAAAGAGCAAACAGCCCCATTGCTTCAAGAAAGTTAAGCGACTTCCTGTGTCATACAAGGCTAACGCAAATTCATGGATGACTGGGGAAATTTGGAAGCAGTGGCTAAAGGAGTTAGACACTAGAATGCGGGCAAAGCATCAGATTTTGTTGCTCTGTGATAATTGTGCTGCACACATGGATGATATCAGGCTGTCTAACGTCAAGGTGGTCTTCCTGCCACCAAACACTACCTCTCTGATCCAACCTATGGATCAGGGCATAATAGCCAATTTCAAACAACATTATCGGACTCTTGTGCTATGTCGTCTGATGAGCGTTATGGATGACCAGACTGGCAAGGATAAACGTGCTGTTGAACTGGCTCATAATCTATCACTGTTTGATTCCCTACATATGCAGAAAGAAGCCTGGAATCATGTTACACAGGCAACCATTGTGAACTGCTACAAGCGGGCAAGCATTGTTAAGGATGTGGAGAGGGACGAAACAGATGCAGCTGTTGCAAATGCATCAGATGAACAGGTTATTGACATCCCAGCCGGTGTTACTGAAGAGGAGTTTCATCGCTACGTAGCTGTTGATTACGATCTACAAACAGCTGACAACAACACTGATGTCGAGATATGCGCCTACACGCAGGCAACAACGGCTGACGATGAAACAGACGATGAAATGAGCAGCAAGGTACATGCTGATGAAATTCAACAACCTCCTCCTGTCACTTTTGCAAGACCGCTGGAGAGTCTCAACACTGAGCGGGCCTATCTGGAGGCCACTGGATGTCAGTGCTATGACAGTTTTTACCGTCTGGCAGACGCAGTCTATGGAACTCACAGACCCAATAGTGTACAGAGGACTATAACTGATTACTTCAAGTAAGCCTAATGTTAGGTAACAGAGTCTGCATACTGTACGTATAATAATAAACAGTACTGTACATATGTTTATCAGATGTCAAGCTTCTTTGGGTCACAACGGTTAAGTGCACACTCTGGTTAACTGCATGCATTTCTTTGGTCCCAGACCCTTGCTCTTAAGCGGATTGCACTGTACTTCTAACTTTATCCAGGAGGGGCCGCACCTCCCCCTGCCCCACCTTATATCCCAGGTACTTTACCATACACTGGACAAAGTGACATTTTTGTGGATTTAAATTTAAAACTGCACCCCTGAGGCCCCCAGGACGGCCCATACCCGAGCTATATGCATGCTCCAGTCCCTACTATGGATTACCACATCATCCATGTAGACTGCTGCGTAGTCCTGATGCAGCCTCAGTACCCGGTCCAGAAGGCGCTGGCAACTAGTCGCTGCTGAGTTCAACCCAAATGGTAACCGGGTAAACTGGTATAGCCCCAGAGGGGTACTGAAGGCTGTGGTGCTGAAGTGAGGACAGACCGGAATTAGTGTTCCTACCTCCGACACAGTGAAAGAAGAGTCCACCAGTCCCCAGCCACGGACAAATCAAGAGCCAGCACTGTTCATTTTTGGGGGTCAGGGCGGTGTCAAGTTTTGGCCACGTCCTGCATCGGCGAAGGGATGCTGCAGGGAGTGAGAGCGGCAGAGCAGGGAGCAGACTGGCGTGGATCAGCTGAGCGGCTGGGACAGCAGGCATGCCAAAAAGAAAGAGGGAAGCTCGGGAAAGCAACGGAGAATCGATGTGTGGCTGCAAGGGGGGCGGTGGCAGGGAAGAGAAGAGAATCACTGGGTGGCTACAGGGGGGGGGGGGCAGGGGACAGAGAGACCCAGGAGATGTGGTTGGGCACGTCGGTCACTCTTCATTTATATAGTAGGATGACCAACACACCTACACACAAAATAAGAGAAACCATCTCTGACTTATTAATCAATCTGGAAACATGGAGGTGCTAAAGAGAGAGAAAGACATTGCTGATATCTTTGCTGTTTCCTTGCTGATTGAATCTGTTAAAATAATTTTGTTCGGCAAGCACAACTTTAAGCATAGGTGATGCAAAGACTTTCACATGTATCTCAGAAGCCAGCCAAAGTTGTTGAGGGATATCCACATTTTTTTTGGCTCCATGTATATGGTAACCCACCCCTCCCCCTCCAAATCTCATGCCTATTCTATTGTATTTTTCCTGAAAATCTGACTATATAGGTTGTCCACCAGAGCTACTTAACCATATTTGCTAAGATATGCTTCTGATTCAACTTTATTTTGACAGAAGGTGTAGAAAGTTTTGCTTCTCTTGGAGCCACAGGCCTGCAGTGCCAGTTTCTCTAAGAAAACTAGGAATGCCAGTCTATGTATGCAATGAGATAAAACTAGGTTGACTCAAGGGCCGATGGTCAAAACTACCACCAGCATTAACATGCAGTTAATGTCTGGTTTGTTACACGTCATTGTGCACCAAACGTTCTGAGGGCTTGAACGTCGGTGTTAACGTGCACAGTAAAGATGGCCACACATTGTATTGAAATGTATTAAAATGGATGGTAATGTGGCCAGTAAGTATTCCTTTGCAATGCACAAATGAAAGCACTGCAACCCACAGAAGGAAATGATGGCCCATAACGCCGAAAATGTATTGCCGGGTCAGAGACAGCGTAGATGGTTCTGAGGAAAGGATTTCTTGCCAATTTTTCACATTGAACTGTGGGTTCTGTCTTCTTTTACAAGCAGGAGGATGCTCCTGCAAGTTTTAAGGTCAGGGCAAAAGTAAAACTCACTTCCGTGCCTGTTCTGTGCTTTGCAAAACTTCCAAGCGCTAGTAATATTTGTGAGGGCATACACTTAGGTGTACTACTACTGATAATTTCTATAGCAGTACTAGATGGTGGCAGCGCTGTACATATTTTAAGCAGATACTTTCTCTGTCCCTAGAGGGCTCACAATCTAAGCTTTTGTACCTGGGGCAATGGAGGGTTAAGTGACTTGCCCAAGGTCACAAGGAGCTGTAATGGGAACCAATCCCAGGTAGTCAGGATCCAAAGCTTGCTGCGCTAACCATTAGGCTACTCCTCCATTCAAGCACAATTTTTCCCCTAAGGTAGAGGAAAGGTAGGGCTTCAACCCAGCATCTTCTGCTCTTTATGTATAGTCACAAGCAGCTGCTTTAGCCATGTGTACATCTAGGACAATTGTGAAAAACCCAATTTCTGCATGTAAAACCATGTTTTATTTGTGGAAAAGCCTTTGAAAATTCTATCTCATCACCTGACTCCTGTCCTTTACTGAATTTAAATGTCATATGTAAGCAAACTCCAGAACTGACTCTGTACTATTTACATAAAAGGGGCCATTTTGTAAACTGCCATGAGGCTATTCACTTACTAGAGGGTATTGTCAAAATTAAAATGCAATAGCTGCTGAAGTACCTCATTAACTGTTGTCACAGGTTAATTTTTATGTTACTAGCTAACACAGCTTCATAAGCAGCCCCCAAGTGTTACTACTGTTTCCCACTGATTTGATGAATGGAGGAAGACTCTGAAAAGCTACTCACATGTATAAGGTAATCCAATAATAAGGTATCACAGACAAAATTGTTATTTACCATTATAATTACATAAATTTTATGTTCAAATTGTGTATAACATCTTATTTTAGCTATAAAAATATGTGAAATTTAGAATGGCCTCGACCAATGATGCAAAAACAAACCAGATTATTCACTTTGAACCTGCCAAACATATGATAACAATAATAAATTAATCCATCATTTGCACAAATTTTAATCATTCCAGTTTTTAGATAGGACTTTTCTGCTGTTCCTTTCAGGACTTAGCAGAATAATGTAGCACTTAGGGAGAAAGATACAGCCCAGAAGCCCAGCACTTGAAGCCAGGATAGCAAATATCTCCACTGCCACCATGTACTTGCCCTTGGTGCTCAGATACGTTGGGATGAAGGAGACCCAGACACTGCAGAACACCAGCATGCTGAAGGTGATGTACTTGGCCTCATTGAAACTGTCAGGTAGATTTCTTGCTAGGAAAGCTATGATGAAGCTAATACCTGCCAAAAATCCTAGATATCCCAGAACACAGTAAAATGCAACTATTGACCCTTCATTACATTCAATTAGAATTGTTCCAGTTTCTGATCTCATATTAAGATATGGGAAGGGGGGAGCAGTACACAACCAGATGAGACAGAGAAGAGCCTGAAGAAGGGAACAGAAAAGGACTATAGAGTTTGAGAACCTGGAACCCATCCATTTACGGAGCTTGTTCCCAGGTTTGATGGCATGGAAAGCCATGACCACGGTGATGGTTTTTGCCAATACAGAGGAGAGTGAAATGGAAAAAGTGATCCCAAAGACAATCTGTCGGAGAATACAAGTCATCTTTTCAGGACGGCCAATGAATATCAAAGAACAGAGGAAGCAGAGCATGAGTGAGATGAGGAGAATGTAACTGAGGTGTCGGTTGTTGGCTTTCACTATGGGAGTGTCTTGGTAGTAAATAAAAATTCCCAGAATAACAGCAGTGATGAGAAAGAAGAAAATTATGATGAAAGTCAAAATTATTCCCAAAGGCTCTTCATAGGACAGGAAGGTTATTACTTTTGGGATGCAGGTATCTCTCTTCTGATTGGTCCATTGGTCCTCTGGGCATGCTATACAGGTATCCATATCTGAAAATGAAAAATATTGTTATATCTCACAAATAGCATCTGTTGCAGGACATACATGAATCTCTATTCTTTTATAGAAAAGGCTCCTACTTGTCATCTTCTAGGCACCTAATTATGGGCATCCTTTTATAAAATTACCCCCTAAGGGCTAAACCCTTTTCAACCACACCTCATTATTGTATAGTATTCTTGAGGCTGCATTGCATTATTAGAAAAGGTACAGAGAAAGGTGACTAAACTGTTAAGAGGATAGATCGAATCTCATTAGAGGAAAGGCTAAAGAGGTTAGGGCTCTTCAATTTGGAGAAGTAATTGCAGAGGGAAGATATGGCATAGGGTCAGTAGAACCATGAGTGGAGAGGTACAGGTAAATATAAAATGGTTGTTTACTCTCTCAAAACTACAAAGACTAGGGGACATGTCATAAAATTAATAAGTAGTACCTCTAAATTGAATAGGAAAAATATATATCTATATATATCTATATCTATATTTTTTTTCACAGTGCATGTTTTGGTTCTGAAACATTTTGCTGGAGGATGTCATAAAAGTATTTAGCTGGGTTATAAAAAGGTTTAGACAGATTCCTGGAGGAAAGTCCATAAAGTATTATTAAGGCATTGCTTATCCCTGGAAATAAGGGGGCATGGAGTTTATCTACTTTTTGAGATTCTGCTACTGTTGGAAAGAGGATTCCAGGTTAGATGGACCTTTTCTCTAACTCAGTTTGACAACTCTTATGTTCTTATGTTTGCAAATTTGGACAAAAATCCTTGATTACTCAAATAATAGAACATTTGCAGGCTTATTTTTGAAAGAGAAGGACGCCCATCTTTCGACACACATCGCAAGATGGGCGTCCTTCTCACAGGGTCGCCCAAATCGGTATAATGGAAAACCAATTTTGGGCGTCCCCAACTGCTTTCCGTTGCGGGGACGACCAAAGTTCCAGGGAGCGTTGGTGGCGTAGCGAAGGCGGGACTTGGGCGTGCTTAACACATGGGCGTCCTCGACCCATCATGGGAAAAAAAGGGCGTCCCTGATGAACACTTGGACGACTTTACCTGGTCCTTTTTCTCTTACGACCAAGCCATAAAAAGGTGCTCGAACTGACCAGATGACCACTGGAGGGAATCGGGGATGACATCCTCTTACTCATCCAGTGGTCACTAACCCCCTCCCACCCTCAAAAAATAATTTAAAAAATATGCCAGCCTCAAATATCACACCCAGCTCCATGACACCAGTATGCAGGTCCCTGGAGCAGTTTTAGTGGGTGCAGTGCACTTCAGGCAGGCGGACCCAAGCCCATCCCCTCCCTACCTGTTACTCTTGTGGTGGTAAATGTGAGCCCTCCAAAACCCACCATACCCACATGTAGGTGCCCCCCTTCACCCGTTAGGGCTATGGTAGTGGTGTACAGTTGTGGGGAGTGGGTTTTGGGGGGCTCAGCACACAAGGTAAGGGAGCTATGTACCTGGGAGCTTTTTCTGAAGTACACTGCAGTGCTCCCTAGGGTGCCCAGTTGGTGTTCTGGCATGTCAGGGGGACCAGTGCACTCTGAATGCTGGCTTCTCCCACGACCAAAGGGCTTGCATTTGGTCATTTCTGAGATGGGCATCCTTAGTTTCCATTATCGCCAAAAATCAGAAACGACCAAGTCTACGGACAACCATCTCTACGGATGACCTAAATGTTAAGATTTGGGCGTTCCCGACCGTATTATCAAAACGAAAGATGGACGCCCATCTTGTTTCGATAATACGGGTTTCCCCGCCCCTTCACCGGGACGTCCTGCTAGGAAGTCCTCAAGAAAACTTGGGCGCCCCTCATGGTGTTCTAAAGTTCTGACTAATATCAGTAGGAGTCATGAGTAAAAATACCACTTAACACTGGAAAGAACTATAGAATTATTCTGCTTCTGTCTGCTACTCATGTGCCCCATCTTTTCAAATCCAAATATTCCCATAAAGCAGCTTATACTAAAATTTCCCCATTAGCGCATGGCCATTAGAGTGGGAGCTTTAACCAACACCTATTTTCTAGATAGTTATTTTTATTGTTAACCATCTTGCTTTGCTTGTCAGTTAAAGGTGGTACATCAAGTTATAAATAAATAAGAGTTCACTGCTAATCATATGCTAATCTTTAGCTTATGGGAAAGTTATCTGGACAACACTTCTGAATATTGTAGTGCACAGGTAAGTCCAGGCTTTACCCAGAATACAGCGCAGGACCATCCCAGCAGTAACAGGATAGGGCCACAGTCCTCTTTCTGGATTTTGAGTGGAAGTATGAAGTTATGGGCTGCTGAAAATACTGGTATAATTTAGTCAGCAATACTTAATCTTATAGGAACCCCTTCTGCAAAGTTAATTAGTGTGAATATTGGACCTATAATTTATATAATACATAGCTATTTGAGTGCTAAATTAAACTAGATATTGGTGATCAATACCTTGATTTTTTTATAGCCATGGCCACCAGTATTTTAAAAATAGCAAGAAGCACCAGAAGCCTTAAAAATTGGGACACAATTTCTTTAATCATGTAACTTCAACATCAATTCTTCCCTTAGTGACCCAACAAGGGCCGTGTTTCGTGCACAGCACCTGTGTCAGCGGTCAAAATAAGACTTATGAATTCGAGTAATAGGGATCACCTTTACTCTAATTTCACTGAGAGGGGCATAATAGAAAGGGGCGCCCAAGTTTTCCTGAGGATGTCCTTACAGGACGTCCCGGCAAAGGGGCGGGGAAACCCATATTATCAAAACAAGATGGGCGCCAATCTTTTGTTTCGATAATATGGTCAGGGACACCCAAATCGAGAAATTTAGTTTGACCTTAGAGATGGTCGTCCTTAGAGATGGTCGTCCCCGATATTTGGCGATAATGGAAACCGAGGATGCCCATCTCAGAAATGATGAAATCCAAGCCCTTTGGCCATGGGAGGAGCCAGCATTCGTAATGCACTGGTCCCCCTGACATGCCAGGACACCAACCGGGCACCCTAGGGGGCACTGCAGTGGAGTTCACAAATTGCTCCCAGGTGCATAGCTCCCTTACCTTCTGTGCTGAGCCCCCCAACCCCCCCCAAACCCATTCCCCACAACTGTACACAACTACCATAGCCCTAAGGGGTGAAGGGGGGCACCTACATGTGGGTAGAGTGGGTTTCTGGTGGGTATTAAAGGGCAATAACAATGTTTCACAGTGAATATATTTCCACACCCTATACAAACATCCGAATTCACTCATACCAGCCTTTCACTGCGTCATTCACCCCAGTCTCTCCACTTATAAGGTACATCATATATAGCTACAAACCAAAACAACCCCTTAGACCCTGGAGTACACTATATCTTTGTATCTTCCACATGTACCCCAGTCTCGAATGAACAGTTTGTCTCTTTTTTCAATGTGGAATGTGAAATGAGGTGAAAGGTTGAGTGACGTATGCAACCACCGGAAGCCCTTGCCAAGCTGCGCTGCAACATCAAACCTGGTTTCATGAGGTTATCGTGGAGGCTACGGAGTTTTAGTAGCTGAAGATGCACTGC
Source organism: Microcaecilia unicolor (assembly GCF_901765095.1). Lineage (NCBI taxonomy): Eukaryota > Metazoa > Chordata > Amphibia > Gymnophiona > Siphonopidae > Microcaecilia > Microcaecilia unicolor. Next base: position 337,516,878 of record NC_044033.1, read on the forward strand.
TAAGTGACATTATTTTTGGTTTGGAAAAAAAAGACAAACTGTTCATATGAGACTGGGGTACATGTGGAAGATACAAAGATATAGTGTACTCCTGGGTCTACAGGGTTGTTTTGGTTTGTAGCTATATATGATGTACCTTATAAGTGGAGAGACTGGGGTGAATGACGCAGTGAAAGGCTGGTATGAGTGAGTTCGGGTGTTTGTATAGGGTGTGGAAATATATTCACTGTGAAACATTGTTATTGTTATTTAAAATAAAGCGTTTAAAAGTAGTGAGGAGTACGAACAGTGGATTAGGTATGCAGGATTGTACTTCCAGTTAATTCACTAAATCTCCATTGAATATATACTATACAGGGTATTAAAGGGCTCACATTTACCACCACAAGTGTTAACAGGTGGAAGGGGATGGGCCTGGGTCTGCCTGCCTGAAGTGCACTGCACCCACTAAAACTGTTCCAGGGACCTGCATACTGCCGTCACAGAACTGAATGTGACATTTGAGGCTGGCATAGAGGCTGGCCAAAAATATTTTAAAAGTTTTTTTTTAGGGTGAGAGGGGGTTGGTGACCACTGGGGGAGTAAGGGGAGGTCATCCTCAATTCCCTTCGGGGGTCATCTGGTCAGTTCGGGCACCTTTTTGAGGCTTGGTCATAAGAAAAAATGGACCAGGTAAAGTTGCCCAAGTGCTCAATAGGGATGCCCTTCTTTTTTCCATTGTCGGTAGAGGACTCCCATGTGTTATGCACGTCCCAGTCCCGTCTTTGCTACGTTTCCGACACGCACCTGTGAACTTTGGTTGTTCCCGCAATGGAAAGCAGCTGAGGACGCCCAAAATTGGCTTTTGATTATGCCAATTTGGGCGACCCTGGGAGAAGGACGTCCATCTCCCGATTTGTGTCGAAAGATGGGCGCCCTGAGTGATCTAGTATATTTTATCAGCATTTAATGGGAGAATTCATCCAACTTGTCATTCTCAAAGAAGTTCCGTTGCTTCTTAGACATCACAAACTATTTGACCCCTGAGGCAGGTGCTGTGTGCCGAAACACGGCCCGTGTTGGGTCACTAAGGGAAGAACTGATGTTCAAGTTACATGATGAAATTAATTGGAGTCTTGACTTTGAAGGCTCCTGGTGCTATTTGGACTTTATTCTATACTTTGGGCCCTCTCTGTGATGTTCCTTTCACCAGTATTTTTAAACAATGCTGACTTCAAAGGCTGGATATCTGCTCAATGATGAATAACCAGTGCCCAATTGAATACCTCATTCTAAGGCTATCACTCACCAGTTTGGTTGGAGACCTCACCTTCTGAACAGGGAATACAATCATAACAGCAGATTGACGTTCCTTTCCTGGTTAATTTCCAGAATCCAGGATTGCAACCTGGGCTGCATCCAGAATGTGGAGGAGCCTGACGATTGAAAAAAATAATCTGAGATTGTAGAGATAACACTGGATTATGATTTTTCAGATGAAGTTTCACTTTTCTTTTTAAATGTGACCTGATTCCATCCTTTTAAGATTTTCTTTTGTCTCATTACCGAGTTATTCAGTAGAATACAGGGTGGGGTATGAGCACTAGTTTGATTGGAAATATAGTTAAAGATAAATTATGAAACAAGTTTAACCTAGATTCAGTTATTCAGGTTCACTGAGGAATGTATTGAGGAATGTTCTCGTGCTGGACCCCCTTATAAATAATATCTTAATTAAATAATATGATGAAATTCCTCTGTTTCTTCAATTAACTTTGAAAATTGCCTCTGCTCATGAATCTCAGACAGATAAGCTATTTGTTTAAACTTTTTGCCTTAGCAAATGGATACATTTTGACTATATAAGTCAACATCATTGCAACATCATCATCTGATCATCACAAACTACACTTCTCCTTACAATGGCTGAAATCAGGTCTCCACCATCCACGTGAGCTCTTAACATTCCATTCAAGAGGAGTAGTCGACCCTCTATCATTCTGGCAACTACTTTACAGCGATAGCTGGTCAACTCAGCCAAACTCCATTCATTTTCTCACTGCCTAGGATGAAAGATGCAGACGTGTCCTGGATGATTTAGCACCCTTGCATCTTAAAACTACATATAAGCACAAGTCTACCCCATGGTTCACACCCGAGCTAAAAGCACTGAAAATGCAGACCCGAAAACTTGAACAAGCTTGGCACAAGCTACATAATGAGAGGACACTAGAAGCATGGAAATCAAGTCATCGCAAATACAAATATGCTATTAAGCGTGTTCAATTCTGGTTGCCGCATCTCAAGAAAGATATAGTAGAATTGGAAAAGGTGCAGCAAAGGGCGACTAAAATGATAGCGGGGATGGGACGACTTCCCTATGAATAAAGACTAAGGAGGCTAGGGCTATTCAGCTTGGAGAAGAGACGGCTGAGGGGAGACATGATAGAGGTATATAAAATAATGAGTGGAGTGGAATAGGTGGATGTGAAGCATCTGTTCACGCTTTCTAAAAATACTAGGACTAAGGGGCATGCGATGAAACTACAGTATAGTAAATTTAAAACAAATCGGAGAAAAGTTTTCTTCACCCAACGTGTAATTAAACTCTGGAATTCGTTGCCGGAGAAAGTGGTGAAGGCGGTTAGCTTGGCAGAGTTTAAAAAGGGGTTGGACAGTTTCCTAAAGGACAAGTCCATAAACCGCTACTAAACGGACTTGGAAAAATCCACAATTCCAGGAATAACATGTATAGAATGTTTGTATGTTTGGGAAGCTTGCCAGGTGCCCTTGGCCTGGATTGGCCGCTGTCATGGACAGGATGCTGGGCTCGATGGACCCTTGGTCTTTTCCCAGTATGGCATTACTTATGTACTTTTCAACAAAACTTCAATCTGCAGGCAGAGATGCAAAAAGAATCCACCAACTCTTAAATACTTTCCTTGATACCAGCAAGATTTCATCTACTCAAGGTGACCTTCCATCTGCTGACAAACTGGTGAAATATTTCAATGAGAAAATACAATTGCTGCGACATTCACTACCTTGTCGCGACAATTTCATTGACGCCTTCCTTGAGGGTCTCAACTCCCCACCTGACCAATCCCCGGCTGATCGGTCCTGGTCTAACTTTATCAATCTAACAGTAGACAATGTAGCATGAGTAGTCAACAGATATTCCAAAAAGCACTGTGGTCTAGATGTATGCCCTAGCTATCTGTTGAGATCCGCACCTGCTTGCTTCATTGCCAACCTCACATCCCATTTAAATTTAATGCTCCAAAATGGTCTCTTCCCACCAGCTCATGGAAGCATCCTTCTCACACCCATTCCTAAGGACCTGAAAATAAAAGCCAAAGTCATCTCAAATTATTGCCCAGTGGCATCTATCCCATTGTTCATCAAAAGAATGGAAAGTGTGGTCAACAGTCAATTAACTGATTATTTGAATACCTACTGTATCCTGCATAGCTCACAATCGGGTTTCCATTCACAGTATAGTACAGAAACAGTATTAGTTACCCTCCTGGCAAATTTTAAACAATTAATGTCTACTGGGAATAAAGTATTACTTCAATTTGATATATCCAGTGTGTTTGACATGGTGGATCATAATCTCCTCCTTCACCTGTTGGATACATTTGGAATAGCCAGTAACATGTTTAACTGGATTAAGGGCTTTCTGTCAATGAGAACGTACCATGTCAAATCCAAATTATCATCTCTATGCCATGAAAAGCTTGCTGTAGAGTACCTCAGGGCTCCCCCATTTCCCCCACTCTTTTCAACATCATGCTGATTCCTCTTGCAAAAACCTTATCCATACTTGGCCTGAACCCATTCAGCTACGCAGATGATGTGACCATCTATATCCCTTTCAAATCCACACTAGATGAAATCTACTACTACTACTAAATCTCCAACACAATAGCTGCTAGTTTTTCCATCATGGAATCTTGGGCTACAGCGTTTCAGTTCAAACTCAATAAAGACAAAACACAATATCTCATCCTTTCTTCCCAGCATAATAAGGTTATCCCAGCTTCACTCACCACTAAGGATTTCGCGCTCCCGATCTCACCAATTCTGAAAATCCTTGGTGTCTTGTTGTACCCAACGTTGGAATGCACTGCCGAATGCCATAAAAACAACACACAATTTGGCAGCATTCCAGAAACTATTAAAGACTAACCTGTTCAGAGAGACTTATCAAAAGGACCCTTCTTAAAAAACAGGACATCAGAACTGTACCAGAATTAGTTAACATTGAATTATTCTTATTTTGGTTACTTTATCACATTGTCATTATTGAACGCTTTTCACTACCCTTATTTTCAGCACCTGAAATGTATTGATTACAGATTTTATTCTAATTTACTGTGTACTCTATATACTCTGATTGGAGCATTCTTCTGTATTTCTTATTCCAGAAATAGCGATCGCCACTACAGTATTTGTAAGCCACATTGAGCCTGCAAAGAGGTGGGAAAATGTGGGATATAAATGCAGAAAATAAATAAATAATCGCTTGCTACTGGACAGCCAAGCTAAACTCATAACAAAAAGAATCTTCCACTCCATGTGGAGATTGAGGTGTCTCAGGCAATTCCTCTCAAGGGAGCTCTTCCGAACCCTTACTCACTGGTTGGTCCTCTCTCATATTTACTACTGCAGTGGAATTTATGCTGGTTGCCAAAATTTAATTCTGAAAAAGTTACAGACTGCTCAAAACACAGCCGCAAGGCTAATATTAGGCAAATCACGCTTTGACCATGCACAGCCTCTTCGTTTTAATCTACATTGGCTACCCATTGTAGTACACTGGCTTCAAAATCTGTTCATTGACTCACAAAATAATATATGGGGAAGCCCCTGCTTACATGCTACATTTAATAGATCTACCATCCAGAAATTCCTCGGTAACTGCTCGATCCTACCATAATCTGCACTATCCAAGCTGCAAGTCTGTTAAGTATAAGCTACTTTTTTTCATTATCTTTCTCTTACATCAGCCCAAAGTCCTGGAATGTTCTATCAAGGCATCTAAAGGAGATTGACGACCACCAACTATTCAAGAAATCCTTAAAAACATTTTTATTCGAGAAAGCTTATCCTACCAACTAACACTTAATCCCCACCTACCTCAAATAGACTATACCCATTGTTACTTCAATCTAGTCATGCACCTTTGTGTAATCCTATTGTTCTTTCCCGTCTTTCTGATCTGTCGTATCATTACCCTCCTTGAATTGTAACCTTTTGTAACATTGTAAGCCACATTGTTCTTGCTCTAGTGGGAAAATGAGGGGTATAAATGTACCATAAATAAATAAACATATAAGTCAATCTGACCCTACATTGGCTGAAGAATGGGCATCTCAAAGCTGATGAAAAAAATTCTTACCAAACCAGAGGTAAAGTGGACACAACTGCATTTTGGCAATCAATCTACGACAACAATTGATCTATTCCAACTGATTCCATCAACTATCTTGCAGATTGGGAATCGAGATGTATCACCACTCTAAATGAATTAGCTTCTTTACGAAAAAAAAAAAAAAAAAAGCATTCACAAACCAAACAGGACCCCATGGTTCAATAAAAATGTGAAACAATTAAAATCTAGAACCAGACAACTTGAATGAGCCTGGAGAAAAAACAAAAATGATCAAAATCTAAATGCTTGGAAAGAATCACATAGAAAATACAAATATGAAATAAAAAAATCCAAACGGAACTACTATAATGAACAACTAGACATGAAAAAATTTACAAGCTACAGGATAAATTACTAGACACAAAACCAGTGTCCTCAACAAAATCAGGAATCCCAACAGCCGACGATCTTGCTAACTACTTCAAAGGCAAAATTGTCGATCTATGCAAAAATATGTCACAGGACTACACCAACCTTGATACCTTCCTTAATGAGCTAGACCCATGCTCAGAAGAATACCCAGCTGACCGAACTTGGACAAATTTCACCCAGATCACACAAGAAACAATAGCAGTAGCAACCAATAAGATCTCTATAGCCTACTGTCAATTGGACACCTGCCCCAATTATCTAATGAACCCCCCCACCCCCACCCCCGCTCGATTCATCACTGAATTTACTTCCCACCTCAACTTCTTGTTCCAGCATGGCATATTCCCCAAAGACAAAGGTAATATACTACTCACACCAATACCAAAAGACACCAAAAAGAAAACTACTGACCTGTGGCATCCATCCCACTTACAACCAAACTGATGGAAAGCATTGTAGCTAAACAACTTACTGAATACATCGACAATTTCTCAATCCTTCATGAATCACAGTCGGGCTTCAGATCTCTCCACAGTACAGAAATCGTCCTGGTAACTCTCCTAGCCAAGCTCAAAAAGGAAATCGCATTAGGTAAAAACATACTCCTCTTGCAATTCGACTTGTCAAGTGCATTCGATATGGTTGACCACTATATACTATTAAGAATACTCGACAAGATAGGCATAGGAAGGAATATACTCAAATGGATCAAGGGTTTCCTAACCACGAGATCTTATCAAGTAAAAGCAAACGTAAACATATCACCATCATGGAGTACCGTTTGTGGAGTACGCCAGGGTTTACCTCTCTTACCCATATTATTTAATCTGATGATGATCCCCCTTGCTCATGCCCTATACAATCATAATCTTAATCCTTTTCTGTATGCAGATGATGTCACCATTTACATGCCGTTCAACTTTAATCCAACAGAAATCACTGTTGCAATAAAGACTAGTTTAAGCTTAATGGATGCCTGGGCATCGGCATTCAAACTCAAACTCAACAAGGAAAAAACTCACTGCCTTATTTTCTCTTCTCACCACAAAACAAACCTCCCTTCATCCAACATACTCTCCCAATATCAGACAAACTGAAAATCCTTGGAATTACTACTGACACCAACCTAACCCTGGAGAGCCAAGCCTCTGCCACCACTAAGAAATGTTCCATGCAATGTGGAAACTCAAACGGATCAAACAATTCTTCCCAAGGGAAACTTTCCGTAACATAATTCAAACAATGGTACTATCACATGTTGACTACTGTAACGCCGTATATGTGGGATGCAAAGAACAGATCTTAAGGAAACTCCACACCACGCAGAACAAGGCAGCTAGACTCATTTTCGGAAAGACAAGATTCGAAAGAGCTAAACCTCTACACGAAATACTGCACTGGCTACCAATCAAAGAATGAATAGCCTTCAAAATTTTCACTCTAGTCCACAAAATAATCCATGGTCTGGCCCCAACCTATATTACCAAACTTATCGACTTACCAACTAGAAACATCATCGAATCATCAAGAATGTTTCTAAACCTGCATTACCCAAACTGTAAAGGACTAAAATACAAATCAACATATGCATCCAGCTTTTCCTACATTTGCACCCAGCTCTGGAACGCTTTACCTAGAAACATTAGAACTGTGAACACCCATCTGTACAGCTATGAATTTACAGCCTGTCTCACTGACACAGACTACTCAGTAATTACTGTGGATTCTTTTGGATTCGTATTAGATAAATGAAACCTTTATTAGAGGAGCTAAATTCTACAATGATTAAGGTATATACAATGGTTAGCTATATACACACAATGATTAGAAACCATCATAAACAATCAGTACATCACTGGTCTCTGCATCTAAGCAAAGCTAAGAGTTCTTAGAACAGGAAAAGAAGCAATACATACACTATATACATACAATCATCACTGGTCCTTACATCATCCAGGCTCTTAACATCAGCTGGGGGGCCCGGTTCACAGCGAGAGCCAGGAGCTTCTTGGACAGGAACAGACCCTCTGCACAGTACATCTACTCACAGATGAGCCCCCACTCTGCTGTGACAAGCCCTCCTTTTTATTAGGCTCTCAGCTCATGTTCAGAGCTAAGGAAAGTTACAGAATGCTTCTAAGAAAAATTACAGAATGCTTCTCTGTCTAGGTAAACAAACCATACTGTGGAAACATGGTCACATGCTCCCCAACTCCAGGTGGCCAGGCTGGAGCTGGAAAGCAAGCGCCATCCTCCCTTTCACATACCAAATTGGTTAGAGCTGTGTCTTATCTTCTGCATTCCAACTTATTTTCACACAATCAAAGTTAAACAATCATTTTTAAACAGAATTACTTCTAATCAACAATAAAGACCCCAAGTGCACTAGTCGATCAAGACAGAGATGAAAAACAATCTTTAAAATTCACTATCATTACACCATCTAAAATTCCAAAAAGACCTCAAGACTCACCTCTTCCTGAAAGCCTACCTAGCAGACCCGAACTAATTCATGAACAATGCATCACATCTTTCGATCTAAGAAATGAACAATACCCCTTCCACATAATCCTATTACTTCAAACTGTATGAATTTTATCACTCCAGTTATAATTAAGTGTACTTCTACCCTTATCCTACTCTGTATTGCTCACTAGAAGCTGTAGTCACATCCCCGGAGACTTATCAGCCTCATTGGGATTACTTCTGTCTATATGCTACTATATATTCGTTCCAGAGTTGTATTCTCTTTTCCAGAACCTTATCAGCTTCCTTGCACCTACTGTTACTCTATTTTCCACTCTGTATATATTCCCGGAGTTGGTACTCTCCTCTCTGGAACCTGTAAGCCACATTGAGCCTACTGCTATGTGGGAAAATGTGGGATACAAATGTAATAAATAAATAAACATATAGCCAAAATGTATCTGGATATCAGAAGAAGGGAGCAAGGTTGTTCCAGAGGAAGGCGTAATGCCTAAGCCAAACATTAGGCATGGAATGGGTTATTCTTTAACACTGTGTTCTGACCTGGTTTTACAGCCTGTCTCACTGACAAAGCACTAACACATACTCAACAATTACTGTGGATTCTTTTGGATTTGTATTAGGTAAATGAGACTTATTAGAGGCTCATTATTGTCTAAGATATACAATGATTAAGATATATACATAATGATTAAGCTATATAACTGAAAAGAAACAATACCCATCTATAGTTAAAAAGAAACAATCTGTCACAGTCTGTCACAAAGTCAGGAGTCGTGAGCCCTTGGGCCATTGCCAGTGAGCGGCAGCAGTAGGTGAACCACCTAACAGGAAGCGAGGCTGAACACAGACAGGCTGGTACAAACAAGACCGGAACTAGCAGGATGGGGATTGAAGCTGTAGATGAGCAGGACTGAAAAAGCAGGACTGGATTCTGGAACAGCCTTGGCTAGGCTGGAACCAGATGCTGGAACGGACTTGGCTTGGCTGGAAGCGGGTGCAGGAACAGACTTGGCTTGGCTGGAAACAGATGCTGGAACAGACTTGGCTTGGCTGGAAGCGGGTGCAGGAATGGACTTGGCTTGGCTGGAATCAGATGCTGGAGCGGACTTGGCTTGGCTGGAAGCGGATGCAGGAACATACTTGGCTTGGCTTGGCTGGAACCAGATGCTGGAACTGGCTTGGCTGGAAGCGGATGCAGGAATGGACTTGGCTTGGCTAGAACCGGATGCTGGACTCTGAAACAGGATTCAGGATTCTCACACAAACAGGATTCAAGATTGGTGAGCCCTTGGACCAAAACCGGAGCTTTGGCAGACAAAACACCTGGGCTGGCACAGGCAGGAATCAGAACAGACTGGACTAACAGACGCAACAAGGCAAGACAGAAGTAACTAAACAGAATGGACAACACGAGAACTGGAGCCAGACAAGGCAGAGAAAAGAAGGCAAAGGGCCAGAACTGGAACCCAGACAGGACAAGGCAAGACTCGGAAACTGGGGCTGGGACCCAGAAATGAAAGACAAGGCAAACACAGAAGTAGGTTAAAACTGGGTCCAGAAAAGGGCAAGACAAGGACTGGATCCGGACAGGACTGGACTGAAAGCTTGCTGGGCAGAGACGAGCAGGAAGGGAACTGAAGCTAAAGACAACCAGGGCAGACACAAGCAGGAAGGGAACTGAAGCTAAAGATAACCAGGGCAGAGTCAAGCAGGGTCAGAACCAAGCTGAAGGCTTGCAAGGCAGAGACAAGCAGGAAGGGAACTGAAGCTAAAGACAACCAGGGCAGACACAAGCAGGATAAGACAAGCTGAAAGCTTACAAGACAATAACTGGAAGGCAGGAACAGCAACAAACACCCTATGCTCCTCCCATGGCCACACCCACTTTTGAAATCCACAGGGTAGAATTTATGTGGACTACTTTATAGAATACGCTTAGATAGTAGTACATGTAAATTCAAATTAGTGCAAATTATTGGTTCTTAACATTCAATTATTGTTGCTGATTTGCTTGTGAACCATTTGAGTTGCACGTGCAAATCAGAAAACTCCCACATTTGCACACTCATCTCTAATCACACTATATAGAATTTGCAGGAATACTCATTGGACTACTAAATAACAGTGACCATGTTTAGAAATTGAAAGGCTATGCTTCAGAGGGTTTTACGGCCATATTTTTGGAGTCAGGATCCTAAATTGACCCCTTAAAAAATAATGATTTTATTTATTTATTTATGGTATTCATATGGTTACAAGAGCACAGTGCATAGGGTTGATATATGACATATAAAACATATGAGACAGCATCTTCCTGGTAAAATACGTGTGCTTAATTCTGAAGAAGGAGCTTTTGACTACTTTCTTAGAAATATCTTCAGATAATATTACTACTTGGTTACTTTTTTTTTTGCATAGAAGGATAAAATTAAGGTTTTGAAAACTTTAAGAGAAAAGATATATCCTTTTATGGTTAAAAGGTTTTAATGTTTTCTGAGGTGGCTAGGGCTACGCAGCTCAGGAGGAAATTATTTCTTCGGTTGAAATCAAAAGTTCTCAAGTGGGTGGAACCTTTGTTCCATTGTACAAGTTTAATTTTCTGGCAAGGCAATCAATATACCTTTTTTGACCCTCTCCATTTGGAGAATTTTTTGAGTGATAATGTTCCCTTTTAAGATGATTTCTTTGTGTGTAAGAGTAGGATATAGGTCTAGCCTTGATCATGACTGAATAGATAGGGATGGGCTGGAGTGTAAATGTTAAGGGGCTTCAACGTTAGCAGCAGAACTTAGTACTGGACAAACTTTTACGGTCTGTGCCCTGAGAATGGCAAGGACAAATCAAACTCAGATATACATACCGTGTAAAATGAGTTTATCTTGTTGGGCAGACTGGATGGACCGTGCAGGTCTTTATTTTTTTTTGTTACATGTGTACCCTGCACTTTCCCACTCATGGCAGGCTCAATGTGGCTTACATATACAGGTATTTATTTGTACCTGGGGCAATGGAGGGTTAAGTGACTTGTCCAAAGTCACAAGGAGCTGCCTGTGCCTGAAGTGGGAATTGAACTCAGTTCCCCAGGCCCAGCGTCCACCACCCTAACCACTAGGCCACTTCTCCACTCGTGGAGTATCTGCTGTCATTCACTATGTTACTATAATGTGATGGATTTTTTAGCTGCATATTTGAAATAAATCAAATTTTTCCTGTTATATTTTTGATAATGTTTTTAGATTTTACCTTGATTTGGCCTACATGCACTAGTTTGATTAAGATTTTTTTTTCCTTCATAATTTGTTGGTTAATTTTCTTATAAAGTGCTATTTTTATCTTTTGTGTTCCTAATGTAATGCGATTAATAATTCCAATTAAAAAAAGACAAAGACTGCATAAAAGAAAAAAATATATATCCTAGACAAGAGGTAAATGAGATACATAAAGAAAACCAATAGATAATAACTACTGGCTGCCCTAGGTTCCTAATCCTGATAATGGAGAAGAGTGAACTATATAACTTGAGAAGGCCTGGTTAAAGTTAGGAGCTGAAATTATGGGGGTCTTGGGGGTGAATTTAAGATGGAGAAAAAAATATAGGAGCATAGTATTGAATTTCACCACAAAGTATCCAACCTGAGGGCAAAAATCTAGTTAAATTAATAGTGGTGAAAATTTAGGAACCTAGGAGATCAAGATTAAGATAATGCATACAGTTGATGTTGTTTCATGCCTTGGCCTGTGCCATCAGTAAAGGAGACTAATAGTACCTTGGGATCACTTTAGAGTACTCCCTCAAAACTAAAGTCATGTAACAACCTGATCTGTCTCATGATGCATTGCTGTCATGCGTTATTTTATTATGTATGTAATTATATTCCTCACTTTGAATTTTATGATAATGTGGGTTATAATTACATTTGTTGTTATTATTATTATTATTATCTCAAAATTGGCAATGGTAAACTAAGGTGCATTGTTGAAGACCTTGAGAATGCGCGCTCTCTGCTGGAGTTCTGGGCCCAATCTGTATATGTGCGTTTGGAAGATATAATGCTGATTTCTATTTGGTTTGATAGTCATTTCCTACCATTGGAGAACCACAGCTAGTTTACTCTCTCATATTCAAAAAATCCCAGAGCTCCCACTTCACCATGACATTTACAAGACACCTGTTGTTGAGAAATCCAATCTGGGTTTAACTTCCAGTGCCACACCTGATTGTAGGCAGTCTGTGGTGCAAGATATTGTTGACCACAAACACACCAAACTCTGGGCTTGTACAAGATCCAGCAAGTTGACAACTTTAAAAGACATTTGTAGTCATGGTTATACCAATTTCAGTCATGCTGTGGTCAGTACGCATTCAAAGAATAACAGTGGGGCTTCAGAGGTGATCACCAATGCCCCTGTGGCATCTATTAGTCAACAGAACACATCATCAATGTAGTTTCTATCTTACATCTGACCTGGCTGAACAAGTCCTCCAACACAATTGCCTTCTCATTGAGGGTGAAGCCATTCCCTGATGAAGCATGAGGGTTATAACTTCCAACAATTTCATGACTTCGTGTCCCATCAGGTAGATAGACTGTGCTTATGATATCATATCCAATGGCAAGATCACCATTCTCATCAAAAAAGAATTCCTCACCCAGAACACTCTTAAAATGAAGGTTCTTCAGATAATGATGAAGCTAATGGAAAGCAAAACATTTTTATTAGTTCACTGCAGGTTTATACTCCTAATGCCAAGCATTTGCAATTTGCTCCTTATTGTAGGGATGGGCTTTCATTTCAAATCAACATCATATAAAGGATATTATCTGTAAAATTATTCCAGGCACATGTACATGGTTATCTTTCTCTCTATTTATCTCTATCTATTTGGGATCTTGCCATGTACTTGTAACCTGGATTGGCCACTGTTGGAAACAGGATGCTGGGCTTGATGGACCTTTGGTCTGTCCTAGTATGGCAATACTTATGTACTTATGTATATTTATAGCTATAACTATATCAATGTCTATATATATAAAACATATATATGTATGTGCTTTATTAAGATCGAGTTTTAGGTGAAAAACAGAGTACACAGCTTATTACATGTAACTGACCAAAAATATTCATTGTAAAGCATTTTAAGTGTGGGCCAACACTTTATAAGACCAGAACACTGCACCAGTGATTTCACAGTAAGAATACTGAAAGGTAATTTTAAAACAATACAGGAACGTAACACCTTTGAAATAAGAATGATTGAATATTTTAACACCCAACAGACAGGACTCAATAAGGATCTGGGTTTTCTAACCCATTATAAACCATAAAGCTGTATTTCTCTGTTTATCTTTCTGTTTATTACCCTCCTCTCACCTACCAACACCCATCCTGTTGGAATAACAATTAAATGCTTTGATGTCCCCATGCATACCCCCACCCTCCCACTCTGGCAGACTGTCAAGTAATGCTTTGATGTTCCCCTCATATATACTACCTGCTACCACATTTGCTTATTTCCGATCTGACGAAGAAGGGCAACCTTCGAAAGCTAATCAAGAAATGTATTAAGTTATGTCCAATAAAAAAGGTATCATCTTATTTTCTTTTCCATGTTTTATTTTGTTTGATTTCTATTGATAACATGGCAAAAAAAATAATCCCCCAAGATATTGAGCTGGCGATGGTCATCGTTTTTTTTAGGTGCTAAAGGTCACCAGCTAGATTAGCTCCTTATATTCAGTGTTGAGCCATTTCCAAGCACCAGAACTAAATATTGAGGGCTAATTTCTGTGGGGCTGGCCAGCAGAGCTTATATAAGTCACAGACGATAATCAGCTGGGGTCCATATAAGACAGTTTTGCGGGCCCCAGATGACCATGAAGCTGCCCACCGTCTTCCCTCTCCCTCCCCAAACCCACTGCAATTTGAAGCCTCCAACCCTCCCAAACATTTCTTCAACACCCCCCCAGGTCTGGATATGTCCCCATGGGCCTACCTGTATCCCTGCCACAATGGCTGCCACAACCTCTCACAGCAGCTCATAGTGGGAGGGAAGGTACTACTAATAGGTGACTTTAATATGCTAGACTTCAATTGGAGTGTCCCTGCTGTGAGGTCGTCTAGAAGCAAAGGGATCTTAGATTCTCTACAGAAGGAATTGTTGTAGCAGTGGGTGACAGAACCGATGCAGGATGGAGCAATTCTAGAACTGGTGCTTACAAACGGGGAGAATGATACCGATGTTACAGTGGGAGATTATTTGGCATCTAGTGATCACCGGATGGTGTGGTTTATTATTAACACGCAGGAAGTACATAAGTACATAAGTAATGCCATACTGGGAAAAGACCAAGGGTCCATCGAGCCCAGCATCTTGTCCACGACAGCGGCCAATCCAGGCCAAGGGCACCTGGCAAGCTTCCCAAACGTACAAACATTCTATACATGTTATTCCTGGGATTTTGGATTTTTCCAAGTCCGTTTAGTAGCGGTTTATGGACTTGTCCTTTAGGAAACCGTCCAACCCCTTTTTAAACTCTGCTAAGCTAACCGCCTTCACCACATTTTCCGGCAATGAATTCCAGAGTTTAATTACACGTTGGGTGAAGAAAAATTTTCTCCGATTTGTTTTAAATTTACTACACTGTAGTTTAATCGCATGCCCCCTAGTCCTAGTATTTTTGGAAAGCGTGAACAGACGCTTCACATCCACCTGTTCCACTCCACTCATTATTTTATATACCTCTATCATGTCTCCCCTCAGCCGTCTCTTCTCCAAACTGAATAGCCCTAGCCTCCTTAGTCTTTCTTCATAGGGAAGTCGTCCCATCCCCGCTATCATTTTAGTCGCCCTTCGCTGCACCTTTTCCAATTCTACTATATCTTTCTTGAGATGCGGCGACCAGAGTTGAGCACAATACTCAAGGTGCGGTCGCACCATGGAGCGATACAACGGCATTATAACATCCTCATACCTGTTTTCCATACCTTTCCCTAATAATACCCAATATTCTATTCGCTTTCCTAGCCACAGCAGCACACTGAGCAGAAGGTTTCAGTGTGTTATCGACGACGACACCCAGATCCCTTTCTTGGTCCGTAACTCCTAACGTGGAACCTTGCATGACGTAGCTATAATTCGGGTTCTTTTTTCCCACATGCATCACCTTGCACTTGCTCACATTAAACATCATCTGCTATTTAGCCGCCCAGTCTCCCAGTCTCGTAAGGTCCTCTTGTAATTTTTCACAATCCTGTCGCGAGTTAACGACTTTGAATAACTTTGTGTCATCAGCAAATTTAATTACCTCACTAGTTACTCCCATCTCTAAATCATTTATAAATATATTAAAAAGCAGCGGTCCTAGCACAGACCCCTGAGGAACCCCACTAACTACCCTTCGCCAATGTGAATACTGCCCATTTAACCCCACTCTCTGTTTCCTATCCTTCAACCAGTTTTTAATCCACAATAGGTCATTTCCTCCTATTCCATGACCCTCCAAGAGAAGGCTTATTTGAGATTGAAGGCCCTAGATTTCAAAAGAACTAACTTTACTGAAATGGGAGAATGTCTCAGGTGTTAGTTGGATGGGAACAGTTGAAGGTAGTAGAACAGCAGTGGGCGAAACTGAAAGGCAACAAACGTCTAAAGGCAACAAATTTTTATGTTAGAAAATTACATAAGAGGAAAAGAAGGCTGCTCTGGTTCTCAAATGTAGTAGCTGAAAAGGTTAAGGAAAAAAAGGTTAGCCTTTATACATTGTAAGATGACTCAGAAAGAGGAAGACAAAAATACATAGAAAAGCTCAGAGAAGATGGAAAAGCTATCAGGAAAGCAAAGAGGCAAATGGAGGAAAAGTTAGCGAATATGGTAAAATTGGGGGACAAGACATTTTTTAGATATGTAAGCGACAGGAGGAATTGCCGCAATAGCATTGTGAGGCTCAATGCTGAGGGGGAGGAATATGAACAAAACTGATAAGGGTAAAGCAGAACTGCTAAACAAATATTTCTGTTCAGTGTTCATGGATGAAAGGCTGGGGTGGGACCACAGAAGACAAATGCCACTGCATACATTTACATGCAACCTATCTGCTTAAGAATTAATTCTATAAACTGCACTGAAATTTAGTCACAGCTTATAGAATACCATTTTTTTGGTGACAATTTTTTAGGTGCCATTTATAGACTTCCCCCCCTAACCCCCGGATTTATATAGTGTGCCTAGAGATCTGTGCCGAAATCCAAATGTAGTCTATAACAGCACACAACTTAATTGGCTTAACAGGATAATCAGTATTGATTGATGGAGTGGAGGAATGGCCTAGTGGTTAGGGTGGTGGACTTTGGTCCTGGGGAACTGAGGAACTGAGTTCGATTCCCGGCACAGGGAGCTCCTTGTGATTCTGGGCAAGTCACTTAACCCTCCATTGCCCCATGTAAGCTGCATTGAGCCTGCCATGAGTGGGAAAGCGCGGGGTACAAATGTAATAAAATAAATTGAGAGCAGCTGTTAACAAACAATAATGAACACTAATTGGCAATAGTTAGAATTTGCATGCACAACCAGGGCCGCTGAGAGGGGGGGGACAAAATTCCTCGGGCCTGGGCTTCCAGGGGGGGACCCGGCGCCACCCGCCCTCCGTCGCTCCCTGGCATTGAATTTAAGCGCCTCACCTTCGAAAGCGCAGCAAGCAGCGGCAGATCACTCCTTCCTTCCGTGTCCCGCCCTCGCCTGACATAACTTCTGCGAGGGCGGGACACAGAAGGAAGGAGTGGTCTCCCGCTGCTTGCTGCGCTTTCGAAGGTGAGGCACTTAAGGTCAGTGCAGAGGGCCCAGGGGTGGAGAAAGGGCCTGGTGGCGGGTGGAGGGGGCGGCCTTGTCCCGGGCCTGGCCCAGTCTCTCGGCAGCCCTGTGCACAACTCACTAAGCACATTCTGTAATGCAGTATGCCTAACACATGCAGGCAAAAAAGTACATGGCTATGGGCGGGGGACATGGGCATTTCATGGGTGTCACAGGGAACACAGCGAAGATGACACAAGAAAATAGTCTTGAGATGATGTAAAACAAAGCCAAGTTTATTGTGGAACTCAGGAGTTTTTTGTATTCTCAAGGAAATTCCATGGAAGAAAACTGTGTCAATCTGCTATCTGATAAACACTTGTATATGGAACTCAATGTTGGGAACATTACATTGTGAGGAATCGCCTCTTCAAAACGTTTTACGTAGTTTTCCCAACACTGAATTCCATACACAAATGCTTATCTGACAGCAGATTGACAGATACAGTTTTCTTCCATGGAATTTCCTTGAGAATACAAAAGACTCCTGAGGCAGGCCGATTGGCCAAAACAAAGCCATATCGAGTCTCTTTGATCCATTTGGACTTTTCTGTGCATATTGAGTTACACAATAAACTTGGATATTTTGACATCATCTCAAGACCATTTTCTTGTGTCATCTTCACTGTATTCCCCTTGATTTTGAGTTTGTGAAGAGTGGTTCTTCGGTGTTTACATCAACTTCAAAGGATATTCCAAAATGTATGCGCATAGTTATAGAATATGGCGCAGTGTGCCTAAATCTATGCACCGGGATTTACACCATGTTTTTGCTGGTGTAAATGGAGGCATGTAGGTTTAGGCACTGAGATATCAACTAAGCACATTCTAAATACCATGCCTAAATCTAGGCACCGCTTATGTAATACGCTTAGTCGGCATTGATTTCTGCGCTGATATTTTAGGCAACATACAGTATATAGAATCTCTCCCTAAATGTCTGGGTATGCGGGGGCCAGTCAGCACTTAACCTGTTAATAGATGATGTTCAGCCTTAAGGGGGAGATTCGATACATGGCGCCTAAAAACTCAGCACTGAAATCAGTGCTAAGTGTATTCTATAATTGGGTCATGGACTTAGGTGCCATAAATTTATGCAGCAGCCATTTGCACCAACAAAAAAGTATTGCAAATCCAGCTCCTAAATTTACACGGGGAGCAAAATTATTCTGTAATTACACACATAACTCAAAACCATACCATCAATCCAACCCTAAATTGCAAGACGACCTTACGAGACTGGGAGATTGGGCATCCAAGTGGCAGATGATGTTTAATGTGAGCAAGTACAAAGTGATGCATGTGGGAAAGAAGAACCCGAACTATAGCTACATGATGCAAGGTTCCACGTTAGGAGTCACCGGCCAGGAAAAGGATCTAGGAGTCATTGTTAATGATACTTTGAAACCGTCTGCTCAATGTGCTGCAGTGGCAAAGAAAGTAAATAGAATAGATATTATTAGGAAAGGAATGGAAAATAAAAACGAGGATGTTATAATGCTTTTGTATCGCTCCATGGTGCGACCGCACCTGGAATACTGTGCGCAATTCTGTTCACCGCATCTCAAAAAAGATATAGTGGAATTAGAAAAGGTACAGAGAAGAGCAATGAAAATGATAAAGGAGATGGGACAACTTCCCTATGAAGAAAGGCTGAAACGGCTTGGGCTCTTCAGCTTGGAGAAAAGACAGCTGAGAGGAGATATGATAGAGGTATATAAAATACTGAGTGGAGTGGAACAGGTAGACGTGAATTGCTTGTTTACTCTTTCCAAAAATACTAGGACTAGGGGGCACGCAATAAAGCTACAAAGTAGTACATTTAAAACAATTCAGAGAAAATATTTCTTCACTCAACGTGTAATTAAATTCTGGAATTAGTTGCCTGAGAATGTGGTAAACGCAGTTAGCTTAGAGGAGTTTAAAAAAGTTTTGCTTCCTAAAAGAAAAGTCCATAAGCCATTATTAAAATGGACTTGGGAAAATCCACTGCTTATTTCTGGGATAAGCAGCATAAAATGTATTGTACTGTTTTGAGATCTTGCCAGGTACTTGTGACCTGGATTGGCTACTGTTGGGAACAGAATACTGGGCTTGATGGACCTTCAGTCTGTCCCAATATGGCAACACTTATGTGTAATACATTTAGTTCATATTTCAGCACCTAAATCTATGTGCATCCATTTACATCAACTTGTATAAATCCCTGTGCATAGATTTAGGCGCACTAGGCCATATTCTATAACTAGGTGCGTTAACTTTGGAATGCCCATGTAATTCCCATTTCCACGCCCATAACCTCGCCCCTTTTTGACCTGCATGTGTTAGATGTTCAGTGCACATCATTAAAGAATACACTTAGTAAGTTGTGTGCCTAAATTCTAATCATTGCCAATTAGTGCTCATTATTCCTAGTTAAATGCTTTATCAGGGCTCATTAGCTTGTGAAATTACCTGCACTGTTATGGAATCTGTGCCAATTTTGGCGCCGATGTTTAGGCATGCTATATAGAATCCGGGGGTAACTCAGTAATTTAAACTGGCCAAAGGTAGGACTGATTTCCAGGTTTTGGCTTTGGTGTTTTTCTTGCCTGAAATTCAGCAGCACTATCCAGTTAAATGTCACTGAATACCAGCAGATAACCCAGCACAGGTAATTTAACTGGGTAGGAGCTTGTTTACTCTTTCCAAAAATACTAAGACTAGGGGGCACTTAATTGGCTAACCGGCGATATATTCCTGGTTTTCACCTAGGAGATAACCGTCTATATCGTTCAATATAGCCGGTATATCTTTAGTCGGTTTATAGATTAACAACTATTTTTGAATATCAACGTTAACTTTAAGGCTAAAATACACCGGATATTCAATGCTAGTCACCGGAAATGGTCTGGCATTGAATATACAGGTTGACTGCTTACCACGGGAGTTAGCTGGGCTCTCTCCCACTGTCTGAGTAACTGCCGCAATGTGATTAAACCCAAAGTAGTCATATGAAAAATATTCAATTATACCATAAAATGTTTTTGCTTTTTGTAGAGAAAAGGAGGAGGAATGAGAATAAATGGGTGCCAATGTTCCAAGACTACTCAGCCCAGGATAGCAGCAGCAGCAAAAGAAATTACATCCTATATGTGCACAACTGGTAAAAGTGAACACAAAGTTTGTGTTGATTTGCGAGTTCACTGTAGAGGGGCCAACGACAATTGCATGTCAGTGCAAGACGCAGAGGAAATGTTACAGTGCATGCAATCAGTGGGACACAGCCTGATGATGGTAGAGGAAGATGCAGGAACAAGTGGAGAATGAGGAACTCTGTGGTCTGGCCACATTGGATCAGCTTCTTTTGCATTGAGACTAGTGGTTCATCATGTGTTTGGAGTATAAAACTGATGTTTACTGTGGGGCTTTAGAGACCTGGAAAAGCATGAAGGAAGTGGACACCCAACATTGAAGAAGAATATTTTAGAGAGAGAGTGAGAGATTTTATGGATACCCAAGAAATCATAGAAACGTGATGGCAGATAAAGGCCAAATGGCCCATCCAGTCTGCTCATCCTCTGTAACCACCAACTCTTCCTTTTCCTAAGCAGTGGCGTAGGAAGGGCGGGGCGGTGGGGGCGGTCCACCCCGGGTGTCAGCAGATGGGGGGGGTGCTCCGGACAGCCCTTGTCTCCTGCCCCCTTCATTTTTTTTTTAATCCATTGCAGCGATGCAGGCAGCGCTTCGCGTCTGCCCTGCGTGTGCTGTGAAGATAGAAAATCACCTCGTTAGCGTCGGGCCTTCCCCCGTTGTGTCCCGCCCTCGAGGAAATAGGAAGTTATCTCAGAAGAGGGCGGGACACAACGGGGGAAGGCCCGACGCTAACGAGGTGATTTGATTTTCTATTTTCACAGCACACGCAGGGCAGACGCGAAGCGCTGCCTGCGTCGCTGCAATGGATTAAAAAAAAAACGAAGGGTGATGGCAGGAGACAGGGCTCTGTCGGCTCTCCACGAGGGGGGACAGGGACGGGACCGGGTCGGGGGGGATCAGATGGGAGAGGGGGAGCTCAGAGGGGAGAAGGGGAGTGCTCAGAGGGGAGAAGGGGTGGGGGAGCTCAGATGGGAGAAGGGGTGGGGCTGTTCAGAGGGGAGAAGGGGATTGGGAAGGGGTGGGGGAGCCCAGAGGGGTGTTCAGAGGGGAGAAGTTGATTGGGGAGGGTGGGGGAGCTCAGAGGTGAGAAGGGGAAGGTGGGGGAGCCCAGAGGGGAGAAGGGGATTGGGGAGGGAGGGTGGGTGAGCCCAGAGGGTTTCTCAGATGGGTGCTCGGAGGGGAGAAGGGAATTGGGGAGGGGTGGGGGTGCTCCGAGGGGAGTGCTCAGATGGGAAGAAGGGGATTGGGGAGGTGTGGGGGTGCTCAGAGGGGAGTGCTCAGATGGGAGAAGAGGTCTGAAGCTGGAACTGGGGTCTGACAAGGGGCAGGAGGGAAAATGGGTCCATGCCTGGGGCAGGTGGGAGAATGGGTCTGGGGCTGAAAAGTGGGGATGCAAGGCATGTGGTGGATGAAGGGGGCTGGAACTGGGGGCTGAAAAGGGGACAGGGAGAAGTGGCTGGGGGCTGAAGCTCGGGACTAATGGAAGAAAAGGGCTGGGGACTGGTGGGATAGTGGGGCTGAAAAGGGGGGCAGGTGGGAGATGTGGGCTGGGGCTGGAACCAGGGGCAGGTGGAATAAGGGGGCTGGAACTGGGGGCTGAAAAGAGGGGGCAGAGAGAGAGGGGACATACCCTGGATGGAAGGGGGGAGTGTGAGGGAGGGCAGACCCTGGATGGATAGATGGGAGAGGGAGGGCAGACAGATTGAAGGGGCAGAGAGAAAGGGCAGATGGTGGGTGGAAGGGGGAGAGAGAAAGAGGGCAGACTAGGGCAAATGGTGGATGGAAGGGGCAGAGATAGAGGGCAGATGTGGATGGAAGGGAGAGAGAGAGAGAGATGGCAGCAGTGGCGTAGCCAGACTGCCAATTTTGGATGGGCCTGAACCTAAAGTGGGTGGGCACAAAATTGTCTCTCTATTCCCCCTTCCCCAGCAAAATTTAGTCACACTAATCAGATGTATTTGTCACATAGGGGTAAAGTGCTGCTTTTCAGTGCATCAGGTTTCAGAAAATTTATTTAAAAGCCTAACACCCTTTTCAATGAGCTTTCAGAGGCCAAAACCTCCTGCCTCAGGTCAGCATAACGCTGGTATCCTCTCCTGACCTAAGGAAGGAAGTATTGGTCTCTGAAACTTTATTAACACAGGTACTATATTACTTTATCCTAAATTAAAATAAAATTATTTTCTTTACCTTTGTTGTATGGCCATTTACTTTTTCTCATTGTGTTGCTCCCAGTCTCTAGATTCTGCTTTCCTTCGTCTTTCTCTTGCCAGGGTTTCCTGTCCATTCACCACCTATGGCTTTTCATCTTTTCCTCACCATTGTTCTCCACATGCCCCTTCCTCTTATTCTTCAGTCTTTCCCTACTCTGTCCTCTCCCTCTTTCCATCCAGCAGCTCCCCTCTTTCTTTTGCATCCGGGGTCTCCTTTTTCTCCCTACCCTTCCATCCAGTGTCTTCCCTCTTTCTCTCCTCATCCTTCCACCCATCTACCCTCTCTCCTGATCCTTCCATCTAGTGTCTCTATCTCTCTACCCTTTTCTATTGTGAGCACTCTGGAGGGCTGGTACGAGGGAGAGGGGATAGTGGTTCTTTCAGCCGGCATCATCCCCGGTCATTCAGCCCAGCTAGGAGAGCAGGGCGCCCTCTAGGGATCAAACTGCCAGGGAAAGCTGTAATGCAGGAGAAAAACTACACTCCCCAGAAGCCAGTGCAGGGTCAGCTGAACTCTCAGGAGGGGGAGGGTGGAATGACTGATTGGGAGATGAGGTCTGATCCTGGAGATGGGGAACAGCTGGTGGAGCTTGGGGAGGAGGAGGAGATGGAGTGGAATAAAGCAGAGGTAGAAGGAGAAGGTAAGGGGGGAATGTATGGAGGTGGGTGGTTTGGCTCTAACCCGTGCAGACAGGGTGAGAGCTTTTGTGGCCTCAGCATTGCCCCGGTTGTGGAGTTGGGGGAAGCTGGGAGCAAAGCAGTGGGGGAGCAACTGGAAAGCACAACTTGCTACCATATTGGCTGTTCCCAAGAGGTAGTGCTGTGGAAGGGGGACCTGGTTACAAAGTGGTGGCAGTGGTGGGATGATCTGAACAACCCGCCGGATAAAGAAGCGTCTATTACTCCGAGTTCCGGTAAGCATATACGGGACTCGGGTAACCAGGAGGAGGGGGATATAGAGGGCCAGAGTGGTGGTAATACCGCACTTGGAGAGTGTTCTTTGTCTTTCCCTTTCTCACAGGTACCAGTGGCTAAGACGACATGGAGTCGAAGGAGCTGCTGTCTTTTATGGCCCACCAGTTCCAAAAGCAGCAGGAAATGGCTCAGAGACTTCTAGAGGATTCCTTGGCTGCTTCTCGAGCACAGATACAACCGGTGCTGGAGGTGGTGCAGGAATTGTTACGGGCAGTACCCCTACCGAGGAAGGAGAGTACTTCGTTGGAGGCTACAGCTACTGGAGCTGTGCCTGGAAGCATGGAGCCTGGACGAGTTAATTGGTTGCCTTGGGGCAAATTAACAGAGCAGGACGACATTGAGGATTATCTGGGGACTTTTGAGAGGGTAGCATTGGCGGCTGCCTGGCCTCAAGAGCAATGGACCATTAGACTGGCTCCTGCCCTGTCGGGGGAAGCCCTGGCAGCTTTTCGGAGCCTGCTGCCAGGGGACGTGGTGGATTATCAGAAGCTGAAAACGGCTATTTTGGACCGGTATGGGGTAAGCAGACAAACTTATCGCAGGCGCTTTCGGAGTTGGAGGTGGAGGGAGGGGGAGACTCCGAAGGCCTTGGCTCAGAAGCTGATGGACTTGGCTACCAAATGGCTAGAGCCTGATAAGAGGGCAGTGACTCAGTTGATGCAGGATCTGGTGCTGGAGCGGTTTTTAGAGGCTCTACCGGACAGTATCAGGGTTAATTTGATCAGGAAGGGATGTGAGACTCTGGAAGAAGCTATCAAAGGCTTTGAATACTTCCTGGAGTCACAATACTCAGGGGGGGGAGAGGGGGTCTGGCGGGGTGGTCGGGGTAAAATGTTCAAAGGATCTGGGTGGAGGGAGGACGGTCCTAAGGAGCATGATAGAATGTGCTACCGATGTGGGAAGTCGGGACATGTGAGGAGGGATTGTAGGGCCAGGTTGGGGCTCATATCTCAGGTAACCCCCTCTAAGGAACCCCAGTTTACGCATTGGGTTAAGATAGGAGGGGTCCCGGTGGAAGGACTTTTAGACTCAGGAGCGGACCAGACAATGTGCTCCCAGAAGTTGTGGGGGCAGATTGCCCGGAAAGGGGGTCAGCAGGGTAGGAAGAGAGACCGGTCCGTGGCTATTCAGTGCATACACGGGGCCTTCTCAAGGTATCCGGTCCGGCTAGTAGACATACAGGACCAGGAGGGCCTTCAGTGGGTGTGGGTGGCTGTACTTCCTAGGCTACCTCAGGATCTCATTTTAGGACGGGATTGGGCTCCATTCACATACTGCCTTGGTGGTAAGCAAGCCTTGGTATCTACCCGGGCCCAGGGGAGGCAGGAGAAGGAGCAGGAACTGTCCCTGGCACAAGTATTTCCATTCCAGGGAGAGGTTATGGGGCGGCCGGGGAAGACCAGGAAAGGCTCTCAGCAAAAGAAACGAGGTCAGGAGCAAAGGCGGCAGCATTGTCAAGAGCTCCTTCATCAGGGGAGGTTCCCAGGGGATACGGAACAGGTGTTAGAGAGATTCCCTGATTTTTCCAAAGAGCAAAAAGATGACCAGACATTGCAGTATGCGTGGGAGCGGGTAGATCAAGAGGGAGAAACCAGCTTCCCTCGGTTTGTTAGTGACAAGGGGTTGCTATATCGGCTGTCCTGTTTAGCAGGAGGGAAGGAACCTCAGAAACAGTTAGTAGTACCGAGGGGGTTTAGGGACCTGGTGTTACGGGTATCTCATGATCATATCTTAGGGGGTCACAAGGGGGTTCAGAATACTCTCCGGCAGGTATTAAACAGATTTTACTGGCCTGGGGTGTATAAAGAGGTGGAACAATTTTGCAGCTCCTGTAGTCAGTGTCAGAGGGTATCAGAGCAAACACCGAACAGAGTGCCCCTACGACCCCTTCCCCGTATAGGGACTCCTATTACCCGTATGGCAATGGATATGATCGGGCCCATTGATAAGTCCCGAAGGGGGTATTCCTATATTCTAGTGATCATGGATATGGCCACAAGGTATCCCTGGGCCGTGCCGCTTCGTACCACCTCAGCGAAAGTTATTGCGGCCCAGCTAATTCGGATCTTTTGTGAGGTGGGGTTTCCTAGGGAAATGATTACCGACCGGGGGACCAATTTCATGTCACGAACCCTGGCCCAGGTGTGGGAGGCTTTCGGGATACAGCATATTCGGACCGCAGCTTACCATCCTCAGACTAATGGCCTGGTGGAGAGATTCAATAAAACCTTGAAAATGTTGTTGAGGAAAGGGTTAGGTTCCTCCCATGAGGAATGGGATCTATTGTTACCATTTGTTTTGTATGTGTGTAGGGAGAATGTTCAGGCCTCTCTGGGCGTATCACCATTTGAATTGATGTATGGGAGATCACCCCGGGGAGTGTTGGATGTGTTAAGGGAGCAGTGGGTTCCTCCGGAAGAGGAGGATCGGGATGTAGTGAACTATCTAGTGAAGCTGAAGGAACGGTTGCATAAATTGAGCCGCGGGGCTCAGCAACACTGGGAGAGGAGTCAGGATTATCAGAAAGCCTATTATGACCGGAAAGGGGAGGAGAGGGCATTGGAGGTGGGGGACAAAGTCTTGATCATGGTTTCAGACTCACCTCATAAGTTCACGGGACGCTGGAGGGGTCCTGCTGTCATAGAAAAGAAGTTAGGTCCAGTCACCTACTTAGTAAGGAATGAGCAAGGCCGGGGGCAGACCTATCATATTAATGTGCTTAAACCTTGGCAGGAGAGAAGGGGACTATTTGGTCAGTCTAGGATAGAAGCTGAGGAAGAATTAGGACCACAGATCACGGAGATATTTAAGGCAGGAGAACCGCAGATTGCGACTACATTGCCAGGGAGTCAGCAGAAAGAGGTTCAGGCACTTGTGGAGGAGTTTCGGGATGTCCTGACTCCTTGCCCAGGGGAAACCCACCTTATCATGCATGATATCATCTCGGAGCCAGGCCGGGTGGTCAGACAGAGACCTTACCGTCTCTCACCCCCAAAGAAACAAGAGGTGGTCCGACAGGTACAGGAGATGCTGGATTTTGGGGTCATTGAGGAATCTGTCAGTCCATGGTCAAGTCCTGTGGTGTTAGTGCCCAAGTCCGATGGTACGTGGCGGTTTTGCATCGACTTTAGACAAGTTAATGCGCTGTCAGATTCTGATGCCTATCCGATGCCACGTATCGATGAACTATTGGATCGGTTGGGTACTGCCCGATATCTGTCCACCCTGGACTTGACCAAAGGGTATTGGCAGATCCCTCTGACTCAGGAGGCCAAGCCTAAGACAGCCTTTTCTACACCCATGGGGCTCTATCAATTTAAACGCATGCCGTTTGGTCTTAATTCCGCAGCAGCTTCCTGCCAGCGGTTGTTAGATCAGGTTTTAAGACCACATCAGCAATATGCGGCGGCTTACCTGGACGATGTTATCATTCAGAGTGAGGATTGGCCCTCTCATATGATAAGAGTGAGGGCGGTATTAGAGGCTTTCCGTCAAGCAGGTTTGACTTTGAACCCTCAAAAGTGTTGCTTTGGGCAGGAGAAGGTTAAATATCTGGGATACCGGGTGGGGAATGGTCAGATAACTCCGCTCTGGGATAAGGTAGCGAGTATCCGGGACTTTCCCTGCCCCAAAAATAAGAAACAGTTAAGGAGCTTTTTGGGCCTAGTGGGGTACTATAGGAGGTTCATACCCCACTTTGCCTCCATTGCTACACCCCTCACTAATAAACTTCAGAAGGGGTCCCCCAACAGTCTACGATGGGAGGAGGGAGGGCTTCGGGTGTTCAATGAATTGAGATTGGCCCTGTGTCAGGAACCCCTGCTGAGAGCCGTGGATTTTGATAAGCCCTTTGTACTGCAAGCTGATGCCTCGGGGGTAGGTTTGGGGGCTGTGTTGTCTCAGGTACACGAGGGACAGGAACATCCCCTGATGTATCTGAGCCGGAAACTGCTCCCCCATGAGGTCCGGTACTCGACCATAGAGAGAGAATGTTTAGCGATAAAATGGGCAGTGCAGATGTGCCATTACTATTTAGATGGGCGTAAATTTACTCTGGTTACTGATCATGCGCCTTTGAGGTGGTTAGGCCAGATGAAAAATAGTAATGGTCGTCTCACAAGGTGGTATCTGGCTTTACAGCCCTATCAATTCAAGGTGGAGCATAGATCAGGCAAATTTCTGACAAACGCGGATGTTCTTTCTCGAATTGCCAGTACAGGACAGGAGAAGACTGGCAATCGTTTGAGCCGGGGGGTGTGTGAGCACTCTGGAGGGCTGGTACGAGGGAGAGGGGATAGTGGTTCTTTCAGCCAGCATCATCCCCGGTCATTCAGCCCAGCTAGGAGAGCAGGGCGCCCTCTAGGGATCAAACTGCCAGGGAAAGCTGTAATGCAGGAGAAAAACTACACTCCCCAGAAGCCAGTGCAGGGTCAGCTGAACTCTCAGGAGGGGGAGGGTGGAATGACTGATTGGGAGATGAGGTCTGATCCTGGAGATGGGGAACAGCTGGTGGAGCTTGGGGAGGAGGAGGAGATGGAGTGGAATAAAGCAGAGGTAGAAGGAGAAGGTAAGGGGGGAATGTATGGAGGTGGGTGGTTTGGCTCTAACCCGTGCAGACAGGGTGAGAGCTTTTGTGGCCTCAGCATTGCCCCGGTTGTGGAGTTGGGGGAAGCTGGGAGCAAAGCAGTGGGGGAGCAACTGGAAAGCACAACTTGCTACCATATTGGCTGTTCCCAAGAGGTAGTGCTGTGGAAGGGGGACCTGGTTACACTATTCAGTCTCCCCTCTCTCTCTCTCCACATCCTTCCAGTCTCTCCCCTTTCTCTCTGCATCCTTCCATCCATCTCCCCTCTTTCTCTCCCTATCCTCCCATGTCCAGCGGCTCTATCCCTTCCCTCCTGTCCCTTCTTCCTCTCCCTCCCATGTCCCAGCGGCTCTCTCCCTTCCCTCCAGTCCCTTTTTCCTCTCCCTCCCATGTCCCAGCGGCTCTCTCCCTTCCCTCCAGTCTCTTCTTCCTCTCCATCCCATGTCCCAGCGGCTCTTTCCCTTCCCTCCAGTCCCTTCTTCCTCTCCCTCCCATGTCCAGTAGCTCTCTCCCTTCCCTCCAGTCCCTTCTTCCTCTCCCTCCCATGTCCCAGCGGCTCTCTCCCTTCCCTCCAGTCCCTTCTTCCTCTCCCTCCCATGTCCCAGAGGCTCTCTCCCTTCCCTCCAGTCCCTTCTTCCTCTCCCTCCCATGTCCCAGAAGCTCTCTCCCTTCCCTCCAGTCCCTTCTCCCTCTCCCTCCCATGTCCCAGAAGCTCTCTCCCTTCCCTCCAGTCCCTTCTTCCTCTCCCTCCCATGTCCCAGAAGCTCTCTCCCTTCCCTCCAGTCCCTTCTTCCTCTCCCTCCCATGTCCCAGCAGCTCTCTCCCTTCCCTCCAGTCCCTTCTTCCTCTCCCTCCCATATCCAGCAGCTCTCTCCCTTCCTTCCAGTCCCTTCTTCCTCTCCCTCCCATATCCAGTAGCTCTCTCCCTTCCCTCCAGTCCCTTCTTCCTCTCCCTCCCATATCCAGTAGCTCTCTCCCTTCCCTCCAGTCCCTTCTTCCTCTCCCTCCCATATCCAGTAGCTCTCTCCCTTCCTTCCAGTCCCTTCGTCCTCTCCCTCCCATGTCCCAGCAACTCTCTCCCTTCCCTCCAGCCCCTTCCTCCTCTCCCTCCCATGTCCCAGCAGCTCAGCCATTTTTCCTCCAGGTCCGCCCATCCGCATCCTTCGTGCTGTCTATATCCCTTTTGTCCCACGGAGGCAGCGCTTCCTTCCTGCCCTGTCTTCTCCCGAAGCTCCGCTGCATCGGTCCCTCCCTGCAAGTAGAATCCTCCTTCGCCGGTTGCGCTGCGCTGCCATGCACATGGAGCTTCGCTCCTCCCCCTGCCGCGTTCATCCGGCCCTAAACAGGAAGTACATCACAGAGGGCCAGATAAACGCGGCAGGGGGAGGAGCGTAGCTGCGTGTGCAATTGCATGGCAGCGCAGCGCAGCGCGACCGGCGAAGGAGGATTCTACTTGCAGGGAGGGACCGATGCAGCGGAGCTTCGGGAGAAGACAGGGCAGGAAGGAAGCGCTGCCTCCGTGGGACAAAAGGGAGACAGCAATGCGGATGGGCGGGCCTGGAGGGAAAATGGGTGGGCCTGGGCCCGTCCAGGCCCACCCGTGGCTACGCCCCTGGATGGCAGACTGGGGCAGATGGTGGATGGAAGGGGCAGAAATAGAGGGCAGATATGGATGGAAGGGAGAGAGAGGGCAGACAGTGGATGGAAGGGGCAGAGAGAGAGGGCAGACAGTGGATGGAAGGGACATTAGAGAGGGCAGACACTGGATGGCAGAGAGAGAGAGAGCGAAGACAGATGCTGGATGGAAGGAAGACTGAAAAGAAGATGAGGAAAGCAGAAACGAGAGACAACAAACTGTAAATAAAATACATATTTTTATTTTTTTGCTTTAACACGTAAATAAGGTAATCTTTTTATTGGACTAATTTTAATACATTTTGACTTAACTTTCAGTGAACAAAACCCCCTTCCTCAGGTCAGGATAGGGTACTGTAACAGCACTATACTGTATTGACCTGAGGAAGGAGATTTTGGCCCCTGGAAGCTAAATGTATTAGTCCAATAAAATGGTATTTTATTTTCTGTATTTGTTTTATTTCTATTTGTTAATTTGTAAAGTGGTGATTGGTATTTGTTAGTTTTTTCAAATTTACATCTGCTGTCTTTATATTTTGCACAGTACTAGGGGATATTTTCTGTATCTTTGGTGTTGCATTGTATATAGAGTCTGGCATCGGGGGTTCAGTTTAATTTTTGTCTAAATAGAAAGTTTATTATTACTTATTCTATAGTGGATTAGGGTGTATCTGTGTTTGTGAAAAAGACATGGCTTTTGGTTGGCATTGACTGTGCAGGATTGACGATCTGTACTATTCTGTCTGTTTTCGTTTTACAATAAGTGAATTGATGTTCTAGTGTTCACTGTAGTGTTTAAGATGCTTTCCTTTTCCTTGTCTGACTCGTACAAATTACTGCTTATGGTATGGTACAATTGCTCTATATATAGGTCCTGAGTGTTTTGTATTCTCGGTATGCCTTGTACTAGATTTGGGGGGGAGAGGGTGTTAAAAAATGACCGGCCCCGGGTGTCAACTACCCTAGCTACGCCACTGTTCCTAAGGGATCTCACATGCTTGTCCATCGCTTTCATAAATTCTGACAGTCCTCATCTCCATGACCTCCACTGAGAGGCCATTCCACACTTCCAACACCCTTTCCATTTGGGCACATCTCAGACGATGGGTAGGAAGCATCTATGTGAGTATAGAGACTTCACTGCATCCTGCAATTACAGACTATCACTTCTTTCTGAAAATAACATTCCTCCATCAAAGGATAATACCTTCCATGGTGCAAAATCCAAAGCACTCTCACGTTCTCCACTCCACAGGGTGGTATTTTCTGAACTAGAAGTGATCATGTCTTGTAGTGCATGTGCTAGGCTGTACACAGCATTGTAGATATTATAGGTGCTCCCAAGGATTGCAATGTCACAGTGTGAGACATAGTTAGATGTTTCATCACTACTGCAGGATCTTTGGATGCTCTTGGGACATCGGTTGTTACAAAGGTCCTTCCACCATGCCTCTGTCAATGAATCACTTGAAAATAAAGCAGGATTCACCTCACGAACAAATTTATGAAAGCTTGGAATATTTTTCTTTCCCACAGTGAAAGCTAACGTGTTATTCCTTTCAACACTGTATGAGGGTAAGGCAAATAACCTTTCAGCTGTGGTGATCCAGACCTTTCCAGGTGCTTCCCAAATGCGTGTATTTCTTACAAGCTTTGTGTGGTATTTATTACAATATAAAATAATCACTTTAATTGAAGATGTAATAATGGTGTTGTAAATATTAGCTATATTTTGAAGCATGAGTGAACTGGACTGACGGAAGGTTTCTATGAATTCAATGCAACCTCCACTCTGCTCAATCCCTTCTCTCAGGATCTGCACAGCCCTCATGCTGTTTTCATCACTGCACGCAATGACACCAACCCAGGTCCAGCCAAAATGCTTCAATAATTTGACTATCCCAGCACAAAGGTGCAGTTCACTGGGGACAGTCCGGTAGAAATAAGGAAACTTAACTGTGTCGCTCATGACTAGATTCCCTGAGATGTAACTGATCTGTTGAAAATAAAAGATTGAATTCATCACAATCTTAGTTATAAGATTATATTTCAGTCACATATCAAATATTTAGAACATAAATATACTCTACAGAATAGAGGAGAAAATATATTGTATGACAAAGCCAATTGGTATGAAGTATCAGAAAAGCAGTACTGGATGGTGGATGCGTGGAATGGCCTCCCTGTGGAGGTCGTGGAGACGAAGACTGTGTCAGAGTTTAAGAAGGCGTGTGACAGACTCGTGGGATCTCTTAGGAGAAAGAGTTAGTGGTTACTGAGGATATGCAGACTAGGTGGTCCATACGGCCCTTATCTACAGTTATGTTTCTATGTTTCTTAAGGCAAATAAAGGGATATTGCCCTGTGTGTACCATAGATGGTCCCAGAAACAGGAAGTTACTTAAGAGCTGATGTAACTTCTTGTAGCTGTGGTGCACACAGCAGTAGTTTGCTTACCAAATTCTTAAAGCAATGCGTTAAGTTTTGCTGAATGAAACAAACCAAACTATCAAATAGCTCGACTTAAACTTACTGGAAATAAAAAAGGTGAATTCCCCTAACTGAATCCAAGCCAAAAAGAGAATAAATTAAACAGCCTTGCAACCTTTTCTGGCAGACAAGATGCTGACTGAAGATTTTGTTCCAGGGAACAGCAGCTGCCAAGGTGTAACTTACAGTTTCTGGGACTGACAGAGCCAGCAGTGGAATGCACAGAGCAGTGCCCATGTGCCTTCCTTCAATTTGCTGGTGCAGCTGGCAAAGGAACCGGGGACAAAGTATGTGAATCAGGGGGAGAGGAAAGAGAGACAAATGAGGGGATGCAAGATGGTGGTAGTAGAGGTGAGGGGAGCTAGAGATGGGACAATGCTGGATGGAAGGGAGAGAGGCAGAAAACCAGGCAATATCGGATCGAGGTGGCATGGAGGAGAGATGAGACAATACTGAATATACAGGAGAGATGGCACAGGAGAGAGAGAGACAGGTGTTGCTAGATGGTGAGGGAGTGAAATAAATTATGATATCCCCTGACCTGTGGGTAGTGGTATATCCTGGATAGGCTGGAAAACTTACTCGATTGCTCAGCTGAAAGACCTTCAATGACAGCACCCAATGGTCCAGATGTTTGGCAGCTGTAGTTTGGGACCCCGGTGTCGATTCCTGAAAATATGTTCATGGCTGCTGTATACGTTAAGAATAGACTGTTGTAAGGTGTATAAATGTGGAACCCCAGTGTGAGGTTGGGTAAGAGCTCTGAGCTGTTGTTAATCTCCTCCACCACAGATACAAAGGCCAGGAAGTTGTAATAGTTCAATGGTACAGCACTTTAAGGACAACAAATATCAGAAAATATCATATTAGAACGAAACTAAAAAATAGTAGAATGATGCAGGACTTTAAGGATAATAAATGACAGATAACATGAAGTTAGCATCAAACTAAAAAATACAGAAACAGAGACATGAGTGAAATAGGGTTAGGATTAGGGTTAGAAAAGGAGTTTGTTACATATTTGTCTGCAAACATGATGGAGAAGTGCACACTTCAGGTTTAGAAAAAGATAAACACATTTCTTTCCTCTCTCTCTATCTTCTCCCATGTTTTTTTCTATTCTTCAGCAGAAACCTGCCCTGCTGTAGGCCGACAGAAGGTAGATATGCATCCAACTCACTTGCACAGCCTTAATCACTGGAGTCTAGAACCACTGCTTCTCCACCCAACTATATGCATCTGACCCATTAAATAAACTCTCCATTGAAGATTAAGCAGGGGCCAGAGGACACTGATTCAGGAAGTGGCATCAGGAGGAGACGGAATGGCTGGAAATACCAGTGGATGTTCCCTATCCCAACCAACAGAAATGAGGCTATACCTATGATGGATCAACTGGAAGTGTTAGCAGAAGTTTGTATGCAATGCATTTGAAGATGTGTCCCATACTGTGAAGAGTTAGGAAATGTTGTAAGGAGGAGAGGAGGAGAAAGAGAAGAAAGCAGAAATGACAGGAGAGAAAAGAAGGGGGTAAGATGCACTGTTCCATCTAAGCTGAGCAGGTGTCCGCCAACTGCATTGCTACCAGTAGGAGGTGGTGCTTCAATGTTGTGTTTTCAATCTCTATGAACATGCAGGTTCCATAGAACATTCCTGTCCCTTAGTATTGAAAATATGATAGTGAAACAGTATCCCCCCACTGGCAGGACTGTAGATGGAGGATTCCCACTCAGCTTAGAGGGAACAGTGGTAAGAAGGAGGAGGCCTTAAAAAGGAAAGGAAGAGGAGGTTAGGTGGGAGAACAGAGGGGAGTTAGTGTCGGGAGGGAGAGATGGGAGAAGTGAACAAAAGAGAAGGAAAGCTGGATAGGACAGAGTAGCACCTCCAAATCCCTCCACAATAGTCTTCCTAAATGCATACACTTCTTGTACTCACAATACCCCATACTCACACGACTTACACAAGTAACATGCAAAAAATGCACAAAAAAAATAGAACACAAGTGTTTGTGTGAGCTTTGCAAACTTTTGCAAATAAATTTACAAAATGTGACCAATCTCTGTAAGATGCTTTCGTGACTACTCTACCGCAAGTGAATGGTGAAGTAAATTCAGAACTAAAGTAGCATATGAAAATCAGTTAGGGGTTATGTTTTCAGAAAAAAGACCACTAAACCTCAATTCTAAAGTTTCATGCAAAAGTTTATCTAATTCATTTTTCTAAGTTGCTATAGCTGACTTTATGCAAAATGTCAGAAAACTCACAGGAAACCCCATAGGTTAGTGCATCAGTGCCTGAAAACTCTTCACACAACTGCATAAATTGTGTGTTTTTAGATTTAACCGGGTATTCAGACATACAGTTCACAGGTTCTGTGCTGTCAAATGACAATTGTACTAATCTGTGAGTTAGGCTGGTGCACTGAGCTTCAGCACACAGCATTCTAATGCAAACACAGGAAAGAACTTTACTCCCAATGCAGTAAACTAATCACATACAAAGTACTGCTATATTAAAAAATGTGCAATAATAGAAAAATAGCATACACTAGAGATTGTTATATCGGGCATGTTTGACTCCCTTACTGTCAGGAGTCACCATTTTTCTAGATGGTGGAAGATAAAGAGGACATTGCAGAATGCCTCCCCAAGCCAGTTACACATTGGTCCTGGAGGGTGAAAGGACACGGGTGCCTTGGCTCATATTGCTCTAGATCAGATAGCCTCCAGGGATCGGGCGTCTGACTCAGCTCAAGTAAAGATTATGGACCAAAAGAGAAGTGAAAAAAAAATGCCAAAATTTAGCACATTTTTTTTTTTTTTTGCATTTCCAATTCAGTGGGGTTTCATGGGGTTTTGTATGACAACCTTATTACCCTTTAGCACAGTAGTTCACTGTGGAGTTTTCACATTTAATCAGGGGCATAGGTAGGTGGGGCCATGGGGGTATGGGCCCCCACAGATTTAGCCCTGGCCCCCTCCACTTTTGACTCCCCCCCCCCCCCCCCCCCCGTCACCAACCCACCTCCTTCAAATCAGGCAAGGGCATTGTTTAAAAATATTTTTTAGAAGCCCACACCATATGTGTTCCAAGTAAGAGAAAACAGCAGCCAGCATGGTTAAAGGGAGAAGTGAAAGGGACTATTAGAGTCAAAAGGACATATTTAAGAATATAGAAAAGAGATCTGAATTAAGAAAACAAGAAGCAACGTAAGCACTGATAAAGAAGGCTAAAAGAGAATATCAAGAGAAAATTGCTGCAGAGGAAAAACTCGTAGTAATAATCTTTTCAGGTATATCAGAAGCAGAAAGCCTGTTAGGGAATTAGTGGGACCATTAGATAATCAGGGAGTAAAAGGGGCACTCAGGGAGGACAGAGCCATGGCAGAGAAGCTGAATGAATTCATTGCCTCAATCTTTATTGAAGAAGATGTAAACGATCTACCTGTACCATAGATGATTTTTCAAGGGTGACGATGTAGAGGAACTGAAAGAAATCTCGGTGAACCTGGAAGATGTACTGATCCAAATCAACAAATTAAAGAGTAGTGAATCACCTGGACCAGATGGTATAAACCCCAGGGTACTGAAAGAGCTCAAATATGAATTTGCAGATCTGCTGTTAGTGATCTGTAACCTGTTGTTAAACCTATCCTTAATACCTGAAGATTGGAGGGTGGTCAATGTAAAGCCTATTTTTTTAAAAGGGATCCGGGGTCATCTGTGAAATTATAGACCAGTAAGCCAAACATCAGTGCTGGACAAAATAGTAGAAACTATTAGCAAGAATAAAATCATTGAACACAAAGACAAACATGGTTTAATGGGACAGAGTAAACATGGATTCTGCCAAGGGAAGTTGCTTCACCAATTTGCTTCATTTCTTTGAACTTGTGAATAAAAATGTGGATAAAGTTCAGCCAGTTGATGTAGTGTATCTAGATTTTCAGAAAGCATTTGATTGTGAATAGTGGAGTGCCCCAGGGATCTATTCTGGACCAGTGCTATTTAACATATTTATTAACTAGTAAAAAAGGCCCGTTTCTGACACAAATGAAACGGGCGCTAGCAAGGTTTTCCTCGGAGTGTGTATGTTTGGGAGAGTGTATGTGAGAGTGACTGTGTGAGAGTCAGAGTGAAAGTGTGAGTGTGTGTGTGTGTGAGAGAGAGAGTGAGTCTGAGCGTGAGTGTGTTTGTGAGAGAGTGTGTGTGTGAGAATGAGAGTGTGTGCAAGTGTGTATGTGAGACACAGTGTGAGAGAGAGTGTGTGTGTGTGTGCGAGAGAGAGAGTGTGTGTGAGACACAGATTCTCTGTGAGAGTGAGTGTATGAGACCAAGCGAGTGTGTGAGTGACTGTGTGGCACATAGAGAGTGAATGTGATACAGTGTGAGACAGAGTGTGTGAGAGTGAGAGTCAGAAAGACATTGTATATGAGAGAGAGTGTGAGCCTTGCCCTCCCAATCCATGCCCATCTGTCCCCTGCCCCCTCCATTCATCCTTTTCCAGCAATTCCCCTCTCTCCCTGAGCCCTGCCCTCCCAATCCATGCTCCTCTGTCACCTGCCCCCTTCATTCATCCCTATCCAGCAATTCCCCTCTCTCCCTGAGCCCTGCCCTGCAATCCATATCCATCCATGCCCATCTGTCCCTTCCATTCATCCCTATCCAGCAATTCCCCTCTCTCCCTGAGCCCTGCCCTCCCAATCCATGCCCATCCATGCTCCTCTGTCACCTGCCCCCTCCATTCATCCCTTTCCAGCAATTCCCCTCTCTCCCTGAGCCCTGCCCTCCCAATCCATGCCCATCCATGCTCCTCTGTCATCTGCCCCCTCCATTCATCCCTATCCAGCAATTCCCCTCTCTCCCTGAGCCCTGCGCTGCAATCCATATCCATCCATGCCCATCTGTCCCTTCCATTCATCCCTATCCAGCAATTCCCCTCTCTCCCTGAGCCCTGCCCTCCCAATCCATGCCCATCCATGCTCCTCTGTCCCCTGCCCCCTCCATTCATCCCTTTCCAGCAATTCCCCTCTCTCCCTTCCATGACCCCCCCTCGCATCCATGCTCCTCTCTCTCCCATGTCCCAGCCTGGCCCGCCCTCTTCTCCCCCCCCCCCCTTTGCATCCATGCCCCCCCCTTCGCATCCATGCTGTCGTTTCTCCCCTGCCCTCCCGCTCCCATTGTTCAACTTTACTGCCCACCCTCTTCTCTCCCCCCAACTTCCTTTTTTTTTTTTCTTTTTAAATTTACCTCGGTGGCGGTTCTGGCAGCGTCAGGGAAGGAGGCGGCGCTCCCGACGTCTAGCCTTCCCTTCGCTGTGTTCCGCCTTCTTCTGACGTCATCCTTGACATCAGAAGAAGGCAGAACACAGCGAAGGGAAGGCTAGAGACGTCGGGAGTGCCGCCTCCTTCCCTGACGCTGCGCTTTGTTTGTTTTTTTTTCCGCCCTCGACGTCATGACGTTTGCCCTCGACGTCATGACGTTTGACGCGAGGGCGGGGCAGAGATGGCTGGCTGGCTTCACACCATGAATCCATGAACCCTACAATGAGTGTTTGAGTGACTTCAGAACGTTGTCTTCAGAATGTTCACGGTGCGTTTTATTATATTAGATGATCTGGAAATTGGAACACTGAGTGAGCTGATTACATCTGCAAACAATACAAAACTATTCAAAGTTGTTAAAATGCATGCAGATAGTGAAATATTGGAGGAAGACCTTAGGAAATTGGAATACTGGGCATCCAAATGGCAGATATGATTTAATGTCTACCTTACATATACTGATTTAATGTCTGCCTTACCCATCTACCTTACATATACTTAAGAGAAAACGACATTGACCCAGACTCTATCTCCCACCTTACCTTCCTCTCTCTATCACCTGTTTCTACCTACCTATCCATCCTATTATTATGTTATACTTAATTTCCTATTTTACATAACAAACTTCTATGTTACCTATCACTATGTAAGCCGCATTGAGCCTGCTTTTAGTGGGAAAGTGCAGGATACAAATATAATAAATAAATAAATAAATAATGTGGATAAGTGCAAAGTGATACACATTGGGAAGAATAATCCAAATCATAGTTATTTGATACTAGGTTCCATCCTAGGAGTCAGCATCTAAGAAAAAGATCTAGGTGTCATCATGGACAATACACTGAAATTATCTGCCCAATGTAAGGCAGCAGCCAAAAAAGCAAGCAGAATGCTAGGATAGAAAATAAGACAAAGAATATTATAATATCTATGTATCACTCCATGGTGCAATCACACCTTGAGTATTGTGTGCAATTCTGATCACCGTATCTTTAAAAAGATATAGCAGAATTAGAAAAGATTCATAGAAGGGAACCAAAATGATTAAGGGGATGGAACTCTGCTCATATTAGGAAAGGCTTATGAGGTAAAGACTCTTCACCTTGGAAAAGAGACAGCTGACAAGCTGTTTACTCAGGATTTAAGGCTGTCTGAATACTTCCCTCTCTCTATACTGGAGAAAGTACACACACACATATCTAGTTGTGATTTTCTATGATTATTTTGAGAGGAAACGTATAGACAGAAAAAGATGAAAGTCTTAGCAGGTCATTATTCCCAGGGCAACTTTCAAAAGGAAAACACTCATACTTTATCTGATAAAACAGGTAAAATGTCCACAGGTTATATCTGCAGTTTATGCAGTGACAATCAAAATAAAACTAAAGACATGTCTCAGATAGGAGCTAAACCATGATGCTACTTACAATGTATTTCCTTCAAATGAGGGAACAGTTGTGAAGGCTGGAAGATCAACTAGATAAAAGATTTCCAGTAATACGAGTCCTCCAATCATGATATCCCCATCTCTATGATAACCTGGTTTTAGATTTACTGATAAGTAGTTTCTAAGTGTACACTGACACTCAGCCGTCTTCCATAGGATGACAGAGAGCATCAATACAATGAGAACAGGATGAGTTTCCATCTTTAACATTGTTGAAACAGCTTCTCCTATGATAATGCTCGCTCTTCCCACTCCAGTTATGGGGATGATGTACAGTTCTTGATAGTGCTATCAAATTGAATGTTTGAATGATAGGCAGAAAATATTAAATATTATTTAGACCTGTGCTTTTATACACAAGGAGAATGAGGAAAGAAAGAAAAATGCATATAGGGAGGTGATTGCTCTATTTCTAGCTGAGCTTGAATACCTGTGAGGACACTGTGGTCTCTGTTGGGTCCTGCTGCTCTGAGGTTCAGCCTTAAGGGGTATCTGCTCCTGATAACTGCATTTACCATGAAATATAGGTTGTTTCTTTTAAATATTATCTTATGGATCCTGTGTCTTCATTAACATAATGACAAATATTAATTTAATTGAAATGCTTGCGTAGGTCACAATGTAATAACATAATAGCCTAAAAGAAACAGTTGAAATGGCCTATCTACAGTGCAGTTGTTCTGTCTATATTACCTTGAATACATCTGAGATTCCAGTCAGAGATTGTGACTGATACAAAGGGGGAAATTATCAAGATTCAGCAAAAGGTGAGTCTTTACTGCACCTTTATTTACTAGGGAGTCACTCGGTACCTCTGTACAGCAGGTTGTTGACTCCCATGGTAAAGGACTAACACTTCTGGGCCATGGGGGTAAGTACCAGACAAAAGTATCAGTGACATAAGGCCCTTCCCAAAACCAAATACCCCTCTAAGGTACCCCCTCCCCACAATACCTCCCACCAAATGACTTCACAATTTGTTTACCCCACTAGTGGTGGAGGTCAAGTGAGGCATAGCCAGGTTTTGATGTCAGAGGAAGCAGACATTTGTCAAGTAGGCACCGGTTGGTGTCGGCTAGGTGGCAGTGCCTGTGTTCTCACGTAGATGGGGTGGCTGTGGCAGTGATTTAATACAGGTAGCCCAATACAAACAATAGCTGTCTACCACCTAACATAATTTACCCGCTTCTTCTTTTACCAATGAGTAATCAACTGATCAATACTTAAATAATCTTTAGCCTGCACCTCAGCAGTCCTTATATTGTTTATTTTCGACACTGAAATCTAATACTTGTTCCATTGATGAACTTTTCTTCACAAGTCAGTACTCCGTATACTGATTGCCAATACCAGAAGATATCCTAATAAACATGGCATCGTTTCAAAACTTTGTAGTAGAATCACTGTAGCCAACTGTTAAACACAATATCTCTTCAAAGCTGTTGATAAAATCATAGCAGCAAACTCTTAACTTTTAACAAGTCTCCACACCAACCATAATTACTCCTTTGTGAATCATCCCAAACTCATAGTAACATAGTAACATAGTAGATGACGGCAGAAAAAGACCTGCACGGTCCATCCAGTCTGCCCAAGAAGATAGATTCATATGTGCTACTTTATTTGTACTGTCCTCTTCAGGGCACAGACCGTATAAGTCTGCCCAGCACTATCCTCGCCTCCCAACTACCAGTCCCGCCGCCCACCACCAGCTCTGGCACAGACCGTATAAGTCTGCCCAGCACTATCCCTGCCTCCCACCACCGGCTCTGGCACAGACTGTATAAGTCTGCCCAGCACTAGTCCCGCCTCCCAACCACCAGCCCCGGCACAGACCGTATAAGTCTGCCCAGCACTAGCCCCGCCTCCCAACCACCAGCTCTGCCACCCATTCTAGGCTAAGCTCCTGAGGATCCCTTCCTTCTGCACAGGATTCCTTTATGTTTATCCCATGCATGTTTGAATTCCGTTACCATTTTCATTTCCACCACCTCCCGCGGGAGGGCATTCCAAGCATCGACTACCCTCTCTGTGAAAAAATACTTCCTGACATTCTTCTTGAGTCTGCCCCCCTTCAATCTCATTTCATGTCCTCTCGTTCTACCGCCTTCCCATCTCCGGAAAAGGTTTGTTTGCGGATTAATACCTTTCAAATATTTGAACGTCTATATCATATCACCCCTGTTTCTCCTTTCCTCCAGGGTATACATGTTCAGGTCCGCAAGTCTCTCCTCATACGTCTTGTAACGCAAATCCCATACCATCCTCGTAGCTTTTCTTAGATCGTCCCAAACTCTACACAGTCTGTGTTTCGCTCCTCGAGCGTCTTCAGGAGTCGGGTTCCTAAATGAATTAATACAATGATGAAATTTATGGATGAAGCAGGCTTCCCTACCTTCACAATTTTATAACTTTACAACTTAATTCTACTTACAATGTATTGGTGTACTTTTGTTTTCCGGATACAAGACGGGAAAGAACTCAACTGTCCACAAGCATTCACTCCCAGCGTACAACTGCCGGCGCATGCGTGTGAACCCCTGACCTACGGCGCACATTTAAACCTCCCTTAACCACGCCCCTTCAGACGTTCAGCCATTCCACCTCTCTGTTTAATCCAGCTGGTTCAATGGTATTCCACATAAAAATTATGTGCTGTTCTTGGTGCAACTATATCAAAGGAATGTTCCCCCCTCTCCCTTAATTACTGATTTTCATTAATACCACAAACCTCACATCTTGAATCCCATGACCTGCCGTGCCCCAATGAGCTACTTATGGTGTTTCATATTTTGCAAGACTCAAATGCTCAAATGCTGAGCAATCTATTCTTCACTTTCCTAATTGTATGGCCCACATACCATAATCCACATGGACAGTGTATACCATAAATACATTGTTTTGTATTGCAAACAGTTTGTCATCACAATACAAACATGCATCCACCTGAATGGGGTATTTACACCTGGTCAGTTTGAACTGCATAACGGCAATAAACACAAGCCCCACAAGCCATATGTCCAGCAGATACCTCCTCCCTATTTCTGTCTTCCATCATTTTATAGTGTGACATTATTTCTCCCATATTTCGCCCCTGCGTATACGTAAACCGGGGTACTTCACGAAACATATCATGCACAGCTAAAACCGGCCATAATCTTCTAATGGCTTTCTCAACCGCTATACTAC
Organism: Microcaecilia unicolor; assembly: GCF_901765095.1. NCBI lineage: Eukaryota > Metazoa > Chordata > Amphibia > Gymnophiona > Siphonopidae > Microcaecilia > Microcaecilia unicolor. The sequence continues at coordinate 337,558,996 of NC_044033.1, forward strand.
CCTCTGTATAAGGTAGTATACATGTCAATCTACGGGGCTGTTGCTGTTGCTGCTGTCGAATTTGAGAAGACAGCCATTCACACTGGGCATTAAATGCCCGCTTAGCTGCCCTATTCCCCGCTGTCTAAACCTGTGGGCCATATCAACTGCCTGCTCTGCATAGGTTTGCCGGGAGGAACACAATCTTCGAATACGCAAGAACTGTCCCATGGGTATGCTATTTTTTCATATAGGGGGGAACTCAGTTTTCTTGATGTTAATATAACCCTTCATCAGGGATCGTTTGTTAAACAATCATTTCGTAAAAGAACAGATCGGAATGCATTGTTGCATTACCGCAGCCACCATCCTATGTGTTTAAAAAACCGATCCCTTGCAAGATCAGAGTTTTACGACTTGTTTGAAATCCAGCAAGGCTACTCTTCATACAGTATCAAAACTTGTGCAGGAGTTGTACAAATGTCGGGAAGAGTAGCAAACGGCTATGTGATAGAAGCGATAGATGGAAGCATCAGATCACGATTACCTATGTTAATTGAATGTGACCAGATTCCAGATGATAAAGATGAGATTCCTACACCAGAGGTCACTTGGAATCACCCCCGTCTGAGGCCCATAGTTGTGCTGCGACGTCAGACTCTGAACTGGATTCAACAGCTATCAACTACAGCACAGCCACGGAGGACGAAGAAGAACTTTAAAGACCTCGGGTCAGCTGGCGGGGGTTGGGGTCCCCCGCCAGCTGAAGAAATATTTTTAAAGGAAGGAGCAGGTGGAAGCGGACCTCGGCTGGCGGGGGTTGGGGCCCCCACCAGCAAAGGTAAGCAACGGCAGCGAGGGAGGGTTGATGGCGGGAGGGGGGGTGGAAAGAGTTGTTGCTGGCGGGAGGGTCAGGCAATGGCGGGGGGGGGGTCTGTGGTGGTGGTGGTGGCAGCAGTGGGGGGAGGGGGCTAAAATGTGCCCCCTCCCTCTGGCTCTGGCTCCCCCTACCGCCGGAGTCCAGATACGCCCCTGCCACTTAGACTCAATTAAGTTCTATACAGACAGCAGGGTCGTGCTAGGCTACATATATAATCAGAGTAGAGGGTTCTATGTATATGTGAGTAATAGAGTAGGGCATATCTGGAAGTCTACCAAACCTGAGCAATAGCACTATGTGTCATCCGATCAAAACCCAGCAGATCATGCCACCAGGGTAGTCTCAGCAATGCACCTAATGCAAACGAATTGGTTTACAGGACCGAAGTTTCTCCCACAACCAGTGAGCGATCCTTTACCTACTGCAAAATCCTTTGAACTGGTGAAACCAGAAAATGATGTAGAAGTTTGCTCAGTAGTGACAACCCTCACCATAAGTATCTTAACTACAAGAACTTAGGAGTACACCACTTTAACCGATTTTCGCGGTGGGTGACTTTGAGGAGAGCCATAGCCCACTTTATCCATATCACACGTTCTTTCCAACAAGGGTCTGATAGAAAATCGAGCAGGTGTAATCACTGGCACCACTGCACTAAACCTTTGTCAGCAGAAGAGTTCGACCGGGCAGAAAAAGTGATCCTGTGTTGTGTGTAATGAGAAATATATGCTGCAGAGTTACAATGCCTCAGTAAAGGAAAGAACATTCAGAAAAGCAGCCCCCTCTGGAAGTTAAACCCCTTCAAGGATGAGGATGGGTTGCTGAGAGTAGGCGGCTGTCTCACCCATGCCAAGTTAGAGAGAAATGAAAAGAACCTTCTGATCATTCCAGGTCGACATCCTGTATCCACCCTGCTCGTACGTCACTACCATGAGCAAGTCAAGCACCAAGGTCGACACTTCACCGAAGGAGCCATCAGGGTCGCAGGAGTGTGGATCGTCGGAGCAAAGCATTGCATCTCAGCAGTTATTCACAGATGCGTCATGTGCCGTAAGCTGAGGGGTAAATATCAAGACCAAAGAATGGCAGACTTGCCACCTGAAAGACTGAGTACAGACAACCAGACTCAACGCAATGAGTGGCCTCTGGCATTAGTCACTAAAACCATTCCCAGTAAAGATGGAGACACCAGGAAGATTGAAGTCAGAACCGTGAAGCAAGGAGCAGTGAAGAACTTCTACAGTCCGATCACTGAAGTTATACTCCTCGTACCACATGAAGAATCACAAGCACAAAGAACCAGTGTTCGCTTATGAAGAGACTGAAAGACACTCTCTCTCTCTCTTTGTGTTTAGTGTGTTGTTGTTGTTTGTCTCTCGTTGCAGGTCCTGAGTGAAGAAGAAGATGACCCTACAGTGATTGGAGAACCTGAATACAGATCATGGACTTTGCCTGTTATAGAGTTGATAAATTGTGATAGTTTAAATAGTGGTATCTTCCGATACCCGGCGGGGAGTGTTCTATCCTTTGACAGCCTTGCCTGGTTGGAATAGATTCATGTAATGTGTTTAATGTTTAATGTAGTCACTGTAATAAGCAAGGCATTATGTGAAATGAAGTTCACAGATAGTGCAGACACACTTGTTCATAAAAACTGTTATTAGTGGTGTGCTGTTGCCTAGATCTTTTTGCTCAGTCTATCTTGGCTCTGTCCTCATTGGTCCTTTTGGCCTCTTGTTCTGTGGGCTTGAGAGAGCCCCCCCCCCCCCCCCCCCATCTCCTGTCCAGTTCTCTCTCTCTCTGACTGACTTGTGGCTGCCTCCATTTTATTTCTGTCAGCACTTGTCCTTATAGACTCCCTGGAGAGAACTCGGTTTTTATCTCATTCATATGTTGCCAATAACATATTGCATTCTCAATCTCCCATCTGTGAGCTGCTCTGCCTGTGAACTACTTTCTACCTCAGAAGTAGAATTGCCTTTGTCTCAGGTCTATGATTCCATCCATCTGAAGCAGCTTTCAGAACACGAAGGCTCTGTGCTAAGTAGCACCTCTTCTGATTGTGAGTAAACTTTGTTATTCATTAAAAGATATTTCAGAAATCTAAAGAGACTTCAGGGTGTGTTGAAGTGCTGAGGTTGTACATCAAGATACTGGAATCTTACAGTGACAGATCCTGGGAGGCTTGAATACATACCATGTTTCTCTTTTGATCTAGGCACAGGAAAAAATAGATAGAAATTCTGAGTGCTGAGCACCTGATTCTCTTAATACGATGTCTGTTTTAGAGGCCCTTTACCAGGAGAAAAACAATCTCTGCATGAATATAACACATGCTAGGGTGTTCCTATAAGTAGCCCCTCCAAATGACACACTGATTATGATTTATAACAAATGACTACTCTACCTATGAAAAGTTATTCTGAGGAGGAGGAGACAGAGGCCATAAATTGTTACAACTGGAACAAAGATGGATCCATAAGTTACAATCTCTAAGCCCCAATGGCTTAAATATTAAAATAGATTGGAGAGTGTTCTTTAAAGTAACACTGAGTTAGTGTTTGACCAATCATTCTCTCCCTGTTATTTCATTGGTTATCCGCATTGGTGTCTGTTTAAAAGCAACGCCATCTTGCATACCATTAACAACTTTAGGAGAAAAAGTTGCATAGAGCGATAGAATGAAGATGGAACACATATCTGCAAACTGAAGATTCTCACTGGTTCGCTGAATAGAGCATCATTGTTTCACATAATGCTTCTTTAGGAGCGAAATGGTTATTGATACCATAAATCAGAAATTATTGGATCTTTTGGCAATTTACAAATATTCCAGAATTTAAGCACTGTGTGACCTCACCTTGAGTATTGCGTTCAATGCTGTATCTCCAAAAAGATATAACTGAATTAGAAAAGGTTCAAAGAAAAGCAACCAAAATGATAAAGGGGATGGAACTCCTCTCATATGAGGAAATGCTAAACAGGTTAAGGCTCTTCAGTTTAGAAAAGAGATGGCTGAGGGGAGGATATGACTGAGGTCTTACGAGACTGGGCATCCAAATGGCAGAAGACATTTAATGTGAGCAAGTGCAGAGTGATGCATGTGGGAAAGAGAAACCTGAATTATGGCTATGTAATGCAAGGTTCCACAATGGGACCGGATGGGATCCACCCCAGGATATGCTGTTTCTTATTATTTTCAGTCGATTCCTTCTTCCATTTTCTGAAGGATTTTCTTTTAGCTCTAGTAGCTTCCTTCACCTCACTTTTTAACCATGTCAGCTGTCGTTTGGTCTTCCGTCCTCCTTTTTTAATACGTGGAATATATTTGGCCTGGACTTCCAGGATAGTGTTTTTGAACAGCATCGATTCCTGATGCAAATTTTTGACCCTCACAGCTGCTCCTCTAAGTTTTTTTTTTCACCATTCTTCTCATTTTATCATAGCCTCCTTTTTTAAAGTTAAACAGTAACATTGGATTTCCTGTGTATACTTACTTCAAAGCTAATATCAAAGTTGATCATATTATGATCACTGTTTTCAAGTGGCCCCATCACAATTACCTCCCGCACCAGATCATGTGCTCCACTAAGGACTAGGTCTAGAATTCTTCCTTCTCTTGTTGGCTCCTGTACCAGCTGCTCCATAGAGCCGTCCTTTATTTCGTCAAGGAATTTTACCTCCCTAGCATGCCCCGATGTTAAATTTACCCAGTCAATATTGGGGTAATTGAAATCAATATAAAGTTACTTCTACATGTACATATCTTAGTATCCGAAGGTAAGTCTTGTATATTTCAATGAAAATAAATGGTGGATAAAAAAAGACTTCAGTACAATCAGAGGCACCTCAGTTTGAAAGGTACACTTTCATAAATAAAGAGGACTCCTTTTAATCATGTCTACTAAGAAAACTCCACTTCCAAGTAAATATTTAGGAAACAAAAACAAGATCACCTTTCAAGAATACCATAAAGAAGAGACTCAGTTTTATAGCGAGTATTTTAAAAAGTTTGTTACTTATCTTGGATGGCAGAAATATTTCTTGTCATTTGCCTTTTATTTGTAGTAATACTAGGGTTAGTCTATCTTCCCGGTTTTGCTGTTATCTTTGAGGGATACCTTATCCCGAACCATGCGCTTTTGAGTGACTGTCGGCCTTCCCCAGTTTCTAGTCTAATAGCTGCTCTATCTCCTTTTTAGATGCCGATGTCAGCAGCCTGGTCCCACCCTGGTTAAGGTGGAGCCCATCCTTTCAGAATAGGCTCCTCCTTCCCCAGAATGTTGCCCAGTTCCTAACAAATCTAAAACCCCACTCCATGCACCATTGTCTCATCCATATATTGAGACTCTGGAGCTCTGCCTGTCTCTTGGGCCCTGCGCGTGGAACGGGTAGCACATCAGAAAATGCTACCCTAGAGGGTCTGGATTTGAGCTTTCTACCTAAGAGCCTAAGTTTGGCTTCCAGAACCCCTCTCCCACATTTTCCTATGTGATTGGTACCCATATGTACCATGACAGCCGGCTCCTCCCCAGCACTATCTAAAATCCTATCTAGGTAACGCTTGAGGTCTGCCATCTTCACACCAGGCAGGCAAGTCACCAGGCGATCCTCATGTCCAGCAGCCACCCAGCTATCTATATGCCTAATGATCGAATCATTAACTGCAACAGCTGTCCTAACCCTCCCCTCCTGGGCAGCACTTGGAGACATATCCTCAGTGCGAGAGGATAGTACATCCCCTGGTGGGCAGGTCCTGGCTACAGGAGTACTTCCTACTTCATCAGGGTGATGCTCTCCTTCTAGAAGACCTCCCTCCTCCAAGGTAGCATAGGGGCTACCAGACTGGAGGTGGGACTTCTCTACAACATCCCTGTAGTTCTGCTCTATGTACCTCTTTGTCTCCCTCAGCTCCACCAAGTCTGCTACTGTAGCCTCAAGAGAATGGACACATTCTCTGAGAGCTGGGCACACATATATAACCGCTCACCAACTAGGAGATAATAATACATGTGACACTCAGTGCAAAAGACTGGATAGCACCCCTCTCACTGCTGGACTGCTGAATCCATCTTAGTATTTTTGAGTTTTTCAATAATTTAAGACTTTCTAATATAATATAATGGCCTAATATAAAAATGGCCTTTAGTTTATATGGTATATTGCGTGATTTATGTACTGTTTCCTTCTTAGATGGTAATGAAATGTATTTAAAACTCTGAGCACTCCTTGCTTGTTATCCTAATTACATTAACTGACTATAAATGAAGAGTTGTCCTAGGGGTGGGTGGGTGTTGGGGAGGGTGCGTGGGAAGACTAAACTAGTTCCTGCAGTGCCTGCTAGAGGCTATCTGCTTTAAAACTAAGGGGAAAATACTATGGAGATTAATTGATAAAGTTTGCTTTTTTATATTTTTATTCTGCCTATTGTAATTGACCTCCTTGTGCTTCAGTGTACTCCGTGAGTTATCCAACCTGTTGTTTTTAGTCGTGGCCAATATTAGAAAACTCACTACTGAGCACAGAGGGCAATTCAGGTTCACTATCCACGTCTCCCATCCTCTAAGGGCAAGAGAGGAAAATAAACTAGTTTAGGATTGTTTCCCAAATTTTAAAGGAGGTAAAGAAACAAATCAGTTTCTCTCAAACAATATAACAATTTTATTTTAAAACATTTTTCTTTCTCATATGATATTGGTAACAAATGAACTTTCAGTATCATCAGCACATTTCACAAATAACAAAGTATCCCCTAGAGTATTCTGTCAAGTAACCTTATTTATTCTCTGTTTTCCCTATAGGAACTTCTTTCAACAGAATGGAACCTTTGTCAGATAAGTATCACACATCATATCAAAATTTTCTTGAAATAAATTACTTTTCCTTCTTTTACCAGCCTTCCCAAAAGTTTTGATTCTTTGTGTGTATTTCTTTTCTTTTACAGGAAACTTCCTTTCCTCAGCAATGTTCCCGGAGTAATCAGGTAAGTACTTTCTTAATTTTACTCCCTTCAATTTGAGTCCCTTTTTATTTCTTTCTCTCTTTCCCAAACACTTCCCCTTTCCCAACATAGTCACTTAGCTGAAATTGACTTCTTTTCTGCTGACGTGACGTGTATGTTGCGTGGCTTTCTTGCGTGGGGGCCCGTGTCGTTATCCAGTCCGTTCAACCGTCCTTGAGCAGGTCTTCTTCCTACACCTTACACTTAAATTTTTAACAACAGGCTCTCTCCCTGGTCCACCTCTGCGCCCCCACAGAAAAAAAAAAAACATTTCCAGAGCTGGCTATACTCGGGGAGAGAGTGTGCTTTCAAACAATCCTTACATCCAAATTTACCTTCTTTTAATGTAAAAAAAAAAAATCCTTTATCCTCCATCTTTTAAGACACTGCCTACCTGCTGGATAGTGATGGCACAAGCAAAGCAAGTGAAGACTAACTCAAAATAACCTGGCTGTTCCTTAGATGGGTACTAGTATTACGATATTGAAGATGCGACCATACGATGACTCTGCGGTTATGCTCCACTAATAAGTTAAAAGATTAACTGGATTTCTTGAAAGGATTATATAAACTTAGGATGCAGGACTAGGGACACACACATACACGTATTTAGTCAATATCATAATTCTTCATGTACAGCCACAAAACAACCTTTTAGGGTAGATAGTGTTCACAATGAGCTCCTTTTATTATCGACCAGATAGAGACAAGAGTTTTCAGTTTTGACACAGTATAATTTATCACAAGAACAAAATATAAGAAAACCAATGCATTAGGGGTTTATAGCCCATTTATGTTTCAACAAAAGAAATCTGCAAGAAACAAAATATTTTTATTTTGACTAATAAAACCACTTGCCCCTGAAACATGTTCAAAACAGAATAATCCATTTGTGTATCTAAAAGGTAAACTTCTACAAAACAGATTAAGATCTGATTCCATGTGCCCCAATGAAAGGAGAGTTTAATTCTACTTCCATTTAATTTCAATATATTCCATCATCATCTTTATAACACAAGGCTTCCCAAGGTAGACTACAACAACAGTTAAGGTGAACTCATCAGGAAACAGGATATCCTCACTGAAATTTGGCCATCTGTATTGTACACAGACAGTGTATTTATTTATTTATTTATTTTCGTGTAGAAAAATGAGCACAAAATACAGAGTTTAAGACTGCTGTTTCTACCAGCTATAATAATTTTTAAAGCTGTTTTAGCGATATTCAATTGTTACTTCATGATATTTATATTATATGGGAAGCTTTCAAATAAATAAAAAATCTGTCCAATAAGTAAAAAAAAAACGAAACAAAAACTTTTGTCCTCCACCTTTTAAGGCACTGCCTAACAGCTTTAGACTTGTTAAAGATGGCCCAAGAATTAAACCAAAAACGAGAATGTGGATGCAGCAGCTCATAGGTTTGATTGCTTTGTTTGGTTTGAGTGTTCTAGCTGTTGGGGAGAGTGAAAACAAAGATTAAACAAATTGGTTTCCTTGCTTACCTGTGGAGTAGATAGGCTGCCTGCAGCTCATCACGTCAAACCTCCTTGGTCCCCGACAGTGTCCTTTGCCTGCGGCGTCCTGCCAACTGTCTGCAAGTAAGTAAGGATCCGGTCCGAACTGCGGCGGGGGGGGGGGGGGGAAGAGGTTGAAGGAGGGAGAGGGAGCGGATACAGGAGGGAAGAAACAAAGTTCAATGCATGGGGCAGTGGGAAGGGCAGCAGCAGGGAAGAGAGAATCAGGAACTCCGACGAACCTCTTGCCTGCAGTGCAGCCAGGGTTGCCAGGTGGAAAATTTTTTTCCAGCCTAAAGGAGCCCAAAATCCAGCCCAAAACCCGCCCAAACTCAAACCCCGCCCCTGACACCCCCGCCCCCGCGTCATCACCCCCGCCCCCGCCGTCATCAACCCCGCCCCCGCCGTCATCGGCCCCGCCTCCCCCGTCATCGGCCCCGCCTCCCCGTCACTAACCCCGCCTCCCCCGTCACTAACCCCGCCTCCCACGTCACTAACCACGCCTCCCACGTCGCTAACCCCGCCCAGAAACATCATTAACCCCGCCCACCGCGGCCGAAAAAAGCCGGCGAAAAAACCGCAAAAGCCGGCGAAAAAACCGCCCCGAAGCCAAAAAGGAGCCCAAAAAACCGCAACCCGCCGCGGGCAAAAATTTCCCGCGGCGGGTCGCGGAAAACCGCCCAATTGGGCGGTAAAACCGCCCACCTGGCAACACTGAGTGCAGCACGAGGCAGGGTTGCCACACACCACGCATGCACCAATATCAGGTGACAGCTGGTGTGTTTGGGCATGCGTGCCTCCAGCCTCCTGCTGCAATTTGTGGGAAAAAAAACCCCATTCAAGTCGCAGCTGAGAGCAGAACAACCGGCTCGCTAAATTGTTAAAAAATTAACAACGGGCTCTGCAGAGCCGGTGCGAGCCGGCTCCAGCACACCACTGCGCAAAGGTATTCAAAGTGATTTAATCAGGCAGGAGAGAATCCTGCCTGGTTAAACCATTTCTCGCTGTATCAGTGCAGATATTCAGTGGCACATAATCGGACAGTGAATATGAGTATAGACTGTCCCCACACTGTCTGGTTAGTGCTGGGAAGGTCCGTGGGTGAAACTTGAGTGGAGCATGGAAGGAGCCGGGACCTAACCAGTTAACAGCCATATTCAGACCACTAACTGATTAGGTAAATGACCAAAGTTAGGACAGCAAAAGGACTATGTTAACTTTAGCCTCAAAGTTAACCAGGCACTGGTATGAATATTGGCCGGTGCCCAGTTAGCTTCCAGGTTCTGGTAGCTAGCTGTCCCTCTAGAGGTTGTCGCAGCCATTTTTTACTGGCTGCGCGATGGGCTTCACTGCTGTCCATATGACATCGCTGGACCAACAGGGGAGGGGCCTACATGGGTGGAGACTGGGCAGGGGGCCTCAGGCTGCCTTAAGATATGTGTGGGGTGGGAAAGAAGGAGATTGGGGGCACAGGGAAGGAGGGGGATTTGGAGGAGCAAAGAGCACCTTATGTGGAGCCTGGCTGATATCAGACCTGCCAAGTCTCCCACATTCAGCAGGGACTCCCGCTTTGGCAAGCCATCTCCTGCACTCCCGCCAAAGCGGGAAAGTCTCCCGCTGAAACATGCGGCGCCACCTCCCATTTCCGGCCACTGCTGCTTCTCCTGTTGAGCAGCAGCGGCCGCTACAAAAAGAAAAAGAGCTAATTAAACAAACCAAAAATGTTTTTAAAAGGCAAGCGCGACACCACAGGCAGCCTTCAGGTATTGGCTGTCGGTTCTGCTGCCGCTGCCGCTCCTCTCTCCTCTCATGTCACTGCCCCTAGAGCAGGAAGTTGAGATCGACTTCCTGCTACACTGCGCTTCTCCGTGGACCGTGAGAGGAGAGAGGAGTGGCTGCAGAGCCGACAGCCAATGCCTGAAGGCTGCCTGTGGTGCCGCGTTTGCTTTTTAAAAACATTTTTGGTTTGTTTAATTAGCTCTTTTTCTTTTTGTAGCGGCTGCTGCTGCTCAACAGGAGAAGCAGCAGTGGCCAAGAAATGAAGATCTGGTGAAAGGAGGAGCAGGAGGCAAGAGGTAAGAGAGAAAGTGGGGAGAGAAGGAGGGGTGATGGAGCAAGAGGCAGGAGGTAAAATAGAGAGAGTGGGGAGAGAAGGCGAAAACTGAGGCCGGCCATCTGTAAGGTCTACTCAAATGTTGAGATTTGGCCGTCCCTGACCGTATTATCGAAACGAAAGATGGACGCCCATCTTGTTTCGATAATACAGGTTTCCCTGCCCTTTCGCAGCGCCGTCCTTAAAGATGGGCGCCCTTAGAGATGGCCGACCCTATTCGATTATGCCCCTCTATGTTACTATGTACGTATAGCCACCAGTGGTAAATGCATTTCACACATATTCAATGTCAGTTCATATTTGTATAGCAGCACTAAATATATCCAGACAATATTCAGCACAATTTAACTGGCCAGGAACGGCTCCTGGCCAGTTAAATAGCACTTAACCAGGTAAGCGCTAATATTCAGTGCAAGATAGTCAGTATTTCTCCACTGAATATTAGTGCTTAACGCATATGACTAGATTCTATATATGGACCATGAAAAATCAGCGCTGAAAAAAATATGTCTAGGCATCTTCTATAAAGTGCACCTAAATTTAGGCGTTCATTTTAGAATAAGCCTAAATTTCCACGTGGATTATAGAATACGCTGAGCACTTGTCTGTGCAATTACATTTAGTCACAGGCAGTTATGCTAAGTAAAACTTAGTTTAACTCCCGACGCCTAAATTAGACACATATTGTGTATATTTTCTAACAATGTTGTCACGTCTGTGGCCGTGACTACCCTCAACCTTACCTTCTTTCTGGGGGTCAGCAGCTCTGCTGGCTTCTGTCTGTCTTTGTGTTAGTCTTGTCTCTGTCCGGGTGTGCTGATTGCTTCACTAGACGTCACCTGTGTGGGCTATGCCTCTCTAGGGAGCCAGCATCTAAGATGGCTGCCACCGGCTCTGTGCCAGCTTCCAAGATGGCTCCTGCTTGTCTTTCCTGTGGGCTCACTTCCTATGTGTGTCAAGCCTCTCTTTGGGGTCAGTGTACTTCCTGCTTCTGTTCTGCTGCTGGTGACTCATCAGTGAGAGCCTTCATAAGGAAGTGCTGTGCTTGCAGTCAGGGTCTTTGCATGGTGTTATGCTTTTAGGCCAAGTCAGGTTAGTAAGTGTCTGCTGCACTACTGCTTAGCCTCTCTCTGGGTTCTGGCCCAGCTTCTCTCTGTGTCTGTGTCTGTTGTCTTCCCGTGGGGGGCTCTTCCCTGCCACTGTGTGTCTGTGGACTGCGGGTCCTTCCTGGCTTACCCTGTGTTTGGGGTGAAGCCACTGTTCCAGGCTTACCCTGTGTTTGGGGTGAAGCCTCTGTCCCTGGCTTACCCTGTGTTTGGGGTGAAGCCTCTGTCCGTGTTTGGTCTCTGTCTAGCTAGTGTTATCCGGTTCTCCGCTCTGCCTAGCTAACGTATATCCTGAGTGGGTATCCTGAACCCTGCTTGTTTATCCTGAGTGTATATCCTGAATCCTGTCTCTGTCTAGCTAGTGTGTATTTCCTGGGTGATTATCCTGTATCCTGCCTCTACCTAGCTACTGGGTTTACCCTGTGGGTATTCCCTGAACCCCCTTCTGCCTAGCTTGCATGTTGCCCTAGTCCTTGCTCCTGCTAAGCTCTTGTACGTCTTGTCCTCATAGTCTCGCTTGTGTTTCTGGCTTAGCGGCTGCTTGCAGCGCTCAGTGCAGTCTAGTATTTAGTATTGCTTCCTTGTGTTTCCTAGACCCAGGGTGGGTCCTCTGGATCTCCAGTTCCGGCCTTGTCCTGTAAGCCCTGCCGGCTGCCCGCATGCTGGAGCTAAACTCCAGCAGAACGGTGGCTAAGTGCAGGTGAAGCGGTTCCTGTTCTGCCGGTTCCAGTTGCCTGCTTCCAATCCAGAGTTCCAGTCCTTTCCTTCCATATGTCCAGTTCCAGGGTGGTCTTGCCTGCCTCTGCCGCTCCTCGGCAGGGGTCCAAGGGCTCACGATTCCCAGTTCTGCCTCGAGGACCTAACAGAATGCAAAGGCCCTCGAGAACGCGACAGAATGCAAAGGCCATGAGTCCGGCGAGATCATCCGTCCAGCGGGGCTTGCTGCCCATGACCTTGTTCCTTAGGGACAATCCAGATGTAGTTCTTAATTTGTGGTCGGATCCCTATATCAACCCAATTTTTTCTGTGAATCGTTTTTTGACCCTCTGCGATTACCGGAAGAAACTTTTGTCTGACCCAACCCTGAGAGATACTTTGGAAGCGGCAGCCGAGAGAAAGCGTCTCCAGGGGCGTGGGGTCCACCATAGCCCAGTTTTGGATATCGATCCTTTGTCTAAGCTTTATGAATACCGCTCCAGACTTCTCGAGGAGCCAGCCGTGCGGGATACTACAGAAGCGGAGGCTGAAAGAATACGCAGTGGAAGGCCCACACTCAGGGCTCCCCAGCCATTGGTCCAGAGCAATCTGGGTTCCTCTCGCAGTTCAGCTCCTGTTCGGGATGTCAAGTCCAGCCAAGCTCCTAAGCCGGTCCAAGGGGTACTTCAAACCAAGCCTCTGACTCCAGTTCAAGTAGCGCTGCCACCTAAGCACCTGAGTCCAGTCCGGGGGGTGCTTCATACAGAGCCTCCGATTCCAGTCCAAGTAACGATTCCACTTAAATCTCCGAGTCCAGTCCGAGGGAAGCTTTCGATTGAGCCTCTGATTCCTGCTCGAGTGACTCTCCGGGCCGAGCCTCCAGTCCTCGTTCAAGTGGCACGCCCTTTAAAACCTCTGAGTCCAGTCCGAGGGGTGCTTCTGACGGAGTCTCCGAGGCCTATGCAAGTGGCGCTCCAGGTCGAGCCTCCGGTTCTAGTACAAATGACCTGTCCAGTCAAGCCTCTGAGTCCTGTCCGAGGGGCGCTTCTAATTGAGCCTCCAAGTCTTGTGCAAGTGGATCTTCGTCGAGCCTCCGGTTTTTGTCCAAGTGATCCGTCCAGTCAAGCCACTGAGTCCAGTTCGAGGGGGGCTTCTAACCAAGCCTCCGATGCCAGTCCAAAGGGTGGTTCAGGTGTAGCCTCCGCTTCCAGTCCAGAGGGCACCTCCAATCAAGCTCCTAAGGCCAGTTCGAGTGGTGTTTCAGACCGAGCCTCAGTTAAAGTCCAGTTCGCGGGGCGCTCCCAGCCAAGTTCATGAGTCCAGTTTGAGGGGCGCTGCCAGTCAAGCTTCTGATTCCAGTCCGGGTCCCAGTCCCGGTTCAGCTCCTGTTCAGAGTTCCTGCTCCACTTCAGACTTGGATGCCAGCCCAGGTCCTAGTCCCGGTTCCGTTTCTGATTCCAGTGTGGGCATCCAGCCCATAAGTTTCGCTTCAATTACTGCTCTTGAGGATGAGATGACGTTCCAAGAGGACGTGATAGACCTTGTTCTGATTCAGCCTTGGAGAATACCCCCGAAGCTATAGCTGAGAGAAGGCGTGTTCAACGGCTTGGGGTCCTGAGAAACCCATTTTTTGCATTTCACCCTGCTAGCATGCTCTGGGGATACCATGGCCATTTCTTCTTGGACCCTGCTCGGTGGACGACTCCTGAAGCTAACGCTAGAGAGACGTCCCTGCCCGGCCAGAGGGGTGCGTCCAGCCCTGCAGCTGAATCTCTTCCGAGTTCCAGTATCAGCCAAGAGGCTGAGTCCGTTTCCAGTTCCAGTTCCAGCCAAGATGCTGAGTCCACTCTGAGTTCCAGTGCTAGCCAAGATGCTGAGTTCGTTCCGAGTTCCAGTGCTAGCCAAGATGCTGAATCCGTTCCAAGTTCCAGTTCCAGCCAAGATGCTGAGCCTGTTCCAAGTTCCAGTTTCAGCCAAGAAGCTGAGGCCACGCTGAGTTCCAGTTCCAGTCAAGCTCCTGATGCCAGCCCAGGTCCCAGCCCCAGTTTGATTCGGGACGCCCATCCGGGTCCCAGTCCCGGTTTGCTTCTTGACTCCAGTCCGGGTCCCAGTCCCGGTTTGCTTCCTGACTTCAGTCTGGGATCCCTCAAAGAAGGGTTCCTTTTGAACTTTGTTCCTCTTGCTCCATCCAAGTTCCTGAGTTTGCCCAGCGGTGATTCGAAGGAGCCTCCGGTTTACAAGCTCTGCTCCTGTCTGCCAGTTTTGAACTTCCTTGGGACTTCCAGTCCAGTGATCCATGTCTGGGTTTTGAAACCCATCATGTGGTTTCACCACAGTTACCCCTGGGCACCTGAACCCCCATGGAGACCAGGAGGGGGGTCTTGAGGAGGAGGTACTGTCACGTCTGTGGCCGTGACCACTCTCAACCTTACCTTCTTTCTGGAGGTCAGCAGCTCTGCTGGCTTCTGTCTGTCTTTGTGTTAGTCTTGTCTCTGTTAGGATGTGCTGATTGCTTCACTAGACCTCACCTGTGTGGGCTATGCCTCTCTAGGGAGCCAGCATCTAAGATGGCTGCCACCGGCTCTGTGCCAGCTTCCAAGATGGCTCCTGCTTGTCTTTCCTGTGGGCTCACTTCCTATGTGTGTCAAGCCTCTCTTTGGGGTCAGTGTACTTCCTGCTTCTGTTCTGCTGCTGGTGACTCATCAGTGAGAGCCTTTATAAGGAAGTGCTGTGCTTGCAGTCAGGGCCTTTACATGGTGTTATGCTTTTAGGCCAGGTCAGGTTAGTAAGTGTCTGCTGCACTACTGCTTAGCCACTCTCTGGGTTCTGGCCCAGCTTCTCTCTGTGTCTGTGTCTGTTGTCTTCCTGTGGGGGGCTCTTCCCTGCCACTGTGTGTCTGTGGACTGCGGGTCCTTCCTGGCTTACCCTGTGTTTGGGGTGAAGCCACTGTTCCAGGCTTACCCTGTGTTTGTGGTGAAGCCTCTGTTCCAGGCTTACCCTGTGTTTGGGGTGAAGCCTCTGTTCCTGGCTTACCCTGTGTTTGGGGTGAAGCCTCTGTCCCTGGCTTACCCTGTGTTTGGGGTGAAGCCTCTGTCCGTGTTTGGTCTCTGTCTAGCTAGTGTTATCCGGTTCTCCGCTCTGCCTAGCTAACGTATATCCTGAGTGGGTATCCTGAACCCTGCTTGTTTATCCTGAGTGTATATCCTGAATCCTGTCTCTGTCTAGCTAGTGTGTATTTCCTGGGTGATTATCCTGTATCCTGCCTCTACCTAGCTACTGGGTTTACCCTGTGGGTATTCCCTGAACCCCCTTCTGCCTAGCTTGCATGTTGCCCTAGTCCTTGCTCCTGCTAAGCTCTTGTACGTCTTGTCCTCATAGTCTCGCTTGTGTTTCTGGCTTAGCGGCTGCGTGCAGCGCTCAGTGCAGTCTAGTATTTAGTATTGCTTCCTTGTGTTTCCTAGACCCAGGGTGGGTCCTCTGGATCTCCAGTTCCGGCCTTGTCCTATAAGCTCAACTCCAGCGGAACGGTGGCTAAGTGCAGGTGAAGCGGTTCCTGTTCTGCCGGTTCCAGTTGCCTGCTTCCAATCCAGAGTTCCAGTCCTGTCCTTCCGTATGGCCAGTTCCAGGGTGGTCTTGCCTGCCTCTGCCGCTCCTCGGCAGGGGTCCAAGGGCTCACGATTCCCAGTTCTGCCTCGAGGACCTAACAGAATGCAAAGACCCTCGAGAACGCGACAAATGTACATAGATTTTAGACATGCACATGACACACCTATTCAACACCCATGACCATGCTCCCTTTTCAACTATGTGCCTTAGAATTTACATGCATCACATTACAGAATATACTAAGGGGCCCTTTTACTAAGCCACGTGGAGGGGCATAACCAAACGGGGCCGGCCATCTCTAAAGTGGCCATCTCTGAGGGTGGCCCCGCAAAGCAGCGTACCCAACCGTATTATTGAAACAAGATGGCCGGCCATCTTTCGTTTCGATAATACGGTTAGGGCCGGCCAAATCACTTAGAGATCGCTGGCGTTAGAGATGGCTGCCATTGGTTTTCGCTGATAATGGAAACTAATGGCAGCCATCTCAAATCCGGCCAAACCCAAGCTATTTGGTTGTGGGAGGAGCTAGCAGTCGTATTGCACTTGCCCCCCCTCACATGTCAGGACACCAACCGGGCACCCTAGGGGCACTGCAGTGGGCTTAAAAAATAGCTCTGAGGTGCATAGGTCCCATACCTTGTGTGCTGAGCCCCCCAACCCCCCCCCCCAAAAAAAAAACCCACTCCCCACCACTGTACACCACTACCATAGCCCTTAGGGATGAAGGGGGGCACCTAGATGTGGGTACAGTGGGTTTGTGGTGGGGTTTGGAGGGCTCACATTTACCAGCACAAGTGTAACAGGGGGGATGGGCCTGGGTCCGCCTGCCTGAAGTACACTGCACCCACTACAACTGCTCCAGGGACCTGTATACTGCTGAGATGGACCTGAGTATGGAATTTGAGGCTGGCATAAAGGCTGGCAAAAAGTATTTTGAAAGTGTTTTTTTTATGGTTGGAGGGGGTTAGTGACCACTGGGGGAGTAAGGGGAGGTCATCCCCGATTCCCTCCGGTGGTCATCTGGTCAGGTCGGACACCTTTTTGAGGCTTGGACGTGAACAAAAAGGGACCAAGTAAAGTCGGCCAAGTGTTCGCCAGGGACGGCTTTCTTTTTTCCATTATCGGCCAAGGCCGGCCATCTGTTAACCACGCCCCGTCCCGCCTTCAGTAAACTGTCGACACGCCCCCTCCCCCTTTGAACTTTGGCCGCCCCTTATGACGGAAATCAGTTGGGGACGGCCAAAATCGGCTTTCCATTATACCGATTTGGCTGGCTTTAGGAGAAGGCCGACCATCTCCTGATTTGTGTCTCTTTCGAAAATAAGCTAGATAGGCACCTATGCGCACCCAATGCACGTAATTTGTTGTTATCACCCGGCTACCACATGGCCCTTGCAGTAATTTCAATTTTGTCGTGTGTCCGCTACATGTGCTGGAAAATAATTTTTAAACCGGACGGTAATCATCATTCTATGTGCGTAGATGATTATCACATGGTTAACACGTGAGACCTTACCGCTAAGTCAATGGCTGGTGGTAAGGTTTCAGATCCAAAATTGATGCGCGCTAGTTTTTATATTACCACACATCCATTTTTGGCAAAAATAAAAAAAGGCCTTTTATACAGGTGTGCTGAAAAATGGATCTGTGCATGCCCAAAACAAGCACCTACACTAGCGCAGCCCATTTTTCGGCACACCTTAGTACAAGGGCCCCTTAATCAATTGTGTGTGTAAATTCTAATTAATGCCAATTAGTGTAAATAATTGCTTGTAAAGTGGCAATTATCAGCGCTGATTGACTTGTTAATTAAGTTGCATACTCAAATCTGGAATACGACTGTATTTGCATGCACAAGTCGTGCTATATAGAATCCGGGGATACTGGCTAAACAGCTATTTCATGCAATATACCCGGCTAGCCATGAATATTCAGCGCTTCGCTCGCTAAGGTTAATGGCCAAATGCATATGACTATCTGCCAGTTGCTTTGCCCCTATCTTTCACCCCGTGTTTTCCTCTGTTCCATTCCCTGCCTGTCTCATTCTGTGAGTCATCTTTGCATTGTATTTTTTCCTCTTGAATTATTGTAAGCCACATTGCACCTGCTCCTGTGGGAAAATGTGGGGTACAAATGCACCAAAATAAATAAATAAATAAATAAATAAAGTGGATTGCCTAAATAACAGTCCTGTCTTTGGCTACTATAAGCTTAACTGGCCAGTGCTGGACATTAACTTGACCGGTTAAGTTTAAACCAGCCAGAAAAATGAACATGCTCTGCCAGTCACCGGAAACAGTCTGGCATTGAATACCCGGGTTCAGCACCAATTGCGGGACTTAGCCAGCCTGCCTTCTGCAAGCTGAAAATTGGCCTGGTGTTTTTAAAAAAATACTACAACTGGTGTTTCAAATAATGCGATCACTGCTGGCTGTAAACATTCACAATATTCCTGCTGCTTGCAATGAGGAAAGAAAGTGTGTCTCAGTAAAGTAGCCACAGCAAAAGAAAGTTGGCAGATATTGACAGGCAAGGAAGTTATTGTTTTGCCTAATATTCCAAAGGCAATTTTTGAATGGTTCTGAAGTTTTATTTAGCCACTGTGGTATAACCAGTTAACATCAGGCAAACATTTTCTGGCAAAATTATGTGAATTTACTGTCAAAACCTGCCTGAAAGTAACCAGGTGAAATTACTGAGGCAATTAACATGAAGGAAATTCTGGGGGGGTGGACAAGGAACACACTGGGGCAATAACCAGAGGTATAGGACAGTTCTGGAGAAATATACAGAAGGGGGAAAGCAAGATCTGTTTGTTTAATTCATAACAAAAATAAATCTGAAGCAGGGAAGCACAGTGGAATTCAGGGTGACCCTGGAAAGCCAAAAACAAAGTTGCTTGATAGTCAGCATGAAACTCCAGCCTGCATATTGTCAAAAGGATTATTTTTACTGCAAATCAATAATAACTGACAAAGGGTATAATCAGTACGCTGTGTAATTAAAGCACAGCAAAGTCCAGAGAGTGAGAACTAATTAATAACTTTTTTTTCTGCCTCAGCACACCTGCTGTTATGTTTTGTTTTGTTTTCCCTTTTCTTTTCCCGCTGTGACTTGTTCTCTGCAGCTCCAGGCCGAGTTAGGACAGCCACTTGGCCTGGGGACAATCGCTCTCTTTGTTGCTTGTCTACTGGTTTCCATCTGCGGCATTACACACGTGACACACCATCACATACTGAGCCTGTGTGGTGACTGTTATCTAAGGAATATTCAAGTTGCAGTTAGGTAAAGATAAAAGACAATTTTCAACATCATTAGCCAAGATACGCAGGCCTCGTTGAAAACTGACCCTATTGACAGCCCGATGCTAGAGGTCATTAGTGCCAAACTAGAGCCCCCATTAACCAGTGCACAGTGTTCAGAGAAACCTAGCATGGGAAACAATTAGCTTGGCAAAGATCATAGCAAATAGCATGCTAATATAGTCAAAAGGATGTAAATAAGGTCATATCCTATTCCCTCTGATACAGAGAACAGCACACTGTGAACAAGGGTACCCTTATCGCTGTAAACCTTATGCCAGCTTGGAGCTGGTGTAATGGTGTCTAAAGAGGTGGAGAAGCATTTTAAGGCTTGAACCAGTTTTAAAATGCACCAGGGGTGTAGCTAGACTTCAGCGGGAGGGGGGTCCAGAGCCCGAGGTGAGGGGGCACATTTTAGCCTCCCACGGCACCACCAACCCCCCCCCCCCCCCCCCCACACGCCATTTTTGCCCCTCGCCACCACCACCACCGCCACCACCAACTTTGACTCCCCCGGCGCCAACCCTTTTGACCCCCCCCTTCCCGCCGCCACCAACCCTCCCCCCCCGCCGCCGTCACCGTCTGGTACCTTTGCGGGCGGGGGACCCCAACCCCACCAGCTGAAGTCCTCCTCTCCAGTGTGGCCACGTTGCTGGCTGATCTGCAAGGCTTCATTCTGTTTCTGTGAGTCTGACGTCCTGCATGGAATACTTACAGGCTTATTTTCGAAATAGAAGGACGCCCATCTTCTAACACAAATCAGGAGATGGGCGTCCTTCTCTCAGGGTCACCCAAATCGGCATAATCGAAAGCCGATTTTGGGCGTCCTCAACTGCTTTCCGTCGCAAGGACGACCAAAGATCATGGAGGCGTGTCGGCAGTGTACCAAAGGTGGAATGGGGCGTGGTTAAGAGATGGGCATCCTTGGCTGATAATGGAAAAAAGAAATGCGTCCTTCATGAGCATTTGGTCGACTTTACTTGGTCCCTTTTTTTTATGACCAAGCCTTGAAAAGGTGCCCGAACTGACCAGATGACCACCGGAGGGAATCGGGGATCACCTCCCCTTACTCCCCCAGTGGTCACCAACCCCCTCCCACCCAAAAAAAATTAAAAAACATTTTTGCCAGCCTCTAATGTCATACCCAGCTCCATCACAGCAGTATACAGGTCCCTGGAGCAGTTTTAGTGGGTGCAGTGCACTTCAGGCAGGCAGACCCAGGCCCATCCTCCCCCTACCTGTTATACTTGTGGTGGTAAATGTGAGCCCTCCAAAACCTACCCAAACCCACTGTACCCACATGTAGGTGCCCCCCTTCATCCCTAAGGACTATGGTAGTGGTGTACAGTTGTGGGGAGTGGGTTTTGGGGGGCTCAGCACCCAAGGTAAGGGAGCTATGCACCTGGGAGCAATTTGTGAACTCCACTGCAGTGCCCCCCAGGGTGCCCGGTTGGTGTCCTGGCATGTCAGGGGGACCAGCGCACTATGAATGCTGGCTCCTCCCATGACCAAATGCCTTGGATTTCGTCATTTTTGAGATGGGCGTCCTCGGTTTCCATTATCTCCGAAAACCGGAAACGACCATCTCTAAGGTCGACCATCTCAACATTTAGGTCGATCATCTCTAAGGTCGACCTAAATGTTGAGATTTGGGCATCCCCGACCGTATTATCGAAACGAAAGATGGACGTCCATCTTGTTTCGATAATACAGGTTTCCCCGCCCCTTCGCCGGAACGTCTTTAGAGATGGACACCCTTAGAGATGGTCGTCCCCGTTCGATTATGCCCCTCTTATTGACCTCATTACCATCCATTTTAATACATTTCGATACAATTTGCAGCCATCTTTACTGCGAAAGTTAACAGCGACACACAAACCCTCTGAGCATTTGGCATACAATGACGGGTGTGCAAACCAGGTGTTAACTGCATGTTAATGCTAGCAGTAGCTTTGAGCATTGGCCCCTGAGTCAGTCCTGGTTATGTCTCATTGCATAGATAGACTGGCATTCCTAGTTTTCTTAGAGAAACTGGAATGGCATACCTGGGAATCCAAGAGAAGCAGAACTTGCTTCAGTTTCTGTCAAAGTAAAGTTGAGTCAGACAGCACATCTTAGCAGATGTGGTTAAGTGGCTCTTTGGAACAACCTGGATAGTCTTCAGGATAACTGCAATAGAATAGGCATGAGATATATTTGTGAGGTCATCCTTGGCAGGAGATTTGAAGGAGAGGGGTTGGGATTAATCAGAAACTGCTCTTATCCTCCTCTAAACGTTTGCCCAATTACAAACAAATCTCAAGCTCTGCACCATTTTTCATCCACCTACAGAAACTCTGGAGCGTCTTGCTTGCATATTTTTCCTTCATCCATTTCTTGAACTCTTCAGCCATTTGACTATTTCTTCAATTTCTAAATTCTCTTGGGTTTCACCATTATCTCCTTCCCTTTGTGATCTTTCTCCTTCTTAGTCTTCCCTATGGGGCCCTTTTACCAAGCCGTGTAAGCATCTATAAGCGCCCAATGCGCGCCAAAATGGAGTTACCGCCCAACTACCATGTGGCTCTTGTGGTAAATTTGTTTTTGGCACGCGTCCGATACGCGCATCTGAAAAATATTTTCTATTTTTGGGCGCGTGTAACGGACGAGCGCCATGTGGCATTTGGTGCACATACGTCATTACCACCCGGTTACCATGTGAGTCTTTACCTTTAGGTCAATGGCTGGTGGTAAGGTCTCAGAACCAACCTGGACATGCGGCAATTTTTACAGGCACACTAAAAAATGGATCAGCACGTGTCCAAAACCTGCATCTACACTACTGCAAACCATTTTTCAGCGCACCTTAGTAAAAGGACCCCTATATTTCCTGCCATTTTTCAGATCACCTCACTTTCCATTCTGTTTTTCGAGTTCATCCCCAGACTTTAATTGTCTCTAAGCCCTGTTGTATTTTTTTCCCTTTGATTCCATTCCTAAGGACAAAAAGAGCAGATGTTTATGCGTTCATACTTTTGAAATTATTCAAAGATATGTAGCTAGACAGATTTAGGCCTGGATGTGATGCAAGCCTGGCTGGTTCTTTGAAATTCACCTTTGGTTCTTATTTTCAAGCCACAGTGTTTTAAACTGAACCTAAATAAGCATCATATGTTCAACACCATCAGCCACACATCTTGAGGGGCATAATCGAAAGGGCGTCCAAGTACGCAATAGGACGTCCTTACGAGAAAACGTCCAAAATCAGGCATGTATAATCGGAAAATAGTATGGGCGTTTTTCGATAATTGATTATCCCTGTAGCAAAACCACCAAATGAGGAGCGCATAAGCATGACTAAATTGGGCGCCCTAACACGTTCGATTATCGCAGGTGCAAACGACCAAATCAGAAAGTGTGTAAAAAAAATGTACATAGGTGTCCCGCAAGTACAGTACATGCTGTTCTGGACATCCAGGTACGGGAAAATATGAGGAACGTTTATACGCGTCAACTACAGAAAGATCATGCTGCTCCACCGAATATTCCTCATATGTGCCCTTTCTGGATGTCCGGAACTGCATGCAGCTATATGCATATTGTGTATATGTGAAAAGGGTCGGCTCCTTCATACTCACCTATATAAGGCAAGTTCCGCATGCATAACAACCAGGCATGCACGTCAAAGACGTCTATGCTTTCGACGGCGTCCACATGCTGATAGGGCCATATATGGGATGGTCATCCATATATGGAGCAGTGCACGAAACGACGTCCGTCACGCAAGGACGTCTATATAAGGCACTTGTTTTCCCACACCTATTCTCAGTGAAACAATGGCGCATTTAAGGAGGGAGCCAAATTTCACTGAGGAGGAGAGCCTGCTGCTGGTGCGGCTATGCCTTAGGCACCGGCACAGGCTCTTCATCACCCACCACCACCTGCCCCCCAGGCTCCAGGCCATGAGAGCCTGATCCCGCATCAGGGAGAGGCTGGAGAGGTAAGTGTTTGCCCCCCCCCCCCCCTCCTGTACTTACACATATAACAGCTCCCTCCCTCATCAATGTAACCAGTAACTGGAGTGTGCATGCAAGGATAATGAGTACTATGGATACATACACAATCACTAATAAAATGTATGTTCTTGAAAGGACGACCATTCCCACATCCCTACAATAATGTATTTCCTTATTTAATTATTTCTTGCCTCTGAACCCCACATTTTCCCACCCCTCTTTGCAGGCTCGATGTGGCTTACAGCACATTGGAATAGTGGAAACATTATACCAATTAAACGTATACTATACTTTATAACAGGGTAATAATAACACATATAAAGTAGTTTTACAAGCATAAATTATAATGCATACAAACGGTACTTTCTGGCCTCATGGCCACCTCTATGGCATCATCTGCATAGGAGCCAACTCGGTGGCTGCTGTGGGTGCTTCAGCACCCCCAAAAAAGATTAAATGCCTTGTATGGATCCAGGGAGGGGTGATCTCCACTGGAGGTAGCACCCCCAAAAATTGTACAAAGGTGGCTTCTATGAATCTGGACCAATGGAGGTGCTCCCCCCCCCCAACAGTGTTGACCCTCTCTCTGCTATTTGAATAACAAATGAATGTGTGTGCAGAGGGCAAGAAGGACCATCCCCTCACTCCTGCTCTACAAACCTATATCTTACAGATGCTTCGGTGTTCACCGGGACCTGGAGTCCCTACGGAGGAGGTTCCGCCGTGTGAGGCGGGAAAGGCCCGAGCTCATCCGGGCAGTGCAACGGCACTTCAGGGCTCGCCGTAAGTATTCAAAAACAGGACACCTGTACTGATTTGTAAATATATTTATTGATTAATGCAAATGTCCTGTACAATATGTGGCTAATAGCCAATTAATAAGTAATAACATATTTATTGGTGCCAGATCAAGGATGCAGGTTGCAGGTGCCCTCCCATGACTGTGGCTGCAACTTCCAACGACCATCCCCCCCCCCCCCCCCCCCCCCCCAGATGAATGAGATGACATGCCTCACTTTAGTCTCCCCCTTTTTGGGGTGGGTGGATAGTGTGTACTGGTAGACCTGCCTGAGGTCCTACTTTTAATGGATGTCAAGGCCTCCCTCACATAAAAGTAATGTGCTAAACACCCTTCCCACCGCCCCCTCCTTAAAAACAACAAAAACACGTCACCAAACCCTCGTTGCATCTCACAATGCAAACATGCAGGTCCCCAATGAGTGTGATCTGCCAACATGTCCTGTGTGTTTTTTGTCAGTGCAGCTTCCAGGGTTCCCTGTCATGTCATCTGATGCATCTCAGTCCCCCATGGGTATAGGCCACGCCTCCTCACACCTTCCCCCATCCCCTGGCTCAGGTCACCCAGCTACAGCACTATGCAAGCCATGTTGCATGTGCTCATCTCATCCATACTCTGTTTACATACACAGGGCTCCATCACCAGCAGGAGGAACAGGCAGAAGAGGAGGGCCACCTGCAGGAGGAGGAGCCAGGCCAGGAGGAGGAGGAGGAGGCAGGCCAGGAGGGGCACCTGGAGGAGGAGGAGGAGGAGGAGCAGCCAGGCCAGGAGGCGGTCCACCAGGAGGAGGACTCGGAGGAGGGGGTCCTCATCATTGATGAGGACATTCACGAGGACCCCTCCCCAGCTGCAGCTCCGTCTGAGGCATCTCCCTCCCCTCGGCCATCTCCATCCCCTGAGGCACCTCCATCGCCTCAGGCAGCGCCATCGCCATCGCCTGGGCCACCTCCATCCCCTGGGCCATCATCTGTGTCCCCTGGGCCACCTCCAGCCCTTGGCCCTGCGACTGTTGTGCGGCTCCTGCAGCAGCTGGTAGATGGCCAGAACCAAGTGCTGCAGCAGCTGGTAGATGGCCAGAACCAGGTGCTGCAGGAGCTAAGACTCATTCGGCAGGGTAATGAGCAGCTGCAGGGCCCACTCAGGGGCTATAACAACTTATAGCAGCAGCTTCAGAGAGCATTTTCCATCTCACAGATAGGCTGCAGAGAATACCTTCTCCTGCTTTAGACTTAGCCTGGCCTCAGAATGACATCCTATAGTATATCTCCTATCAAACTGAGCTCTCTTTTTCATCAAGCACTACCATTTCCTCCCCTCACCCTCCCCACTGACAGTTTGAACTTCGTGGGTGTGGCCTGGTTGCATCATTTCTGTCAAAATGAACCAAGCTTTGGTTTTCTTGTATGGAAACAGGGATTTCCTGTCCAAATCAGGATTCAGGATGAGATTAAAATCACTACATATTATGTAAGATTTATTTCCTGCAGTGGAATGAGATCAGCAAGAATTCAGGGCAATCAGTGTTTGGTGCATATAAGATCAATAACATTAAGGGTTCATCATTCACTGCTAGATGGACCTTAACCCACCTACCAACTGAATCATTATCAGAGGATATTAATTTTATATTATCTTTTTTCCTTATGAGTATGGCCACACCATTTTTTCCACCGGCAGCAGAGAAAACAGGGGTTCAAGACCATGAGGTTTTAAGTTTAAGTGACTGACGCTCAGATAAATGTGTTTCTCTAAAAAAGATAATATCGGGTGCATATCTATTTAAAGAGTTTAAAAGGTTTTACGCTTGATTGGGTTGTTGAATCCCTTCACATTAAGGGATAGAATGTTAAGCGTCATGTAACACCTGGGATGTGCATTGGTAAGTACAGTAGTAAGCATATGCTCCTAAGTAAAGGGATGAAATTATGCATATAAAGTATCATATTTTTAAAACCAAGTACATTAACATAAAACATAACTGTGTATGATAAACAAACACAATCCAGCTCATTTTCGTAAGAGAAGGGTGCCCATATTTTCCGACCCAAATCGAGAGATGTCCGCCTTTCTCCCGAGGGCGCCCAAATCGGAACAATCGAAAGCCGATTTTGGGCACCTCCAACTGCAGTCTGTCGCGGGAACGAACAAAGTTGACGGGGGCATGTTGGAGGTATGGTGAAGGTGGGACTGGGGCGTGTTTATCGGCCGAGGAGAGATGGGCGCCCTCGGCCAATAATGGAAAAAAGAAGGACGGCAGTAGCAAGAATTTGGGCCACTTTTTTTGGACCCTTTTTTTCATGAACAAGTCCCCAAAAAGTGCCCCAACTGCCCAGATGACCACCGGAGGGAATCGGAGATGACCTCCCCTGACTCCCCCAGTGGTCACTAACTCCTTCCCACCAAAAAAAAGAACTTTAAAACTTTTATTTGCCAGCCTCTATGCCAGCCTCAAATGTCATACCCAGCTCCATGACAGCAGTATACAGGTCCCTGGAGCAGTTGTTAGTGGGTGCAGTGCACTTTAGGCAGGTGGACCCAGGCCCATCCCCCCCTACCTGCTACACTTGTTCTGGTAAATGGGAGCCCTCCAAACCCCCCCAAAACCCACTGTACCCATATGTAGGTGCCCCCCTTCACCCATAAGGGTATGGTAATGGTGTAGAGTTGTGGGGAGTGGGTTTTGGGGGGGGATTTGGGGGGCTCAGCACCAAAGGTAAGGGAGCTATGGACTTTGGAGATATTTTAATTTTTAATTTTTACAAGTGCCCCTAGGGTGCCCAGTTGGTGTCCTGGCATGTGAGGGCGACCAGTGCACTACGAATCCTGGCCCCTCCCACAACCAAATGCCTTGGAGTTGTTCATTTTTGAGCTGGGCGGCTTCGGTTTCCATTATCGCTGAAAACCGATACCGCCCATCTCAAATCTGCCCAAATCCGATGCATTTGCCCGGCACCAACCGTATTATCGAAACAAAAGATGGACGCCCATCTTTTTCGAAAATACGGTCTGTCCCGCCCCTTCGCAGACCAATCCTCGGAGATAGTTGCCCATGGAGATGGGCGTCCGCGTTCGATTATGCCCCTCAATATGTCCTAACCATTGGATATGGATACCCGGATGGCCAGCATCCCCTTACTGACTCTGAGGATTACAGGAAGTAAAAATGGCGTTAGGATTATCATTACTAATATTATTACAATCTAGTACTTATTTTAAGTCATATAAAATTTAGAGAAAAACACATTAGTCAAACTAAGACAGCCCTTGTAAAAAGTAAGAGCAAGATGGAGAAGATAAAAAAGAGGAAAAATAAACCTGAGTAGTTGTTAAGAAGGCTCACGTAAAAGTTACAGTATAGCCCTAGGGACCACTGAAGTGTAATAAAGAACAGCTAAAATTAAAGTTTAAGCTCAACTTGCATCAAATTTACTTGGAGCTATTTCATCCAGATATGAAGCCAGGGCATCAGCCAAGGTAAAATCCTTGGTAACGTTGTTATAGGTTACCCTCAGCTTGGCAGGGTATAACATGCCATATCTTGCGTTGATCTCTTTCAGTTTTGGCCAGTGAGCCAATAACTGCTTCCGTGCTTGAACCGTTGCCTTGCATAAATCCGGAAAGAATTGTAGTTCTTGGCCTTCATATTTTACTGGGGCTCGAACACAGGCACGTTGTAAAATCTCTGAAGCTTGAGGGTGACGCAGTACACACATGATGATAGGCCGCGAATATCTGTCCTTAGGGCGGGCCTAGCTGCAATGGCAATCTGTAAGCACGTTCCAGCTCAAAATCCTTGGCAAATTGGAGACCCAAAATAGTTGGTGTGGAGGGGCATAATTTGAACGGAAACGCCTATCTCCATGGGCATTATCTTCGAGAACGGGTCCGTGAAGGGGAGGGCCGAACTGTATTTTCGAAAAAAATGGACGCTTTTGAGCTGGGCGTTTGGTTTTTTTAGCGATAATGGAAACTAAAAACGCCCAGCTCAAAAACATCCTAATCCGAGCCATTTGGATCGACCACTGGAATAGTGAGGGCCAAAGCTATGAAGCCTAAAATAACTAAAGTACTGACTAGGCCAAATATCTGTAAAAAGCAGGTCTGAACCATGAGTTCTGACACAAACTGGTACAACTGTCACTTTAAATCAGATGAACAAAATGGAGCCTATTACATAGTTCTTAAGATGAACAAAATGGAGCCTATTACAGAGTTCTTAAGATGGTGTGAAAAGTATGTGAAAACTATTGCAACAGGGAACAGGTGTCTCAGAAATGAGATGTGAAAAAAGAACTTGTTCCCAAAACATACTGATAAGCCCGCGTGGGAACGTATCATCTCAGAAATTGAGAGCTAGGTTTCCCACCATTGACTTCTATGGAGAGGTTGTGTATAAAAGAGGGGAAAATGTGCCTTAACTGGGAGTCTTCTCAGAGGGCGAAGCTCTGTCCGGTTGTACTCAGAATCTCTCTGCTGAATGTACCTGATTAAAGTCTGATGTCTGTACTTGTACCAACTTGAAGACTTGTCTTTGGGTAAGAAATAAAATGTATCTATTTATTCAAATCTATCTCTGTCTTTATTCTATCTTCTCTTTACCTTACATTTAGTTTACAAGGCAGATTACATACACTCAGTCTCTGGAGAAACTTAGACAGATTTTTATTAGGCATTATCTGGGAACATAAATGGCCCAGAGTATACCTAGATCCAGGAAGACAGAAAGCAGTAGTTATGGGAATTAGAATTCGATTACAGCCCCTAATGCAAACCCAGAGCAGACCTCCTTGTGATTGGGTGACAATGGAGGTTGGAGAAACCATACAGAACCTGTTAGGTAAAATAGGTATCTTTAGTCCCCCGTGTGATCTGGAGTCAGAAAGAGGTCCAAGAGGGGGAAATTAAAACAGTGGTGACCAGCCGTATGCTGACCGTTCACTCTATCCTTCTTTCTCTTCTTTTTTTGAACGCAAGAGGGGATACTTATATCGTTGTGCGTTCAAATGTTCTATGTCATCTGTCCATCTCTTTTTCTCTTTCTCTCTTATCTCCCTGCTGTTATTTCTTCATTTTTCCCCTATCACGGACACTGCCCACTTCAGGGGTATTGGGCACCAATGTTCTGTCCGTTCTCACCCCTACTTTAAATACTCTTCTATTCTTCTGTCTTTTTACTTTCTTCCCTGATTTTCTTCATGCCCTGCGCTGAACTAACACACCTGCTTCTCTGCCCTTTTCTATGCTGATTCTTTGAGTTCAAATTTTCATTTCTGTTTTTCTATATTCTGTTCTTTCTCGCCCTCTTTTCTTTCTCCTCTCCTGTCCATCTCTTTGATTTGCGTGATGTACGCAAGACTGTGCTTGTTGTGTGAATGGGGCATAACACCGAATCCAGGCGACTGCGATTTGGGGTTTGCTGTAAGTTTTATTTCAATGTTCAAAATCTTTGGATTGGTCTTTATGCTAGCATTCTCGCTTAACAATCCTTAGAGATTGGGCATTCTCTGTTTCCCATCCCATCTTGTGTTCTGTCTTAATCCCTCCTTTTCAAATCCCTGTCCCCCTGTTCTCACCATTTATTCTGTTCTTTCTTTTTCTGTCGACTTTGTTTTCCTTCCCAATCCCTTCTCCTGTTCACTTCCCAATCACTTCGCTCAGCTTAATAGCTGCTCGCCGTCGTCCAACCGCTATTTTCCCCTTATCTCTAAACTTCTCTGCCTCCCATGACTTTGATTTAATAAGTGCAAGATTTGTATATATTCCTTCTGTTCTTTGCCATCCGTATCCACTACACTTCCCAGAATGACCTTATTCAGTTCTTTCAGTCCTCTGAATAATGCTTCCTTATCTGATGATTTACTGCTTTCTTGTAATAATAACTGCGTAGTAGTCAGTAGAAGTGTCCGTTTTTTTCCCTTTTGCCTCCGTGTGTGTGTGTCTCTGCACTCCGTCTAAATTAGATTTTTGAGTGTACTATACTGTCTCTGCTTTTCTTAGTCTTTATCTCTGTATGCCGTTGTCTAAATCTGGCTTGGTTTTTTTTTCCACTCTACAGTGCATTTCCTGTTCTCTATTATTTGCTGCGTAGTTCAACTGATTGCTCTTTTTCACAGCTGCTCAGCCATTTTCTTTTTATTTTATCTGAATCTCTCCATAAAATTTGGTTCTTCTCCCCTTTTTTCCCTGCCCTCTTCTCTGATGCTCTACCGACTGACTCCTATACCATATGTCCGTGGTCCGTGTAAGACTTATAAAAGATGTGTCCCGCGCGATACCAATTGGGGTAATTTATCACCTTAGAAAAATATTGCTATCACTTATTTATTTTTGATTGCCTATAAAGTTATTCTTTTCCCTTTCTAAGCCCCAGATAGCGTGGGGTTTTTCTTTTTGTTCCGGAACGCTGCTAGTAACAGTCATGTTTGATATATAGCTATTTTTTTTTGTTGAACTAACTCCCTGCCTGCTAGCGGCGGAAGAAGAGAAAAAAAAAAAGCTCTCCCATGCACTTCATCCTACCAACGCCGTGTGTACATTTCATAAATGTCTAATTTTTTCACGTTATTTTATTTCCAATTATGAGCTGTAAAATTACTTATCTCTTTTCATGCCTCATGTTGCCAAGTCCGTGTACGTGCACTTCTGAGCATATAAGACTGTACGGGGATGTATGTCTGCTTTCACTTTCAAACTTAAGGCACTGCATCTTAGTTTTACTCTCCGTGAGATACTTAACCCCCCCCCATTCCTACGCTCTCTAATTGTGTTTCTAGCAACTTATTTCTTTGCATATCTCCTCACTCTGCTTGGCTTTTTATAACTTGCTTTTACTGTTAGCTACAGGCACTGATTATGGTGTGCAGCTCTCTAACTACGTATGTAGCTTCCCTCTCTACGGCTGTTTTACAGTTCTCCGCTTTTATGGCTGGGATCTTTCACTCTTCTATATCTGTAACCTCTCCTTTTTTTGAAATGCGTGTAATGAATTCCTTTTTTTTTTGATTTTGATGGTTGCCAGACCTCTTTTAAGAGAAATGCCGCTGTCTCAAATTATCCCTTTTTTTTTCTCCCTCTTCTTCCCTAGACTTCCTCGCTTATATTTTTAGCATTATATCACAGTTTCCGTTTACCCATACACTTTTGCTTTCTAACCCTTTGAATAAGGTACAGATTTATATATGGCTATTATGTTTGTTTTTTTAAGCATTTTCCTTCTAAAAATGGGTTTTACATTGGGCTATGTTGCATTGTTCTGCTTCTATAACCGAGGGAGGCTCCCGAGAATGCCAAACCAAAATACTTCTTAGCACATAAATTCAGTTGTAATCTTCTAGGAAGCCTTGGACCAGTAACTAGAAAATTAACCCTTACTTAACAGAATTAAGCGTTATGCTGTTAGTAATGAATTTTGGGATTGCCGTTTCTTACATAATAGTTTCTAAGAACTTTAATATGTTTGATTAGATAAAATCCTATCCTGATTATTTATACCAGCATAAACTTTTAATATGAGCAAATTAAAGTTACAGTGTGCTGTATAGTCCTATTTTCAATAGCCGTTATGCCCGATGGTTGCAGTAAGCAGTAAACCGTCTACCCTTCTGGTTTTTATTTTTTTCTTTCCTTCTTATAACACCTATATCAACATTAATCCTTATAACAATTTTCTGTAACCCCGTATATATCCATGATTTATAACAATGTTCTGGTTCAAACTCTCTACATATTTAAAGCTGTACTTTCCAGAAGCAGTCTTTTCCTTACACAGTGCTGATTCCCGTGTACCGGCCCCCCCCCCATGATTTATATTCCATGTTTTTTTCCCTCTTTGCACTTTAAATGGTATTACCTTTCTTTTGCCCGGTAGATAGATGTCTTAATAGTCTTTTAGAAAAGTTGTTGCATGTTTTGTTATGAAGCAAGTGTTTTTGCTCTTTTTAAGTGCTGCTATCATATTGTGTTTGTGTTCTATAACACACGGGTATAGCGTGATTTCCAGAGCGTGCTACTTACAAACTCTTTCTTGTAAAAATATTTCTGCTCAAATCTTTATAACTTTTACTCTCATAATGGCAGTGCTGGTCCGCTGCTCATGTTTATACTTCTAAAGCTATGTATACAAAACTGCTCCATAAGGTCAAGTATTTCTCAGTCATTTTCAGCTTTGTTCGTCTTGCATGATTGATTCCGTACTGCCTGCCCCAGCTTTCTATCAGCTGTTCCGCTCTACCGCCTTCAAGCTTTCCTTATATAGTTTGCTATGTAGCAACCTTAATATACACTGTAAAGTTTAGGTGCCTTACCAGAAGAGCTTACATGTTTTTTTAGAGGAAAAAATAATTTTTTTTGCTTTCTACTTCTGGATTAGATTTCTGAGGTCCTTTCTAGGAACATGCTATATTTCCTATTTCTTCTTTTCCTTTTTCCCTTTATTTCTTAATTTTTCTTTATTTATTTTTCTCTACTAGTGTTATGCAATTACATGTGAGTCTGGGACTCACATCCATCGAAGGTGCTCCTTCAATGGATGACGGTATCTCATTTATTAGATTTTGAGCAGACTTCCATTCCATTGTCGGAGTGGCCTGCGGATTTGGCATTATTGCCCACTTATGAGTTACTTGTATAGATGACCGCGGAGTTAATAAAGAGACGTCTAACGACTTCCGTTGCGATTGTATACAGGTTGACTAGGGCAACGAAATTATTTTTAGGACAGTTAGGTTATGTGGATGCTGCCTAGCCATGAAATTTTTACATGCTTGGGTGCTGAGTGGATGCCGCTATTGTGTGTGATACCGCCAAAACTTTAAAGGTCCATTGGGGTGGTTAGTCGTGTGTGATTCCCTAAACAGCGGAACACCGTTGGACCGCTGCTCTTCTACTTACGAGACCTTGTTCGCTGGTCTTTTGAGTTCTTTTTTTTGGGAGTGTTTGCAATGTCCCTTCTTGGGGGCTCTATCATGGGTATATACTCATGGCTGATAGCCAGTACAGTTGTTAGCAGACAAGATAGTTTGAGATTACTCTTGTTTTTAGAAGCACACTCTGGGGAGTAGTTTTCATTAATTTGGGATAGAGTAGTATAAATATATAATAGCTGACACTAATCACCTTCTACTCTATTTTTCTTACACTTTTCATCTTTGTGACTTTCAATTGTCTGTTTACTTAACCTATGGCAAAAGCATAGGGCTTTCCGCCAATTAGTAATTTATATTCTAGGTTCCGTTACTGGGACGCTCTTGAAGACGCGTGAGTATAAAGGACTTTTATAGATTTGCCAATACAATTTGACACAACCCAGATATCGGTGTTCTACCATACCAGAGTTCCGGTACCCAATTCATTATGCTGCCTCTTGAGAGAGTGATAAATCACTTCCCAGGAGACCACATAAACCTTATAAAGTTTTGCCAAATATGGCATTCCTGGAATAAGTTTCAGCCTGGACTCTCGTGGCCCCGTAACGGCACCTTTAATACTAAAACTCTGCTAAGGTTATTAAACTTTATTTACACATACACACCCGATTCCACCCGTCATCTTCACTATCAGATCCTCAATAGATGGCTATCGGCTATCACTGATTACGTGATCCCAGACACTGTCGATCTGACATCGTTATTGATACCTGGTGAGGTGAATCCTAGTCCTGATCGCTATCCTGATGTGCTCTGTTATCGCTGCCAACAATATGGTCATTATGCTGCTGAATGTCTTCAGACACAGCCATATAGATTTAGAAAATCGCAGGTCCGTCAAAATCCCCCTGAACGGCAGTCATTCCCTTTATGGAACCCGGATCAACACCGTCCGCAGTGACCACAGATTTAGGGATCAATATTACCCACCCCATAATGACTAGGCGTTACCCCAAACCCGATTTGATTTTGTTGCTCTCAGTCACTCATACTACTCAGCTCCTCATTTAGTATCCAGAAACCATTTCTCTGTATGTTTCTGTTTCTATTACAGGTGACATGTCTTTATCTTATATTTTTTTTAGGTTTAATTGCAAGTGTATGTTTATGGTACCATACAAATGACCTAACTGAGTCAGCAAGTTCTTTATTTGTTTTTTTGCATACCTTCCCTGGGGAGTTCTTATCAACTGCAGGGATAAGCGATCCCCAGAGGATGTTCATTTTATGTTTTTTTATATAAACCTTAACTGACTTATTTATGCCATTTTTCTCTATACGGGATCCCTTTTAAATAAAGCTGTGTATTGCACATTTTTAAAATGTTTTCTGCTTTAACTGTTATGCTGTTTAAATTAATGTGACATTCACTTCTTTAGTTTTTTCATGAATATAAAGCCTTCATTTTTGAAATTTCTCTATAATATGTGTTCTTTGAAAATTACTATGAAAGGTTCTATATTATATGCCATCTAAAACACTGTTTATTTGTGATGTTGTTTAAAATAACTAGTGCTGATATTCACTTCCTGGCTCTCTATTGAGATGAACGAACTGTTTTCTTTTCAAGTCTTATCTACAACTTTCAAACTTCCTTCCCTGCCTCTTAAAGATTTATAGTTTTACGATACAGTTCCAGCATTTTTGGTTCTCAATAGGGTTTGTAGATTAACCCTTGCATAACATAACTAACTGGTAAATCAAAACTAAAGAAATTAAGGTTGCTATTATTTTAAAGCTATGTTCAGATAAGACTAGCTCCAATTGCCAAATTTCCTTTTATTGAGAACCGTACCTCTGGAACCAGTTAAAGTAATTAACTTGTTTTCCTCTCCTGAAGTATTACTTTTATGAAGACTAATTACACCAGCATGAAGTATTAATATAGAAATTTCAACTTACAGTTTTTGTCTGATGTATAGACCTATTTCAGTCACCATAATATCCACTGCTTGCAGTGAGCAATAAACTCAAATTAGATACAGGAAGCACCGTTATTTCGTGATTTCCTTAAGACTGAATGACAGAGATTAACCCTTGTAGTTCTTATTTTCTCTAGAGTTCATCTTTACAAATGCTTTGGACTCAGTATATGATACAGGAATTCATTACGTGTTTCAGATTTTTAATAACTATTCTATGATTCTGTATTATCCTTGTTACTTTTTGTTTGGAATTCAGATCATACTGGTCAATTTGTACATTTATTGCATTAATAAAAATTGTTATTATATCTTTGATTTTTGAATTTTACTAAAATGTTAAAAAAAAAAAAAAAAATGTTTCTACTTGTTTGCTGCTTATAAAACTGCTTCTCCTCTGTATTTAAAATATACTCTAAATTGTAAATTGATTGCTGGGAATATATAAGCTTATTTTTAGCTATCCCTCTGAATGTGAATCTTGATATGCTGTCATAATTTAGGGCCCAAAATTGTGAAAGCATAGAAATGATCAAATTAAAATTTAATATAAGTTTTATTTTCCAAATTGGTTCTGACCTATTACAGAGGACTATAGGTTATTGTCCTTCTCATTTGACCTATTTTAACCTTGTAAAGGTCACGTGAGGAGGCCTCATAGAAATATATAGTTTTTTACATTTCTGATATTAGCTTTTCTCTATCTCTCTAAATATCATATTAAAAGCTGCATTTTCCTGGAACAGACTCTGACCACAATGTTTCCTCAGACTCTGCTTACTTCCCGTGCCAGCAACATCAACTTTACAAAGAACATTTTATTATTCCTACTGGTAATTTGTGATATTATATATTGACACTATGCTCCACCTACTGATGCGCAAAGGAACTAACAATGCATTTTATAATCTATTCTTTCTAATGGTCCTATGCTAAGATTTGACCACTTGATTTTACTTCTTATATCACCTCTATTTATTAAGTCCTGTAGGTTGAGTGAAGACTGTCAATCCAATTTCTGATCTACCGCCTCTAGTTTAGTACTTCTACTGCAACTGACTTCTGGCAAGAAAAAGAAGCACCAACTTCTCCAATGAGAATTTTCTTTTGTCCAAATGATGTCATTAATTTAGACCTTCTTGGTTATGCTCTCAAATAATTTGTTGTATTGAATATTTTTGCAGGCTTCTCATCTTTTTCAGAACCTACATGTCACTTTACGTATGAGCTCTCTATTACAGCGGACAGCGACCGTGATTTCAGAAGATACTTCCATCACTTGGACTACTTATGAGTTTTTAAATTTCTGCACATTAGACTTCTGCTCTGAATATGACTATTTGCTAATCTACCCTTCTGAATCATCTCACTCGTAAGTCCTACTGGCCTCCTACAGCTGAGGGCTCAACCCTTGGTGAATGGTAGTCATCGTAGGTGAAGATTCCATATCTATTGGCGATAGATTGCAACGCATTGCCCTCCATACATCAATAATTGAACATTTACCATCATCTCTAAATTTTAATTGTTTTTTATAATCTTCTCTTTTGTTCCATATACTTTACCATTGTTATTTGATCATGTCTTTGTCTTTGTAATAATTACCAATCTGTCTTGCACATTATGCAAGCCAGAAATGTAGATATATTATGCAAATCCCAATTCCTAGTATTAAGAGGGTTGAAGTTGAAGCTCTGACCCCTACCAATCAGGAGATATAATTTCATATATACTATTGTTGTTTATGTAAATTGGCTTTTCATTATTGAACCCTTCTGGTTTCCCTTTTGCTTTTGCACTTAATTAGCACTGTTTTCTCCATGTTTACATTGTCTTTCATGTCTATTCAATTCACCCTGACTATGCCCACTAAGATATAGCAATATATCATTCAGGCATACAGTTATTTGCTTATTCCTTTGCCAGCCTCTGGCTCTTGATGGACTGATTATGATGGTGTATGCCTAGAATAAAGATCTATCCAGGCCCAAATGATGTTAGATCCCCCAAGGTTGTAGCAATAATCTTTACACCTTGCAAACTGCTGGACCACAAGTCTTGGGTCCATGTGAAAAATATACGGGTTTACTCAACCGCAGAACCAGATGTTACAAGCCTAACCATCTCAAGACCGGCAACTTCCTTCAGCAAGCCAGCCTGAAAACCCAGCCCTGTTAGATCTCCTTCCAGATTCTTCAACGCTTCCACCGCCTCAACCATGAACTGATACTTAATTTGAGAACTACTGTTGCTGTTTATGGACATTATAGATTCATATTTTGTTTTATTTTTAGTTTTAGCAGTAATCCTGTCTAGAAAAGGTTTTATTTTATTTTCCTATTATTTCCTTTATTGTTCTAATTGTTTTTCTAAGAGTTTCCCCGTTATTTCCGTATGTAACTCAAATTGAAGTTGATATTGCTCAGATACAAGAGTTATGCAATTGTTTAACTCTGGTGTAGGCTTACTTACGTTACATGTCTTTCTGTAGGTTTGACTAAGCTCCAAGTGGGGTAATGGATATATAAATTGCTTCCCATACTTCCAGGTCATTATGCATATGTCAAGATCCATGCATGACCTTTGTTACCATTTTTGCTGTATGAGGCAACCTCATACTTGCTATCCACTTATTAGTGCTCATGATTGAATGCCAATGATGAGTAATAATAAGATCCAAGAATTCCGACCTGTTTAAGGATTCTGAATACCTACAACCTTAAACAGCAATCTGAATACTAACCATATATTTGTTGAGCCACCATAACAATGCTTAATCAAAACCACTATTTCTTCTCAAGACCACTGAGAAAGATACATTAGATTATCTCCCCATGTACTATGCAACAGATACAATAGAAGTCATAGAAAAAAACCTGAAAGTATTAGTATGATCCACCTGAAATTGCTATTACCCGTATACATATACTTCGTGAGATTTTGTAGATGAACTCATGGTTTTGTCCCATTTACGCCTCAAGAGGGGTAATATCAAGATTAAGGCCAAAGGGGTTGAGTAATATAAAGGGAATTCCATATGCCCAGAAATATACCACCTACGAATGAAGTTTTCTGTCTGGCATAATATCTACTAGCAATCCAAATTGTACCAGTTGACCTTAAGACTCAGATAATTTTATGGCCTCATAGAATACCTTCTGGAATGGATGGTACCACGGTATGTTAACCCTGGTGTCACCCTATGGGATAG
Organism: Microcaecilia unicolor; assembly: GCF_901765095.1. Classification (NCBI taxonomy): domain Eukaryota; kingdom Metazoa; phylum Chordata; class Amphibia; order Gymnophiona; family Siphonopidae; genus Microcaecilia; species Microcaecilia unicolor. Next base: position 337,597,047 of record NC_044033.1, read on the forward strand.
GGTGAAGAGGGGAATGTTAATATATGACCTAGCTTTGGATCGACCACTGGAATAGTGAGGGCCAAAGCTATGAAGCCTAAAATAACTAAAGTACTGACTAGGCCAAATATCTGTAAAAAGCAGGTCTGAACCATGAGTTCTGACACAAACTGGTACAACTGTCACTTTAAATCAGATGAACAAAATGGAGCCTATTACATAGTTCTTAAGATGAACAAAATGGAGCCTATTACAGAGTTCTTAAGATGGTGTGAAAAGTATGTGAAAACTATTGCAACAGGGAACAGGTGTCTCAGAAATGAGATGTGAAAAAAGAACTTGTTCCCAAAACATACTGATAAGCCCGCGTGGGAACGTATCATCTCAGAAATTGAGAGCTAGGTTTCCCACCATTGACTTCTATGGAGAGGTTGTGTATAAAAGAGGGGAAAATGTGCCTTAACTGGGAGTCTTCTCAGAGGGCGAAGCTCTGTCCGGTTGTACTCAGAATCTCTCTGCTGAATGTACCTGATTAAAGTCTGATGTCTGTACTTGTACCAACTTGAAGACTTGTCTTTGGGTAAGAAATAAAATGTATCTATTTATTCAAATCTATCTCTGTCTTTATTCTATCTTCTCTTTACCTTACATTTAGTTTACAAGGCAGATTACATACACTCAGTCTCTGGAGAAACTTAGACAGATTTTTATTAGGCATTATCTGGGAACATAAATGGCCCAGAGTATACCTAGATCCAGGAAGACAGAAAGCAGTAGTTATGGGAATTAGAATTCGATTACAGCCCCTAATGCAAACCCAGAGCAGACCTCCTTGTGATTGGGTGACAATGGAGGTTGGAGAAACCATACAGAACCTGTTAGGTAAAATAGGTATCTTTAGTCCCCCGTGTGATCTGGAGTCAGAAAGAGGTCCAAGAGGGGGAAATTAAAACAATTCGTAGTACACTGGCCCCCTGATATGCCAGGACACCAACTGGACACCCTAGGTCAGTGCGGTGGACTTCAGAAAAAGCTCCCACATGCATAGCTCCCTTACCACGGGTGCTGAGCTCCCAACCCCCCTCCCCCAAAACCCACTACCCACAAATGTACAACACTACCGTAGCTCTTAGGGGTGAAGGGGGCACCTACATGTGGGTACAGTGGGTTTTGGAGGCCTCCCATTTACCAGCACAAGTGGTACAGGTAGGGGGGGATGGGCCTGGGTCCACCTGCCTGAAGTGCACTGCGGTACCCACTAAAAGTGCTTCAGGGACCTGTATACAAGCAAGCCTCTAGGACTGGTTGCTGCTGTATAACATTAGCACACCAGTTTACACCTGAAGACTAATCTCTCCGAAAACATCCTTTGTTGGAATAAGCACGCTTACTCACAGTTAACTGCAGATCAGAGGTTGTGCCCCACTGGCAACGAGTCTCCCTGGTACTGAGATTAGCAGTAGGTCAGAGCTGGCAGAATGCTGCACAATGCCCTCTTTCAGCCACATTCAAAGTAAGAACTAAGTTCTCTAACGTGGCTAACACATGAAAGGGGTCTAAAACTGGCTTACAAAAATGGCCACTACCTCATGGACTACCGGAAACAAAACTGGACACACTCTGACCCAGTAGGCAGGGGGAAAAGCACCATGGGAGAAGAGCCTACCAACTACCAACATCGTGAGACTGTAACACAAGCTATTGAAATCACGGAGCCCAAAGGACTTCCATCATCATTGCTCTGCAGCATTCTGCACAGCAGACTCCTGATGCAGGCCTGACGGCCGAAACACGACGTTGTGTCGAGTCTTCAAACCTTCAATGAGTCTTCAAACCTTCAATAAAGTTTTTATTAAAGAACATCCTCCAGTTTCTGGTATCCTTGGTCGCTCTCCCATTTATATATATATGGGGATGGACAGAGATAAGTGTGTTCTAAAGTGTAACTCATGTTGAACCAATTATAAAACCCAGGAGCACATCTCAGTAGCCCCATTTCCTGGAACACAGCAGGTGTTAGCCAGCCTTCTGGAGGTAAAACTAACATCCAAAAACCTACTCTAGGTAAAATTAACATCCACCCTTCAGCAGTAATTTTGAGATACAGAAGCTGCAGGACTGGAACAACGATTGAGTGTTCCCACCTTTAGAAGACGTGAATAAACGGAGGGTCTCTGAGTTTTGAGGGGTTTGAAGAAGGTCCGGGGGGGTGGGGGGTGGGGCTCTTACTTTAGTATTTCAACAGCTGCCACAGAAGTCACTTGGAGGAAGGTTGGGGGGGAGAAGGGAGATTTTATCCTACTGTTTCATTATTCCTTATCTTTGTTTCATTGACTTTAAGGAAAAGAAGCCAAAGACATTTAAAATGAATTAAAAAGAAGAGATAAAACATAAACATTTTCTGTGCACAGCCCTCTTTTGCTCTGCTGTGTCTCCCCAACAGCTCAGTACAGCTTTTCTAATACGTCATACCAGTTGGCTTTATCATCTAATACTTTATCTCCTCTACTCTGTCCAGTATAATTCTGTTCTAAATATTTGATATGTGAATGAAATGTAATCTTACGACTAAGATGGTGATAAATTCAATCTTTTAGTTTCAACAGATAAGTTACATCTCAGGGAATCCTGTCATGAGCGACACAGTTAAGTGTCCTTATTTTTACCGGACTGTCCCTAGTGAGCTGCACCTCTGTGCTGGGAAAGTCAAACTGTTGAAGCATTTTGGCTGGAACTGGGTTGGTGTCATTGCAGCTGATGATGAAAACAGCATGAGGGCTGTGCAGATCCTGAGAGAAGGGATTGAGCAGAGTGGAGGTTGGCTCCGCCTGCTCGCGGCGCCGGAGATGGCCGGCCAGCTATTTCGCTGGTGCCTTTCGATTATGCCCCTCTATGTTATATAATTTTTCCATCACATCAATTCTGTGTGGCCCATATTTTCAAATCCAAATGCTCCCATAAAGCAGTTTACTCTAAAATTTCACCATTAGTCTGGGAACACTTACCAACACCTATTTTCTAGGCAGTTAGGGTTCCCTGCTAATCAAGTGCTAATCAGTTGCTGCATGGAATATATCTGCACTGATTAGCACAGAATATGCCTATTCTCTGCCCCAAAGACACCCAGCACCCCACACTGAATATTGGATCGATAGTTAATATAAAACATATCTATGTGAGTACTAAATTTATCTGGATATTGGTGATCAATACCTTGCTTTTTTTTTTTAATAGCCATACCCGTTAGTATTTTTACAATGCTAACTGCAAAGGCTGGATATGGGCTCAATGATGAATAACCAGTTCCCAAGGGCATGTCTCATTATAATGTCATCGCTCATCAGTTTGGTTTGGTTGGAGATCTCGCCTTCTGAACAGCGAATACAGTCATAACAGCAAATGGACTTTCCTTCCCTGGTTAATTTCCTGAACCCAGGAAGGCAACTCGGGTTGCATCTGGACTGAGGAGGTGCTAATATGGTTGGGCCCGGCCAAATGTCAGAGTTCGCTGGGGTTGAGATGGCCGGCCTCATTTTTCGCCCATAATGGAAAAAAATGCCGGCGATCTCAAACCTGGCGAAATCCAAGGCATTTGGTCATGGGAGGAGCCAGCATTTGTAGTGCACTGGTCCCCCTGACATGCCAGGACACCAACCGGGCACCCTAGGGGGCACTTCTAAAAATTGTTTAAAAAAAGATAAAAATAGCTCCCAGGTGCATAGCTCCCTTCCCTTGGCTGTTTAGCCCCCCAACCCTCCCCCAAAACCCACTCCCCACAACTCTACACCATTACCATAGCCCTAAGGGGTGAAGGGGGGCACCTACATGTGGGGTACAGTGGGTTTTGGAGGGCTGCCATTTACCACCTCAAGTGGAACAGGTGGGGGGGATGGGCCTGGGTCCACCTGTCTGAAGTGCACTGCATTCACTACAAACTGCTCCAGGGACTTGCATACTGCGGTCATGGAGCTGGGTATGACATTTCAGCCTGGCATAGAGGCTGGCAAAAACGTTTTTTTTTTGGTGGGAGGGGGTTGGTGACCACTGGGGGAGTAAGGGGAGGTCATCCACGATTCCCTCGGGTGGTCATTTGGTCAGTTGGGGGCCCCTTTTTGAAGCTTGGTCGTGAAAAAATAGGGACCAAGTAAAGCCGGCGAAATGCTCGTCAAGTCTGGCTTTTTTTTCCATTATCAGGCTAAGCCGGCCATCTCATGAGCACGCCCCCGTCCCACCTCCGTCCCGCCTTCACTACCCTGCCGACATGCCCCATTGATGTTTCGCTGGCTCCGTGACGGAAAGCAGTTGAATCTGGTCAAAATCGGCTTTCGATTATACCGATTTGGCCGGGTTCAAGAGTGTTGGATTATTTGTAGTAAATAATTAGCAGATTTTAGTACACACAGCTTCAGCTTTAGAAATGTTAATTTCTTTCTTCATCTCTCTCTCATTCACCCCTGAATAATTCACTGCTGAGTCACTTTAAAGTTGAAGTAACAAAACATCTGTTTACTCACAGTTTGTAGTTAGATTATAATCAGACAGGCTTATATATACATATTACTATACATTTGTATTATCAGCTCCTTCCATGTGCTTAGATGGTAATGGATGCTCACACCACCATAGATCCTCTCAGGTTAGGAGAGATCATGAGCTCCATGTGCTCCATGTGCTGCATCTGCTGTGTCTAACCCCCACAGGAAGTTGCATAGCTGTGTGACCTCTCTAAGTAATTCACATCAGAGGTCACAGAGTAATCACAGAGAAATAATAGGTGACAGGCAATGCATGTAAAATACAATTACATTCCAACAAACCCCTTCTCATGCATAACTGTCATGCAATTATTTATTCATACAAAGTCCAAGCTTTATACGCAGATCCTCAAAATGTTCTCTGGGTAACGGTTTGGTCATGATGTCAGCTGTCATCTCACTGGTGTGACAATAGTGTAGACTGATGACCCCTTCTTTCACCAACTCTCGCACGTTGTGGTATTTCGTTGCGATGTGCTTGGTGCGTGACTGAACCTTGTCATTCTGTGACAGTCGGATGCAGCTCTGATTATCTTCCATTATCTGGATTGGTCTCTTTTCAGCTATTCCGAAATCCAGCAAAAGTTTTTCAATCCACATCAGTTCTCTGCACGCTTCCGATACAGCCACGTATTCAGCTTCTGTAGAAGACAGACTCACAATACTTTGTTTATGACTGGCCCATGAAATTTGTACATTTCCATACATAAACACATATCCACTTGTGGATTTATAATCAGAATGATCCCCTGCCCAATCTGAATCACAGTAACATATTAGTTTTGGATTACTATTGGCTGAAATCTTTAATTTACAATCAATGGTACCCTTTAAATACCTTACCATCCTTTTAACTGCAGTCCAATCTGATTTGGTAGGTGAGCTGACCCTTCTGCTCAAAATTCCTACTGCATTTGCTATATCAGCCCTGTATGTGGTAGCTAGATATAAAAGCTTACCTATGGCTGATCTATATTGGATGTTATCTGGTAAAGGTTCTCTTACTGTTTCATCCTTCAGAAAATCAGTGATCATGGGAGTGCTTACAACTTGGGCATCTTGCATACCTAAACTTTCAATAAGCTCATTTATTTTCTGCTTCTGGCTTAGAAGATAAGAACCATCATTTTGTTTCTCAATTTCTATACCAAGATAGTATGACACATTACCAAGTTCTTTTATCTCAACATTGTGGTTTAAATATTTTACAATGTCCTTGTACTCTTGCTCACTTTCGCTTGCAATGAGCAGATCATCAACAAAAGCTAAAATGTATGCATATTGTCCATTTCTGCACCTAGTGTACAAGCATTTATCTGCTTCACCTTGCTTAAATCCTAAATTTGTTAATATTTCATGCAATTTTTCATTCCAACATTTTGCACTTTGCTTTAATCCATAAAGACCTTTGTTTAATTTACACACTAGCTGTCTTTGTTTTGTATTTATGAAACCTGTTGGCTGTTCCATGTACAAGTCTTCAGTTATTTCTCCATGAAGAAACGCTGTTTTCACATCAATGTGTTTGACTTGCATGCCTTTTGAGACTGCAATGCTCAGAAGTGTTCTGATTGTCGTGTGTTTCACTACAGGTGCAAACACTTCATCAAAATCTTCTCCATATTTTTGAAGATATCCCTTTGCCACTAATCTGGCTTTATACCTTTCCACTTTTCCTTGTGCATTCCTTTTTAACTTGAATACCCATTTGCATCCTATAGCTTTCTTGCCAGGAGGTAATTTTGTAAGAATCCAAGTATTATTTTTATCCAATGCATCAATTTCTTCTTGTGCAGCTTTATGCCATTCAGCAGCTTCTTCTGCTGGCATTTTCTCAATCTCATCCCATGTTAAGGGCTCTTGAGCTTCTGCTGACTTTGTTAGGTAAGACAGTCTTGGGGGTGGAACACCTTTGTTTTCCCTGGATGAGCGTCTGACAACAGGTTGGTCTGACCTTTCCGCATCCTCTAAATCTGAGAGTTCTTCTCCAATTGATTCCCCTTCTCCAACTGTACTGTCTTCTTCAATGATTCTTTCTGTGTCTGCTTCCTCTGCCTGTTCCTCGTTAGATACAGATGAGTTGCTTTCAGACATCTGCCTTGGTATGGCACTTATATACACTGGCATGTCTATTATGGTTCTAGTTTCATATTCTGGATGATAAGGCTCATCTGGGATAATCCAGCCTTTATCAACCCTTTTGTTTTCATCAAAATATGTAACATGTCTTATGCCAACAATGCCAGTTTTCAGATTCAAAATTCTATATCCTTTGTGTCCTGGAGCATAGCCAACTAAAATGCCCCTTTCTGTTGTGGAATCCAGCTTATGCCTTCTTTGCTTTGGTTCATGAGCATATGCTGTACTTCCAAATGTTCTTATGTGTGACAGGTTTGGCTTCCTACCATGCCATGTCTCATGTGGTGTGCGCTCAGCGCCTTTAGTTGGCATTCTGTTTTGTAGGTACACTGCTGTGAGAATGGCTTCCCCCCATAGTCTTTTAGGGAGATTGCTATCTGACAGCATACATCTGGTCATTTCCACAAGTGACCTAAATTTTCTCTCTGCAACAGAATTTTGCTCTGGTGTATAAGCTACTGTTGTGATATGCTGAATGCCTTCTTGTTCTAGAAATGTGCGCATGCTTTGTGAAATGAACTCACCACCATTGTCGGTCTGAAGAACCTTTGGTTTTCTTTCAAATTTATTGCTCACCATGGCTACGTATTTCTTCAGCATGTCTGTGACTTGACTTTTCTCTTTCAGCAAATAGGCCACACAATATCTAGAGAAATCATCCAAGAATATTAGCACAAATCTGTTATTTCCCAATGATGGGATATTAAACGGTCCACATAAGTCACTGTGTATTAAGTCCAGCACTTTATTACTCCTATTTCCTGTGTATGCAGGAAATGAGGGTCTCACACCCTTTTGAGTAACACAGTCTATGCATTTCTCCATATTACCAGCATCTGCACTTATCTGAATGCCGGTGGCCAGTTGCTTACTGTAAAGATCCTGGATCACCTTAGAATCACGATGTCCCAGGCGGCTGTGCCAGATTTCCAGACTACATTTACCATCATTCTTCCTTACTTGCGCCATATGTGAGGCTTCACCTGAAATGTTCAGCTTATAAACATCATTATGCATAAAAGCTTCAGCATACACTTCATCATTTTTAGAGATTGTGCACTTACTGTTTTCAAAATGAATCACAAATCCCTTCTTATCTAATGTAGATACACTAAGCATATTGCAAACTGCTTGGGGAATATACAAGACATCACTTACAGGAATTTCTTTAACTTCATTAGACACTTTGCATTTTAAGAATCCAATACCTTTTGCTTGGATCTTAGCAGTCCCTGCGTTTGCAGTTTTAAGAATACCTTCCTCTGGACACATTTCCTGAAAGAAATTCTTACAATTGGTTAAATGGCATGTGCTCCCCGAATCCAAAATCCAAGTACTTTCATTTGAATTATTATTTACCATAGTCAAAGATTTTTCTGCCATTAGAAAGCCCTTGTGTTTATCTTTGTCCTTCATACATTTCCTGGTTTGAAAATTCTTTAGTTCCATTGGCTTAGGTGAGCTAGAGGGAGTGTTTTGTGTTTCCTTACACCATTTAGATACATGTCCCTCCTTTCCACATGAGTAGCAAATCAGCTTGCCCTTGGGTGGAGTTTTCCCATAGCTCCGCCTTCCTCTGTTCTTTGCCAAGAAATTTGTTTCATTTCTCTCTGACTTGCTTTGAGAACACATCTCCTCAGAATCATTTATTATGCATTCCTGCCTTTGTTTGATGTTGCCTGTTCAAAAGATTGCCCTTCAATGGCCTCATTTACAGACCTAAAAACATCAAACTTCTTTGATAGTGAGGTAAAAAGAAATGCTCTTTTCAATGCATCACACATGGGAATTCCAGAAAGTTCTAGCTTTTGAAATGAAGACATAAGATGCATAATGTGATCATTACATTTACTTTTATCCCTTAATTTGGTTTCATTCAACTCTGCCAGCCAAATTGGTTGCTGCTTTGCATATGTGGTTGCATACATAGTTCTCAGTTTATATAAAATGTCCTTTGGTGTATCTTTTCCCTCCACTAATATGGCTTGTTTCTCTGAGAGAGCTTCCAAAAGCATGCACTTCACATAATAGTTTGCATTGTCCCATTCAGCCATATTTTCAGCTGTTCTGTCTTGGTCTAAGCATATATGTAATCCTTTTGCTCGAAGGAGACATATGAATCTTAGTTCCCACTGCTGATAATTAAACTCAGTTAATTTAGGCACCTTGAGAGAATAGAACAATGGTGAATTTCTTCCCTCAGCCATTTTCTTAGCCTTCTGTCTGCTGTGTGGGGGGAGAGAGAGACAGACTGAATCTTTCCTTTAAAACTTAAGAGAAAAATGTGGCCTTTTTTTCTGCCTGGTAATATTTCTCTTCTTTTTCAATTCCTGGACCTGGGCCCATAACCCTTTTGTTGGATTATTTGTAGTAAATAATTAGCAGATTTTAGTACACACAGCTTCAGCTTTAGAAATGTTAATTTCTTTCTTCATCTCTCTCTCATTCACCCCTGAATAATTCACTGCTGAGTCACTTTAAAGTTGAAGTAACAAAACATCTGTTTACTCACAGTTTGTAGTTAGATTATAATCAGACAGGCTTATATATACATATTACTATACATTTGTATTATCAGCTCCTTCCATGTGCTTAGATGGTAATGGATGCTCACACCACCATAGATCCTCTCAGGTTAGGAGAGATCATGAGCTCCATGTGCTCCATGTGCTGCATCTGCTGTGTCTAACCTCCACAGGAAGTTGCATAGCTGTGTGACCTCTCTAAGTAATTCACATCAGAGGTCACAGAGTAATCACAGAGAAATAATAGGTGACAGGCAATGCATGTAAAATACAATTACATTCCAACAAAGAGATCGCCGGCCATCTCCCGATTTGTGTTGGAAGATGGCTGGCGATCACTTTCGAAAATAAGCCTGATAGTAACATAGTAGATGACGGCAGAGAAAGACCTGCACGGTCCATCCAGTCTGTCCAACAAGATAAACTCATATGTGTTACTTTTTGCGTTACCTGACCTTGATTTGTATTTGCCATTTTCAGGGCACAGACCGTAGAAGTCCACCCAATGCAGAGCCGGTGGTAGGAGGCGGGGCTGGTGGTTGGGAGGCGGGGCTAGTGCTGGGCAGACTTCTACGGTCTGTGCCCTGAAAATGGCAGATACAAATCAAGGTCAGGTAACATAAAAAGTAACACAGTGTTTAGAGGTATTGTTACTCTTGACTTCTATTGATATCAGTCAGAACTTTAGAACACATGGAGGGGCATAATCGAAGGGGATGCCCAAGTTTTGCTGAGGATGTCCTCGCAAAACGTCCCGGTGGAGGGGCGGGGAAACCAGTATTATCGAAACAAGATGGACATCCATCTTTCGTTTCAATAATATGGTTGAAGACGCCCAAATCTTGACATTTAGGTCGTCCTTAGAGATGTTCGTCCCTAGACTTGGTCGTTTCTGATTTTCGGCGATAAAGGAAACTAAGGACGCCCATCTCAGAAACGACCAAATCCAAGCCCTTTGGTCATGGGAGGAGCCAGCATTCATAGTGCACAGGTCTCCCTGAATTACCAGGACACCAACCAGGCACCCTAGGCTTCACGGCAGTGGACTTCAGAAATTGCTCCCAGGAACATAGCTCCCTTACCTTATGTGCTGAGCCCCCCAAAACCCTCTACCCACCACTGTACTCCACTACCATTGCCCTTATGGGTGAAGGGGGGCACCTAGATGTGGGTACAGTGGGTTTCTGGTGGGTTTTGGAGGGCTCACATTTACCACCACAAGTGTAACAGGTAGGGGGGTATGGGCCTGGGTCCGTCTGCCTGACGTGCACTTCACCCACTAAAACTGCTCCAGGGACCTGCATACTGCTGTGATGGACCTGAGTATGACATTTGAGGCTGGCACAAAAGATTTTTAAAGATGTTTTTGAGGGTGGGAGGGGGTTAGTGACCACTGGGGAAATAAGGGGAGGTGATCCCTGATTCTCTCTGGTGGACATCTGGTCAGTTCGGGCTCCTTTTTGTGGCTTGGTCGTAAGAAAAACAGGACCAGGTAAACTTGTCCAAGTGCTCGTCAGGGATGCCCTTTTTTTCCATTATGGGTCGAGGACGTCCAAGTGTTAGGCACGCCCAAGTCCTGTCTTCGCTACGCCTCCGACACGTCCCCATGAACTTTGGTCATCCCCGCGACGGATAGCAGTTGGGGACGCCCAAAATTGGCTTTCGATTATGCTGATTTGGGCGACCCTGTGAGAAGGATGCCCATCTTCCGATTTGTGTCGAAAGATGGGCATCCATCTCTTTTGAAAATAAGCCTGCAAATGTTCTTGTGGATAATCATGGATTTTTGTCCAAATTTGCAAACATAAGAACATAAGAGTTGCCCTAATGAGTTAGACCAAAGGTCCATCTAACCTGTTATCCTCTTTCCAACAGTTGTCAATCCAAGTCACAAGTACATAGCAGAATCTCAAAAAGTAGATATTCCGTGTCCCTTTTTTTTTCAGGAATAAGCTTTGGCTTTCTCCAGATCTACTTTAATAATATTTTAAGAATTTTTCCTCCAGGAATTTGTTTAAACTTTTTCATAATGCAGCTAACTACTGTACTTCTGTCCCTTGCCCTGTGGGAGGGGAAGACACTTCAGCCTTGGAGATACACTCCTTGGCTAGTATAAGAGAGACAATCAGACTCAGATAAGCAGCAACCAAGTAAAATCTTTACTGGTATTTCTCTTAGTCAGTACAAAAGTGATTGTTCCCTGTGGAGCATTTTTGTCACAAAGCCAGCAAGACATTCAGACTGAGCTACAAGGCTGCTCAGTTTGGCTTTCTCATTCTGCACTTACATACTGTTATAAGTTTCATTTCTTCTAAAACATACGATTCCTCTTGTCCTTAATTATTGTACAAAAAAGGATATTTTCTATTTTCTTCATTATACATAAAAGGTTATTTCCTTTATTCTTACCAGCCTCTCCTGTTCAAGTATATTTGCACACAATCAGGCTTATTTACGAAAGAAGAAGTTTAGGCTATTCTCAAGGCCCATCTTTCTCTCATGTTTTTTCAGTAGACCAATATGACAGACTGCTCACCTGCTTACCAGTATTACTGACTTTCTTTCTGCTGTCCTGTTCAGTGATGAATTGTTGAACTGTAACTTCTAATTTCCTTCCTTATCTTTCCTATCCTATTTGATTATGGTGTTCCTTTCTTATTTCTCTTTTTAGACTGTAAACTACTTTTTTTGTGGTGACACTAAAGCCAGTATAGTAAGCCCATGGCAAACAATAAACAATATTGAAAATCAGGACTTTCCAGAATAGAAAGGGACTTATCTAAGTGATGTGGGGGAGTGGGGTTTGGGGTTTGTAAGAGGTCTGGATTTCCTGGATTGATGCAGGGGTGGGGCTTCTTTATTATGAGATTTACCTGGATTGGTTGTTTTAGGGCCTTCATGGAAGGGAGTTGAACTTGCTGGGAGCAAAATACTGGCACTTTCACTTTTGGTTGATTAGCAAGTGGATTTTGATATGCAACGTTACACATTTAACACAATACAGGTGTTAAAGTTTAGGCCAGTGGTTTCCAAACCTGTCTTGGGGGCCAGTTTTCAGGATATCAGTAATGAATATTCATGAGAAAGATTTGCATGCACTTGCTTTATTGCATGCAAATCTAACTCATGAATATTGATTGCACATATCCTGCAAGCCTAACTGGCTGGGGTTCCCCCAGTACAGGATTGGGAAACAATTGGTTAGGCCTTATTGTCATTATATAAGCCCAGCATACCATGGTAAACTCTAATGTTCAATGACATTACCTCATTTAAATGCAAGTATGTGTTAATTTTATACCAATTTGAAGCCTGTACACAAGCTGTCAGCCTACTTCATGCTAGTTTTGCATGTACATTAAACTGTTTTAATTTGCATGCTGAACCTTTAGTGCACCAGCCCCATAGTGGGAAATTTGAGACCTTTTCTATTTAATTTACTTTGGTAGAAGTTTTAGATACTAAACTACTTGTGCTTATATTGTACTGTAGTTACAGACATTAATAATCTCCTTTTGTAGACAAAATACTATTAGGCAGGGAAATATACTTCTCTGGATGGGAACAGAGGGGATTTATCAAAGGTTTGCTCCGGTGCAAAAACTTCGGTTTTGCAATAGTTCCCCCCCCCCCCCCCCCCCCCCCACACACACACACACACTGCAAAACACTGGTTTTCATAGGAACCAACTTTTCAAAATCATTGGGCTGCTAAACTCAATTTCCCCCTCCCTGGACACACTCAAGAAGTTTGCTCAATTTTAGGGGGGCTCAAGCACCCACAGAGCTGGCTCCTATGGCCTATCTACCCCAAAATTCTGCTAAGCTCTCCCCACATTGTTTGCTTTGTCACAGGATAGTACATTTCACATGTTGGGACTGATTTCACAACAGGAAAATCTAGGTTGTAAGACAGGCATGAGAGTTACAGATCTACATCTGGCTTGGTAATATCTCCTTGAGAAATTCACAATAGCCTATAGCAAATTCATACAATGCAACATCAAGCAGAGATGCGACTTGGGTGTCAGCATTACTTTTATTGATTTAGCTCCTTGATTCCTTTGTTGTAATTATTTTTATTTTAAACATCCATGTGTCCAAATTTTGGATTTATTCAAAATTCTTAACAGTTCAAACAATAATGGAAGTTAGCTGAAAGCATAGGAAGTTCATTCTGTCCTCTCTCTCTTTTTCTGGATTTTGTAGAATATAAAGTAGAAAAATACCTTGAAAAAATGAGGATAACCTCAACCTTGGCCATTTTTTTTGTTGAGAAAAAGAAGGCAAGACAGAAAATGTTTTCATGGGAAACAAATTCTTAACCATTCCACTATGAAACACTACTATTATCTTATGGCCATCAGCTGTGTGGGCTGTGCGCATGGACTGAATGTCCTCTGGAAACATTAGAGGTATCTTCATGTGGAGATTTCTACCTGCATCAGAAATAGCTTCCCTTTAGTCAATCAGGGCTCTATTTACTAAGCTGTGTTACTTGTTTAATGTGAGAATTACTGTGTGGCTAACATGGATTTGCGGTAAAACAGAGTAATTCCTATCATAAACAGGTAACGTTAAAGAGGGCATAGAAGGTGGTGAGACTGCACATTACGCCTGGTGTAAATTCCGGCACACAAGTTGAGTGTATAACCCTGGGATTCCATAACACTGTGCCTAAATGTTGGGATCGTCCCTGGCCTGCCCATGCCCCTCCCTTGACCACGCCCCATTATGGGTTGTATGTGAGATCATTTAGCCATGCAGTGTTACAGAATAGCGTGCAGGTAGATCCACTGACAAACCCTAATTAGTGCATAATAAAGGTCAATAATTGTTAATGGCTCATTAAGTTTGCATGCGAATCTGAGATCCCTGCCCAGATGTGGGCAACCTTAATAGAATCTGAGGGTATGAGTAACATGGCGGTAGTTACGGCACATTGAGGAGACAGTTTTGCAACACGGGTGTTAATGTTTATGCATCCATTCACACACACATGTTTAGAATAACGGCATTGATATGTGTAGGTGTGTGCACATACACGCCTAACTGCCAAATTCTGCTGAAGTACTACTCTGTGAATTCACATAGCAAGAGGGTGTACACAAGGCTAAAGTTTAGGTGGAGCTCCCACGTGTGTGTAACTGCCACAATTGTATCTAAGTGCTACTCTGTAAATGCACACTTAATTTACATAATGCCTATTTGCAAAGGGGTGTACACACCTGGGCAGAACATGGGCAGGGCTCAAACTTATGTGTATAACTTACAGAATACTGTAGGTTATGCTCAGTGTGCGGTGGCAGTCAAAAAAGCAAACAGGATGCTAGGAATTTCTAGGAAAGGGATGCAAAGTAAGACCAAGAATATTATAATTCCTCTATATTGCTCCATGGTGCAACCTCACCTTGAGTATAGTATGCAATTCTGGTCGCCATATCTCAAAAAAGATATAGCAGAATTAGAAAAGGTTCAAAGAAGAGCAACCAAAATGATAAAGAGGATGGAACTGCTCCCATATAAGGAAAGGCTAAAGAGGTTAGGGCTCTTCAGCTTGGAAAAGAGACGGCTGAGGGGGGTATGATTGAGGTCTACAAAATCCTGAGTGGAGTAGAACGAGTAGAAGTGAATCGATCTTTCACTCTTTCAAAAAAGTACAAAAACCAGGGGACACTCAATGAAATTACATGGAAATACTTGTAAAACAAATAGGAGGAAATATTTTGTAATTCAAAGAATATTTAAGCTCTGGAACTCATTGCCAGAGAAAGTGGTAACAGTGATTAGCCGACCTTGTTTCAAAAAAGGTTGGACAAGTTCATGGATTAAAAGCCTATAGTCTGTTATTGAGATGGACATGGGGGAAGTCACTGCTTGCACCGGGATTGGTTGTATGGAATGTTGCTACTAACTGGGTTTTGTAGAAATATGCTAGCCCTTGCTCTCAGTGAAATGCTAAGAGCTAGGCCTCTTAAAATCAAAAATCATCTCTGACACAAAATACATTTCACTGCAGCAAAAGCTGAAGTGAGTTCTCAGAGAGCTGACAAGGGAGGGTGAATTTGCTCTTGTCAACAATGCTGGGACTGGCTCCTGTGAGAAGTCACGAGCAAAGATGTTTTGGCTAATGGAAGATAGCAGTGGGTCAGGTGCAAGTAGGATGAGAACATCCAAAGGGGGGGGGGGGGGGCTCGAGGAAGGTTTGGGAACATGTGAAGTCATTCTTATCAACTGATAAGGGCCAAAGTGCTCTGGTGAGAAAGTTAGGGTCCATTGGAATGAATAGAGTCAGAAGGGTATAAAAAGGGCAGTCTGAAGGGTATCAGTGAAGAAAGCAGAAGGAAGATAGAAGAAGACAGGAGAGAGAGAGGACGTGTCGTGAAGTGCTGTTCCACAATGTGAATGCCTGATTTGCCTGTACTGCCTTTGGGTAAGATACTGATGCTAATAAACTATACTATTCTATCTACTGACTACTGGGTTTCTTTCTAATTATGGAGTTTGCTACTGCCCAGACTGTGTAAAGCCGTCATGAGTAGATACAAGGTCAGAGTAATTAAGTATTTAGAGGGAACAGGCAATCCTTTTCAGGATAGTAGAAAGCCCATGGCTTCCGCTGCCCAAACGGTTCTGGCAGACCCAATTATATTCAGTTTCTGTCAAGTACTACTGGCCATTGTTGGAAGCAGGATACTGGGCTAGATGGACCATTGGTCTGACCCAGTATGGCTATTCATATGTTCTTATATCTGCAGCAGATAGGCGCTAACCCTTAAAGCAGCTCTACAGCTGGTATAAATGTTCGTGCTTGTGTCTACTTTCCTTTACAGAATGAGCTCTGGCAGTGCAGCCTCAGAGCACCTATTTGGAGGTGTCCAGTTGCAAACTGCCCGTTATCTATTAACATGGCAGATAATATAGAGCCATCAACACCACCTCAAGAGGCTTAGCTAACTGTGTCATGTTTTCTGCTGTGCAGTTAATGCACGGTAACAATGGGATCGATATATTTAAAAGGTCAGAAAAGACTCCTGGCTAATTAAATGGCTTATCCGAGGCTAACCGAGCATATTTATTATTATTATTATTATTTATTACATTTGTACCCCACATTATCCCACCTATTTGCAGGCTCTATATTCAGTGCTATATTCAGTAGCACTTAACCGGATAGTGCCGTGAAAACTGACTGGTTAGCATCTAAGCTGTGGGCTTTCCAGGGGCGGAGAATGTCGCCATTTTCATTCATCCAAACAATTGCAAATGCTATTGAAAACAATAGCAAAAGATTATTAGAAATAATGGACTGCCTATGAGTGGTCCATCTGTAAAAAGTCTAAAGCTGTTCCAGTGGGAAGGAGGAGGTTTGTTTGCTTTGTTTTGAGTGTACAGGGATGGATTCAACATGTTGACATCACATGGAGGGGCATAATTGAACGAAAACGTCTATCTCCATGGGCGTTTATCTCCGAGAACGGGTCCATGAAGGGGCGGACCGAACCGTATTTTCGAAAAAAATAGACGTCCATGTTTTATTCGACAATTTGTGAGCTGGGCGTTTTTGTTTTTCAGTGATAATGGAAAATGAAAGCGCCCAGCTCAAAAACGAATAAATCCAAGGCATTTGTTCGTGGGAGGGGCCAGGAGTCGTAGTGCACTGGTCCCCCTCACATGCCAGGACACCAACCGGGCACCCTAGGGGGCACTTTTACAAAAACAAACAAAAAAGGTAAAAGAGCTCCCAGGTGCATAGCACCCTTCCCTTGTGTGTTGAGCCCCCCAAATCCCCCTCAAAACCCACTGCCCACAAGTCTACACCATTACTATAGCCCTAAGGGGTGAAGGGGGGCACCTACATGTGGGTACAGTGGGTTTGGGGGGGTTGGACGACTAAGCATTAAGCAGCACAATTGTAACAGGTAGGGGGGGGGAATGGGCCTGGGTCCACCTACCTGAAGTCCACTGCACCCCCTAACAACTGCTCCAGGGACCTGCATACTGCTGCCAGGGAGGTGGGTATGACATTTGAGGGTGAAAATAAAAAGTTGTGAAACATCATTTTTTGTGGTGGGAGGGGGTTAGTGACCACTGGGGGAGTCAGCGGAGGTCATCCCCGATTCCTTCTAGTGGTAATCTGGTCATTTAGGGCACTTTTTGGGGCCTTATTCGTGAAAAAACAGGGTCCAGGAAAAGTGCCCTAAATTCTAGCTACAAACGCATACTTTTTTTCCATTATCGGCGAAAGGCGCCCATCTCTGTTCGGGTGATAACCACGCCCCAGTTCCGCCTTCACCACGCCTCCGACACGCTCCCGTCAACTTTGTATGCTTCCGCGATGGAGTGCAGTTGAAAACGTCCAAGTTCAGCTTTCGATTATACCGCGTTATTCGTTTTTGGGAGATAAACGCCTATCTCCCGATTTAGGTCGCAATATAGGCGTTTTTGTCTTTCGATTATAAGCTGGTTAGTCTCCTGTTTTATCCAGCCTCCTTGGTGGTGTTAACCTGCTGAGTCAGAGAAGCGGGACTCAAGCAGGGAGGTGGTTAAATGCCCTGGGGCTGTACAGATCACAGAGGCCCTGAGGGAAGAGGTCTCCAGTCCTCTCAGAATCTTGGCTGGGCTGCAGTACTTGTGGGGGAGTCCCAGGGAAGCAAGGCGTGGCTCTAGCTCAGAAGTTCTGCAGCCTGTGCTAAGAAGTAGACAACCAAGGATTGCATGAGAAGAAACAGAAGACTGCAAAAGTAAAAGAGTGCCTTTATTTATCTGTGAAGACCCAGGTCCTGATTGTCCAGACTGGAACCAGACCTGGCTTTATGTGTGAGTAATTTAGAAGGCTGACAAGACAGAAGTGGGAGACTGAGAGATGTGGAAATAATTGTCATTGTGGTTGTTGCCCATGTTTGTACTCTGATTACTTGTTCAAAAATAAAGCTTTCTTCTTTTGACTTTCACTATGCCAGTGGTTTCCAAACCTGGTCCTGGAGGCATCCCAGCCAGTCAGGTTTTCAAGATATCCACAATATTATTCATAAGAGAGATTTGCGTTCACAGCCTCCACTGCATGCAAATCTCTCTCTCATGAATATTCACTGTGGATATTCTGAAAATCTGATTGGCTGGGGTGTCTCCACGACCAGGTTTGGGAACCACTGCACTAAACCCTGCCTGTGTCTGTGAGGGCTCCATGCCTGTCCGTCAGCCACGCTGCCACAGCCACTTAAGTGCCGTTATTCAGCACTTAATTGGGTAGGATAACCACATAAATGGGATCGCAAGAAACACAGTCCTATATTAATGCTGTTGATCTTAGCTAGTTAAGTGCTGAAAAAGTTTTATGTGGTGGTGGTCAGCAACAGCTGAATATCGGGCCCAACATTTTCTCTGCATTAACTGGATAGCAAAATGCTGGGGAACTGCAAAATCTTACACAGCTTAGTAAATGAGGCTCGATATAGTCAGAAAAGGGAATATTTCTTCTAGTACATCAAAGACAGAGTTACAGGCAGGGAAATGGAAGCCATGACTGAAACTATTTTAAAAGTATATACTGTAAAACAAAAGTTCAAAATCGGATATTTCATCACCTTTGGCTTGGGACATCTGACATCAGAAGCAGGCAAGACCATCACTGAAAAAAAGCAGGTTTTCGCTTCATTTTGTTTTAAAATAAGGATTTTTGAGAATTAAGAAAACAGTTGTTAATCTGAAAGGGAATAACAGGTCAAGAACTGCAGCCCCACATTGCTTTAGAGAACCAAATCACATTTAGAATTTTTTCCCTCCCACATCCTTGGAAAATAAACCGAACTGTAACAGAAGTAAAACCATGGTAATAATAGCAAAAGTGGCTAGGATGCCAGCCTCCAAGAAACGTTTCAATTCTCGCCAAAGGATGTGAAAAATAAAACACAGTCACTAGCTTAAAACGACACAAAGATTTATCGCAAAGTGGACCAGAAAGAACCAAAACAATTTCATTCCTGGTGTATGGGTTGAAAGGCTGTGCGTTAGCAGGGTTTGCGTGAGAAAGTGTCTGGCTGGAATGGCCATGAAGTGGTGATGTTTGCAAGAATGCCCTTACCACTGCTGTACCGGAGGAATACACGCCCGCAGACTAGACATGGGGCGGCACAGACAGAGAAACGGTGCAGCCAGCCCTTGTTTCTATGTGTCACCACCAGAAAGGCAGCCGCAGCTACAAATATTCTTGTCTTGAATATTATCAGTTTCTGAAGGATGGCAAATTTAAGGCTTTTATCTGCAAAACAATAGTGTACTGATAATAAACTAATAAACCATTTCCCATATTTACAAAGTGCTTTTTAAACTAATGGTAATCTGTTCACAGTGCCATTGTTTGTACAGGTAGAATCCCATAATACATCAGTATTTTGACATGGGAATCAGTAAATCAGTATTTACAAAGAATGTACAAGCATGGGTACCAAACATTTCACTTAAACCAGTCATCAAAAAGGCAAAACTGCAATGTCATAAAGGTTTGAATCGTACAGCCGTCCTGCTCGTAACTCTTGTCCTGCTCTCAGACTGTTTCTTCTGAGATTATACCAGTGTCTTATCCAAAGTGATATAAAAATATTACTAAAATCGGTCTTATCTCTAAGTCCTTAGTCCGGGGGTCTTTAGGCTCACTGGGTAGTGCAAGGGATACAAAAGTTAGAAAGCTGTTTGCTTGTTATTACTACTCCTGTTCTCATTGATATAGAGGATCCTTCTCTGTTGCACAGAAACTCTTTGAAGTTCAGGTCATGCTGGTGTTTTTTTTTTTTTTTTTGGAAATGTAGTGCTGTCACTGCACTGAAAGCTGTCTATAATACCCCAGAGCCACTTCCAGTTTGAGCAGGGCAGAACCTAGACACTCTTCTCTCCATCCCTCCCTGCGCTCAAATATTCATCCCGTCTGTAGCTGCAATGGTCACAGAGGAGTGGAGGCTTCTAATTTAGGTACAATGATGGGGTGAAGTGCAAAACTTTGGGGAGAAGAGAAATATGGTGACAGGTTTATTACCATGACCTCAACAGATTCTGCTTCCTTCCTGCTTAACTTGCCACCTTCTTTCCATTTCCCTGGACGATGATGGCCTGACAGTTCCAAGGAGTTTCTCAGTCAGAGCTGTGGCGGTAGAAAAGCAGTGGAGGGGGGGGGGGGGGGGGGGGGAGCTTCCCCTGGCACTAGGGAGCTTCCCCTTCCTTTAAAGTCTGACTCGGGTTCTCTTCCTTTTCAGTCATTTGACCTGAGTGATCATTGCTCTTGCTGTGCTGCTTATGGAGCAGACCCCTCCACTTGGCCTTGTTCTTCCTGAGATGGCAGAGCATATTTTCAGACAGGGGGCTGTCCCCTGTAAAGCGGGTCCATTCCTCGAAGAGGGGCTCAACGATGTAGGTCATGAAACCTAGGAGAATACAGCAAACATGAATGAGTCGTCATTGCTAATCAAAACACATCAAGCCATTGTTTGAGTCAAGTTGAGTCCACTATGAACAAAGTAAAATGAAAATATCTAATATAATAATTTGCTTCTCCAACATTCTAATGTGTGTCACTGGGATTGTAACCACCTGCTGACGTCACTCCTCCATCCCCCCTCCCTCCCAGTTCCATGGGACCCTGCAACTGGGAGGGAGGGACGGAGGGACAGAGGGAGGGGGGACACTGGAAATGGGAGGGAGGGAGGGGGGCCTGGAACTCGGAGGGAGGTGGAGGGGGCAGGGGAGAGATGCTGCACATGGATGGATGGAGGGGGCAGGGCACAGAGGACGTTGCCTGCGTATGGATGAATGTAGGGGAGAGAGCATAATGCAGGGGAGGGAGGGGACCCTGAAACTCGGAGGAAGGCAGGGAGGGGATGACCCTGGAACTCAGAGGCAGGGAGGGGACGATCCTGGAACTCGGAGGCAGAGAGGGAGGGAGGGGACAACCCTGGAACTCAGAGGGAGGGAGGGGAGAGGACCCTGGAACTCAGAGGGCGGGAGGGAGGGAGTACCCTGGAACTGGGAGGGAGGGGGGGCCCTGGCACACACTCATGCTCACACACACACTTTCTCTCTCTCAGACACACTCGCACCCAGTCTCACTCTCTCTCTGTCACACACACACACACTCGCACATTCACTCTCTCTCTCTCTCTCACAGTCACTCTCACACACACTTTCTCAAACATACACACTCTGAGGAAAACCTTGCTAGCGCCCGTTTCATTTGTGTCAGAAACGGGCCTTTTTTTACTAATTTTGATTAAAACATGAATGATCAATTTTTAAAGCACAGTATTGTTATATTTAGTTAGGTTACTCATTTGGCATTCAACTACTATAAAAATAGGACTGAAGATGCCTTTGTTATTTGAACCAATGTGACTTTTCAGCTACAAATTTATGGGATCTTTCTGATTGGCATTACAGTACATTTTCAGTGGAATGTCTCACTGCATAAGTATTCAAACTACCACGGTATTAGCTTATGGCCATCGGTTGCAAGAGTTGTGCACATACGCTGAGTATCCCAACTAGTTTTCGACTACAAGATGAATGTGCATATTGTGGCAATTTTGCTAGCATTTCCATGTGTAGACCATGTCTGACATGTATAAAATATTTCCTCTAAAAGTTTGTGCCAACAAGATGGTGCATAATTCAATGTCTGGGGGTGGGGTGGGGTGGGGGTGGGGGGGGGGGGCACAGTTGCGAGGTATGAGTGTATCTTATAAAATATGCGCATCAATTGACATTTTCTTCAAAATTGGCATAAATTTGTGCATGAAGATTTGTGCGTTACTGGGATTCATTCTAAGTAGCTATTCAACAAAGGGGCATAAGCACCTGTGTTACCTTTACCAAACAGGTGGTGCCTATTTGGAATTCTGACATAAATACCCTTTCAGTAATGTCACCGCATATTTTGTGTTTGGCTTTTGAATATTAAATGTGTTTGGGCCTTCCTTTTGATTTTTCTTTATTTTTGTTTGGTTTCCTTGATTATTTGTTTTCCTTGATTATTCTCCTTTTCCAATTCTCCTTCCCCATCCTTATATACTAGTGGCTTCTGATATTTTGCTAGGGCCCAATATTCAAAGAATTTATGCTTCCAACTTTGAGAGCCATCTCCTGGATTATATCTGGCAACTAAATTTGTGCATACAAATCAGAGCGCATTGACAATTTGTGCATGCAAATTAATTGATTAATGAGCCAATCAGCACGCATAATTGGCTGTTAACAACCAATTATTGGCATTAATTGGCCTTAATGGGGATTTACATGTGCATCATATTCTATAACAATGTGAGTGGAAATCCTTCAGCGCATAAATTTAAGGGGGCATGGCTGGGGGCGCTGCCACAATTTTTGCGCATTGTTACAGAATAGACTGATCGGTGTCTAATTTAGGTGCTGGCATTTACACCTGCTTTCAGGGTGCAGATCCTTTACAGAATAGCACTTAGAGCTTAAATTTCTCAGGCACCATTTATAGAATCTAGTCCTAAGCTCCTAAATTTGCCTTTTTGAAAATTTTACTAGAGCTGAATGTAAAACTTTATAATCACAATTTCATTAAACTCCTAAATTTAGGAGCATAAAAAGTAGGTGGCAAAAGGGATGGACTTGGAGCAGGGAATAAATTTAGGAGCTTGAATGCAAGGCCTAAATTTGTAAGCAAAAATTTAACTTCCTAAGGGGCCCTTTTACTAAGGTGTGCCGAAAAATGGCTTGCGCTGGTACAGGTGCATGTTTTGGATGCACGCAGGCCCATATTTCAGCGCACCTTTTTTTGTGTCCAAAAATAGACAGGCGGCAAAATTAATACCAGCGCGTGTCCATTTTCGGCCTGAGACCTTACAGCCACCCATTGACTTGGTGCTAAGGTCTCACACGCTAACTGGGTGGTAAGCATCAGCACACGTAAACTGCCGATTATCGCCGGGTAAGCGCCACGTGGGTAGAAAATAGATGTTTTGGACACGGGTCAAAAATGGAATTACCACCCGGGGCACGCAGTAGCCAGGCGGTAATTCTAATTTGACGCGTGTTGGACACACGTAGGTGCCTACGCCCCTTAGTAAATGGGCCCCTAAATTAAGATGAATTTTTAAGCTGAAAACTTAGGCGCTTAAGGGGCCCTTTTACTACATCTTAGCGTGTGCTAACAGACATTAGTGTGCATTAAGTGCCGCACGGCCCTCTTTCCCTGACTAAGAATGCTCCCTGATGTAGCGAAGGCTACAAAGAGGCGGTGTAAGCACTTCTTGTTGTTACGCCCTAGAGTTCTAGATATAGGGGCTTTCTTCTTATTTAAATTTCCTTGTCAGTGTATGATTAGGTAGTTTTATTGCTAGTTCATTAAAATTTGGTATACCGCCCAAGCTGACTCGCAGAACTGAGCGATTTACAAATTAAATTAAAATCCAAAATAGTAGGAAAGAAACTACATCATTTGAGACAGAAAAGAGAGTAAAGCAATCACAGCAGAACTAGAGAGCAGGGAAAGGGGGGTGAGATTGGGACAGCTGGGGAAAAGGCAAATATATTCTTTGATCCTTCTCAGTTAGTGATGTTTTTGAGTACTAAATTGGTTGAGGAGAGAACCTCTTCTCATCCTGGGCTGGTGCAAGAAGAGTGAGAGAAATATGGCCTGGGTCTGTCTGTTTAAAAGAAATATATTACGAGTATCCTCTCCTTAGGAAATTAGCTTTTTTGGTAAAACCATATTTCTGAGATTGTTTGAGCTCTTGGAATCTCACTTATGTTAGACTTGAAATTGTTGGAAGTGATTGTTTTGTTTGCTGTGTAATTTGTTGCATTTCTATTATCTACCTGATTTCGGTAAGGAGCAAATCCTATTAAAGTGTTTACAATTTCAATAAAAATAAAAGTGCTACACAGCCCACATGTATAAAATAGCACGTGGAGCATTTAGTGTGCGCTAATGTCTGCTGGTATGCACTAAGCTTTATTGAAAGTTCAAGACAATGTTAAAATGATTTATAAGAGCTAAAAAAAAATTTTGTTGCCTGACAAAAATTTCTATTTGGCACAATAAGTTCATAGGACTATAAGGAGGTTTTTGACCCATGACTGAATTTTCACCAAAGATCTTTGTTTTCCTAACCCGATTTTAATTGGGTGGATGTAAGTTTCTTGCGACATCTGAGGTATTTTTCTCCATGATAGTATAATGTGTGGATCACTGATGTTCACTTTGGGGCAGTAGCATACCAAGGGCGAGGGCAGTCCACCGTGGGTGCAGGCAGGAAGGGGGTGCATGGAGCAGTTGCGTGGCTGTTGACTCCACTGGCTCCCTGCCCCCCTCTGATGTTACTTCCTGTTCCGGGGCAGGGGGCCGGCGAATCCGACAATTGCATGACTGCTCCGTGCACCCCCAGGTGGTGAGGATCATGTGCTTCGGTGGGAATGTGGGTGATGTGCCGGGGGGAGGGGGGGTGCACAGCGGCAATCTACCCCAGGTAGCAGTCAACTTAGGTACGCCACTGCTTTTGGGCCCTTTTACCAAGCTGTGGTAAAGTGGGCCCTGTGTCAGCGGCAGCATGTGTTTTTGCCAGGGTCCCTTTTATGGCTGCTATTTATGTATTTATTTAAATTTTTTAAATGATGTATTTATAAGTTTGCAGTCAGCTTTACAAGAACTCTTATTATTTATTTATGATATTTATATCCCACATTATTCCAAACTGGCTCAGTTTCACTGTGACTTACAAGCAATAAACAGTATTAACTAACAATAAACGGTTAACATTAAGCATAGATTATTAAATCACGCCAAAAGACATAGATTATTACTATCAGAGAAGTGTTTAAGACAGATAATATCATTTTGCCGCACGTCCATTATCGGCAAAAATAAAAAATAGGCATTTTTTTACAGGTGCGCTGAAAAATGATTCTGCACGTGCCCAAAACATGCGTGTACACTATCGCAGGCCATTTTTCAGTGCTCCTTTGTAAAAGGGCCCCTTAATTTTTCAAGTTACATGTCAAAATCATTTGAAAATTGATCTCATATTAACCAAAGAAACCCAATACTTTGGTTTAAAGAGAACCATCATCAGGATTACAAAACAGTGAAATGTGATTACCTTATATAATGCACATCAAATAAAAGTATATCCATCAAAAGGCAAATGTGACCACATATAGACCCCATCCTATTCATTATAGCAATGTAAGATAAAAAAAGAACATCACATGTGATCCATAAATATGCTTGGTTTCTTAGTTATATGTTACTTTCAAAGACAAGAAAGATGTATATGCGATTTTTGGCAGGACTTCAGTTTGTGGGCGGTATGTGAGGTCCAGTGCACTATTTTGTAGCCCTGGTGATAGCTCTATTTAAACCAAAAGGTTGATGTTTTGGTTAGTATATAACATGACTTTACAGCAGTAGCTGATTTAGGATTTTCAACTGATTTAAAGTGGGTTCTCTGCTGCTTCACTCCTGCAACACATCAGCATATCAGGAGATTATGGGGAGCTAGTTATTAAGGTACACTATGGCAATAATACATATTCTTTGCCCTATAATGTGTGTTAAACCGCAATAATGTGGTTACGTCAGTGCTAGAGAATGACACAGGGATGAAGACCCGCAGTAATCTCGGGGACGGGGATGGAGACAGAGCCCACGGGGACAGGGCGAGGACAGGAACAGAGCTCAAGGGGAGGGGGAGAAAACAAACTTTGTCCCCGTATAATTCTCTAATGCATGTTAGCTTAAGTTACCGTGCAATACTTAATAATGAGATATAGAAAATCAAGTCATTGGGATAGGAGTCAGCATTCTTTGGAGACTAGACACACAGACATCCCAGGAGAAAAATGGGGCACCTTAGGGGGCACTGCAGTGGACTTCATATAAAAGCTCCCAGGTACAAATCTCTGTTACCCCCTTATATTGTATACTGACCCCTCCAAAACACACCAAAACCCTACTGTACCCAATGGTACAACACTGCAATAGCCCTTATGGGCGAAAGGGTCACCTATATGTGGGTATAGTAGGTTTTGTGGGAGTGTGGGAGGGCTCATACTTTCCACCACAAGTGTAACAGGTAGAGTGGGATATGCCTGGGTCCTTCTCTCTAAAGTGCACTTCACTGACCACTACACTACTCCAGGGTCCTGTTTGCTGCTGTAATAAACCTGGCTATAAAGCTGTCACAGAAGCTAGTAAGTAATATTTTTAATCACATCTTTGGGGGGTGGGAGGGGTCAGTGACCACTGGGAGAGTAAGGGGGGCTCATCCCTGATTCCCTCTAGTGGTTATCTGGTCACTTTTTTGTGCCTGATTAGTTCTAAAAACAGGTCTAGACCAAAACGTTGAAGTTTCAGCTGTAGACATTTTTGTTTTGTTCCATTGTGACTGTAAAACGTTCAAGTGTTAGGAACACCTTAAGCCCGCCCCTGACCTGACTCCTTTCCTCACATCCACAGACTCAACACGGGCCTGTGTTTCAGCCAAAAGGCCTGCCTCAGGAGTCTCTTATCAGATGTAACTGTAGTGTATAGTATTGTCTGTAATTAATACTTAGTAGTTTTATCCACACACAGCTGGACAAACTCTTGCACATACAGAGTTTTCAGTATCAAATCTCTCTCCGCATCCAGAGTTAAAGAAATAAATTAGGTGGGAAATTTGCTTGTAAGTGAGAGCAGATTACAAAATAATCTGGCATTATCAGATGTGGCTCTTTTTAACATGAAACTGTTCGGTTGGCCACAATTTTTGCATATATTTTACTATCTATCCCGTCTGCGCGCAACCTTGGAGTCATCTTTGACTCCGCTCTCTCCTTCTCTGCTCATATTCAGCAGATTGCCAAAACCTGTCGTTTCTTTCTCTATAATATTAACAAAATTTGCCCTTTCCTCTCCGAGGACGCTACCAAAACCCTTACCCACACCCTTATCACCTCTCGCCTAGACTACTGCAATTTGCTTCTCGCTGGTCTCCCGCTCAGCCATCTATCTCCTCTTCAATCTGTCCAAAACTCTGCTGCGCGTCTTATATTCCGCCAGAGTCGCTATACTCACGTTAGCCCTCTCCTCAAGTCGCTTCACTGGCTCCCTATCCGCTTCCGCATACGGTTCAAACTTCTCCTTTTGACCTACAAGTGCATCCACTCCGCAGGTCCTCAGTACCTTTCCGCTCTCATCTCTCCCTACACTCCTCCCCGTGAACTCCGTTCGCTGGGTAAATGTCTCCTGTCGTCCCCCTTCTCCCCCACTGCTAACTCCCAGCTCCGTTCCTTCTATCTCACTGCTCCCTATGCTTGGAATAGACTCGCTGAGCCAGTACATCAGGCTCAGTCTCTGGCTGTCTTCAAGTCTAGGCTTAAAGCCCACCTCTTTGCTACTGCTTTTGACTCCTAACCATGACTCTCTTACTCAACACCCTCACTTATCACCCCTACCACTGCAATTTCCCCACCCCTAGCTGTCTGTTCATCTGTCCAATTTAGATTGTAAGCTCTGTTGAGCAGGGACTGTCTCTTCATGTTAATTTGTACAGCGCTGCGTAAGTCTAGTAGCGCTATAGAAATGTTTAATAGTAGTAGTAGTAGTAATAGTATCTAGATTAATTAATGAAATGGGTCTGTAATTGGCAACTAAAGAGGGGTCTCATCTAGGTTAGGAAGGACTATAATTTGGGCAACAGGGAAAGTTCCTTCAACTTTTTTGATTTTTGATCAAATTAGAGAAAAGTATGTGCAGGGGTGGTGTTAATTCATTGGCAAAGCATTTATAGTATTCAGCAGTAAAGCCATCAGGGACTGGTGCTTTTAAGGAAATGATTTTATGACTTATTGAATTGCAGTAATTGAAATGGCTTTTCCAATTGTTTAGCCTGAGTGTCTGAAATCTTAGGATGAACAAATGTATAAAAAAATTATTAACATCTTGCAAAGTAGCTGAAGAGTCATGTAGAATTATGAGCACAGTTATGCACTGTGGAATGGGTCAAAAGGCCAGAGACTGATAAGTCTGTGCGACTCTGGAATTTATGATCTCTGGTATTTATGATCTATTATGATACCCTTACAGGCAAGGCAGGCTTGGGAAAGAAACTAGTATAAACAACAGAAGAATGTTGTCTAGCAGCTTAAGGGAACCAGATGCTGGGAACCAGATAATAATCTGTGAGAAGGATAATTTGCAGAGAAAAAGTCATGTAAATCATTGTCTGAAACAAATGATATAAGCTGCAGAATCAGAACAGTATTTCGGAGATTCAGACAGTGGACATCTCTTAGGTAACTGTACTGATCTCTCATGAGAAACTATTAATTGTATCTGTACTTGGTAAGCAAATAAAAAATATACTTTCTCATATGCACGTAGCCTTGGTTTCTTTTATCCCCCCCCCCCCCCAAGTTGTTGATGGCTGGTATATGCTAATTTGGGAGGGGTACAAGGGGCCTAAAAACATTGGTGCCTCCAATGTCGATAGAGGGGATAGGGTTCTG
Organism: Microcaecilia unicolor; assembly: GCF_901765095.1. NCBI lineage: Eukaryota > Metazoa > Chordata > Amphibia > Gymnophiona > Siphonopidae > Microcaecilia > Microcaecilia unicolor. Next base: position 337,625,731 of record NC_044033.1, read on the forward strand.
GTTCAGTCCGGAGATTTCCAGGCACCTTAAGGAGAAGAAATAGTATTCTGGTTCAGTCTGGAGATTTCCAGGTACATTTGTGAAAAGAAACAAGGGTGTCGGTTCAGCTGCAGGATTCCCAACACCACAGACGGTCCTGGTAAGGACGAAGATTGGTAAGTGACATCTTTTAAAAAATGTTTTTTATTATGCTAGGTCCTATGTCACTATTGTCTGACTAGGAGGGGCATAATCGAACGTGAACGCCCATCTCCATGGGCGTCTATCTCCGAGAACGGGTATGTGAAGGGGCAGGACAGACCGTATTTTCGAAAAAGATGGGCGTCCATCTTTTTTTTTCGATAATACGGTTTGTGCTAGGCAAATGCACCAGATTTGTGCGGATTTGAGCTGGGCAGTATCATTTTTCAGTGATAATGGAAACCAAAGCCGCCCAGCTCAAAAATGAACAACTCCAAGGCATTTGATCGTGGGAGGGGCCAGGATTCGTAGTGCACTGGTCCTCCTCACATGCCAGGACACCAACTGGACACCCTAGGGGCACTTGTAAAAAGTAAAAATTAAAATACCTCCAAAGTCCATAGCTCCCTTACCTTTGGTGTTGAGCCCCCAAAATCCCCCCCAAAACCCATTCCCCACAACTCTACACCATTACCATAGCCCTTATGGGTGAAGGGGGGCACCTACATGTGGGTACAGTGGGTTTTGGGGGTGGTTTGGAGCGCTCCCATTTACCAGCACAAGTGTAACAGGTAGGGGGGGATGGGCCTGGGTCCACCTGGTTGAAGTCCATTGCACCCACTAACAACTGCTCCAGGGACCTGCATACTGCTGTGATGGAGCTGGGTATGGCATCTGAGGCTGGCATACAGGCTGGCAAAAAAAGTTGTTAAAGTTGTTTTTTTTGGTCGGAGGGGGTTAGTGACCACTGGGGGAGTCAGGGGTGGTCATCCCCTATTCCCTCCGGTGGTCATCTAGTCATTAAGGGCACTTTTTTGGAACTTGTTCGTGAAAAAAAGGGTCCAAAAAAGTGACCTAAATTCACGCTAAAATCGCCTTTCTTTTTTCCATTATCGACCGAGGGCGCCCATCTTTCCTCGGCTGATAAACACGCCCCAGTCCCGCCTTCACCACACCTCCGACACGCCCCCATCACCTTTGCCTGTTTCCACGACAGATTGCAGTTGAAGACGCCCAAAAGCGGCTTTTGATTATACCGATTTGAGCGCCCACGGGAGAAAGACGCCCATCTCCCAATTTAGGTCAAAATATGGGCGTCTTTCTCTTTTGAAAATAAGCTGGTAGGTGTTTTAAAATAGTAGGTCCTAGGGTCTGATGAGCCTTAGGTGTGAGTAAAATACTGGGTTTAGAAAACAAGTCCTAGTAGGTCCTAAGTCTCGATTGTTAGAATAGGTGTTTTAAAATACTAGATTTTTAATATAATGGCTACGCCCCTTGATCAGGTAATTAAATATTTTCCTTTAGAGAAAAAAGAACTTATTAAATTAAATAAAAAATGGTATAAGTGGAACCATCAGCAAACTAATTTTTGCTGGCCACTAAATGTCTCATTTGAGGGTTCCCTATTGAAACAATTAATTGCTTACAATGAGAAACAGAATAAGGGAAAATCCCGATTGAAACATTTACAAGCTATTAATAAATGGATTTTGGTGGGTGAAAAATTGCTTGAATCCCAGAGTCTACCTGACTCCTGTAAATTCTTCCACCACCACAACATGGATAGGATTACACATGAATGCTCCAATAAAAGAAGCCTGGGCTATTCCTGCAGCTGGTCTGTGGAGACTTATCGAAAGCTCAGAGAAGGGATCCTCTGAAGCTGACAAATTGAGAAGTGGTATTGAATCCTGTGGGGGAAGACCCTGTGTGATAAAGTTCACTGGCCTAAAGCGGTGAGAGGTACAGACATCGCAGGTATACTTGAAAGTGTGCGTGTAAATAAGTTTGAAGCCGGCTGCTGTAAGTATTGCTATGTTTTTTTCATTTAGATTTTGAAGAGGGAAGTTAATTTTTAATTCTCAACTAATTTCATTGAGAGTGGAAAATGGATAGTGCATTTAAAATTGTGTGTACCAGTAATTATTTATTAGAGAAAGAACTTGTAAATGATTTGTGGAAGAGGGAGCATGATAAAAAGTCAGTATCTGTAGTTTGCATATGTACTGTTCTTCCCTTAATGGTTCAGAATATTAAATTGTACAATGTAAAATGCCATAAATTGCTAAAGTCTACCTCTTTTTTGTCCTGGTTCAAGGAGGGATCTTTCCTGCCCCGTTATCTTGTACTCTTGTTGAGAGCCTTGGATATTTGTGAGAGGGCTAACAGCTTGTTACAGCATTTATTACTGTTTGAACTTTGGAATAAAGTGAGAAACAGTGCTGGAGAGTTTATTGTACAGAGAGGTTTCTTGTGACGTCACTTAGTAGAGAAAAGAGGAATATTTTTTTTTTAGTTGCAAACAGTATGTTACTTGATAAAAGAGAGCTGTTTTGTGTACTAAAACATTTATTTTTTGGCAGTTGATCTGGGGATAGGAAAGTCATATCTTTTTAAACATTCTTTTCCTTGCTTCCCGGCAGAGGTTGTCTGGATTGAAAGCAGCGATAATTTCTTTCTTTTGCTATCCTTCATAAGTATGCGTGGGCATGAGTGAAGTCCAGTTTGTGCTTTCTTTCAGGGAGATATCAGCTGCCTGTATATTTAGCCATGTTCTTTTGTTAATTGCCTTGTTTGAAGTTACATGACAGAAACTTTGTTTGATAGCACTAACTTTTAGCGTTATAACAGATTCCTGAACTTTATTGTACAGAGACTTTTTCTTTGAAATAAACTGTTTTCTTGTATTGCCTTTTGCTATCTTCTTTGAGCTGTGCAAATTCATTTTGCCCATCATTTATGTCCTATATTGAACTTCCTCTGGGAAAGTGCCCTTGTTCCCGTTATGATTTTTTCTCATTCAAGTCTTATGGGATTATTCGGCTCTCCCTATTAAGGCTGATTTAATTGCATTTTATATTTAAATTGCACCAAATTTGTTTTTCTTTTACAGTATGTGGAATACCATTCTTTCCCACTGCTTTGTGTTTCAGAGCCCGATTCACAACAAGAGGGACCATATTATCTGCTCTAGTTTGACTGTGAGGTTTATAACAAAACAGGATTTCACGGTCCTGCTGGACTGTTGCCCTACTACGATTGTACGCAACTGATTCTACCTGCAAATTTAGTTACAAGAAATGTTTGTCTAGTGAAATATTAAATGTGTTTAATTCTTTGTCCTTAGTTAAATGATAAACTGGTTTTCCCAGTCTGGCTATCTCTTTGTGTGAGCTTTGAAATCCAGCACTACTGATAAGGATTAAATTACCTTTTGTTCTTAGCCCGCAGTAATTAACTGCTGCCCTGGCATTTCCTACGTTTGTCTTACAGTTTTATTTCTCTTGGCTTAAATCTAATATTTATTAGATACAATTTTATTTCAATGTTTTCTTTTGTATATAATTCTATTTCAATGTTTTATTTTGTGTATATGATTTCTAGATAACAATTTTGTTTCCCTGCTAGGCTTGCTAAGAATTCTACAGTTTTACTTTCAGGATGTTTAAGCTATTAGGAAATGTGTCCACATTCTAGTATGAAAATTTATGGTGGTTTTCCCTGCTTGCTTTAAGAAACTATGACTGACATAGCCAGACCAGTGGAGCTATGTGATTTTTGTAAATTAATTTTTGACTGTTAATTTCCTTTATCAGACTTTGAATTATACATGTAGACTTTTTATAGAATCAGGGTTTCATTTAATAAATCAAAAGAAAAAAGGCAGATGAAAAAAGACAAAAAAATAGAACAGGAGGGTAACAGAAGAAGTGGTTTATTACAAGTTACCCGACGTGGCCACGTTTCACCCTCAGGCTGCGTCAGGGGTAAAAAAAACTACAAAATAAAAATACATAATGAGTAAAACATAAACATCACATTGAGGCTTATTTTCAAAGCACTTAGCCTCCCAAAGTTCCATAGAAATCTATGGCACTTAGAGGGGCATTTTCGAACAGGGACACCCATCTCTAAGGGCGCCCATCTCTGAGGATGTCCCCGCGAAGGGGCGGGGTATCCCGTATTATCGAAACAAGATGGGCGTCCATCTTTCGTTTTGATAATACGGTCGGGGATGCCCAAATCTCAGAATTTAGGTCGACCTAAGAGATGGTCGACCTAAATGTTGAGATGGTCAACCTTAGAGATGGACGACCTCAGTTTTCGCTGATAATGGAAACCGACGACGCCCATCTCAAAAACGACCAAATACAAGCCCTTTGGTCATGGGAGGAGCCAGCATTCGTAGTGCACTGGTCCCCCTCACATGCCAGGACACCAACCGGGCACCCTAGGGGGCACTTTTACAAAAACAAAAAAAAGGTAAAAGAGCTCCCAGGTGCACAGCACCCTTCCCTTGGGTGTTGAGCCCCCCAAATCCCCCTCAAAACCCACTGCCCACAAGTCTACACCATTACTATAGCCCTAAGGGGTGAAGGGGGGCACCTACATGTGGGTACAGTGGGTTTGGGGGGGTTGGACGACTAAGCATTAAGCAGCACAATTGTAACAGGTAGGGGGGGGGGATGGGCCTGGGTCCACCTGCCTGACGTCCACTGCACCCCCTAACAACTGCTCCAGGGACCTGCATACTGCTGCTTGGGAGGAGGGTATGACATTTGAGGGTGAAAATAAAAAGTTGTGAAACATCATTTTTTGTGGTGGGAGGGGGTTAGTGACCACTGGGGGAGTCAGGGGAGGTCATCCCCGACTCCCTCTGGGGGTCATCTGGTCATTTAGGGCACTTTTTGGGGCCTTATTCGTGAAAAAACAGGGTCCAGGAAAAGTGCCCTAAATTCTAGCTACAAACGCATCCATTATCGGCGAAAGGCGCCCATCTCTGTTCGGGTGATAACCACGCCCCAGTTCCGCCTTCACCACGCCTCCGACACGCCCCCGTCCACTTTGTCCGCATCCGCGACGGAGTGCAGTTGAAAGCGTCCAAAGTTCGGCTTTCGATTATACCGCTTTATTTGTTTTTGTGAGAAAGACGCCCATCTCCCGATTTAGGTCGGAACTTGGGCGTTTTTCTCGTTCGATTATAAGCTGGTTAGCCTCTCAAAGTGCTTTGAAAATATGCCTCATTGTATATTTGATAATAAAACATATCTAAAAACACTATCACATCATATAAAATAAAAACAGATCAAATCTAAAAACATAATACAATAAAATATATCAAATCAATATCAGTTAAAACATTCAGATTAAATATGCATGCAATAAAATAATAATTTTAATACAAGACATGATATCAATAAAAAATTAATATTCACTTTGTTATCATCAGGATATATGTGATTGTCATAGAACAGTATGATGTTTTTAGGTACTTTGTATTGATTTCTATTGATTTGAGTTGCTATCTATTAGAACATGGAAACCCACTGATTCTTACTTTTTAACAAAGTGAATATTAATTTCAATATTTTTAGATCATTGAATGTGCATAAAAGACGGCAATTGAGGCCAAGCATTGTGAGATTTTATTTATTTACTAGTAAAAAAGGCCCGTTTCTGATACAAATGAAACGGGCGCTAGCAAGGTTTTCCTCGGAGTGTGTATGTTTGGGAGAGTGTATGTGAGAGTGACTGTTTGAGAGTCAGAGTGAAAGTGTGAGTGTGTGAGAGAGAGAGTGTGTTTGTGAGAGTGTGTGTGTGAGAATGAGAGTGTGTGCAAGTGTGTATGTGAGACACAGTGTGATAGAGAGTGTGTGTGTGTGCCCATCCATGCTCCTCTGTCCCCTGCCCCCTCCATTCATCCCTATCCAGCATTTTCCCTCTCTGCCTGAGGCCTGCCCTGCAATCCATATCCATCCATGCCCATCTGTCCCCTCCATTCATCCCTATCCAGCAATTCCCCTCTCCCTGAGTCCTGCCCTTCCAATCCATGCCCATCCATGCTCATCTGTCACCTGGCCCCTCCATTTTTCCCTATCCAGCATTTCCCCTCTCTGCCTGAGGCCTGCTCTGCAATCCATATCCATCCATGCCCATCTGTCCCCTCCATTCATCCCTATCCAGCAATTCCCTTCTCCCTGAGTCCTGCCCTTCCAATCCATGCCCATCCATGCTCATCTGTCACCTGGCCCCTCCATTTTTCCGTATCCAGCATTTCCCCTCTCTGCCTGAGGCCTGTCCTGCAATCCATATCCATCGATGGCCATCTGTCTCCTCCATTCATCCCTATCCAGCAATTCCCCTCTCCCTGAGTCCTGCCCTTCCAATCCATGCTCCTCTGTCACCTGGCCCCTCCATTCATCCCTATCCAGCAATTCCCCTCTCTGCCTGAGGCCTGCCCTGCAATCCATATGCATCCATGGCCATCTGTGCCCTCCATTCATCCCTATCCAGCAATTCCCCTCTCCCTGAGTCCTGCCCTTCCAATCCATGCCCATCCATGCTCATCTGTCACCTGGCCCCTCCATTTTTCCCTATCCAGCATTTCCCCTCTCTGCCTGAGGCCTGCCCTGCAATCCATATGCATCCATGGCCATCTGTGCCCTCCATTCATCCCTATCCAGCAATTCCCCTCTCCCTGAGTCCTGCCCTTCCAATACATGCCCATCCATGCTCATCTGTCACCTGGCCCCTACATTTTTCCGTATCCAGCATTTCCCCTCTCTGCCTGAGGCCTGCCCTGCAATCCATATCCATCCATGGCCATCTGTCTCCTCCATTCATCCCTATCCAGCAATTCCCCTCTCCCTGAGTCCTGCCCTTCCAATCCATGCTCCTCTGTCACCTGGCCCCTCCATTCATCCCTATCCAGCAATTCCCCTCCCTGCCTGAGGCCTGCCCTGCAATCCATATGCATCCATGGCCATCTGTGCCCTCCATTCATCCCTATCCAGCAATTCCCCTCTCCCAGAGTCCTGCCCTTCCAATCCATGCCCATCCATGCTCATCTGTCACCTGGCCCCTCCATTTTTCCCTATCCAGCATTTCCCCTCTCTGCCTGAGGCCTGCCCTGCAATCCATATCCATCCATGGCCATCTGTCCCCTCCATTCATTCTTATCCAGCAATTCCCGTCTCCCTGAGTCCTGCCCTTCGAATCCATGGCCATCCATGCTCATCTGTCACCTGGCCCCTCCATTTTTCCCTATCCAGCAATTGCCCTCTCTCCCTGAGGCCTGCCCTGCAATCCATTTCCATCCATGCCCATCTGTCCCCTCTATTCATCCCTATCCAGCAATTTCCCTCTCTCCCTGAGTCCTGCCCTCCCAATCCATGCCCATCCATGCTCCTCTGTCCCCTGCCCCCTCCATTCATCCCTTTCCAGCAATTGCCCTCTCTTCCTGAGCCCTGCCATCCCAATCCATGCCCATCCATGCTCCTCTGTCCCCTGCCGCCTCCATTCATCCTTTTGCAGCAAGTCCCCTGTCTCCCTTTCATGACCCCCCTTGCATCCATGCTCCTCTCTCTCCCATGTCCCAGCCTGGGCCGCCCTCTTCTTCCCCCCCCCCCCTTCGCATCCATGCTGTCGTTTCTCCCCTGCCCTGCTGCTCCCATTGTTGTTCTTTAGTGGCCACCCTCTTCTCTCCCCCCAACATGGTTGTTTTTTTTTTTTTTTCTTGTTTTTAAATTTACCTCCGTGCCGGTTCCGGCAGCGAAGCGTCAGGGAAGGAGGCGGCGCTCCCGACGTCTAGGTTTCCCTTCGCTGTGTTCCGCCTTCTTTTGACGTCATCCTTGACGTCAGAAGAAGGCGGAACACAGCGAAGGGAAGGCTAGACGTCGAGAGCGCCGCCTCCTTCCCTGACGCTTCGCTGCCGAGCGTTGCGATTGGTTGAGTGTCATTGCTCCGCCCTCGACGTCATCACGTTTGACGCGTGGGCGGGGCAGACACAATGCGATCTCACCCCCTTCACTTTAGAATGTTGGCTAACAGAGGCTTCATTAGAACGTTGGAGGTGCGTTTTATATAGAGAGATTTTATTTTTTATTTTTTATTTTTATTTTTTTTTTTTTTCCCAGTATTTATTTTATTTTAAAACAATATATCACAAAGATCAACACGTGTAACTGCACAATCTTTAATATATATAGGAATGTCTTATAATGTCTTTTGCTTTATATTTAAATCTGTTTATTGATGTAGTATATAAAACATGTATACATAATGACCAACAAATAACCTTCAACTACAACAGTCAACTTGCAATCCGTCCACATACATCAAATCATTTTCTTCTTTTATCCCCGACCCCCCCTCCCCCCGCCCTCCCTTCCTTTTGGTTTATATATCAACATTTTATTGATCGTAATTATGTGCTTATTGCAGACAACAAACAAATCTATAATACAAGGTGTATATGTATAATTCCTTATACAGTGTAACTTATCTACCATCAAACTTTCTAGTTTCTCCCCCCACCCTCCCATCCTCCCTCTTACAACACATTTATATTTTTTAGGTGGCTGTATGACTACTTTTTGCTTTTTACCCCTATTAGGTAGGTGATATTTAGTATATACGGTCATTCAGTTATTTTACTGTTGTATATCTCCACCTTTCTGTCCTATGCAGTTCTGTTGATATACATTTAGTGTTGATATTATTATTTTTTGTTGATATCATGTCTTGTATTAAAATTATTATTTTATTGCATGCATAATTCATTTGAATGTTTTTAACTGATATTGATTTGATATTATATTTTATTGTATTATGTTTTTAGATTTGATCTGTTTTTATTTTATATGATGTGATAGTGTTTTTAGATATGTTTTATTATCAAATATACAATGTGATGTTTATGTTTTACTCATTATGTATTTTTATTTTGTAGTTTTTTTACCCCTGACGCAGCCTGAGGGTGAAACGTGGGCACGTCGGGTAACTTGTAATAAACCACTTATTCTGATACCCTCCTGTTCTGTTTTTTTTGTCTTTTTTGATCTGCTTTTTTTCTTTTGATTTGCTATTTCTGTGGCAGATCTTTGCCTTTTTTGTTTCTGTCAGGGTTTCATTTATACATGGCTATCCTGGATACATTTTAATATAAAGAAATATTATTTGTAATATACTTCATAGAGACTTTCTTTATTACCTGCAGAAATAAAGAAACGCCATAGATCATTTAAACAGTACTGTCGTACAGTTTTCTACTTCTGGAGTGGCTATGCCATGTTATTACTTTGTACACATAGGAAGTACTTCTAGCCCTAGGACATTGTTTTGGTAATTTATCATATATAATTGTGAATAACATCATGTTTATTTAACGGTTATGCCCATTACTGAATTCCAATAACATGCTGTAATTTACAACCTCTTAATTCTTTGTTTTCCACTTCTTAGTCTGTCCCTTTTGGGGTTTTTTTTTCCAATTTTGTGGGTAATAAAATCAGCACATATAAAAAATTTCTCTTCTGAATACAAATTAGTTGTGTATGCACTATAACAAAAGTTTCTTTTCTGCATTCCATAGTAGATATGTTAACTACTTATATTCTGTCTGTTATCAACATTTTTAATGCATTAGTTACAGCAAAAGTGTAATGTTCATTCAGTACACTACTACTACTTATAATTTCTAAAGCGCTACTAGACGTACAAAACGCTGTACACTTGAACATGAAGAGACAGTCCCTGCTCGACAGAGCTTACAATCTAATTAGGACAAACAGGACAAACGAGATAAGGGAATATTAAAGTAACCTGTTCTGGGGCAGAGGGAGCATGAAAACGAAGAGCCGACAGGCGCGCAGCACCCCCCCAGCGGCGTGCACCCGGGGCAGACCGCCCCCCCTTGGTACGCCACTGTTTACAACAGTCCTGCTGAAACTTTTGTTTTGCTAATAATGCAAGGTAACATTTGTATCCTGTTTTACTTAATGTGTTTAGTTCATTAATATCTGTGTTACTTTATCTCAGCTAACTATATTCTAGAGAAACTGTCCCACAGGAAAAGTTAATTTAAATGAATGTTTAGATTAAGAAGTTAACATATTTTGTTTACCTTGAAAGGAAATGTTTTATACTGCCCCAGAACAAAGATAGTGTCTTTCTTAGCGATTGCCTAGTTTGCCCCTAATTGGTTTAAATTACCTTCGCTTTCACCATATTATTTCAGAAACAAGAGGGATGCATCTAAATAACATATACAATTTTTGATGGTAATTGTACACAGCTGTCATGTTAAACTATTTTCTCCCTTTTTTCTGTATTCTTTAAGACCTTTGTTTAGTATAAATGGAGAAACTGTGCTCCTAACTGATTACTTAATGCCCTAATCTTCTTTGTTATGCAAGCTATGAATTAGTTTTCTTTCTACACATATAGAACTTTATTTTCCCTAATCCTAATTTGTTTTTCCCTAAATGACATGTGCCTATGCTTGTTTGTAATAGCCCAATCATTATGTCTTGAACTTTATGGAATAATACAGTTGTGCAGAACTTATAAGCATTCTCTCATTCAATTTTGGAAATTTTATGTACCAAGTTACAGAAATGTTTCAACACGAGAAAGTCTACAATATGCATGTAGAAATGTTTGTACAGGGATATGTATAGAGGATGGGCAGATTGAATCGGTCATATGGCCTTTATCTGCCGTCATGCTTCTATGTTTCTAGACTGGTTTTGGTGAAGCTAATGTGTGGCTAGATTGGATTCGGTATACTATCCGGAGTTTAAACATATCTGATTGTTATATTTGTTCTGCTTCTCGCCCTGAGCCTCAGGCAGTCCCTTTTGCCTTAAATTTTGTAAATGATTATAATGGAACCATGTGCATGTTAAAACTGCTTCAGGGTTCCAGTAATACTATCGAATCACACTGCCTTTCCCTCAGTCTACTGTTCCCTGATTTATCCAAGGGAGCGAAAACACTCCCGGTATTCAGATCACCAGTCCCTGGGACAATTTTTGGGATCCGTCTAACCCGAGAAAAAAATCTTGAATCCTTACTCAGTTGGTAATCTTTCACTATGTAACTCTAACTTAACCTTTACCATTGACCTTGACTTCTCTGACTTTTCTCATCCTCGGGCAGACATATGGTGGTATTGTGGAACCAAAACCTTATACTCAACGTTGCCCACCAACTGGCAGGGCAAATGTGGTCTAATCCAATGAGTGATTCCACTTACCATAGCAATCCAATCAGTTGATAATCCAGTTCTTTCTAGAAAGAAGCGAGAAATCCCTGGTTCCTTTGATGATAGAATTTATATTGGCTCTATAGGTGTACCAAGGGGGGGTGCCACATGAATTCAAGGCCCGCAACCAAATTGCTGCAGGTTTTGAATCCTCTTTGTTTTGGTGGTCTACTATTAACAAGAGATGTCAAACCTGAGCAGCCACATAATACAGATGTAAGTTAGGAACCTCTAGACCACCTAGCTCTCTTTTATGAAACAGAATACAGCACAGTACTTGCGGTTTACGGATTCCTCAGATATAATTAAACAGAATCTTTTGCCAACGTTTAATGGCATCTAAAGGAATAACAAGAGACTGGAAGAAATACAAAAATTTGGGTAATATGTTCATTTTAATGATGGCCATTCAAAGTGAATTGGCTTTGTCTGCATTGCCACACTGGGAATTGGGGGGCAATAGTGTTCAAAATTAAATTAAAATCACTACCTAAAATTATAGGAATTTTAGAAACTTTTTGCTAAGTTATTAGCTAGATCTATAAAAAAAGAAGAAAAGTCAGTGTTACAAAATAAAATAGGTGTGGAATTTAGTAGAGAATGAATGTACCTTCACTATCTGAGGAGTGAGATAATATCTGAATTGGGAGAACTGATTTGTAAAAAAATACACTACCATTTTTCATATTTTTGGCGGGTGAAGCAGCTACTAGTGTATAAGATTTATGTTTTAAGAGATGGATAGAGTTAGCATTCAGGTGTGTCTCCTGGAGGTAAATATCATCAGGGGACAACCTGAAGATATAACACCAAAACTTTTGTCTTTTGATAGGATTTATGCCTTTAATAATAAGTGGGACTATGCTCAGTGAGTCGTCATTGTTTAAAATAAACAAGGGTATATGATATTTATTTATTTATTGCATTTTTATCCCACATTTTCCCACCTATTTGCAGGCTCAATGTGGCTTACATAGTTTTGTTATGACATTGTCATTCCAGGGTATCAGATACAATTAGTGATGTGCAGAGATTAAGTAAGGGAAGAAAGAAGGAAGTGATAGGGTTAAGTATAGAAGGTGGACTTTCATAGCTTGGTGGGTTGGTGAAGTGGATTAGTGAGGTTACAGGTTCTCTTTGTAGACCTTGTTGAAGAAGTATGTCTTCAGAGATTTGCGAAAGTTGGTTATTTCGTCGATGGATTTCAGGTCTGTAGGTAGTGCATTCCATAACTGCGTGCTCGTGTATGAGAAGGTAGTGGTATGCATCAGCTTGCATTTTAGTCCTTTACAGCTGGGGAAGTACAGATTGAGAAATTTGCGGAATGATCTTGTGGCGTTTCTCGGAGGTAGGTCCACGAGGTTTAGCATGTAGATTGGGGCATCTGCGTGAATGATTTTGGGTACAATCATGCAGATCTTGAATGCAATGCGTTCCTTAAGTGGGAGCTAGGGCTAGGGCTATTCAGCTTGGAGAAGAGACGGCTGAGGGGAGACATGATAGAGGTATATAAAATAATGAGTGGAATGGAACAGGTGGATGTGAAGCATCTGTTCACGCTTTCCAAAAATACTAGGACTAGTATGAAACTACAGTGTAGTAAATTTAAAACAAATCATAGAAAACTTTTCTTCACCCAACGTATAATTAAACTCTGGAATTCGTTGCCGGAGAAAGTGGTGAAGGCGGTTAGCTTAGCAGAGTTTAAAAAGGGGTTGGACGGTTTCCTAAAGGACAAGTCCATAAACCGCTACTAAATGGACTGGGGAAAAATCCCAATTCCAGGAATAACATGTTTAGAATGTTTGTACGTTTGGGAAGCCTGCCAGGTGCCGCTGTCGTGGACAGGATGCTGGGCTTGATGGACCCTTGGTCTTTTCCCAGTGTGGCATTACTTATGTACTTATGTACTTATGAGCCTGTGAAGTTTCTCTCTTAGGGGTTTTGCACTTTCATATTTAGTTTTTCCAAATATAAGTTTGACAGCAGTATTCTAGGCTGTTTGGAGTTTTTTGATGGTCTGTTCTTTGCATCCAGCGTACAGTGCGTTGCAATAGTCCAGATGGCTTATTATCATTGACTGAACCAGGGTACGGAAGATGTATCTCAGGAAGAAGGGTTTTACTCGTTTGAGTTTCCACATGGCGTGGAACATCTTTTTCGTCATATTCTTCACGTGGGTATTGAGAGTGAGGTTTCGATCAATGGTAACTCCAAGAATTTTCAAGTTTTGTGAGACAGGGAGAGAGCAGTATGGTGTGATTATGGTGGAGAAGTTTTTTGTGTTGTGTTGTGAGGTGAGTACAAGACATTGAGGCATATTTTCAAAGCACTTTGGGAGGCTAAGTTCCATAGGTTTCTATGGAACTTTGGGAGGCTAAGTGCTTTGAAAATGAGCCTCATTGTGTTTTTTCTGTGTTAAGTTTTAGTTGGAATGCATCCGCCCAGTTGTGCACGATTTGTGATATCAGAACTGACAGAAATGGCAAAATGTTAATAACTAAGATACAGTTGAAACGTATTGTTGAAATGCTCATGCAATACAAACCATTAAAGTAATAAGAACATTATATATGAACAGCAACCTAGAAAGTGTCATCTTGAGATTGAACCGAGAGGACCACAACATTGAACCCCAGATAATATATATAAACAAGATATGTGCAGAGTAACAGCATTACAAGTAAGGTAAGTGTGAGATAAAAAAAAGATGAAGAGCAAATTGCATACAAAAACACCAAGCAATAAAATCTCTTAAAAGTGAATAATATAAAATATAATACCAAAAAGAACCCCGGAGGCTTCTTGCTGGAACATGCTAGTAAAGAGATCTGAAACAGAGTCAATCAGAGAATGTATGATGATCGGTGGACAGCGCATTCATGTTGACTCCTTGCTGCTCCAGGAATTCATAAAGTAAATCACAGTATTCAAAGGATTTGGTCATATTATTTAGAGTGACTTTCATTGTTGCAGAGAAAAATAAGCCAAATTTGTGTACGGCAAGTTTCAGTGCAGGTTGTATGGAAAGAAATTTCTTCTGGTGTTGAATGGTACGTTTATGGAGATCAGCAACAATGATGATAGTGTGGCACTCAAATTTAAGAGGGGATCTTGCCTTAGCAATATGCAAGGTATGCTGGTATCTCAACGCTCTTTGTCACGATGGGTCGGAGAAACTTTGAGTTTGCGCGTATAAAGGAAGGGGCGCAGTGTGCTCTTTTCAGTTCCAGAGGGATACTGAATTGAAGATGCAGGAATTGAGGAATCCATTTCCTGAAAAAGAAATAGTATCCATGCGTTCTGTAGATTCTGTGCACAAGGCCTATTATCAGCAATTTTGGCTTTAGAAAAGAGAAGAGATTTAGTGCTTCATCGACAGCAATTCTTTGAGTTCTGTGAAAGAGTCACTGTTTGCTTTAAGGATATCCTTAATCTGGAGTATTTCTTGCATTAGTGCTGTAACAGAGCTTTCTTCTGGTTTGACAGCCTCTGATTTACTCAGCGATGGTGGGTCAAGGTTAGCTCTTTTAACACCTTAATGCTGATGAGTCAATGTTTCAGGTTTTTGTTGTTTCGTTGACGCTAATGTCATTTCTTATCAATTTAGAATGCTGTTAGCTTGGATGGTAATGAATAAAGTAGGTGTTAACAGAGCTAAAGCTCTAGGCGTTCATGATGCTCGATGCTCGTGAGTGCCCCCCATTGTGTCGGCATTATAATGTAGCATATTATGCCATACTTTGTATTGTTATTTCAATATTTTTACTGCTGTAATTGTCTATTGTCTATGTTTGACTTATTTTTGCTGTACACTGCCTTTAGTGAATTTCTTCAAAAAGGCAGTACATGAATCCTAATAAAATATTTAAACATATCAAAATTTTCTTATAGCCTTCCCCCAATCTGTCCCTTTGAATAAACTTATCCAGGAGTTCTTTCAGCAGCTCCACATTCGATATGTTTAGACCTTTGCTTATTTCACACAACAAACAGCTTGAGTCTTCATCCAGGAATATTTCAATCAGCTACTGATTTAGGACAGGTAAGCTCTATTTGACTTACTTAAGACAAGTTTAGAAAGAGGCAGACCCAGGAAGAGTGCAAGCGTGGGTGGAGGGACAGATCCCTTGGGATCCGGCAGTGTTTTTATTTAATAGATCTATTGCCGGGCTTAGTGCAGTGAGAAGCCAGTTGGCCAAACATTGCTTTAATGCAGCTCGGTTCTTGATTGCACGGATGTGGAAGAAGAATGAATGCCCTTCGATACGCCGCTGGTATAATTTGGTAGGGTATATAAGTGATATGGAAAAGCTAATGGCTAAGGAACACAAAACCCTAGCAAAATGGGAAAAGATATGAGCTCCTGTGATAAAGTCACTAATGTGAAATTGATGGATAGAATTCCTCCTCATGAAGGGGTAAGGGAGAGGGGAGGGGTGAGGGTGATGGGGGTGGTGGTTTGGAGGGGAATGGGTATAAATGAAAAGTTTAAATGTTACAAGAAATACTATTGCTGATGTACGAAGGCTTTCAGTAGAGGACTGTATGTATACTCAGTGCTTTTTTTGTGCCGGTACGCAACGGTACGGCGTACCGGCACCTTTTTTTTTTGCTCCCCCCGCCCCGTGAGTCCATGTCCCGCACGCAGTGCCGGCCCCCATTTCCGGCCGCTGCTGCTTCTCCTGTTGAGCAGCAGCGGCCGCTACACAAAGAAAAAGATTTTTTTAAAAATTGAAACCTGGCTGAAACGCGGCACCCTGGCACTGTAGACAGCCATTAGCCATTGGCTGTTGCCCCGCAGCCGCTCCTCCTCTTGCCTCTACGTCACTGCGCTCCTTCGGGGTCTTCCTCCAGGGGCAGTGACGTAGAGGCAAGAGGAGGAGCGGTTGCGGGGCAACAGCCAATGCCTAATGGCTGTCTACAGTGCCGGGGTGCCGCGTTTCAGCCAGGTTTCAATTTTTTTTCAATCTTCTTTTTCTTTGTGTAGCGGCCGCTGCTGCTCAACAACAGGAGAAGCAGCAGCGGCCGGAAATAGGGGCTGGTGCCGCGTACGTCGCGTCTTCGCGCCGTTCGCGTCAAACTTGGCAGGGAGAGGGAATCCAACAGAGGGAAGGATTGGGGAGAGAGAGAAAGAGGGAAACCAACAGAGGGAAGGATTTGGGAGAGAGAGGGAAAACAACAGAGGGAAGGATTGGGGAGAGAGAGAAAGAGGGAAAACAACAGAGGGAAGGATTGGGGGGAGAGAGAGAAAGAGGGAAACCAACAGAGGGAAGGATTGGGGAGAGAGAGAAAGAGGGAAAACAACAGAGGGAAGGATTGGGGAGAGAGAGGGAAAACAACAGAGGGAAGGATTGGGGAGAGAGAGGGAAAACAATAGAGGGAAGGATTGGGGAGAGAGAGAAAGAGGGAAAACAACAGAGGGAAGGATTGGGGAGAGAGAGAAAGAGGGAAACCAACAGAGGGAAGGATTTGGGAGAGAGAGGGAAAACAACAGAGGGAAGGATTGGGGGAGAGAGAGAAAGAGGGAAACCAACAGAGGGAAGGATTGGGGAGAGAGAGAAAGAGGGAAAACAACAGAGGGAAGGATTGGGGAGAGAGAGGGAAAACAACAGAGGGAAGGATTGGGGAGAGAGAGGGAAAACAATAGAGGGAAGGATTGGGGAGAGAGAGGGAAAACAATAGAGGGAAGGATTGGGGAGAGAGAGAAAGAGGGAAAACAACAGAGGGAAGGATTGGGGAGCGAGAGAAAGAGGGAAACCAACAGAGGGAAGGATTTGGGAGAGAGAGGGAAAACAACAGAGGGAAGGATTGGGGGAGAGAGAGAAAGAGGGAAACCAACAGAGGGAAGGATTGGGGGAGAGAGAGAATGAGGGAAACCAACAGAGGGAAGGATTGGGGAGAGAGGGAAACCAACAGAGGGAAGGATTGGAGAAAGAGGGAAAACAACAGAGGGAAGGATTGGGGAGAGAGAGGGAAAACAACAGAGGGAAGGATTGGGGAGAGAGAGAAAGGGAAAACAACAGGGAAGGATTGGGGAGAGAGAGGGAAAAACAGATGGAAGGATGGGGAGAGAGAGGGAAAAACAGATGGAAGGATTGGGGAGAGAGGGAAAAACAGATGGAAGGATTGGGGAAAGAGAGAGGGAAAACAGATGGAAGGATGGGGAGAGAGAGGGGGAAAACAGATGGAAGGATGGGGAGAGAGAGAGGGAAGATGCTGGATGGAAGAATGCAGAAAGAAATAGGGGAGACACTGGAAGGATGGGGAGAGAAAGCAGAGCTGCTGGATGGAAAAGGGGAATAGAGAAAGACTGGAGAATAAGAGGAAGGGGCATGGGGAGAACAAGGGTGAGGAAAAGATGAAAAGCCACAGGTAGATGAAGGACATTAAAGAATGGATAGTAAGAATGAATTAAATCTGGACAGAGAGAGAGCCTGAAAAATATTGAAGAAAGCAAAGAAAAAGGAGACAAAAAT